>NC_138344.1:26335978-27071352 GCF_046562875.1 Panthera onca
TAATCCTACCTATCTGGCAGCTGTACCTTCATTTTAAATCCCAAGGTCTAATTCATGTTCTTATATCCTCTTGCCTGTGTCATTCCCAATGTCTCCAGACCCTAACGCTTACTTTTCTTCCCATATGTTGCTGCAGATCCAGTTTTATGAAGCACAAATTTTATCTGCTATTTTCCTTTTCAAAAGCTTTCAAATATTCTTCATTTCCTGTTGAATCAAGCCTTACTTTTTTGTCCCTTCTTGGCCAAAGTGTGTTAAATCCACATGGAAATCTTCATTCTTTCATCCACTTTGCATTCCTTCAGTGTCAGACTGAAGTTTATGACTTGATTCATTCTACCGGTCAACTTTGTTTGTTGCCTCCATGCCTCCATGCCTCCATGCCTCCATGCCTCCATGCCTCCATCCAGAAGGCCAAACTGTGCTGGAAAAGCCTAACAGGGAGGCAGCAGAGCTTGGGTTCAGACTCTCAGGCCAGACATCTCCTTGAAATTAATTTTCCTTATTAACAGAATGGAAATATTTATTATAAAATAACAGTAGGATTGTAAAGTGTGGTTGTGAGTCCCAACAACAGAGCCCAAAATACGATAAATGCTTGCTATATAAATGCATGTGGTTGCCTGTTTTAGGAGATTGATGTGTTCATTAATTCACATACTATAACTTAACTCCAGTGAGCCTCAGTTATCTCATTAAGAAGAAGAGATGATTGGTTGTGAGGATAAAGAACAAGGTTTAGAAGTCAGACAGACCTGTGTTTGGGACTCAGCTCAGCCATCTACTGGCTCTATGACCCAAGGAAAGTTACTTACAGTTAGCTACAGGAGACCAATTACCACATCCTGTTAACACAGTGTCTTATAAACAGTTAAAAAGGAATGATTGAATAAATGGAATCCTGACAATGGTCTACAAAAGTTGAATTGGAACACAGCACTATCACTTTCTATTACATGAATGAGCAAGGCACTTGACTCCTCTCCATATTTCTCATATGAAAGTGTAAAGATCAATGAAATAATACACATAACTAAAGCAGCATGCTCAAACTCATTTGGCTCTCAATAAACGTTAATTGTTAATATTTTACAATAAATAATAATCAAACAAGACATGATTCATAATGTCCCTGGCAGAGTTGGAGTGCAAGAAATACTCAATAAATTATATTCTTACTGTCATCGTTATCGTCATCATTGTGTTTCTTATCATTTTCCCCTTTCCAATTCCAAAATTATTTATTTTGATAGAAAAGGTATAGATAGTATTTGAAATAGCATTGAACTCAGGAAAGTGGAAATCCAATGACTGGTTAGAGGCAGGTAATTCTTTCAGCTATTTCCATGGCTTGAACTTAATCAGGGATGCTGATATTCTGGATTTTGACTTTATTTCCTTTTGTGTGTGCAAGATTGCTTGGTTTACTATTGGAGATTAGAGAACATGTTTTTACCTCGTGATCACTCTCCTACTAGGTGGATCCTCTGTTATCTCTCAGAGAATACGTAAAAAGCATGTGAAATGGTGAGACAGCTTAGTGGGAATTTCAGAGAGCAATAAGGCAAGTTGAAAACTTTGTCCTGAGGAAGACCCATGTGAAAATGGCACTTCAAGATTTTAGAATTTTCTCAGGGTCTAATAATTCCTCTTTATTTCTACTATTTTACTGTGAGGATATACCTCATCTCTCCCATTCTCTTTCTTTTCTTACACAGATGTTTCCAGTGTAATTTTTAAATTTTCTTTTGGAAACTCTTTTCATTTCTGAGGGCATCTTTAGCTCTTCTTTCCCTACCTATTTTTTTTTACCTCCCCTCCACTCGTGTTCTTAATTCTGAATATATAAATTTGAATATAATTTAAATGTTTTATACATTAAAGAGGATTTTCATGTCTCTTTAAAAAAATTAATTCATAATCTTTTCTTACTCTTCTCTGTGATCCTTGAGTTGTTTTATTACTCTCTCTGATTAGTAATTTTCATTTTTGGAAGAATAGAAAAAAATATATATTTTACCCTGAAAACAATGTTTTTGGTTAAACAGGTGACTTCATGTAAATCTGTGTATGATTAAAAAATAAGTATTACACATCCATACCTATGGTAGATCTACTTTATGAATATATAGTTACAACATGTGTGCCCTACTGGATGTCAGAAACTCTCATACATTCTGTATTTATCATCTCCAAGTCTGACAATGACCCTTTAAATACAATTTTTGCCCATATTTTTCAGATGAGGAAACGGAGGTTTAGGAAGATTATTTGGGAATGCAAGCTGGTGCAGCCACTCTGGAAAACAGTATGGAGGTTCATCAAAAACTAAATATAGAACTACCCTACAACCCAGCAATTGTACTACTAGGCATTTAATCACGGGATACAGGTCTGCTGTTTCAAAGGGACACATGTACCCCCCTGTTTATAGCAGCACCATCAACAATAGCCAAAGTATGGAAAGAGCCCAAATGTCCATCGATGGATGAATGGATAAAGAAAATGTGGATACACACACACACACACACACACACACACACACACACACACAATGGAGTATTACTTGGCAATCAAAAAGGATGAAATCTTGCCATTTGCAACTACGTGGATGGAACTGGAGGGTATTATACTAAGTGAAATTAGTCGGAGAAAGACAAAAATCATACGACTTCACTCATATGAGGACTTTAAGAGACAAAACAAATGAACATAAGGGAAGGGAAAAATAATATAAAAACAGGGAGGGGGACAAAACAGAAGAGTCTCATAAATATGGAGAACAAAGTGAGGGTTACTGGAGGGGTTGTGGGAGGAGGGATGGGCTAAATGTGTAAGGGTACTAAGGAATCTACTCCTGAAATCATGGTTGCACTATATGCTAACTAATTTGGATGTAAATTTTAAAAAATTAAAAATAAAATTAAAAGAAAAGAGAAAGATTATTATTTGGGGAGCACAAGACTGAGAGGTGGCAGAGACCAGACTCAGGTGGCTGAGGCTAAACCTCCTCAGACTGCAGGATACTGAAGTGTGGCTGGAAGGGCATAAAACCCCAGGGTTGGCATAGGGCTTCCATGTACTTCTAATGTAAGTTCTCTAAATCATCAGTTTATATTAAAGCAAACATTATGTGTTATACAATAGACTGCTGATTTTTCATGAATTTTAAAACTATAATAGGTAACTTCAAAATCATTGGTGCAGCAACAATTTTGTGGGGTTTTTCATGAATTTTTAAACTTTTCGTTTTGAAATAATTTTAAAATATATTCAAATAAATGATTATTTAAAATAAATCTAAATTTTTTATATATATTTTGGCTCAGTTGAGCATCCTACTGTTGGTTTTGGCTTTTAAGTTATGATCTCATCGCCATGAAATAGAGCTCAGCGTGGAGTCTTCTTAACATTCTCTCTCTCTGCCTCTCTCCTCTGCTCATGCTCTCTCTCTCTAAAGAAAAAAAAAAGATGCATCAGAAACAAATAAAAACAAAATACAAAGAGATATGTCTTAAAAACAGATAAAGAAGATACAGTGGAGTAATAAAAAATACCTAGTTGATCCAAAAGAAGACAGAAAAGAATTATGGGGGACAAAGGACAGATGGAACACATAAAGAACAGATAATAGGATGGAACACAAACAGAAACATACCAATAATCATATAAAATGTATATGGATCAAATACTCCAATTAATAACCCAATATATCCATTTTTTTCAATGGTAGTATTAGTTCTCTTGATTATTTTGAAATCATGACAGTAGAATCATGTAAAGAATATGACAAATAAGATGTGTGCAAGAAATAAGGTCTCATTTTATTTTGTTAGCATTTTTTTTGCCAGTTGTTTTAAATGAGTGTTTAAAATGGAAAAGCTGATGTAAAATATGTGCCAATTATCAGTATATTATTTATGCATTCCTCAAATAGATTTTGAATCTCTCATCTCAAGCAGTTTTCAAATTGAAAATATATAATTACTACTTTCAAGTCTGTCCCTTCCAGATTGGGCTTTTTAGCTCTTGCTCTGTAGCTGACTCAGACTTCACCAGGGCAGGTGACAGAAAAGCAAGAGCTGGGCATGGTCTGGTGCTGGAGTGACAAAGGAGGGATAGGAAGAGAGACCCAGTGTCTCAGAGCATAGAATAATGGATTACACTGCTAAACAGTGGGCTGAGTGGGTTCTATGTTAGATCCATCTCATTAAACATTTCTCCTAAAATTATAGTCCATACTTTGGTAGGACAGATAAAACACCAGTATTTTAGAATCCATGCTCCCAAATTGAGATTCTACATCAATCTTAAATCATGAAACCCCTTCACTTTAATTAATAATGTATTTTAATATTAAATAAACACTTTTTTTCCTTTCACTTGGCCTCCCAATATAACAGCTAGAAATACAGGAATAGTGTTGCGTATAAATGTTCCTATTGAATCATAATTCCTGGTAAAAGTGCCTCCAAAGTACCTGCCATGCCATTGCTTTTCTCCCCAAATTATGTGTGTGTGTGTGTGTGTGTGTGTGTGTGTGTGTGTGTAGCATATGGAGAACAAGAGAAAGGGAGAGAGAGGACAAAGAGAGGAAGAGGGAGAGGACAAAGGAGGGAGAATGTTTCCCTCTCTTGCCACCTGGCATATTTCTTGTCTGTTTCTGTCTAGTGTTGGTGCTGACAAGTGAAGCTTCCCCCCAGTTCATGAAGTTGTCCCTGTGAAATCCTAGAAGATCTTTCATTCTTAGGATGATGGCTTTCCTGGCTGTGGAGTTTCTCTGGGGATTGTCGGTGCTTGGTTCCACACTGACCTTCACCCCCCTTTCTTTCTTGGAAACCCATTGGCTCAGAGCCACGACATGTATGACTTAGACAAGTCACTATCCTGAACTTTTGCATTTGACCTTCTCTCTAACACTTTTATTACCGCTTCCACGGGATCTTCCATGTCTTCTCTAGCTCTGCGGTTTGGCAAGACAGACATACCTGGATCGAACTTCTGCAGTGCCACCTCATTTAGTTAATGCATGCAGCAAGTGTACACCTGCAGCTCCAAGCTTCTGTGAGCCAGAAATGTCCCTTGAACTCTTTTTAGTCAAATTGAATGTGACTGCAAGCCCCATAACCCAGTTTAACCCCAGTCATTACTGGGCATGCACATTTCTCTCCAGGGAACCAGGGATTTCCATTGTATTCAGACCTTCAGAGAAGGGCCTCTAGTCCACAGACAGCCTCATAGTCCAGATCTTTGTACCTGGAAATTATGGTCTCATTGCTCTTGGGCAAACTGTGGTCTCAAAATCACCTGGTGGTCTGGGAATACTGGACAAGATTTCCAGCTACTCTGTTGGAAGGGGGCTGTCAGATTGCCAGCAATAATTTGCACACCATCATCATCTAGGTGGCCTGAATTTCACTCAGCCATGTGTGAATGCACCTAGAGATATACTCTTTGTGCTTGTAAGCCTCACTCTTGTATTAGGAGAGCAACACCCCATCAAACAGTTAGATTCATCTCTTGTGACAGAGGCATACAATGTGCCATTCTAAAAGTCTACAATCATTTACTAGCTCTAAAGTCGATATGTCAGGGCTTTCTTCTTGTTACATTTTAACTACCTACTTCATTTCTAAATGTTCTGGATGTGATTCTCTTTATTGATGTAGGGAAATGTTGTATGCAGTTAGAGTCCCATTAGCAATCCAGCAGGGAATTGTCTGAGTTCTAACAGTGCTGAGAAGATAACCCAAACACAAATGCCCATTATGTCTGCTCCTTTGACTAGCAATTCCAAGCCATCTAGATACGGTTGGTGTGGTTTTATGAGAAGGGGGATGGTAGGGGAGCAGGGGGTGGTGTGAAGAGCCTAGTGTGGAAATTCTGAATAGCTTGCTCCAAAGACTATAAGACTTTATATTTTATTTGTAGTTATAAAAATGTCTATTTGAGGGCATTTTCCCTTGCAATAATATTTGTAAGTAAATTTTATTTTGAAATGTTTAAATGCATGCAAAACCAGAGAAAATAGTATAACAAAACTCTGTCCATCACTCGATTCAATAATTGTGAATATTTCCCCACATTTTTTTGGTATTTTTACAGTGAAATGTTTTAATTTCAAACCTAGGCTTCTCATCATTTTGTTCTTACATACTTGAGAATCCATTGCTTAAAAAATATAAACTTTTAAAACCTAATAACAATGCTATTATACTACCAACAAAATTCCCAGTACTTCTCTGGCATCCTGTAAGTAATGCCCAGTCCACGTTCAAACGTATTTGTATGGCTGTTTTGTTTAAAGCAGTATCAGGGGGCGCCTGGGTGGCTCAGTCGGTTAAGCATCCGACTTCAGCTCAGGTCACGATCTCGCGGTCCGTGAGTTCAAGCCCCGCGTCAGGCTCTGGGCTGATGGCTCAGAGCCTGGAGTCTGCTTCTGATTCTGTGTCTCCCTCTCTCTCTGCCCCTCCCCGTTCATGCTCTGTCTCTCTCTTTCCCCAAAATAAATAAACGTTAAAAAAAATTAAAAAAAAAGATATATTAAAGCAGTATCAGTCTGTCCCCTGACAACACTTGAAAGTATCATGTCTGTTGAGTGTCCTTGATTCTCCAGCAGAACCTCTCGCTGCTTGTTTTCTATAGCATTTGATACCAGCAGGCCAGGTCAGATGGCCCAGAGTGGGGGGTTCCACAGGACCAGCCAAGAGGTTCCTGGTTGTGCACAGAATAAAAATCAAACTCGAACCAGCAGGAGGTGAAAGCAGAGTTTATTGAAGGTATAGAGGGAGTGCAGATACAGAAGGAATGTCCAGGGGACTCAGAAAAGAAAGGAGGGAGTTTTGTCTTTATTTGGGGTCTGTTTTTTTTTTTTACTTAGGACAGTGGTCCGGTGTCCATGTCCTCTTAGGCATCCAGGAACTGGTTAGAACAAAGATGAGAGCTATTTGCATTACAAGGCATGTGTCAAGTGGGGTGGAGGTGCAGGTCCTAGAAAGAATAGAAGCAGGAAAAGGAGCAAAAAGCAGATTTTTATTGAGTCCTTCACTTTTCCTAGCTCACATTGATTTGCTGAAGAGATTTGGCTGTTTTCTTTCTCATGGCACTATTTAATTTACCTTATTACCCATCTTCTCTGCATCACATATATTGTATCACATCAGGTGCCCTCTCTTTCATTTTTAATAGCTAGAGTTTCTTAGTACAAAACTACTTTCCCTCATCTATTAGAGCTATTTGGTTATTCAGAAAGACTACTGTACAGGAAAAGGAAGATAAATGTGGAGATCTTTCCCTTCAATTGTCAGTTTGCAGAGTGGGTGGCACTCCGGTTATCTCCAGTGTTACCCACTGTCTGTTCTCTGTCGCCCTCTCCAGCTCCTCCTGCTCCCTCTCTCTCCCTCCTTTCCTTTTCAGTCTTTCTTTCTCTTTTTTTCTTTCTTTCTTCTCTCCAACCCCCCCCCTTACTCCTCTCTCCCTTCTCTCCCCAACCTTGCACCCTGTTAAAAATCATTATGAACTCACACATCTTTATATACTCAGCACATTTCAATCAATTACAATGATTACTTTTTGATCCTCACATATACCTATCTTTGGTGAATGGAAGGCTCTACAAGTTGGCTTCTGTGGCTTTTGACTTGACTTTCCTCAGGATGTCCCAGAATCTCTTTTTACATTTTTCCCCCAAACCTGGAATCAGTTATCCCTCTCTGGAGCTCTGCCCCCATTCAGTGGGAAATGGCATTTAGAAAACACCATCAGGCACCTATAGGTTGTCACAGTTTCTGGAAACTTGTATTACTCAGAGCTAAGAAGTACCTAGCGTTTAAATAAAGTGATCAAGACCAAGGGTTAGTCTCACATTCGCTGGACTTCCACCAGGCCTTTCCCTGGGGATGGTGGATTTTGCTGTTCATCCATCTTTCTGGGTTCTACTTCTCCTGTACCTCTCCCACTCCAGGGGAACTGTGCTTCCTGGCTCAGGGCTTGTGCCCTCAAGGCACATCCTGCTTTTGTAGCTTTCCCAGTGTTTGTGCCCATGACAGGGCTTCCTGATGCTGTGTGATCCATCAGTCCTTCTGCTAGCTACACTTTCTGCACTTACCTCAGCTTGGGGCCTACAATGACTTCTGGTTTTACCATCATTTGCTGACTCATTAACCTGGTTTCTACCAGGGGCCAAATCCTTCTTTTGGAGGGATGGGAGCTTCCAGGCAGCCTGTGGGACTTCAGGTACCCTCTTGCATCATCCATGACCTCAACACCCTCATGCTAACCCTACTTAGCAGTGTGGCCTCCACCAGTATTTTAGGGCTCAAGAAATTCCCTGACACTTGTTTGGTTTTTGTTTCAAAGATATTATCCATGTGTTTTTCATATGCTAATTCCATTGATCTGTTTGGCTTGCATTGGGAATTGGGGAAATCCAGAAACCATGTAGACAATCTGATTCCATGGCCCAGTAAAATTTAAATTAAGATCAGTATATAATTAGACATAACCTAGATATATGCCTCTCATGGAGACATTGCAGACATGTTCCCAGTGGAGAACATAAAACAAAGCAAATGCCAGAACTCAGGGCAAATGGGCCCTTGGTGAGTCAGACATCCCTCAGGATTGTCCTGAAGAAGGGATGTCTTTATTCTCTTTCCCTCACAAAGCATCCTGACCTTTGTGCTAAGAATAGTTCAGTTGTTGCTTTAAACATTTCTAGTTCACCTGTGACTCTGGTTACAATGAAAGAAAAGAACAATTGTCCTTTCTTCTTAAGCATACCTGCTGAGCTGTCCATAAGAATCGCCTGGAGCATTGGGCCTGGGGCAAATCATATACCAAAAAAAAAAAAAAAAAAAAAAAAAAAAAGGCTTAGAGAGTAGCTCTTAGCAACCCTGCATTAAAAGGGCTTGGAGCTTTACCAAAATAGTCCTGGAGCACAAAACTCATATTAGGGAAACTTATTTTGGCCTGTGTAAATAGAAATGCTGAAAAATAATAATAAACAAGCAAAAAATACATTCTGTAGCTTGAATTTATCTCCTAGGTAAAATTAAGCCTATTTCTTTAAAAACAATTTTTATTGAAGTACATTGACACACAATGAATGGTATGTTAGTTTCAGGTGTACAAGATAGTGAAAATTTGTTCTTTTTTTTAGGAGATCAAAGCAGTGTTCAGTATGCTAATGTAATACACATACACATAATAGCAATGCATATAATAATGAATTTGTTGAAGAAAGGCTAGCAGTCTGCATTCCTTAAGTTAACTTGACCACCCAGCCTTTTTATATCTATATTTTAACCGTTCAAATCCCAAGGAACACAGCTAATGAGTGCAATTATTAGCACCCAAAAGCTACTGTGAACGTAAGAAAGTTTGGGGTGCCTGGGTGGCTCAGTCGGTTGAGCATCCGACTTCGGCTCAGGTCATGATCTCACGGTTTGTGAGTTCGAGCCCCGAGTGGAGCTCTGTGCTGACAGCTCAGAGCCTGGAGCCTGCTTCGGATTCTGTGTCTCCCTCTCTCTTTGCCCCTCCCCAGCTCATGCTCTGTCTCTCTCTCTGTCAAAAATAAACATTAAAAAATAGAAAGTTAATAATATTCATTCTTTAACCACTTAGTTATGAACCACTGTTTACTGAATAGCCTGGTGTTGTCCAAGGTCATGCTAGTTATGCCAAAGACCTTACACATAACGTTTCTGCTTTCAAGGAGACATCAGTGTTAGTAAATCATCTTAACAGAACATAATGAGTAGTAATAAAGTTATGAGGAACTATGGCTAAAAGAGCAAGTGATCTTTATACTAAGAACAGTTTCATTGTTACTTTAAATACCTGTAGTTCATTTCTAGCATTAAAAGTTAAAATGAGGCATGTTAAAATTTTCAAGTTTATTTGAGCAAACATCAATTTGAGTGAGGCAACCACTCAAACCCAGAAGTGGTTAGGAGTGCCCCACTGACAGGAGCTGGGGGCAAAGGTTTTAAGGAACAGACATGGAAGCAAAGAAATCATTTTATTAGCTACAGCTTAAGCAGTTTCCTTACTTGGGAAAGCTTAGTTGGCTGTTTATCGTTGCTTGTTCTTAAATTTCATTTTCTGGAATACCAATGCATTTATAAGAATTGACTCTGGCTTAGGTTTCATTTGCTTACGAAGGCTACCAAGGCATTAGAGCCACCAGTCTAATGGCCCCTTTGTTTAATTGTCTTAACACTAGTGATTACTTCTGCATTAGAAAGTCAGAAAGGTTTCCCATAAGTGGTGCCTAGAGAATCCAAGTTTGAGAACTTGCATGGCAGAGAGCTGAAGGAATTTAGAATGTCCATCCCTGGTTATGTGGAGTTACATTGTGTACTTTTCCACTGGAGGGAGAACTTGGAAAATTCTGGAAATGAGATGCTGAACTCAATGTCTGATTTTAAGTAAAGCGACAAAGAGCATCAGTGGCAATGATGAAATTATGACTCTTGGATTAATGGAGCATTGTATGGAAGAGTTGTTGGTTTGGCTTGTGTGTGTCACACCTACCTGCGTGTGTCTCATTTCTGTGGTTCATTAGCAGTTGGACATTCCTTAACTGCTTCAATATGCATTTCAATCTCTTTTTAAAAGTTTTACAGGGCTGCCAAGTGGACTAGCTTAAATAAACCATGGAAAATTACATGGGGCATCTCATAGATTCTCAAACAGTGATGATGAATATTATTGACTTAGTTAATATCTGCTCTTGGCTAAAAACCACAATTCATACAAGCCTAAAAGTCAGAAATTGTGAAATTCCTCTTTAGAAATTCAAATCAATGCCAGAATCAGAAATACTACTTATGTTTTAGATGAAAATAATATCATCAATAAAGTTCTACAATTTGCCATTTTGAAACATGTCCAATTTAGCAATCAAGGAAAACAATATTGTCAATCTTCCCTCCAAGAGCAGGTTGCAACAGTTTCCCATGCATCGTCCCATGCCCCGTGCAATGCAGTGTCACTATGCATTCATTATATGTGTCCGAGATAAAAATCATTAGCCACATTCAAAATAAGGTGCATTGTGCTTATCTCGATTTTTGTTGATAATGGTGCCTCCAGTTTTGTAATCACTTATTTTTGGTCTACTAACTTCTTTGCATAACAAGTTCCTCTGATTTTTGTGATGAAATCCTGATGGCTTTATGCTTAGTCTGACTCCAAGAAATTTATCATTTTCTCCTCTGCTATAGTATGAAAACTTTAATCAAGAACTACCCAAGTGAGCAGTTTCTAGTTTGAAAATGTTTAGAATTCACTTCTTCCCGGAATACAAAGAAATGCAGTACCCTAGGGTTCTATTGCCTGGTCAGGAACCCATTTATCTCCTGTCTTCAAAAGTTGAGTTTGATTCCCTGTTTGTTTGTTCCTTATTTTTTCATGGGATGAATTTCAAAGACCACAGTATGTGGGGGCCAGAAGAAGCACAAAGTGCTTGGAAAAAGAAACAATCTAATGATGTAAGGTGAGAGAACGGAGTAGCTTGATATGCCTCAAAACAGCTCCTCTATTTTTTTTTTTAATTTCTGTTGCCAAATTGTTCTCTGAGGTCACAGTAAGTTCATCACCATTTAGATATAACTGGAGGTAGCGCTGAGGTGTCAGTATGATTCTGTCTCACAATGCATTTTTCACACTGGTAGACTGCCTGCTGGAAAATTCCTGGGTTCTTCACTCTCCCCAGGAAACATTGGGCTCAGTGTAGTTCATCTACATGTCATAGAGTTCATGGAGATGTTAGTTGGCACCTAGGGGCTATAGAGACAAATTGAAAATAACCACCATGCTCTTTCTTTCAACTTAGTACTATCTAAGTAAAGGTGTGGAAACTGTTAGTTTAGAAGACTGAGAACATTTACACTTTTCAACAATTGTTCTAATTGGCCTGAGTGGACAAACAAAAAAACAAAAAAATTAAAAAGGCACTGAATGAAACAGCAACTGTAAAATTCTTCCAGATCACTTAGTGACAGTTATTCAGGTGGCCCATTGCTCCCTTGGTAATGTACTAAACTCTTCTGTACAGTAACTTGCATTCACCTTCTCCTGATCCACTGATCACCCCACTTCCCTTAGCCAACTGCGACTTCTTTCATACCTTCAAATCAATGCAGGACTCCAACCACATCATCATTTACCCCATTACCTTCACTCCAACTTGGATCCCATTTCTAAGGTGAACCTATACTGTGTGTGTGTGTGTGTGTGTGTGTGTGTGTGTGTGTGCATACTTGCATGTGTGTGTTCAAGCAGGGTCAGTTCTAAAGATGATTGAAAAAAACTACCACCACCAGCTCTATTTTCTTTCATTGTTCTTTTATTTCCTCCTTCATCCTCCCTGGCCCCAAGCTGACCTACTAATACTCTTATCACCCACATTTTGTCACTGTTACCATATATACTTCTTATGGCCTCCAGAAATTCTCTAATATCTAGTTAGGGCTTGAGATTTGGACTGACCAATCTAATACACAAAATTGTTTTGGTTTAGTATTTTAGGGTTTGTTTCAGTCTTCTCAGGCTACACTAACAAAATACCATACACTGGGTTAAACAACATAAATTTATTTTCTCACAGTTCTGGAGGCTGGAAAGCTCAAGATCAAGGTGCCAGCTCATTTGATCTCTGGTAGGACCTCCCTTCCTGCCCTGCAGATGGCAGCTTTCTCTATGTGTCCTCACATGGCACTAATCCTATCTCATTGGGGTCCCACACTTATGACCTCACTTTAGATTTAATTACTTCCATAAAAGACCTTACTTCTAAATAGTCACTTGGGACATTAGAGCTTCAACGTATGAATTTGGGGGAACACATGCTGTCCATAGCAGGGTTGGAAATTCCTCTCTCATATCAGGTGTTACTTTTAGCTACTAGATTGCAATGACTCTGCTTACAAGAGCCCCATTTTCAACCTTCATGACATGGAACAGGGAAGTAAGGGCCTAAAGAGTTGAAGGGCCAGAATTCAATAAATTCCTACATATCTCATCATCAAATCTATTTATCTCCTACATTTCAGTATGGAGACATTGCAAGCAGGCACCTGGAAGGAGGAATCGTTTGTTAAAAGCTGTTTTTTAAGCTCTAGTCATGTGCCATTGACAGCCACTGAGAGCTGCTCATATCATGCAGGCAATTTAGGGAAAGTTGTTGGTGGGAGTCTAAGATCAACATACTCATGCTGCCCCATGCCAAATCCTCAGAGTCCTTCATTCTAGACTTTATTCATCAGGGAAGGAAAAACTGATAACAATCTTCTTGCCAGTATACACCCTGTTTGTTAAGAAGTCTTATCTAGACTCACACTTGGGACTGAATTTGTGTGACAGATATATCCTAATACAAATAGCTGGGCATACAACAAATAAGGAAGGCTATATTACAGATGTGTGTTAGGGCCAGAAACACAGACTCCATAATTTCCATCTGAATGAATTGCTAATTCTATTTGTCCTGTGATAATGCACTTTCATATGTACACAAAGCCATCTCAGCACACATATGCATCCTAGCCACATCTTTCTGGAGGCGATTGTTCCTTTCTCTGTTATGTAATATATCAATGATAAATGATTATTCATTCACTTACATGTATTTATTGAGTTGTTGTTATGTGTAAGCACTCCCCAAAATGCTGGCTAAGCAACAACAAACCAAAGACTCCAGCACTCAAAATGACAAATTTTGGTCATATTCAAATTATAAGGTCCTACTTAAATATTTCTGGACTTTTTATGCCATATATGCCATATAAATAACAATCTTTTCCATCTATTTCTGCACACAAGAAAATACAATGAATTCCTGAAATGACCAAATGCATAGGATTTCCACTATAGTATACAGCTTAACATCACTGAAAAATATATGTAATTCCTAATGAGAGTTAGTAGTAAACAGAAAGCAACACAATTGAATGTTGACACAGATATTAGAATAACATGGAGAAGCTAGTAAAAACTGCAGACTCTGAGGCATCCTTGCAAATCAACCCTGGGGATGGTCCCTGGCTACAAGTACTTTCTATAGTTTCTCTGGCTGATTTTTACACTGCAAGCTTTGTATTGGAATGCAGACTGGTATCTGGACCTAAGTAATTTGCTCCTACAAACTAGTCTTGTCAGATTTATTATTAAAATGTATATTTATTCAAAATTACAGATAGTAAAATGTCATGGACTTGAGAAATTATTCTCAAATACTCAAGACTTTGGGTAGTCAAATCCATAAATCATACAGTTTTACTGGCTTTTATTGTTTTTCATAAATGGTGTTTAAGAGGATGAACTCAGGAAACACAGACCATGCTCTGAATCTGTGTGTCCTGATGCCTGGACACCTCTGGGCTTCCACTACTACTTTATACAGTGTAGGTAAGTAACGATTCCTGCTTCCCACTATGGTGCTAAGATTTGAATGAGATGGCCTAAGGAGGATGCTTAGCTGAGAGGCCAGTATAGAGAGGAAAGAGCTATCCACACAGCCATCAATAAAAGAGATTTGTGCTGAAGTCCAGTGACCCCACTGGACACCCAGCTGTGCACAGCTGGATTTGCAACTGCTGCAAATCAAGAGTGGTCCTGCTGTGGGGCAGGCATTGTGTGGGCTCAGTGGTCCAACTAGCAGGGTTTCCACTTGACAGAAATGAGCTGCTGCTGGTTCAGGCCCCTAATGGGCAGCTAATGTTTACAGGAAACCTACAAAAAAATCCTTTGGTACATGAGAACATAGTCTTAGGGTGGCACCAAGCTAAATAGAGCAAAAAACAACAAGAAAATAAAACTTCAGCTTTTATGATTTATTTTTAGTTTTTAATGAAGAATGATCAGTTCACATTAGAGAGAAGAGCCTTAGGTGGTAGATTTCTTTAAATCCTTGATTTCTACTTATGAAATATTATATTACAGATGAGAAGTTTGTTTGCTTTCAATTTTTTCCTCCTCACAAGCAGTGAAAAGATCAGCTGGATTTTAAATGGATTACAAACATGCTTCATTTCTTTCTAATAGGTATGTTATCATGTTGCTGAATTTCTCAATGAATAAGAATATAAAAAAGTTGTCTTTACCACCCACCCCCCACCACCACATAGCCACAGAAAGACTGGAAAGATAAAACAAAGCAAAACAATTGGGTTTAGCTTTCAGCTGGCATTTCATTCCTCATCAAGATGAAGAGAGTGAGAACTGACTGATGGAATAATAGTGTGCTCGAGGTTGCACAACTAAGCAGAGGGAGCTGCACTGAGAGCAGGTAGTTTTGATCCCCACTCCCTGATTTTATCCAGTACTGTGCATTTAATTAACAAAAGGACTGTTTTGAAGGTGGATTGAAATGGTTTTGGGCCTTAAAAACTTTCAGAGTATATTTTCCCCCTGTTTTATTGATATGTAATTGATATATAACATTGTATTAGTTTGAGGTGTACACAACATGATGATTTATGTATGTATATATTGCAAAATGGTCACCTCGTATGGTTACAATTCTTTTCTTGTGATGAGAACTTGTAAGATCTATTCTCTTAGCCACTTTCAAACACACAATATACTATTAACAATAGTTAATGTTACGGTTATTCTTAACTATAGTCACCATGTTTATACATTACATCTTCAGAACTTATTAATGTTATAACTGGAAGTTTGTACCTTTTAGTACAAACTTCACTCATTTCCCAACCCCTTCTCCCCATGGCAACCTGCCCCTGGCAGCCATCAACCTGTTCTCTGTATCTATGAGTTCAGTGTTTTGTTTTTTCTGATTCCATGTATAAATGAGATCATATGGTATTTTTCTTTCTCTGGCTACTTCTTTCACTTGGCCCTGGAGGAGTAGTCCCCAGGTGAAGATTCCATCTCAGCCTTACTCCCAGGGTCTTTGACCATGTGGATCATAGTTCTGCATCCAGGAAATATGGGCAGTACTCTCAGGTTGTGAAGTTTAAAGGAGGCAGTGCATGACAGCTTCAAGTTTGAGGTATTGAGCATACTAAGCACTCAATGACTTCTGCAGCTCTGGTTGTTGCTGGACTTAATATTACTGTTGTGTCATAAAGTGAGGCTTGGTGAGGTGAAATGAGCCCAAGAACACACAGCTAATAAGTGGTAAAAGACAGATGTCTCTCCAACACTGGAAACACGGAGTGGGAGGAGGAGTAGATGGAATGACCCTTTTGGTTTCTTCCAAGTTTCTTCTATAGGAAACTCTAGAAAGAACAAAAATTCCATTCCATTTAAAAGTTTACATATTAGTAACTGTTTCTATCCTGAACAGCTCTCAGAATGGGATTTGCCTCTTCATTTTGTGAACAAGAAGTTGGTGTTAATAGGAGGGCTGGTTGAGGAGGTACCAGTGGAACTCTCCACAGTAAAATAAGAATTCACCTATTTCTTTAATTACTGACTTCTTTAAGTGAGTCTTTACTTGATCTTCAAAGTAATGTGGATGAAGTGGCGGCTGCTTATGCCCTAGTGAGAGAGACCCTCACAGGTGATGCCCTTAGGAAACACAGCAGTGGAGCTCACACTTGCATTTGGGGTTGGTGTCCAATGGAGCACATACAAGCAAACATCAAAAATGCATTTTATGGACACTGTATCACAAAAAAGGATTAAGGATAGATGGAGCCAAAGCTTATTGGAACTGCATGCTGACTGAGCGCTTTTTTATTTTGATATTGTGGTTAGAATGACAACAATTGTATTAATCTGGTTCTGGAGGTAATGAACTTTTGTTTTGAAGGAAATTTGTTTCTTATTGCAACAAAGCAAGATTTCCCAGAATATATCTCAATGCTAGTATTAACTGGGTTCCCATTTGATGGTACCTGGATGAAAGAAAATGTGTCCCCTACTGGGAGGGTAAGCACTGCAGCCTCAAGTGAAATACCCACTGCATAAACTTCTGTGATTCTTTTGTCTTATTTTTGTCCTTTATTCTTCCTTCCCCTTTCCCTCCCTCCTTCCTCTCTCCCTACCCTTCCTTTCCCTTTCCTTCCCTTCCCTTCCCTTTCTCCCTCCCTCCCTCCCTTCTTTCCTTCCTTCCCTCTCTCTTTTTCTTCTTTTCTTGTTTTTTACTTTCTTTCTTTCTTCTCTCTTTCTTCTTTCTTTCTTTCTTTCTTTCTTTCTTCCTTTTTTCCTTGTCCTATGATATTGCCTCCATCTCCTCCAAACAAACAAACAAACAAAAAAAAAAAAAAAGAAGAAAAAGTAGGATGAATATTTACCAGCTTCTCTGAGACCCTACAACAAAGAAGTTGCAGTAAATACAGTTCAGGAAGTTTTATTTCCTGGCACTGTATGTGTGCAGCTATGGCATGTTACATTTAAACTTAATTTATATGGGTAGGTGTGGCTTTCCCTCTCAGTATAAATCATCTAGCTATACTATGAGGTTGAATTCTATGATCCATACTAGAAAAACGGTCTCATCCCTCTTCATTCCTAAAATATATTCTCCATTTTGGGAATTTTACATGAAATAAAATGAGGAAATCACACATTTTTTTCCAGAGAGTGGCATGTTAATTGTTTAGGATTTCTCCAAATGTCAGGTACTTCATAAATGGCTTGAGAAATATCCCTAAAACACAGCAGAAACAGACCCTTCCTTCAAGGAGCTTACATTCTGGCATGAGAAAGAAGAGTAGCCCCTTTGACCTTTTAGAGGAGGGGCTCAGAAGAGTTTTTCTCTAAGAGTCCAGATGGTAAATGCTTTAGACTTTGTGGACCATTAGGTCTCTGTCACCACGGCTCATCTGTGCCCTTGCTGTTGGGAGTATGGCCAGAGTCACAAAAGATGAGTCTGCAAGCAAAGTGCACTTAAGTGAAGGTCATCATATTTGAGTCAGAATGAGGTCCCAATTCCAGAATGAAGCTTCTTGTTATTAGGATAATTGCTAAAGACTTTGTGAATAAAGTCAGCTAAGCAAGTGTGTTAATTTAATGGTTTAGCTTTTAAAGGTTGAATTTCGAGTTAATCGTTTCTATATCATTAGGAAAGGTCAGGTGTGAAGGAGAATCCAGCCCTGGACAATGTTAATGGCTCTAGGTGTTCCTTAGGAGCCACAGCCGCATTCAGCTGTGTAAACATGTCTTAAGGCCTTGCACCTTCTCCAGCCCTTCCCTTTTGAAGTCTTTTCCTTTGATGCTTCTCTCCTGCATCTCCCACATCTCCCCCTTTTTCTTTCATTTGGCAAAGCTGGAGGGCAAAGACAGAGACTCAGGCATATTCTCGGCTTCCTTGCTGTCCTCTTCTCCAGACTAGGTATATGCAAAGTAATAAACAAAGATTAATATAAAAATACCAATTGCAGAAAAGCTTAAGCATTGTATATAATTCATTGGATTCAATTCCGGGATTCGATTATTTATCTCAGATAGAGAAGGAGCACCAGAAATCATCTCAAGTTTATTTTGAATGTTTCATAGATGTCCTTTTGCAATTGAGCTGTATCAGCAGAGATGTTACCTTGATTAAGAAGGTGTCCAAGCACCAGGTCCCATGATATCTTAGATTGATTATATACCTGGTGGGTGACACAAAAGGTGGTTATGTTCCAATCACATTGAAGCTTTATCTGTTGTAAACTAATCAATTGATCTCCTAGAAAAAAAACAGCTTGTTGCAAGTCAGATAATTGGCTCTCTATTCGGCTATCAATCGACCATTGGCTGTTCCACAGCCTTTCTGAATCTTGATGCCAGTTTTGTACAAAGTGAGTGGTTTGTGCAGTCTGATGCAGTGCTAAACTGGCAGATGTTATAGCTGTAACAGTTATAATCCCAAGTACAGCAGTTACCAGTAAAACTACAGACTGTTGGGTGTGGTGTAAGACACTGTTTCAATATTTCATCTATGAGAAACATTTCAGGGGAGTGTTGCCAAGACCAGTCCATGATTACAGTCATCCAAACCCCATTACGTGCCTTAAGGATATATAAGGGTTTTTTTTTTTTCCTGGTTAAAAGAAATAGTAGAATTAAGACAAGTACAAAAAGGACAATTATGGCAAGTAAGAAGACCGTTATCAGGGTTCCAATGAGGCATGCCTAACATAAACAGAAAAGGAAGTTTGACACATGCTTGAATTTTATGAACCTCATTTAATCTAAAAGAGATGGAGAATTTATTTGAAACATTCATTAAATAGCTTTTCCAAGCAGCCATACCTAATAATCCAGTACCAATTTTCCAAAGTTCTGAATGAACTGACCCATCAGGTAAACGTGGGCTGTGGGGAGTCATCCTTCCTTCACGACGTACAATGGGTTCAGATGTTATATCCAAAATGATGTAGTCTTGATATTGATGCCATCGGAGCTCTTTTTTGGAGTATTTGGTTCAAGCAGATCCTACAGAGGCCCAATTAATGATGTTTCCTTTGGAAGTATCAAGAAGAACTCTACCAACCTCTCCTCTACAGAGCTCCCAATTAACCCATTCCTCAGGATTTATAATCTTTCTTAATTGATATTGAGGCAATTTATGAAGGTGATCATATGTAATTATGTGACTTCTCATGGAGACTCCCTGTAGTAAGTACAATATACAGACATTAGTCCCATTGGGTATTTTTGCTCTCCATGCCTGTGAATGAAATGTAACACAGTGTTTGCCTATTCCAAAGCATATAGGTGGCTCATCTGCACCTACAGAATATTTAGGGATTACTTTTCCTTCTTCTGGTTTAAATGGGCTCTATTATCATAAGGTCCAGGCCACCAGATTGAATCATTTACATAAACTGGGAAAGAGGGATCATCCCATGTAATCAATCTATTAAGAGGTGGATTTGGAATATAAGCCCAATATGTGTGATTCTCCTTAGTGCTCACAGTTAAAGTAAGAACTGGCATCATGGCAATAAATAGAGTAGTAGAAGTCTTGGGTGTTCCTGTTTTTTGGAGGATCTGTTCTGCTTCTAGAGTCTTCATCTATCCCCATGTCGGAGGTTTGGCTTTTGTTGTTTTTTTTTTTTTTTTTTTTTTGTTCTTTTTATCTCTTGCTTCAGGTCAGGCTTAATTTTTCCATATCTTTCTCCAGTGGTCGAAAATTGCCAATCCTTTTTCTTTTCACCCATCTGTTCATATTGTGGTCTTAATTGCGGGGCTGGGAGCCAGATATCCGTGTTATCTGTGGATACAAGAGCAAATTCTTGACCCCACAATTTAACATACCCAGGGCACCATTGGTTATTATCATTTTTCCAAAATATTGGTTGTGAAAAGGGTCTGGTATTAGATACTGTGTGATGTTTTTCTGCTACGGTGAGCTCTTGTTCACCTCTTAAATCCAAAAATTAAGTGTAAATAATGCTTTCATTAATTGATTCTTTGGATTCAGGCCACATCCCCTTGTTTTTGTTTTTGTAACATGGTTTTTAATGTACGATTAGCACAATCAATAATAGCTTGACTTTGTAGATTATAAGGAATGCCTGTAGTATGATGAATGCCCCATTTTGGTGAAATATAAGAAAAGTGTGAGAAGTATAACCCAGGCCATTGTCAGTTTTAAGATTCTGGGGGAGTCCCATTGTGGCAAATGCTTCTAAAAGGTGATGAATAACATGGGCTGGACTTTCTCCTGACAAAGGTGTAGCCCATATAAAACCAGAATATGTATCTACAGATATAGGTACATATGCAAAGCAACTGAATTGTGGAACATGAGTGACATCCATTTGCCATAAATCATTAGGTTGTTGACCTCTGGGATTCCCCTTGAGAGTATGGAGGAATGACAATAGGCCCATAAGTGGGGCGTGTGTGATAATTTCTCTAGCTTCTTTAAGGGAAATAGAAAAGTATTTACTTGAGCCTTTACCATTAAGATGAATCAGACTATGAAAATCTTGTGCTGTAATAACAGGAGCTTCCAATAAGGAATCCACTGTTTCCTTCCTTCTAAGATCATATGTGAGTGATGTATATAGGATGGGATCAGTGTTGGAGACAATGTTGGACATGAAAAAATAAGTCAGACAATTCTGAGCCATCTGAATAAATATTAATGGTTTCCAAATTCTCAATAACTTGTTTAGAATAGGCTGAATCCATTAAGATATTGATGGATTGCTATTAGGCAAAAGAAATATGGCAGAGTCCAGATTTTTGTACTGAGGCATATGGGGATTTTATATATTTAGAAGTAGGACCATAATATGCATAATAACTGGATTTGTTGGCATCTGTGAAATAATTAGGTCCACTTACAGGTACTGATTGTACAATTTGAGGCATGATAAAGGAGATGGTTTTGATAAATTCAATTAATTTGGATTTAGGATAATGGTTATCTATGTGACGTATATAATCCACAGCTCCATATTGCTGTGAAGTGCATTGCTGATATGCCGTGGATATTTGTGCATGAGACAGAGGTACTATAATTGTCTCAGGGTCTTGGGTTGTTATTTCCTTAAGTTTCTCCTGACCCTTAAAAATTAACATTCTTATTTTGTCTAAATATGTAGATAATTTTGTAAAGGCTTTGTTGGATAGAAATATCCATTCTATGATTCTATTAGCCTGACAAAGTACTCCTGTGGGAGAATGAGGTGATGGTAAAATTAACAAGGAAACAGGTAGTGAGGGGTTAATTCGAGTAAGCTGACTGGAAACAATTTTTTGTTCAATTCATTGTAATTCTTGGGATGCTTCCGGAGTCAATTTTCTAGGGCTATTTAAATTGGAATCCCCTTTAAGTATATAAAAAAAAAATGAGTCTTGGGGCGCCTGGGTGACTCAGTCGGTTAAGCGTCCGACTTCGGCTCAGGTCACCATCTCACGTTCCGTGAGTTCGAGCCCCGCGTCAGGCTCTGGGCTGATGGCTCAGAGCCTGGAGCCTGCTTCTGATTCTGTGTTTCCCTCTCTCTCTGCCCCTCCCCCGTTCATGCTGTGTCTCTCTCTGTCTCAAGAATAAATAAACGTTAAAAAAATTTTTTTTAAAAATAAAAAAGATGAGTCAGTTGATAAGTAGGTATACCTACAGCAGGACGTTTTCAGGTAATGTCTCCTAATAACTTCTAGAAATCATTTAAAGGATGCAAGGTATCTCTACGAATTTGAACATTTTGAGGCATTATTGAATTTTGTACTAATTTTTGACCTAAATAGAATAAGGGACCTTCAAATTGAATTTTGTCTTCTGCAATAATGAGGCCATATTCTGAGAGGGTTGCCTGAGCTGTTAAAAAGAGTGCATGTAAATCATGTCAATCGGGTAAAGCTAATAGGATGTCATGCATGCAATGGATGATCTTAGCATAAGGAAACTGAGATTGTAAATATCAGAGAGGTTCTGCAACAAAAAGCTGACAAAGAGTGGGACTATTTAACATTCCTTGAGGTAAAACTTTCCATTGAAATCTTCTTATGGGCTCCTCATGATTAATTACAGGAACAGAGAATGCAAATTTCTCCAAATCTTTAGGGTTTAAGGGAATGGAGAAAAAACAATCATTAAGATCAATTATAATTTTCCAATCTCGGGGGATAGCAGCATACATTGGAAGTCCAGGCTGTAGAGCCCCCATAGGTTGTATGATTTTATTTATGGCTCGGAGATCAGTCAGAATTCTCCATTTTCCGATTTCTTTTTTATGACAAAAATCGGAGAATTCCAGGGGCTAGTTGAAGGTTCAATATGTCCTGCTTCTAACTGTTCAGAAACTAAAGATTTTAAAGCTGCCAGTTTTTCTTGAGAAAGCCACCACTGCTCTATTGACATGGGCTCATCAATAAGCCATTTTAAAGGCAGCGTATATTTTTGTTCTCTGGCAGTGGCTGCTAGGATAAATTTGGATATCCTAGTCTTGTGGCTTTATGTTTGGGGAAAATATTGAGGGGTGTTTAATGCCTTGTTGATTTTTATCTAATCCATTCAGTGGGTCATATCCCATGGCACACATTATATTTTTACTTGGAGTAGATATAGATGGGATATTAATATATGCACCCCATTGTTGAAGTAAGTCTCTACCCCACAGAGTAATGGCAATGTTAGCCACATAAGGTTTAAGAGTTGCTATCTGGGGGTGCCTGGGTGACTGAGTCGATTGAGCATCTGACTTTGGCTCAGGTCATGATCTCAAGGTTTGTGAGCCCAAGCCCAGTGTCAGGCTCTGTGCTGACAGCTCAGAGCCAGGAGCCTGCTTCAGATTCTGTGCCCCACCCCTCTGTCCACCCCACCCCTGATTGTGCTGTCTCTCTCTGTCTTTCAAAACTGAATAAACATAAAAAAAATTAAAAAAAAGAGTTGATATCTGATCCTTGCGTCCTTCACATCTCATAATCTGTTGACTTCTTTTTATTCCCCTTAAGGAGCCAAGTCCTATAAAAATTACAGGTACGTTTTCAACAGGCCAAGATGAAGGCCAAAACTTTTCAGATATGATGGTAATGTCAACTTCAGTGTCTAAAAATCCTATAAAAGATTTATTATTAATTTTAAGATGTATTTCGGGGCGAGGATCTTTCAAAAAAATTTGCCAATATAATTGTTTTCCAGTACTGCCAAAACCTCCAGTTCTGATAACAGGTTTGCTTTGGCCCTCTATTTAAGGAAGAATAAGTAATTGAGCAATTTTATCTCCTGGTTGAATAGTATAAGGGTTATTGGCCAATATCATAACTTGAATTTCATTTTCACAATCTCCGTCAATAACACCAGGATGCCCATAAATACCTTTAAGTGTAAGACTAGTCTGTCCAAAAATAAGGCCTATTGTGCCTTTTTCAAAAGACCCATAAATTCCTGTTCTAACTTTAATGACACCTAAAGAAGGCTGTAAAACAACTGGGTCTATAGCAGGGAGATCTAAGGCTGCATTCCCAGTTGTTGCATGACGGAGGTCTGTGACCCGTCGATGTTGTGGTGTTGAGACCCATTGCTGACTGGATAAAGGTTCATTTTGTTTGTTGGGCCCTGAGCTAGGCCCCATGAGAAGTTTCTCTGATTTTGATCAATATTAGAAGATGGAAGAGGATGCCCATCTTTGTGATATTTGGAATGGCACTGATTGGCCCAATGGTATCCTTTTTTACAACGAGGGCATAAAGCAGTTGGATATACTAATTTAGATAGATTATTAGTATTGGTATTATTATCATTATGCCTGTATTTTTTTAATTTGTCCTTTATTTTTCCAGTCTTTTTTCATATGGCCAATTTTTCCATAACCAAAGCATTTGGTGTTAGATTTAAAAGGGCCTGTCCCTCTTATAGAGGCCGCAAGGAGGTTCATATGGTAACGTGGGGTACCAATATCAGCACATGCTTTCACATAGTAAGCCATGGACCCAGCAGCCACTCTTACAGAACAAAGAGCTCCCTGGCATTCTGAATTAGCATTATCATAAGCCACAATAGGAAGCAACAAATCCCTTAGGCCTGCTTGAGGAATTGTTTTAGCCAAAACATCTCTTAATCTTGCTACAAAGTCAACATAAGGTTCAGTATTTCCCTGTTTAACATTTACAAATGAGGGGGTAACCTCCCCTGGAGTAGCTGTGCCTTACCAAGCCATCTTATAGCAATTTTGTACTTGTCGAATTGCTTGATCATTCATACCACATTGATCTCTTAGTTGAGAATATTCTCCTTGTCCAAAAAATTGTTCTTTGTCAATAGGAATATTGTCGTGAATATTTCTTTCCCCTTGAATCTTTGTCTGATCTTCCCACCAAGTTATAAATTGTAAATATTAAGCATAGAATAAAACAGTTCTAGCCAACATTTCCCAATCTTTGGGAATCAAGAATTCAGTGTCAGCAAACGCTGAAAGTAAGCCTTGCTTAGAAGAAGAGTTAGTGCCGTACTGGGCACTAGCCATTTTAAGATCTTTCAAACATTTTACAGGGATCTAAGAGTATTCAGCATTACAGCCTCCATTAGAATATTGTGCATTTGGTGGAAAAGCATTCAGAGTAACTGGAAATATTTCTGATACCGTTTGTATCAATTCTAAATCTCCTTCCTCTTTAGCCCTTATCAACCCTCACATCAGAGGTGTAATGATAGGGCCCTCATGTTCCTTGGAAGGAACTATTATGTGAGGATGGTCATTAGAAAAAGGATTGGAAGTGACTGGATAGGGAGTCTTTCATTTAACACGAGTAGGAATTTGTGTATTTTCAGGTAAAGGAACGGGGTGGGGGGGAGGAGTATACTTTATTATAAGAGGGGGCAGTAGTATCCAACTTATCATTTGTGGGTGGTGGTAGAGGCCATTCTGGTAAAGTATCCTCAGGTGCTATAGCCTTGATTTCTTCAGAGGAAGATTCATCCTCAAAACTATCAAATGTAAAATCCAAATCATCTCCTTCTTGATGAGTTTTTAATTTAGGTGAACTTATATTTTGCTCTGAATCAGACTGTAAAAGCTGTAAAGCCATCTCAATTAAAGAGCATAAAGACCAAACTTTTAAAGAAATGATATCTCCATTTTGATGAGTGTGTCTAAGTGTTTTCATAATTAGTCTCCATTGTTTAAGGTTTAAAAGATTTTTTCCAGAAGGGTTAAACTAATAGCAATGTTTTTTAACCAAGTACCAGAGCTCATCAAAATTCACCTTTTCACTTTTACTCCTGAACTTTGCAATAAAGTACGAAGTAATTTAGAGTAAGCTGCATGATCATGAGACTGGTTTCCCATACTTCACTATCCCAAAACTGGGACTTACCTGTCCTATGGTTTTGCTTTGGTCCTCTGAGACTGTAAACCGAAGTAGTCTCAAAGACTGTTTGCCATGCCGTATTCTGCCAACTCATGCCAAATTTTGCAGGGAGTATGGCCGGAGTTGCAAAAGATAAGTCCACAAAATGCAGTTAAGTGAAGGTCGTCATACTCAAGGCAGAATGAGGCCTCAACTCCAGAATGAAACTTCTTTTTATTAGGATAATTGCTATAGACTACGTGCATAAAGTCAGCTAAGCAAGTGTGCTAATCTAATGGTTTAGCTTTTCAAGGTTGAATTTTGAGTTAATTGGTTTCTTTATCACTAGGAAGGGTCAGGTGTGAAGCAGGATCTGGCCCTGGACATTTTTAATGGCTCTAGGCGTTCCTTAGGAGCCACAGCCACATTCAGCTGTGTAAACATGTCCTAAGGCCTTGCACCTTCTCCAGCCCTTCCCTTTTGAAGTCTTTTCCTTTGATGCCTCTCTCCTGCATCTCCCACATGTCCTCATAGTGAAAACAGCCATGAACCATATATGAATGGTGGGCATGGCTGTGTCCAAGGAAACTTAATTTACAAAATATCCTTCAGGTGGACTTGACCTGAGAGCCCTAGTGTCCTACCCCTAGGTTATATTCATCATTCCCCACAAAAATCTTTACTTAGGGATTTGAGATTTACTTCATTTTAAATTTTTTATTGATGTTGTCTATATTCGCTACTCCTTTTAGCTATTTCTAGCTTTTTAGCTCATCCATACTTTATGAAACACAGAGAACAGCATCTCCCGCATACTGTATAGATACCCAGCCATCTCTACACATCTCCTTGAGAATAATCCCCACTAATCTAAACAAATATAAAGCAGAGAGAAGAAATAGAGCAGAATGTTTGCCTTTAGCTTCTGTCAGCTGCTTGACTAACTACATCTGCTTTGATTTCTAAAGAAGAGATTTAAAAAATTGTTCTGTGTTGAATATTTGTTAGGTCTCTGGCAGTACGCTGTTTTTTGGACATGCAGCTTCAGAGCATGGCTACTATTGCTTAAATGTGGACAGGTCAGGAAGAGAGTTAGAAAAGCAAATACTCCGGGGTGCCTGGGTGGCTCAGTCGGTTGAGTGTCTGATCTCTGTTCAGGTCATGATCTCACAGTTTTTGAGTTCAAGACCAGCGTCAGGCTCTGTGTTGACAGCTCAGAACCTGGAGCCTGCTTCAGATTCTGTGTCTCCCTTTCTCTCTACCTGTCCCCTGCTGGTTTTCTCTCTCTCTCTCTCTCTCTCTCTCTCTGTCACAAAATAAATAAACCCTTTTTAAAAAATTAAAAACAGCAAATACCCAGCAGGATAAAGCATCATAAAGTCAGCCAACAGAACTTAACATAGGATGTCACTGGAGTACATGGAATGAGCATCTAATCAGCTGGGGTGCGTGTGTGTGTGTGTGTGTGCACGTGTGAAGTAAGGAAGAAGGAATACAGAAGGAAATAAAAAGAATAATCAAGCTGAGCAACAGATGGTCATCTGCCCAAGGACAGTGGACCATAGTCCATAGTATTTATGAACACTGAGAACTTCTTCTTCTTAAGAGTTTTGGTCTATATAAATAACTTAGAATCTTTGAGGCTTGGAAACTTGGTTTAGGGCTAATTCTTAGGATGGCAAAAAGATCCTACAAACATCCATGGGCTTCACCATATGCCAGGTTCTTTTCTAGGGGCTGGACAACATGCCCACATTACCAGGGACTGTCCACCTCTGTACAAGACCTCTGAGGACCACAGAAGTAAGGCCACAGGAGCCTTAGGAAGGGGTTAGAGTTGAGGTGAATGTTGACTGGTAGCTAAAGCAGAACAAAGGCTCCCTTTTTCTCCTCAACCTCCAGAAACACCTATAACTCTTTTGAATTTTCCTCTCCTTGATTGCAGACCACAGAGCTCGTGTCTATTTTTCCAATGCTAAAAAAATGAGTTTAGTAACAAGAGTACTCATGAACACATTTCCCCGACATGGGAGGCTTTTAACTTTCTGGTTCCCATAGTGTTCGATGATGCATTGCCCTTTCTGTCTTCTCCCAGCCAAGGATTCCTCCCAGCTTTGGGTTGTTTGTAGTTATTTGAATTAATTCTCTATCACATTCACACACCTGTACACACAAATGCAGACACTAGTGCATGCTCAGTTTCAAACTCACAATCTAAACTGATGTGGAATTGTGCTAGCAGTGAATTGCCAACTATGAGGAATGCCACTCTTATATTTCTCTTTATAACAGTAAGTACAATAGAGAATATTACTGACAGTGCTCTTTCTTAGAACATACAATGACAGTAGATCATGATCAGTTTGAACATTTAAATATCGAGATTTTAGAAGTCAAGTGCCAGCAGAGTAGGAGGAGTAGCATTCTCACAGTTCAGAAAGAAATATTCCCTATAGACTATGCAGATGCCCCCCAGGACAAAGGGAGGAGGTATGGGGACAGTCCTGGGGTAAGTATCTTGCTTGACAATGTGGTTTGTCAAAGCACATCAGAAGGCCAGGTTCCTAGGAATGTATTCCTTGTTTTCTCTCACCCCAGTCTCTCCAGAGTCCTTAGAAGATCTACTATTGAAGTGTCTCCTTAAGGACCATGTTCCTGTCAATCAGAAAGTAGACATAAAAGAAAGGTTGATGAAATACCACAGGCCAGCTCTGAGCCTGTTGGGAATATATTTTTGGTATTGTGGAAGCCCGAGATAGAAAGAGACCTGGAAGAAAGTGAGCCAGTGAGGGAACTCCAGGCCCAAACTTGCCTGTATCTGGACTCTAGTCATGTGGGTCTCCTTGTGTCCACTGAGAGGGCCAGATGTCATCTCTACTAACAGAAGCTGGCCATGTGAGATAGTGTTTTGTACATGCCATCATGCCTTGTCTTCCTTCAGTCATCTCTTCACCAGGTCTGTGCCACAAAGAGCCTACTACAGAACCCAAGAAAACACTCCATATGCCCAGAATCACAGAGAGCCCTGAGCGAACATAAATATGTATTATCCTCAAACCACAGAGATAGATTTAACTGTACCCTTTTGGAAGCCCTCTTTCTAAAATGTAATTTGCCATTTGGTGTTCTTAAAGACAGTTCATCAAATATAAGTTGCTGTGTGGTCCTTAAACAGAGGGCTGGTTGGGATACCCAAGAGGTCCTCTGGCATGGCTGCAGTGCTGGCTACAATGCCAAGGGCTCCTGAAGGTGGACCTCTCTGATGTCTGATATCTTATGTCTGCTTGTTATCATTTCATTCTCTCTCCTCCCTGATCTTATGCTCTCCTAACATTTTGATGCCATCAGTGGTATTGTCTATTGTAGTTCCCTCTGTTTCTAATTAACGTTTCTAAGCTTCCAGCAGCTTGGGACGCAGAAAACAAATCTTACAGTAAATCAGAACTTGAGGAGCTTGGGAAGATGAAAGAGCTCTTTTTCCTGTCCTTCATTTATCAACTAGATGTCATACACACCCACGTCAATAAACTGGAGAGTGATTCAAATACTGGAAGAAAAATTCCATAAGATGTATATAGAAGAAGCTACATCTGAAAGGTTAGGAAGGTCAGAAAGGCAGAGGAAAGCTGCCCACAGGAGGAAGGGAGCAGAGAAGCAGAGGAGAAGGAAGAGAAATGGACCCTCACACCAGGGAGCTCACATGGGGAAAACTAATCCCCATAATGTTTGGCTTTAAAAACCAGAGGGGCTGAATTTCATGTGTTTGTAAAACAAGTGGGACTTGGAACTTGAAACATTGGAGGTCAGTTGACTCAGCACTAAAGGAGCCAGGATGGTGAGAAGTAGCTGGTTGCCACCTTTAAAGAGACAGCAGCCTGCATGGGAGAGGCAACAGGCAAACAGAACACAGATCTGCTCATATTGATTTCTGAGCATGTTGGGGGATTTCTCTGTGAACAAGGGAGCTGCAGGCACCATTTTTCTCCCCCAGCCTGCAGGATAAGCACAGAGACACCTGTTGGAGGTAGGGATGCACAGACACTTACTACCTAATTTGCTAGCGGTATGCCAAGCCTATAAGTTCTCCTCAGGACTTGCCTACTCCAAGCCCTATGGTCTCAGTCCTGGGCTCAGGGAAAATTTTGTTAAAACTCCATGGGCACCCTCACCTCAGTTGCCAGGTGCACAGCTGCCACCAAGAGCCATGTAACTCTGCCACACTTAGCTGTGCTCCCCTAGCCACTCTTAGCTTGCACCCCCAGCTACAAATGCATGCCTTGTGGAGCCATGTTATCATGCCCCTGCACAGCTTGGTGACCACAGGCACCATCTCTCACCCTGTCTAACCATTCAACCCTGGCTGCTATCATGGACCATGCCCACCTGTCATGTGCACAGCCTAGGCTGAGCAGGTACCCTGCCACTGCAATGGACTAAAAAACCACACTGTACCCAGCTGCATGCACCAACCACCATCTGACTCTGTGCTCAGCCTTGTGCTCCTGGCTGCCCTGGCACACAGCCCCTAGCCACCATAGCATTAAAGATGATCCAGCATAGAAATAGTGGCCCAGTGCACATTTTGCTAACACTACTGCCCTGCTCCCAAGTTCTCTGATGTTCACGCACCCCCAGATCTGACCTACTAGTTCTCACTAACACCACAGAGAGTGAGCACAGCCCACAATAGGCAGAGTCAGTGCAGACGATGGCACGGAGGGGAAAAGTGACTCAGACACAATAGCAGGATGCAAGAATACACATAGGATACTCTTCTGAAATGCCAGGTTCTGGTGCCCAGGGAACATTGCACTGTAGGCCACTCCAGAACCTCTTCTTCATAAAATCATTATTTTTAAGAGGAGAAGACACAGCTGAAATTCTTAACACAGAGAAATAGACACAGAGAGGCAGACAAAATGAGGAAACAGAGAAATTTATCCCAAATGAAAAAAAAAAAAAAAAAACAACAAGTCCATAACCAGAGATCTAAGCAAAATGCATATTAGTAACATCCCTGATAAAAAATTTAAAGCAACGGAAATAACAAGACTCAGTAGACTTTGGAAAAGAGTGGAAAGCATGAGTGATATCCTTCCACAGAGATAAGAAAAAACATTTTAGAAATAAAGGGTACAATTAATTTAAAAAGAAACAGGCTTGATGGAATGAACAGCAGGCTTGAAAAAAACAGAGGAATGAATTCATGACCTAGAAGACAAAGTAATAGAAAGTAATCAAGCTGAACAAAGGAGAGAGAAAAGAATTATGCAAAAGGACAATATATTTAGGGAACTAAGTGACTCCAGTGAACATACTAACGTTTGTATTGTACAAGTCTCAGAAGAAGAAGAGAGAGAAAAGGGGTCAGAAAAGTTATTTGAAGAAATAATAGGTGAAAACTTCCCAAATCTGGGGAAGGAAACAGATATCTAGATCCAGGAGGCACAGAAAAACCTCAACAAAATCAACAAAAGCAGATCAACACCAAAATATATTGTAAATAAATTTGCAAAATATAGTGATAAAGAAAAATAAATCTTAAAAAAGCAGGGCAAAGAAAGACATTAACTTGCTTGCAATGAAAAACCCATAAGGCTAGCATGAGATTTCTCAACGGAAAGTTGACAATCCAGAAAGAGGTAGCATGATATATTCAAAGTGCTGAATGGGAAAAATCTGCATCCAAAAATTCTCTATCCAGCAAGGCTATCATTCAGAATAGAAGGACAGATAAAGAGTTTTGTAGACAAAAACTAAAGGAGTTCATGACTACTAAACAAGCACTGCAAAAAATAGTAAAAGAGAGTCTGAGTGGAAAGGAGAACCAAAAGTGACAATACAGAGATAGGAAACACAAAAGTAGTAAAAATGAATATTTCTTCAAAAAATCAGTCAAGGAAATCACAAAAAAGGATATAAAATATAGTAACACAGACCTAAAATGTGGGGAGGAAAGGATAAAAGAATGGGTTCAAATTTAAATGATCATCAACTTAATATAGACTGCTATATGCAGAAGATGTTATGTACAAACCTAATGGTAACCATATATCAAAAACTACTAATAAACATGTAAAAAATAAGGAGAAAGAAATCCAAGTATACCACTAAAGAAAATCAGCAAAGCATGAAAGAGAGAGGGATCAAAGAAAAGATCAGAGAAAGTCTTAAGAAACAAACACAAAACAAGTAAAAAAAAAGTTGCAGTAAATACATATCTATCAATAATTACCTTGAATGTAAATAGAATAAATGCCCCAACAAATGACACAGGGTGGCAGAATGGATTTTAAAAAATGAGATCCATCTATATGCTGCCTATAAGAGACATATTTTAGACCTAACGACACCTGCAGATTGAAAGTGAGAGGATAGAGCAATATGTATCATCCTAATGATATCAAAAGAAAGCCAAAGCAGCAATACTTATAGTGGACAAAATAGAGTTTAAAATAAAGACTACAACAAGAGACAGAGAGGCACACTATAAAATAAAGGGGATAACCCAGCAAGATGACATAACAATTGTAAATATTTATGCACTCAACATGAAGCACCTAAATGCATAAAAGAGTTAATAATAAACATGAAGGAACTAATTGATAATAATGCAATAATATTATGGGACTTTAACACCCCACTTATATCAATGGACAGATCATTTAAAGAGAACATCAATAAGGAAACAATGGCTTTGAATGACACATTAACAGATATATTAAGAACACCCCATCCTAAAACAACAGAATATGCATTCTTTTCAAGTGAACATGGAACATTCTTCAGAATAGATCACATCATAGCCCATAAAACAAACTTCAACAATGTCAAGAAGACTGAATGATACCATGCATATTCTCTGAACACAATGCTATGAAACTAGAAATGAACCATAAGAAAAAATCTGGAAAGACCACAAATACTTGGAGGTTAAATAGCATGCTACTAAACAATGAATGTGTTAACCAGGAAATCAAAGAAGATATTAAAAAGTACATGGAAACAAATGAAAATGAAAGCATCATGGTCCAAAACTTCTGGGTTGCAGAAAAAGTGGGTCTAAAAAGGAACTTTATACCATTACATATTTAGCTCAAGAAAAATCTCAAATAAATAACTAACCTTGCACCTAAAGGAGCTAGAAAAAGAACACCAAAAAAAAAAAAAACCCTAAAAACCAGAAGAAGGAAAGAAATGATAAAGATTAGAGCAGAGTTTTGAAGGGACACATGCACCCCAATATTTACAGCAGCACTATCGACAATATCCAAAGAACGCAAATGTCCGCTGATAGATGAATGGATAAACAAGATAGAGTTTTACTCAACAATCAAAAGGAATGAAATCTTGCCATTTGCAACTATGTGGATGGAAGTAGAGGATATTGTGCTAAGTGAAATTAGTCAGAGAAAGACAAATATCGTATGACTTCACTCATATGAGGAATTTAAGACACAAAACAGATGAACATAAGGGAAGGGAAGTAAAAATAATATAAAATCAAGGAGGGGGACAAAACTTGAGACTCTTAAATTCAGAGAACAAACTGAAGGTTGCTGGAGGAGTTGTGGGTAAGGGAATGGGCTAAATGGGTAAGAGGTTGGGATGAGCACTGGGTGTTATACATAGGAGATGGATGAATCAGTGGAATCTACTCAAACCATTATTGCACTATATGCTAACTAACTTGGATGTAAATTTAAAAATAAATTAAATAAACAAATAAATAAGTAAATAAATAAATAGATAAATAAATAAATGAAAAAAAAAGGTTAGAGCAGAAATAAATTACATAGAAACTAAAAAGACAATAGAAGAGATCAATGGAACTGGAAACTGGTTTCTTGAAAAAATCAATAAAGTTGTGAAACCTCTAGCCAGACTTATGAAGAAAAAAAAGAGAGAGAAAGGACTCAAATACTAAAATCATAAATGAGAGAGGAGAATTAACAACCAATACCACAGAAATATAATTGTAAGATAATATTATGAAAAACTATATGCCAACAAAGTTGGCACCTACAAGAAATGGATAAATTCCTTAAAAAATATATAAATACACAAAACTGAAGCAGAAAGAAGTAGAAGATTTGACCAGACTGATAACTAGCAAAGAAATTGAATCAGTAATAAAAAAAAAACTCCCAGGAAACAAAAGTCCAGGACCAGGTGGCTTCACAGGCAAATTCTACCAAACATTTAAATGAAAGTTAATACCTATCCTTCTTAAAATATTCCAAAAAAATAGAAAAGGAAAGAAAACTTCTAAATTCTTTCTATCTATGAGGCCAGAATTACCCTCATACCAAAATCAAATAAACACACACACACACACACACACACACACACACACTCAGAAAACTAACTACAGGCCAATATCCCTCATAAACATAGATGCAGAAATTCTCAGTAAAACCCTAGGAAACCAAATTCAATAATATGTTTAAAAAATCATTCACTGTGATTAAGTGGGGTTTATTCCAGGTTTCAAACTTGGTTTAATACTCACAAATCAATCAATATGATACATCACATCAATAGGAGAAAGAATAATAACCATATGATTATTTCAATACATGTAGAAAAAGCATTTGATGCAGTACAACATCCACTTAGGATAAAAACCCAATGGAGCACCTGAGTGGCTCAGTCCGTTAAGCATCCAACTTTGGCTCAGGTCATGATCTCATGGTTTGTGAGTTTGAGTCCCATGTCAGGCTCTGTGCTGTGCTGTGCTGACAGCTCAGAGACTGGAGACTGCTTCAGATTCTGTGTCTCCCTCTCTGTCTCCCCCTCCCTCATTTGTGCTTTCTCTCTCTTTCTCTCTCTCTCAAAAGTAAATAAAATTTTTAAAAAATCACAACAAAATAGGTTTAGAAGGAACATACCTCAATAGAATAAAGATACTCTATGAAAAACCCATAGCTAACATCATCCTTAATGAGACAAAACTGACAACTTTTCCCCTAAGGTTGGGAAGAAGACAAGGATGTCCACTCTCACCATTGTTATTGAACACAGTCTGGAAGTCCTAGCCACAGCAATCAGACACCAAAAAGAAATAAAAGGCATCTAGATGGATAAGAGAAAAGTAACACTTTCACTATTTGCAGATGACATGATACTACATATAGAAAATCCAAAAGACTACACCAAAAAAAAAAAAACTGCTAGAACTTATAAATTCAATAAGTTACAGGATACAAAATCAATGTACAGAAATTGATCGTATTTTTATACACTAATAATGAAGCAATGGAAAGAAATTAAGAAAACAATCCCATTTACAATTGTACCTAAAATAATAAGATACCTAGGAATGAACTGTCCAAAAAGGTGAAAGACCTGTACTCTGAAAACTATAAAAAAACTGATGAAAGATATTCAAGACAACACAAAGAAATGGAAAGATATTCCATTCTCATGGATTGGAAAAACATTGTTAAAGTATCTACATTACCCAGAACAATCTACACATTTAATGTAATCCCTACCAAAATACCAAAAGCATTTTTCACAGAGATAGAGCAATAATCCTAAAATTTGTATTGAACTACAAAACCCAAAATAGCCAAAGCAATCTTGAAAAAGAAAAGCAAAGTTGGAGATATCACAATTCCAGTCTTCAAGTTATATTACAAAGTTGTAGTAATCAACACAGTATGGTACTGGCACAAAAATAGACACATAGATTAATGGAACAGAATAGAAATACCAGAAATAAACCCACAATTATATAGTCAATTAGCCTTTGACAAAGCAGGAAAGAATAGGAAAAATGTCTCTCCAAGAAATGTTGTTCCTAACAGTGTTGGGAAAACTGGATAGCAACATGCAAAAGAAAAATATCAAACCAATTTCTTACATAATACCCAAAAATAAACTCAAAATGGATTAAAGACCTAAATGTGAGACCTGAAACCATAAAAATCCTAGAAGAGAAAACAGGCAGTAACATCTTGGATATTGGCATAGCAATATGCCAATTTTTCTACATATGTCTCTCAGGCTTGGTATACGAAAGCAAATATAAACTATTGGGGCTATATCAAAATAAAAAGTTTCTGAACAGTGAAGGAAACAATTAACAAAACTAAAAGGCAACCTGCAGAATGGGAAAATATATTTTCTAATGATATGCCCATTAAAGGGCTAGTATTAAAAATATATAAAGAACCGATATAACTTAACACCCCAAAAAAACCAATAATCCAATTAAAAAATCAACAGAAGACATGAACAGGCATGTCTTCAAAGAAGACATCCAGATGGCCAATAGACCCATGAAAAGATGGTCATTATCACTTATAATTAGGGAAATGTAAATCAAAACTACAATAAAATATCACCTCACACCTGTCAGAAGGGCTAAAATCAATAACACAGGAAACAACAGGTGTTGGTGAGGATGTGAAGAAAACTAAACACTCATACACCGTTAGTGGGAATGTAAACTGCTGCAGCCACTGTGGAAAACAGTGTGGAAGTTCCTCAAAATTTAAAAAGAGAACTACTTATGATCCAGCAATTGCACTTCTGGATATTTACCCAAAGAATACAAAAACACTAATTTAAAGGGATACATGCATCCTTGTTTTTAGCGGCACTATCTACAATAGCCAAACTATGGAAGCAGCCCAAATGTTTACTGATTGAAGAATGAAATCTTGTCATTTGCGACGACATGGATGGAGCTAGAGAGTACTATGCTAAACCAAATAAGTCAGACAGAGAAAGATAAATACCATATGATTTAATTGATATGTGAATTTAAGAAACAAAACAAATAAGCAAAGAAAAAATGAAAGAGAGAGAGAGAGAGAGAGAGAGAGAGGAACCAAGATAACAGACTAAACTATAGGGAACAAACAAACTGAGGGTTACAGAGAGGAGGTGATTGGTGAAATGGGTGAAATAGGTGACACGGATTAAAGACTTCACTTGTCATGATGAGCACAGAGTGATGTATGGAAGTGTTGAATTATTATATCATACACCTGAAACTAACATAACTAACTGAAATTAAATTATGTTAACTAACTTTAATTAAATTATAAACTTAACTGTAAATCATAACCTGAGAAATTTAAGTTCATGGAAGGTCCAGCTTATATCTTGTTCCTGGTGTGGAGTCTGCTTAGGATTCTCTCTCTCTCCTTCTCTCTCTGCCTCTCTCTTAACAAATTAACAAAAATAATTCCTGGAACAAATAAGTGATTATAGCAAGGTTGTGGGATACAAGGTTAATGTAAAAAAAAAAATTAGTCCCTTCCCTATACACCAACAATGAACGAGTGGAATTTACAATACAATTTACATGAACACTCAAAAATAATGAAAAACAGGTATACATCTTTGTTTTAAATGTTTATTTATTTACTTAGAAAGAGAGAGAGAGCAGGAGAGGGGCAGAGAAAGAGGGAGAGAGAGAATCCCAAGCAGGCTTCATCCTCTCAGTGCACAGCCCAATGCAGGGCTTGAGCCCATGAACCATGAGGTTACAACCTGAGCTGAAATCAAGAGTTGGACACTTAACTGATGGAGCCACCCAGGTGCCCCAAGACTTAGGTATTAACTTAACAAAAAATGTAAAAGACTTATATAAGGAAAACTATAAAACTGTGGTAAACAAAATAAATAGATATGCCTTGTTCATACAAAAAAAGGACTCAATGCTATCAAGATGTCAGTTCTTCCCAACTTAATCTATTGATTTAATGCAATCCCATTCAGAATTCCAGAAAGTTATTCTGTAGTTATTGACAAAATTATTCTGAAGTTTATATGGAGAAGCAAAATACTCCAAACAGCCAACAAAATATTGAAGGAGAACAAAGTTGGAGGACTGATGCTACTCAAATTCAAGACTTTTCTTTAAAGCTACAGTAATCAAGACAGTGTGGTATTGGTGAAAAATAATCAAGTAGATCAATGGAGACTAGCTCCATTTTCTCAGAAATACATACATCCGAGGAATACACATGTATATTCAATTGATCTTTGACAAAGTTAACGAAAGCAATACCATGGAACAAAGATAGTCTTCAACAAATGTGTGGGAACAACTAGATTTCCACAGACATAAAATGAGTCTAGACACAGACTTCACACCCCTCACAAAAATTAACTAAAAATAGATCATAGCCCTAAATGTAAAATGTAAAGCTATAAAACTCCTGAGATAACATAGGAGAAAATGTAGATGACCTTGGATATAGTAATGCCTTTTTAGATACAATGCCAAAGGCATGATCTGTAATATAGATAATTGATAAGCTGAACTTCTGCCTTATGAAAGACAACGCCAAGAGAATGAAAAGAACAACAGACTGGAAGAAATATTTGCAAAAAAAAAAAAAATCTGATAAATGAATGGTATCCAAAATACACAAAAACTCCTAAAACTCAACAGTAAGAAAACAAACAGCTTGGTGGAAAAATGGACAAAAACTTTAACAGACACTTCACCATAGAAAATATACAGATAAATGTATGAAAAGATGTTTCATATCATATGCCATTAGGGAAGTGCAAATTAAAATAATTATGAGATACTACTATATATCTATTCTGGCCAAAATCCAGACCACAGGCAACACCAAATGCTGACAAAGATGTGGAGCAACAGGAACTCTCATTCACTGATTGTAGGAATGCAAAATGGTATAGACACTTTGGAAGATAGGTGGGTGCTTTCTTATAAAAAGAAACATATTCTTCCCATACTGTCCAGCAATTGTGCTCCTTGGTATTTATCCAAAGGATTTGAAACCTGGTGTTCAGACAAAAACCTGTTCATAGACATTTATAACCATTTTATCCATAATTGCCAAAGTCTGTAAGCAACAGATGTTCTTCAGTAGGTGAATGGATAAACATACTGTGGTGCATCAACATGGATGGAATGGTATATGATTCAGTGCTAAAAAGAAATGATCTCTCAAGCCATTAAAAAAAATAGAAAATGTTTAAATGTATATTACTACGTGAAACAAGCCATTCTGAAAAGTCTATATACATTGTATGATACCAGTCACAAGCCAAGACCAGGGTATTCTGAGTCACATGTATCACATTCTGCGAAGGACAAAACTATAGAGACAGTTAAAGATATCAGTGGTTTTCAGGGGTTAGGTGAGAGGGAAGTATAAATAGCTAGAGCACAAAGGATTTTTAGGGTACTGAAACTATTCTGCATGATACTATAATGATAGATACATGTCATTATGCATTTAGACAAACCCACAGAATATATAGCATCAAGAGTGAATCCTCATATAAACTACATACTTTGCGTTATTATGATGCATTAATGTAGGTTCATCATTTGTGACAAATATGCCACAGTGGTACAGGATGTTAATAATAAGGGAGGCTATGCATTTGTAGGATAAAGGGTATATGGGAAATCTCTATACTTTCCTCTCAATTTTGCTACAAAACTTTAACAAGTCTTAAAAAATAAAATCTTGGGGCACCTGGGTGGCTCAGTCAGTTGAGCGTCTGACTTTGGCTCATGTCATGATCTTGAGGTTTGTGAGTTCAAGTCCCACATAAGGCCTGCTGCTGTCAGCTGTCAGCACAGAGCCTACTTCAGATCCTCTGTCCCCCTCTCTATGCCCTCTTCTGTTTGTGCTCTCCCTCAAAATAAATAAATATTTTTAAAAAATCTTTAAAAAAATCCAGTCTGTATACTTTCCAAGAAAATTAATTAGAAGATTAAACATATGTTGTTTAGCCATTAAACCAGCTTAATTTCAAATTTCCCCAAATATATTTAACCTTGAATCCAATTGAAACACTCATATTTCTTGATGGGACATGCCTCCCTTGTTTTACCAAATAGCCTTTGAAACCCCCAGTCACTGATATTGAGACCCTATCAGGGGTGCATGAAGGGCTTTGCAGACCCTGATAGCAAAGCAAGATCTTCTCACCTTCCTTCTGAGGAAGGGAGGGTTGGTCAGCAAGAGAGCTTCAAAGGGAGTGGAGTATCCTCTCTGCCTGCCACCTTTTCTAAAAAAAAACAAAACAAAACAAAACAAAGCGATCAAATGTTGTGTTCAGATATTAGAATCAGTTGTATGTAAAGGTAGCTATATTAATTATAGCATTGATAACACTTGGAAATAAATGTATATTGGTGGGATGGCAGGTCTCAGATTTGTGTTTTGCATTTTTCCCATTTACTTCATTTTTTTATTGTTGCAGATAAGTCTGTAAGTCTTCTAGCTAATGTTTACTCTATGTCAAATTTACCTTATGCCAATATTTCTCTAAAGAGAAGCAGCCAGCATTTTTGGATATCTCCTTGCAGGAAAAGATTGGGAATCTTGAAAGAGGAAGAGCGGTCAGCAAGCCTGCATGTTCCCAGTGACTTCTGAGGTCTCTGGCTTCTCTTTCTTTCTCTAGCTCATTATTGGACATACTCCCTGACTTTTCTGTTCTTGCAAACATGCTGCAGTTCCCTAGGCAACCTTGACAAGGCCGGACACAGCTCAACACTCCACATGTTAAGTATGTGAGATGCACCCTACCTGGTGTACACTCCAGAAAGCACTTGTAGGGAGGGGTTGCACATGGACTGAGGGCAGAAGAGTGAAGGATTTGCTTTGTCCCACTCTTGCCCTAGCCTCATAAAAGTGAGACCCTCTCATGTACTTCTGTACTGTTTCCTAATGGCTAGGGTTAAAAGGGGGCAAGGAGCTCTCTCTCCCAGAGGTACCTCCTTCTTGCCTCTTTTTCTGTGCATTCTGCAACCATTGACCCCATCAAGATCCTAAGTATAATCTTAATAGATGCTTCTAAACTTCTCCCACACATTGCAAGGATTTTAGAACCATTTCTTATGATTAACTGGCAAAGGCTCAGTTTGACTCTACTTATCTGATGCTGTGTTATTAAACACATTTGCAAAACTTGTGTGGGAGAATTGGTGTCCACTCCTTGGGCATGAATCACAAGCCAAGACCAGGATATTTTGAGTCACTTGGGTCTGAAAAGTGGACCTGCAATGACTGGCCTGTGACAGATGAATGTTGGCAATGACTCTCTGTGAGGACATGTGGGTTATGTTTTTTCTAGTCCTAGGGAAGGATTCTGCTAGGTCATGCCCTCTCTCTCCTGGGAGCTGGTGAATATCTGCATATTGTTACCTGGGACTAGTGGATCAAATTAAAAATAATTTATATGCATATGCTATATTTTAGCTGAGTTTACTGGCTGTAGCAGAGATGGAAATGTGTTCTCAGTTGCATTTACACACAGCTTAATGAACTGAGGGAATTGGCTAGGATTAACATACACTGTATCAAGATTATCCAAAGTCCTCTGCTTTACTGATGTTCTTGGGTGGTGTTTGCTCATTTGTGGCACTTTACAAGTAAGACTGGCACCGGCTGGCCATCCTTTAGGTGGCAAAAACTAGGGGAGGTGGATACTGGGCCAAACATGAGTGAAAAACAAAAACGTAAACAAAAAATCATGAGTGCAGACCTCTGCATGCTTGAGTAAGAAACACATTAGACCATAGAACTGGTGATAATTAGATGCACAAAGGTGAAATTTACAGAGATTTGAAAGGAAAAAAGGGAGGGTCTGCAACAAGCAGAGGCCTTTGGAGACAGTGAAAACTAGACAGGCTTTCAGCTCAGTGTTGCTACCTGGGAACACAGGGGTCCCTCTCCAAAGCCTAAGGAGGTGGGTGTTCAACATTCACATCAATAGCCATTTCTCTGGGTGCAGTCCCAGAGGCAGAAGCTACTTTATTACTGAGGATCACCTATTCTGACACTTCCCTCCATCAGTGGGTTTTCAAGAAGAATCCACCACACATTTCCCAAACTAACTCTTGGGGATTAATTGTCAGACACCAATGCTCAGCGAACTTGGAGCTGAGCTCATGCTGTGACTGATAAATTTCCTGTTTTAGCAGGTGTGATCTCCCAAGATTTAACTTGCCATTATATGTGACCAGTTCATTTCAGTGTAAGGATGGCTGAACATCTGCTATGGTTATTACTAATAGCAGTGGACAAAAATTACAGCCTTAGCTGCCACAGCTGTATACATGTGATATTTGGGGAAAGGGATCTTAGCTTCTTTTTCTCTTCCACCAGCATATCATGGTTCTGAGATGCTACTGTACAGCTGCAAAATACCCACCGCCTTGTGGAATTGTGGAGTCCCATGCCCTGGCATCACAGCCTTACCCAGAACCCCCTGTAATGCCCTGCCTGGCTCTACCTGAGGCTTCAGAAATGAAAGACTCCATGCAGGCCACCAGGAGCCTCTAGGACCCTGATGAAGTATGTGGCCACATTGTTGTTAAAAATGTTGCATTCACTCCTGAATACCTCACATGGTAGCTGTGTATATAGAAGTGTTCTATAAATAGTAATGATTGGTGATCACACTCTCACTCCAATTTGACAACCACTGTGTCATGCGACACATGACATTCCAAAGTCCACATCCTCCACTAATTCACCTTAGAAAATTAGAAATCAGCTTTTGGATTTTTTGCCAAAAGTTCCAGCATTAAATCCTAGTGAAGAGGTGGTTCTGACAGAGATCATATCACTGATAATTATGACTAACAATTATTTGGGATGAATTATCTCTCACATGATGTTTGATCAAACATCCCTGCAGGTAGAGTCTTCTATTGATCCCATTTACATGTAGGGGCACTCTGCCTGAGATGACATTGTTGGTAAACAACAGAATCAAAATCAAGCCTATGCATCTGGCTCAGACATACTGACTCTCAGTAGGGGATTGGCTCCACCCAGGGTAGTGTTCAAAAAGTATAAAGCAGTTCAGGAAAGTCTTTTGTTGGAAAGTGTGCTGGAATCTTAGGAATGGTTTCTCCAGAAAAGTTTCCCAGGAAAAGAATAAGAGGAAAGAGAGAGAAGGGTTGAGACCAGAATGATAGAGAAATTTGCATTTGAAAGGCAGAAGAATATATTAAAAAGAGTTTAAAAAAAGAATATATAGCCAGCGAAGGAAAACCAAAAGCACCTGCTATCCTCAAACTAAATGGATTTCAATCATGTAACCCATTTGGGGGCAATCATAAAAATGCCTAGTGCATGGCTTTACTTGAAAAAGAAGATATAAAACAGAATCTTCATCATCTTTATTTGCCATCTGGACAGGCAAGGTCAGTTTTCTGACCTCAGATTTTGAGTACTTGAGAAGTAGAGGGAAGCAACATTTTATGAAGCTAAAACAGGATACATTTATCCAGGCACACTCAGGAGAAATTATGAAGAGCCATTTTAGACAGTCTAGAAAATGGCTATTTGGTTGTAATAAGGCAAAATATTACAAGATCAAAGGTGTGAAGGATGAGCTAGTGGGAGCCACAAAAATCTGGGAACCTATGGGTGAGACTCTCTATGTCCCTCAAGGCCTTCTGAGAATCAAAAAAAACAGAATCTCTTACCAGACTCTTCTTCTGAATACTTTAAAACTAAAATTTAGTATCCACTCAGTCACTCTGACTTCATCTTGCCAAAACAAACAAACAAAAAGATTATTGCTTTTTGTTTTTTTTTCTTTGTTTTATAACTTTCTCTACTATTTTTCCAATCATGTAGTCATTGATTTTATGATTTAAAGATATAAAATTCAGTAACATAAACCAATATTGCACCAGGAATTAACTGGTTTTCAACCTCTTCTCAAAGCAAATAGGAAGAGAAGGAGGCTTCCCTCTACAGAGTATATTGGGAGCATAGCAAGTGTCTAAAAATAAAAGTCATGAAAAAAGGAAAATAATTACATTTCTGCATCTTTTAGGACACAAATATTCCTCAAATATTTTATATGATATTAATCATCTATTTAATAAAAAAAAACTTCATCTATTCAGAACATATTCTGATTCCCCTTAATTAATCCTGAAAGCCTGAGCAACTTTCTTCCCTTAATGTAGCCTAGTATGTGTACCTCAATATTTGTTGAGTAAAGGATAGAGGAAAAAAAAAGAAAGAAAAGAAGAAATAAACAATTCCAGGTTCAATCAACTGAAAGGTTAAATAATGTCCTGCATATAAAGTACTGTCAATTTAAAAGTTTGAACAAAATTCCTGATCTGTGCATTTTAATTGTGGATGAACGATGACAACAAGCATCCCCTCTCCCTACTACATAGTAAATGACCACAATTTCTCAACTGTTGATAAACATATAGCTGGGAATAGTTCTTAGGAGAAGCTTGTACAAGTCATGGCAAACAGACTTGGATCCAGTGATTTATTTCTGAAAATCTGTTTTAAGTAAATCATATTAATTGTAGGGAGATGTTTTTAAACAATGCAAGGAGGAAACAGGCATTAAATTTCTATGATGGTGTATCCTCAGTGTTCTAGTCTGTGGTAGCACTGTTAGTTGTTAGCCAAAGCCAGCGCTGGCCAGCCTGGGAGATACAGTCTACAGGGTGATCACAGAGTTGGCTGCTGGGCAGAGGCCAGGGAGATGGAGACTGGGAGTGGACAACTGTGAGATTCCACATTAGGTCTCCAGGGTCCTGGGATCCACAGCCATGATCTCATCTGTCATCCTGCTCCCTCCTTGCTCTTTCCCAGCTGTGGAAGCTAGATGTGGGGTGAAAAAGGGTGGAGCCACTGGAGACCATTTCATCTCCACAATTCAGAGGGCAGAAATGGGACAGAGCTTCTCTAGCCCAAACCTCGTATGACTAACACTGGGGAAGAGGTTTTGCCCAAATTGGACTCTTTTTCTGGCAAAAAATCCAAAAGCTGATTCCTAATTTTTTAAGGTGAATTAGTGGAGGATGTGGACTTTGGAATGCAGGGGGTACTTGAGTACAATGTGGGTGCATATTGCAAGAACATAGAGTCAGTGCAAATAAAAATCTAAGAATTGGAAGGGTCAAATGACCTAATTTATTATTTCCAAAGATAGGAGGTCCCCAATCCTGAATGTGTTCAAGATATTAAGGATCTTGAGAGAGGTATTTGGAGTGAATTCTTACCTTCAATTAGATGACCTCTCTTACAAATCGGAGACTGATTCCAGCCATTGCTGCAGTGATGCTCCTGGGGAGCCATGGGCTGAAGCCAGGCTCCTGTTAGTGGCTACACGGTCTGTGAATACTTCTAGCCCAAAAGCACACAGAGAGAGCCTCACATAAATTCTCCATAGTCTCACTTTAGATTCCTTGCCATGCTTGGCTGCCCAGAGCCAAGAGCCCAGAGCAGAATTTAAAAAAAATCTGCTGCTGAGCTTAAGAGATCCTTCCACTTTTCTTCATTTGTTTGCCACTTTTGCTTGATTCTTATTTACTTTCTTGAGGGTAGATTTGAAGTAATTTAAATTCATGATTCATTCTTTTTGAAAGCACAAAAAGAAGTGCTCTGAATAATTTCAAGTTGTAACATCCATTTGTATCTTTGCAGCATTTCTTTTCAATCCAACACCAATATGGGGGGCCCTAAGGAAATTTTCTTATAAACTATATATATATATATATATATATATATATATACAGAAATTTGAGAGCAGTTTATAATTAAATGATTTTCTTACTAAAGTAATAGAAATCCATTCCAAAACATTGGAAAAAAGAAGAAAATAATTTTTTAAAGATTCACAATGCTACTTCCCTAACACGGCTACTTTTAGCATTTTTGTAGGGCTATTTTTCTGATATTTAAAATACTAGAAGGATTACATAAATAAAAATAGATTACATATATTTATTCATATTCTATACATGCATACACATCCTATATTGCTAGATAGCTATACAGGTATAAAAGTATATTTAGATAAATATCCACAGCCTGACACTGCACACAGAGGAAGTGTGAGTCTCCTCCAGCGTAATGTTCAACTAAGTCTAGTGAGTGGCTGCCCCCAAATTCATTTGGTCCATTTCCTCAATAGATTACATGTTGTTTTTTTCACGTTGCAGAACACTCCTATACACAAATTTTCCTATATTTAGAACCATTATCTTTAGGTAAATTCCCAAAATCTATTTAGACGTAAGATTAGATAGTTCTTAAAACTTTTAATCTGCTTTAAACCCCACTGTCCCACTTCTGGTCCCCAATTTCCCAGGGAATGATTAACAGTTAATATGCTTTTCAGTGAGAGAAGAGATTCAGTAGTATCTCATGTTTGTGTCTCCACTTTGCCAGCATATAAAGATGTAAAACACAGAAAAATCATGTTTCAGCCAAGCTGTTAAAGTCAAAGCTGGATTTTAGTTTCTCTATGTGCAGAATCATTTTCTTAGAAACCCTGAAATACTGAATCATGTTACCCAGCTTTCATGGCTATGTAGGAAGTAGCTCTTAGAGAACCTAAATAGTGCACAGTTTCACCTGATCCAAGGTAGTGGAAACTCACCTGGGCCTGACTTTTCTCCAATCCAGACTTGTGACATTGGCTGATGGGACAACATGGAGTTAGTTGTTGGTCTAAGGCCCAGGGTGACACCATGCAAGGATGCTGGTTCCCCTCTATGTTTCAGTTTCCTCACCTGAATGGGAGATGACTAGACATCAATGGTCGTTACTGTAGTGCCTTTTTCTGCCCTTGCAAAAAATACCATAAAATGATTTGATGATAATGTATTTTTTTTGTTTTATAGTTTTATTGAGATACAACTGACATATGACATTGTGTAGGTTTAAGGCATACAATGTGTTAATTTGATACATTTATATATTGCAAAACAATTGCCTCTGTAGCATTAACTAACTCCTCCACCACATCACATATTACCACTGCTATCTTTGTGTAGAGAATATTTAAGATCTACTCTCTTAGCAACATTCAAGTATATAATACAGTATAATTAACTGTACCCACCACGCTATATATCAGATCCCCAGAACTTGTTAATCTTATAACTGGAAGTTTGGACCCTTGACCAACATTTCCACCACCCCAAACCCCTGCCTACCAGCACTCTACTCTCTATTATGGCAGTGTATACTATCTCCAAGGCATTTCATATGGAAAGAAAAGCTTAAGTAGTAATAGTCTAGATTATTTCTAATACCCTACAAGTGCAAGACTCACTCATGCTATGCATTTAGGAATGACTTTTGTGGATTCTGTACATCATTTAGCAGTGCTATTTGTGAACTTAATGAAGTTCCTTTTCTTTCACAAAGGAAACCACTCCACAGCCATGGCTGTAGGAAGCATTATTCAACACGACATAAATTTCCTTCCTATGGAAGAGTTAAACATTATCTTTTAGTAACGGGGAAAGCCAGCAGCTCATGGTGTGAACTCTCTGCATGGGAACAAGGGGGGAGGTTTCCCCACTCCTTAGTCCCCACCCCACTCCTCTGTTTTGACAAAGACTAAAAATTTTCCTTTCATCTTCCAAGATGTGGTCACAACACATTTATCTAATCATTCATAACCAAATATTTTATTCTTCTTAATTCTATCATTTTAATTTTATTGTCTTAAAATAATCACAGGCTTTTATACTTTTAATTAGAAACAAAAACAATATCTGAAAGCTCCTCCTGTTGTCCTTCCCATGACAGTCCCCAAAACTTGAAACAAGGGAGCTTTGGCTCCCATAACACTGCCCTGCAAGTCATAGAATCACAACTGCCACTTGGAAAGGATGCACAGAGAGTGTTGAAAGTGGACTTCAAGCAGGGGCCTGTGGGGGTACAACCTTTCCCACCACCAAATTCTTTAGTCTAAGACTTTGCTTCTAGACTCTGAATATGTTTACTTGTAGATGAAGATTTGTTGTAAAATTTGTTTTTCTTTCCTGTTAGAGGAAGAATAATCTAAATCAAAATGTTAGGCTTGCAGGTGGTTAAGATTACTTTCACCCTTGCAAACTGTGTTCCATCCAAAAGGATGAACACTGAAGTATAGAAATACTCCTTTATTCAACTAATGCCACTTTATCAAGGACTGCCATGTTCCAGTCCTACTAACCTAAAACAGTATGATGGATTTTGCAGCCTGTCTGGTAAAATGCATCTGGAATTACCAACTGCACTCTAACAGGTAAGCTTTCCCTACCCTGGGGATCAGAGAAGTCCTCTGTCACAACGCAGTGTTGAAAGCAACCTGGGACTTGCAGGATATGGGTATGGGGTGCTGAGGATGGAAAGGGAGGTCCAGAAGAGAGAGGACTCCTTGTGGCCAGAGCTTCAAGAGCCAAGGAAGAGCCCAGAGGAGAGGGACAGAGGTCCAGAGTTTATAACTAAGGTGACTGGCCTATTTAGTGCTCCATTTGGAAATATGACCACTTTGGTGAGTTAATTTTCTTTAGAAGTGGCCAGCAGGTAGGCACAGGCACAGAAAGGGCAATGTGGATGAATTTGGTGCTGAGAATGTGCTGATGGATGTGAGTCTGGGAAAATCAAGCAGGGAAGTTGAAAGCCTGAGCACAGAGGGATAAAATTAACTGTGGGGGGGCCTCAGCTGGAAGAGGGTGAAGACTGAGTACTCAGGGAGAAGTGCAGAGTGCACTCCAAGGTATGGAAAATCATGTCATGGGAATGTCACCAAAAGGTTGGGAGTAGCTCTTTTGGACATCTAGAGATTAGAGGAACAAGGTCTCAGGAACCATGGGCCTAGGTAGATGCACTGTCAGCCCAGGGAGCATGGGGTAAACCTTGTTCTCATAGTAAGCTTTGTCATGGCTGCAGCAAGCCCCAGCTGCACTGGGTGGCACAGGAGGGGCAGTACTACACCTCATTGGTCAGTGCCCACCTTCTGGCTGACAGGTCCCACGCAGACAGAGATGTTGGGTAGGGGAATTTGCTTCCATTTTTAGTTAATGTAATCAACCAGTGAAAAGTCCCAAGTTTATGGAACAACAACACCACCATATCTTTCCTAACTAGTTATCTTTCTTTCCACTCCTGGAGACATGAGGACAAATGAATGCTCACCTGATTCATGGAGTGGCACCTTGACCATTTGGTCATAGACAGCATCTCCTCCTTATAATATTGTTTTATGAATGAAGCCCTAAGTCTTCCCCTCATAGTTTTGTTTCAGGAATGGAACCCTAAAGGAGTTAGCCTGGGGTATGTCATCCCTCACTGTTGCAAAAGAAATTAAACCCCAGGTCTCTGCCTCCCCAAGGAACATTTTATCCCCCTTTAATAAAGCATCCACTCCCCTAAAACAAAGAAAAACAAAACAAAAAGGAAAAAAGAAAAGGAAAAAGGGAAGGGAAAGGAAGGGAAGGGAAGGGAAGGGAAGGGAAGGGAAGGGAAGGGAAGGGAAGCAACAACATTCTTCATAAGTTGCAAAAATGCCAAAGGCTCTAGGGCAAAGACTATAAAGCTCTCTGGGTGTTAACTTATATAAAAGTTGTTGGCTTAACATTAAGGTGTCAAGTTTATTAACAGAAACTGGAAAATATGGTAATCTCATAATTAATGAAAAGACAAAAGCAGCCATGTAAGTAATCTGTTTTATAGAAAAAATCAGTTACTAGATTTCAGTCATGAAATAAAGAAATGTTATCAAGTGTTTGGTAGAGAAGCCTTGTACTCTGTCTGATCTTGACAAATAATATAAAGGCTGATACAATTATTTAATAATTCCATCCTACCATGCATGTTTTTCCTCACAGTCTTAAATCATATAAAGCTGCAGGTTTTCTTTTTGCTTTTAACAAGAAATAAAAACTTTTAACAGTATATATTTTAACAATTTTAAATGTTCACATAGATTAACTGAAGGATAAGGTTTACTATGTTTTCACAGTTAAGTACCCATGTTAACAACAGTAAACATCCATTGTAATACAGAGCTCTGAACTTGTATACTAAATTGACTCTATAGCATGGAGCTGAGATGCATTTACTGTGGAAACTACATGAAATTGAATTATAGATCAAACCTAACTAGTTTTCATACTATTCAGTATAAAACACTTGATTCCCAACACTTGATCAGCTTCTACCTGTCAGAATCATGCCATACCCTAGAAAAGGGTACATGCTCAGCATCTGGAATGAGTGGTCATTCACATTCATTCTCCTTATCTTCTACCTTGGATGTTACTCTCAGTGTTACTTTTTAATTGTAGTTTTTTTTTTTTCCTAGAAATACTTGTTCTACAAGTGTAGACTTTTATAATTTGCATATGATTTCTTCTAAATTATTTGCTATTGATTATTGGTGAATAGGTTTCCTCTGCCTCGGTTTACCATTTAATAGTGAAGCAAAAAATTACTCCAGTACTCTTTGCAGTTGCTGCCATTTGAAATTGGGAAGCACTGCTATTGTGGTTTTCTTATTCATTTATTTATTTATTTATTTATTTTAACTTTTGATATTAAGCCATTAAACGACTTAACACCGGAAATTGTTTAAAGTGGCCTAAAAATAATTTTTACAAATTATAGACCTGAACCTACCATGCTTTTGTAGCCTGTCATTAACAGCTGAATGTAAAGTGCTTTGCAGAAGGCAGTAGAGCAGCTGAAATGTGGGTCTTTGTTTTGGTCCTTTGAACAGTGAGTATACTTTTAAAACTGTATTTTAAGTGATTGGACCAAATTTAAAACATTAAAACTTTGCGTTTGTGTGTGCACATGCACATACGTGGGCTTTCTTCTTAATATTAAATGGAACTCAAGAAAATAAAGAAACCTTCAATGTACTACACTTTCTACATAAAATGTCAAATACGTAGGTCTCAAACTCATGTTTCTATGTACATACACAGTAGTGCTACATGTATTTGTATGAATGAACTAAGAACTTTTTTTATTTAAAAATTAATGTTTATTTATTTTTGAGGAGGGAGAGCATGAACAGGAGAGGGACAGACAAGAGGGAGACAGAGAATCTGAAGTGGGCTCCAGGCTTTGGGGTGTCAGTACAGAGCCTGACATGGGGCTTGAACTCACAAACCGTGAGATCATGACCTGAGCTGAAGTTGGATGCTTAACCGACTGAGCCACCCAGTCACCCTAGAACTTTTAATGTTACCTTTATTTTTAAATATTTTCCCAAACATCTAATTTTTTTAAAAATCCTATATGAAAAAAAATCTATATTTTTAATACTAGATGCCCAACACGGTAATATAATTATACTTAAACTAATAACACGAAAGAAAGAAAGAAAGAAAGAAAGAAAGAAAGAAAGAAGGAAAGAGAGAAGAAGAAAGAAAGAAAGAAGGAAGAAAGAAGAAAGAAAGAAAGAAAGAAAGAAAGAAAGAAAGAAAGAAAGAAAGAAAGATGAAAGAGTCACATCATCAAGTCTGAAGGCAGAACCTTCTCTTGAGAAGTTTGGATACCTTTTTAGCAGCAATTTGTGTTTGATTTCAGAACAATCCTTGATGTTCACTTGCTACAGATGTTGTGAAATGGGAAGGGAGAAGGACTTCAGCAGCAGAAGAGCAGGGCTTGGTCTTCTTCCAAGGAGACTTTAACTTGGAATGAAATAAGCTGTCAATTTCTAAATGTCGCTGTATTATCTGCTATCATTCACTGAATGTGGAGTTGAAATGAATGTGGCGTTGCAAACTTGAATTCAATGACTTTCTTTTTTTGAAAATATCTTTTGGAAAAGAAAAGCAGAGGGTGCCAGTCAAGGTTGGCATCCTAGAACCCCCGCTAGTAACCTAGCTGTGGAAGTGAAAATAGAGACTTCAGCTTACTGTCATTAATTCATTTTCTCATTATGGTAAGTTTTATATTTTGCTTGGTAGACAGAGGATATCTAAAAATGTGTTGACTCTTCCATAGTTATATGAGGGAAAGAATGATCCAATTATCAAAACATTAAAATATATGTTTTTAACATAACAAAGATCCTTTCTACTTTATCAAATGGTCTAAATAATAGATGGGAAACTGTAATGCCACTCTTGTTTACCGTGGTGCATAAGGGTTTCTCATATAAAAGTAATTTTTATGCCGGTAAATAATAAAGCTGACTGCACAACAAATTGTATTAGGCCTCTCATAATTCAGGTAAAAAATAAAATTTTAATATGTGAAAATGATATAAAAAGTAAGACAATTTTAGATTAATTTTATTAAGGAAAATGGAAACATCAGACGCTTTATGATTCTGGTGTTGTGTTAAATGGAGTAAAATCCAATTTCATTGCTGGAACTTCTATAATGTCATAATTCAGTCTAACTTTGAGGTCTTGAAAATAGTGTTTAACCACCCTTGAATATGAATTGAGGGCAGATTCTTCAAACTTAAAATAACTCACTAAAATAACAGAGAGCAAATCTGGTTTCTATTAAATTCAGTAGGTACTTAAAATGATCCATTTTATTCATGCCTCAGGCAAGAAATTCAGTGGAAGTAAGTGTGGTCCAAACGGCTGTCATTTCATCTGGGTGCACCTGGAGCTTCCTTCCTGCCTCATTCAAGATCCAAGGTTTTCTTGTACAGAGTTAGCATATGGTCACTTGGCAGATGAGATCATGGATCTTAACGGCCTGTGGTGGGGAAAGGACAGCTTGGCAGTGTGCTGGACAGAGGAGGAAATCCAGAGTACACCAGTGGTGACTCCCTACCTTAGGTGTAAATTGAGGCAGCTTTTCTTCCACCAGGTCACATTCTAAGTGCAGAGACTCTAGAGGATATTCCTGAAAATTCTGTTAATGATCAGTCAACCTTGACTTATGGGCAGGAGGCAAGGTAACATAGATGAAAAAGGAAAGGCCATTATTCTCTTTTGTTGGATGACGTGAAGAGTCAAAATTATTTTCTACTAACAAACATTTTTAGTGGAAAAATGATACAATGTATTAAATGTTTCTTCCCAAATAAGATAGAATGCTTAGGTCCACTGTGGTTGAAATAGCTCTCTTGTACCTATATCTCTAAATGAGTTGATGAGAAACTTGCTTCCTTACTTCTGACGCAGCAGCCTCAAGGGATCCTATGTCAATCAAGAGGGGCCATGCTCTCCTGGGCATGGGTGCAGAGAAAGCACAGGTGGAAGCAGACATTCCTCTGTCAGCATCTGTCCATTTGAATGATGCCCTCACTCTGCAGCAGCTCCTCTTGTCCCTGGAATGGGAGAGGTGGGGGCCTAGGTTGAGGAGAAGCAATCAGATATGTGGTTGTGTGGCAAGTTGTACGTATCCCACTGGGTGGCATACCTGGAAATGTGACAGCCTTTTATCTCAGGCTGGGGAGAAGAGATGGGACTGCTGGGTGATGAGTTGTGTTTATCTTTTGTCTTATACACACATCTGTCTGTTAGGCTTCCCTTTTCTTCAAATTCCTGACTGTTCTATTTAGCATGATTTAGCTAAACCTTAAAATCATGCATAGAGAAGTGGAAGAAGGTATATACCTCAGTCAGCTTGGGTTGCTAGATATCAACATTCATTTCATAACATTCATATAGTTCTGGAGGCTGGAAGTCTGAGATCAGGGTGCAAAAATGGTTGGGTTCAGATGAGAACTCTCTTCTTGGTTTACAGACCACCTCCTTCTTACTCGGTTCCCCATAGCAGAGAGACCTCTTGTCTCTTGTTCTTTTTATAAGGGCACTAATCCCATCCTGGAGGCTCCACACACATGACCTCACCTAACCCTAATTTTATCTCAAAGACCCACTTACAAACACCATCACATTGGGGATTACAATTTCAACACATGAATTTTAGGGGGAAACAATCATTCAGTCCATAGTAGTTTATATAAATAAGTAAACCCATTTCATTAACATTTTTCTACAAAATACACTAGACACCTATATAAACCACTAGGGAGCTTGACTGTGATGGAAAAATGACATTAAATTTTGCCCCCATTCATGGTTTTTATGTTTCCTATAAGTTGTAAAACTTTTAGATATCATATGAAATTAATATTCTATGTAAATTATTTCATATCTAATTAAGTTAGGTTAAATTATTTTAAGTTTCTATATGGCATTTTCTCCTTCTTTACATATTATGAACAAACATTTGTACTTCAGAGAAACTCCTCAAGACCACAGAATTTTTGAGAAAAATATTACTGTTTCTTTTTTCTTTTTTCTAAAGTTTTTCATTAGTCTGAGAAGATTTAAAAAATAAGGAATAAAATTCTACAAATATATTACCAAAATTATTTAGAACCATTTAGTTCAATTCTATTCCTTTCTATTCTGTTTGGTTTTGCGACATTTGGCTGGTAGAATAATGAACTAAGAAAGCTTATTATTGTGTAAAAAACAAAAACAAATACAAAACCTCCTGAAGCTCACATTCTCTTCAAAGAAGCTCCCTGTCCTCCCAACCATAGCAAATGGGCAAGGGTGGGCTTTGTGCCATATATCCCTGGGCTGCAATGCCAGTCCTGTTATATTCTTGCTGTGTGACCTTTTCACATGTATTTAGCTTCTCTGGGCCTCAGTCTTCTCATTTATAAAATAGAAATACCTTCTTTCTAAGGTTGCTGTGAGATTAGCTGTATTAGTACCCTTAAGGCTTAGCTCCCTACCTGCTCCATAATAAGCAGGTTACTGTGAGATTGTGTCTTTATTCTCTACTTCCTCCAGCAATAATGCTGGGAAGAAGGGGATACATCCTTTGTTCTGGAGCCCACTGCTTTCTGAGTCACAGAGCCACTGGGCTGTGGTCCTGTGATAATATGCTTTGGAGTAGTCATCTTCTAGTTACTAAGTTGGTGTCTCATTTAGAGGGTATTTGGTCAATTGTGAAGTCTTTATTTTGAAGTTTTCCACTTATTGATGAATAAGTATTCTGATCCATGTACAGAGGACCTCCTTTGTGACTGATATAACAAGTAAGAAGCAAAGTGACCCAGTCCAAAGAATGCTTGCATCGTTAATGCCTGCATCTAAGACCTTGAGATAGGTTACCTGAACTCCAGCCACTGGAATGTGTAGGTCCTCTTTGAGAACAGCTATAAACTCAGCCTTCAGCCATAATCCCAAGAATCTCACCAATAGGCGACCAGATTGGTCAGCATGAGAGAAAAAGGGACATTGTTGGGTCATCAGGCAGATGATAAAAAAAAGTCCTGTGGTGATCTGACAAACACCCACATTTTTAGGTTATATGCTTGGTGGGGTACATGTTCTGGTACCTTCTTTCTTCATACAGTGGCAGAACAAGTGGCCTTCATACTCCTGGGGAGTGTGGTGGTTACTCTAAGAGGCCTCCACTGGAAGCTCCAGATGTTCTTGATGTTTTTTTTTGTTTGTTTGTTTGTTTTATCTTAGACACTTAAACAGATTTCACATTATAATTTAAATTATATTCACATATGTTCAAAGAAATAAAATATAATGTCCCCAGATCTTTCCAAAATGATGCTATAAAAACAGGTATAGTTATTGTTCGTGCTCATGCACAGGAGATGGAGCTTGGCTTTGAGAGACATGAATTAAGAACCTTTCATGCCCCACCCCCTCCACCCATGGCCCATCAAATCTATAGGTTCTCTTAACTGTCTAGGGCTGATTACTGCCTTATCTGACACTCTGAGATTTAACTCCATATATTTGTGAAATTATGTACTTATCCTCATAAATCATGGTTCAGTTTAGATTTACTTCTTCAAACTGGCATGTGGAAAGCTGAGGTGTGTGTAGGAATTTTGTCTTCCTGGGGTTTGCTTTAGAAAAAAACACCAATTTATCTTTCTTATATGAACATAGTAAATGAATTGTATGTGGCAAAAGCATATGATAGAGAGGAGATGTTTATCAGTTCTATGTTAATTCAGATTAAGATATTAAAGTCAAGATGAGACAGGAAGCTACTATGGGGATAGTACTTAATATTTTGATACTTGATTTCTTTGTAAAGCAATTTCTGCAAGTAATTTCCTCACTTCACATCCTCTAACGTCACTGTATTTCCACTGAGGTAAGACGTCTCACTGAGATTATACAGAAAATGTTCTGGCAGTTGTAGCCACCCTGATGACCCTGCTGTGCATCATTCTGTGACTTTTTCCATGTGTCTCCCATTCCAGGTTCACATTTGTTGTGAATCAGTTTTCTGCTTTGATTGGCCCATAAAGACATATCCTAGATTTGAGGTAGGATCCAGGTTATGCCAGGCATGCAACTTACAAAATTTTCCCCCATCTAAAGAAAACTGACAACTTGCATAAAACATGTGCCTGTGTGGACACACTGCTGCAGTCATACAGGCTGTCAGAAGTGGTTGGTAGGAGTGAAGGATGGAAGGTTACACCTCACTGGTCTTGTGGAAAATCCTGACCTGCTCCACAGTATGTGACCCTAGGCTTCCTGTCCTCTACTCTCTAGCATGGTGGAATGTCCCTTGCCTGGGGAAGTGAGGTGAAAAAACCATGCATGACACAGTCATATTTAACCAGCAGGTGCTGCTGCGGGGGCATTTTTCTCTGTGAAAACTCTATAAATACGAGTCTTGAAGGTATTTGTAATTATATTTTCCTTAGCTTCTCTTCTCTATCAACCACAATTCATGTTGGCATGGCACTCTATATACCATCTTTAAATTCTCACTTTTCTCCAAGGTTGATTCTGTAGATTCTAAGTCAAACATTCTAATTCTAACTCTAACTCTGACTCTAACTCTAACTCTAACTCTAATTCTAATAATTCTAATTCTAATTCTAAAATTCTAATTCTAATTCTAATAATTCTAATTCTAATTCTAATTCTAATTCTAATTCTAATTCTAATTCTAATTCTAATTCTAATTCTTAAAGAGAAGCTCTAAAACAGAACGTTCCTTGATCAAATCACTCTGGAAGTCCACAGCAATCTGTTGCAAATCCAGAATGTCTGTTTACCAGTGCAGGTGACTCTGATTTTATTTCTGCAGGAATGCCAGAACTCTGTTGTTAGTTTCAAATGAAAATGGTTTAAAATATCCACTCTGTCATACAGAGTGCACACTGGGTGTGCTTGATTGTTATGTTAATAACTGTCAAGAGTCCAGCTGTATATATCCAAGGTCTTGTATAGTTTCTTCTACACTGATTCTGGACTGGATCCTATGGTCACTGGCCACTGGGTCCTAAGTAACCCTGACAAGACAGGGCCTTTATATGTGCTGTATGTGGGAGCCTGCCTTCTTAGAATGCTGCTACCATGCCAAGAATCTGGTCTAAGCTTCTTGAAAACTAAGACCACACAGAGAGAAATGTCCAGCTCCTTCAGGTACATCAGCCTGAAACAAAATTCAGGTGTTATATTGAGTTCATTAGCAGACCTTCAAAGCCAATCCACAGAGTCAGGAGAAATAGTACTTGGTTCTTGCTTTAAGCTTACACTTTTAACTGTTTGGTTATACAGTATATTTTTGGCATACATTTAGATGATCCATTCCATTTTCCATTCAATAATGTGACAACATTAATACTTAACAGAAAATATTTTATATCCATCAGTGATTCTGCTATTTAATGAAATTATTTACTACATTCATTAGTGTTACTCTAATGAAAAGAAAATATTTTCTTTTTTATAAACTATGAATTACATTTAATATATTTTAATAACCACAATGAAGGTTACATGCAAATAATCTATAGACTATTTTGAGTTTTTAATATACAAAATTTCATCATCTGAAAATGGTTAGTGTCTTCTACTCCAATTTTCTTTCTTGCATAAATGCTCTGACTTGGGTGTCTAATAACAATACTGAGGATTACTGTTAGCAGACATCCTTGTCTTGTCTCATTTCAAGGATAAAGCTTTTAGAGTTTTTTACCATACATTATGATTTTTTGCTATAGTTTTTTTCAATTACTTTAGTTTAAAAAGATTACTTTCTTTTAACCTGCTAATTAATGTACCATAGATTGAACCATATAGATCAAGCTTCATAGATATGAACAATGGTAATGGAAATCTAATTTATTTTTATTTACCAGTAAGAAACATCAAATGAAATTTTATACAGGACACATTTTAAGTTGGATCAAGAATAGATTTATTTTAAATTTATTTGGGAATAAATCTAAAGAAGATGTGACAGATTCTAACAGAGAATAATAGAACTAATTTGAGACTTAAATAAGGCTTATACCTAAGTAAGTGAGGAAATGAGGCATTTCACGGATAGTTAGACTTAATATTGTATGGATGACAACGACCAACATAAATACATTGCAGTCATGAGGAAATATCAACAGGCAAGTTTTAAAAATGTTTTAAATGTTTATTCTAATTTTGAGAGAGAGAGAGAGAGAAATAACACAAGCAGAGAAGGACAGAGAGAGATGGAGACAGGATCTGAAGCAGGCTCCAAGCTCCAAGCTGTCAGCACAGAGCCCAAGGTGGGGCTCCAGCTGACAAACCATGAGATCATGACCTGAGCCAAAGCAAAGTCAGATGCTTAACTGACTGAGGCACTCAAGCACTCCTCAGCAGGCTTTTAAATAGACATTGACACTAAACCTTGCATGTAATTTCACAGAGCCTAGAAAATAGTCAAAACTCTGCTGGATAGGGAAAAATCATTGAGTGGCTTTTGCCCTGACATTTATTAAGACTTGTTACCAAAATTTAGTAATTATGGTGTATAGAATTGGTGTAGAAATACATAAGTAGACCAAAGAGGCAGAGATAGACTCATGTATAGATCTCTGAATAGGTGGGTCCTAGAAACACACTAAAGGTGGAATTTCATATTATGGAGAATGAATGGACTTATAACAAATATTACTGGATAACTGGTTTGTGTATATATAAATATATGTAGATAAATATATAAAACAAGTAAAAGTAATTGGTATATATATTTCAAGTCCATCTATGCATATGTACATATACATTTTACCATATATCTATATATCTATATCTATCTACTTACCAATTATTTACTAAAATTTATATGTGAATATACATACATATATGTACACTAATTTATATAAATTGAATTGAATCCCTACTTTACACCATATAAAAAAGACCTTATGCTAAAAGATGTAAACATGAAAGACAAAATGGAAACCTTTCAGAATAAAATAAAAGAGAGTATCTCAATGACTTATGGAATTCTTGGGCAGATTTCTCAGATAAGACACAGAAAGCACTAGCCATAAAATACTTGATTGTCAAAATTAGATGTATTAGAATGAAGGATTTCTATTTTATTAAACAGTAATCCAAAAGTACTAATACCAAGATATATAAAAACTCACCAATGACAAAAAAATTTAGGACCAGATGGCTTCAATGGTGAATTCCACCAAACATTTAATGAAGAGTTAATACCAATCCTCATCAAACTCTTTCAAAAATTAGAAGAATAGGGAAAACTTCCAAACTTATTTTATAAGGCCAGCATTGCCCTAATACCAAAACTAGGTAAGGACACCACAAGAAAATTACAGGCCAATAGTCTTAATGAACATAGATGAAAAAAAAATCCTCACTGAAATATTAGCAAACCAAATTCAATAATACATTAAAAAGATCACATCCATGGTTAAGTGGGATGTATTCCAGTGATGCAAGTATTTTTCATATCCACAAGTCAATCAATGTGATGAACCACATTAATAAAATGACAGATAAAAATCATAGGATCATCGTAATGTATGCCTCCCCCCCCAAATTGACAACATTTGACATCCACTAATGGTAAAAACTCTCATATAGGTGTGAGAGTATAGGAGTATAGGAGGAATATATGTCAACCTAATACAGTCCATATATGAAAAACCCACAGTTAATGCCATACTCAATGGTGAAAAGCTAAAATGGTGAAACGTTTCCTCTAAGATCAGGAATAAGACAAGGTTGTCCACTCTCGACATTTTCATTCAGCATAATATTGGAAGTCCTAGCCAGAGGAATGAGCCAGAAAAAATGAAATAAGAGGCATTAAGTCAGAAAGGAAGAAGTAAAACAGTCATGCATCTGGCATGATATTATATATAGAAAACCCTAAAGACTTCACTGAAAAACTATCAGAACTAATAAAAAAATTTAGTACATTTTCAGGATACAAAGTCAATATACAAAAATCTGTTGCTTTTTTATACACTAATAACAAATTATCAGAAAAAAAAATTAAGAAAACAATCCCATTTACAATTACATCAAAAAGAATAAAATACCTAGGAATAAATATAACCAAAGGTGTACTCCTGTACACTAAAAACTATAAGATATTGATGAAAGAAAATTTAGAGGACACAAATAAATTGAAAGATATTTTGTGCTCATAGATTAGAAGTAGTTAATTCCTTTTTAAACTGAATAATAGGGGCGCCTGGGTGGCTCAGTCGGTTAAGCGGCCGACTTCGGCTCAGGTCATGATCTCGCGGTCCGTGAGTTCGAGCCCCGCGTCGGGCTCTGTGCTGACCGCTCAGAGCCTGGAGCCTGTTTCAGATTCTGTGTCTCCCTCTCTCTGACCCTCCCCCGTTCATGCTCTGTCTCTCTCTGTCTCAAAAATAAATAAACGTTAAAAAAAAATTAAAAAAAAATAATAAAAAAATTAAAAAAAAATAAACTGAATAATATTCCAATGTATGAAAATGCCACATGTGTATCCATTCATCCATTGCTGGGCATTAGGATTGTTTTTACTTCTTGACAATCATAAAGTGTACTACTCTGAATATTTGTGAACAAATACTTTGTTGAGTATCTGTTTTCAGTTCTTTTGGGTGTATATCTTGAAGAGGAATTGCTTTGCAATATGGCAACTCTGTTTAACCTATTAAGGAACTGCCAAACTGTTTTCTACAAGGCTCCACTGTTTTACATTCCTCTTAGCCAATGTGTAAAGATTCCAACTTCTCTACATCATGATCAACACTTATCATTTTCCACTTTATAAAAAAAAAATTATAGCCATTCCAGTGGGTGTGAATTGGTATCTCATTGTGGTTTTGATTGTGGAATGGATAAAGAAAATTTATATAGATAGGTGGTAGATGGATGGATAGATAGATGTATAGAGATATAGATAGATATAGACAATAAAATTTGTCATATATATATATGTATATATATATATAATGAAATGTTATTCATTATAACAAAAGAAGAAAATCTCATCATTTGTGAAAACATGTATGGGACTTGAGGGCATTATGCAGTGAAATAGGTCATACAGAAAAAAATACTATATGATCTCACTTATATGTTTAAGCTACAAAAACTCACAAAAATTCAAAGATGGAAAGTACAGACTGGTAGTTGCTAGAAGTAGGGGTTGGTAGATGAAATGGCCAAATTGTACCAACTTAAACAAACAAACAAAATAATAATGTATATTGGATTCCTGTAGAACAGAAAAAGGGGAAAGAACCCATGAGAAATGTGGTCAAAGCACTTTCACAGGTATTTCACAGAAAAGAAAATGTAAATAGTCAATAAAAATCTGAAAGATGTTCAACCTCACAAGTGGCTGATTGCTAAGTAAAACATACAACACTAAATTTTGTTATTTAGAACTGCATAGACAGGCAGTAAGCCCACAGTGAAATGTAACAGAACTATTTGCACAAATTTAAAGTAAAGAATGCCTTCAGAGGAGAAGGCTGGACACACAAGGGCTTGGTGTCCCTACAATATTCTTTTTTTTTCTTAAGTTTATTTATTTTGAGACAGAGAATGCATGGAAGGGGCAGAGAGAGAAGGAGAGAATCCCAAGTAGGCTCTGCACTGTTAGTGAGAGCCAGATGCAGGACTCAAATTCACAAACTGTGAGATAATGACCTAAGCCAAAAATGAAAAGTCAGACACTTAACCAACTGAGCCACCCAGACACCCTGGCCCTATAGCATTCTACTTTTTAACTTGGGAAGTAGTTACGAGGGTTTGCATGAAAGGTAATGCTTTTGAGGGCATAGTGTATTCATAATTTAAAATTGAAAAAAAATTGAATTCTAGAGTCATGAATATAATATGAGGCCATTCAAAACCCTGGCAAAATTTACTTGATAACATAGGAGGCAGATTAAGAAACCCATGACAAAGGACACCACAGGCTAGTACACTTGAGAGACTTGAAGAGTTGGGTATGGAGATCCAGGGAGAAGAATGAATGTTTTGCTTTGTATTTGCACTATTTTATTTCTATCATATACATATATTACCCTTAATTAATTTTAACAATGGAAAAAATTAACGGCATAAATTTATACTCCAGAAGTTTCTCATAATTCGCCAGTAGGTATAGAAATCACTTAACTCATGCAGCAATTTTCAGTATTTTTTTCTTAAATAACATCTACAGCAGAAAATCATAATATAAGATAAAAGAGAGCAGCGATGAAGGGACCCAGAGCCTTCTTCAAATACTCTCATTCTACCCTATCCCCAGTTGGCCCAAGTCCCCAAACCCTGAGAAGTGGGTAACCTAAGTTGGAAACCATTACAGTGCAACAATTTCATGGTGTAAAAGACCAATTTGTGATGTGTTAAAGGAGAAATTATTCACCAGGCACTTGTTAAAAATAGCAAGACTACTGCAATGGGAGAGAGAGACTGATCTCAAATCCAAATCAGGGACAAGTGGAGATTTATAGTCAATGTGCAGAATGAGGAGTTCAGTGGAGAAAAAATTACTAAGAGGAACTTGGTGAGTATCAAGGATAGAGGGATTCTCAAGAGACTGACCTAACAGGATTCTTGCTGATGGCAAGTGAGGATTTCTACATTACGGGTAGGGATAAGGAACTTGATCAGGTATCAAAGGTGATCAGATAGGAAAAATGGGGGGACTCCAGCTAAAATGACTTGGCAGAGTTATTGCTAAAACTATGTTTGGCAGGCCCAGCAAGGATAGGACAGGTACAGAAGGCCAAGGTTCAGTGGAGAAGAGAGCTCAGAGGAATGTGGATAAAATTTGGTCAAGGAGAGAGTCTTTGTCACTTGTACTAACCTAAGGTGTCTTATGTTTGTATTAGTCCTACAAGAGAGTCCATAAACTCCTTGAAGTATACTAGAGGTTTAGAAAGGAGGAAGGTGGAGGAGAATCATGTAAGAAATAGAGTTGATGTTCTCTCAATGTGAATTACATGCAAATAGGAACACGGGATTTGAGGAGACTGGAGGTATAGTAAGAAAGTGCAGAGTAGAGTCCTGCTTATCCAATTTTGAGAATTATTCTTGTCATGGATACACTTGGAACACAGATTTCCATGCTCTAGGGGAAATTCAGGTATGAGTTGGTGATCCTTACCACCCTGCAGAGCAATAAGAGAGTGCAAGTAAGGAAGAGGACCCATGTGAATGGATTTCACTTTATTTTATTTTAAAATTCTATTTTACTTCTTATTTTTTTTAAAGGATTAGTTACCTTGGGCAGAAGTTTGATTAATCGTATTTAAGATTCTTACTGAAAAAAAAATCAATATCCAGTGCTAACAAACTCATATTCAAAGAAAACCTTTCATATAACGGAAGGTTAATCCCTTCCTCAGCCCTCCTTCCCCAACTACTGTGTATTTGACTTCTGAAATTATCTCCACCTCACCGGAAATTTGGAAGGTGGTCCCATTTTGGATGTATTTCAGGGTGCTCATTTAGACATGCAGGGAGAGTTCTTATTTTGGACATGTCCTCTCCCAATCTCTCTTTTGATAGCATTGGGAATTCTCATGTTTGACAATAACACAGTTAGCCACCTCTTCTCTTGATGTGAAAAGATAAACAGAATGTTTAGCAGCAAACAATTAGGATTAGTTGAAAAGCAATTAATCTGCCTTCTTCTCTTTTTGTGCTCTTCCTTAATGCTTTGAAGCTGTACTTTCTTTTCAAAGGGGAATACAGAGGTCATGAATTAGGGCTCTATCTTTTGGCAAATTACTTCTATTAACAGGAAAATGGTTGATAAGAGACAAGGGATGTAAAAGGTCATTGTGAGGAGGGGAAATTTAAGAGAAGACTGAGCTCAGAGGCTGATATTTTGCATTACAAAAGGTGGGAAATCCCCCTGGTCCTAGCTCAATCTTAACACAGAATTGCAAGGATTTAATGTTTTAGATTGTTGGAATTTCCAAAGTTTTTATTTTATTTTATTTTTTTACTAAAACAACTCAAGAAACTGATATCCTTTATAGCCTGTTACCACATCACACTAGTGTCCAGGCAGTCCTCTAGGATTTACCATTGTTCTATTGCTCATACATGCTGTGCATTTGGCACGGTAATTACCTACCTTCCTGTCTCCCTGGGAGCTGGTCAGTGATTTGCTAGTCACACCAAGTTGAATGTAAACTACCTTAAACTTTTATAAAATCATTGAATGAATCCCAGTGACTGTGCCCACTTATTTCTTTGGTGAAAACCAACCAATTCACTTGATGTATTCAAACTGAAATATTCATTGAGAGATGTATACAATACTATCACCCATTTCATCAAATAATTATCATATTCAAGGGTGCCTCAATGGCTCAGTTGGTTAAATATCCAACTCTTGATTTCAGCTCAGGTCATGATTTCACAGTTCATGAGTTTGAGCCATGCATTGGGCTCTGTGCTGTCAGCATGAAGACTGCTTGGGATACTCTCTCTCACTCTCTCTCAAAAGAAACAAACTTTAAAAAATACCACATTCATAAAATAAGGTAGGCAAATGGTTTTAAATCAAATGATTATTTCAGAACTTCCTAAGACATTAATGGCTACAGTCCATGATTCCCTAACTCATGGTTTCTGGGATCTGCTGGGACCCGCAGGGGCTGGCAATTAATTCCTACCCTATTTTGCCCCCAAAGGGGTGCACTGTGTCTCTCCTACTCCTCTCCCCTTATTAGTAATCGCTACCAATGGGAGAATGAAAGAACCTTCCCTTTGCAAAGGGTATTTTTTCTTTCTGGGTTTTCTATCACGTCTTCCCACTAAAATTATAAATCCAGTAAAAGCTGACAGTGGATCAAGTACCTTTGTTATTTATCTAACAGGTTTAACACAACTAACATGTCAAAGCTACTCAGCAAATATTAGATTGGATGATTGCTGAATTGAATGATCTTTCTAGGTTATTAGAAAGATATATAAACTGACATAATTCCTGAATGTTAATGATACAGTCAGATGAAACTGAATCTGTAAAAATAAATGGGAAGTAAATGGTGGCAATGCTGACAGTAACAATGACAACTTCTTAATTGCAGGACTGAACATAAAGCAGCTACACTCAGACGAACAAACACAACCCCTTCTCAGCTCTTAGCCATTGTTATTTGGTCACTTGAAGAATGGCATTGCAGCACATTTTTAAAGAACCATGGCAGAGACTCAGGAAACCCTGCTGGGAGTCTTGTATGTAGGACATATCCAGAATGCATGCAAACATCTCAGAAAAAAAAAAAAAAATTCCAGTGAGGTCTCCAATGTAATCAGAGCTCCATGAATGAGGTCAGTCCATCTGAGGACTATTTGATGTCTAGGTGATGTTTTCATGTTACCAGAGGAGGTGTGCTGTGGACTAAATTGTGTCCCTTCCAAATTCCTGTGTTGAAGCTCTAACCTACCATTGACTATATTTGGAGATAGGGCCATTAAGAGTAGTTAGGTTAAATAAGGTGATAAAATGGGATGTTGTAATCTGATAGGACTGGTGACCTTACAGGAGATAGGTAACTCCCTCTTTCCACATACACATGCTGATAAAAAGCTATGTGAGGATACAATGAGAAGGCGGCTGTCTGCAAACCAGGGAGAGGGCTGTCACCAGAACCCAACCAGGCTGGTGCTCTGATCTGAGACTTACAGGCTCCAGAACTGAAAGAAATAAATTTCTGTTGTTCATAGGCCATTCTGTCCATGGTATTTTATTACAACAGCCTGAACAGACTAAGACAGATGTCATTGTCCAGTCAACTGATTTTTCAGTACAACAGGTAGACTCTTCCTCTGTAAAGGGAGACTAACAATGCATCTAATAAAAAGGACCTCTGTGAGGAGTAGGTGAATTATGTGGGTCTGTGTATATTTAGTTTTTATTTATACCTGTTGTTCATAGACTGTTCATGGTCCTAGTGAACAGTGGAACATTATTATTATATCTGAGGGAAGGAAGAAAGGGTGGAAATGATAGGAGAAGAGTTAACTCAGATCCTGTATCATCAATTCTGCACTTAGGAGGTGAAGCACCTGGTCTTCTGTCTTACACATAATATGATAGATCATCCTAGGGTTCCATGCCTAATAGACAGCATGCATGGTGGATTTGCCACTTTTTTTCTTTGTTTTTGTTCCTTATTATATATGTGATAAATGAGACCTTAGAAATGGAAAAATTTATGCTTCATGAATAAGCAGTGACAAAAATTACATTTGTTTAATGTGTTTAAATTAATAAAGCTGGAAAAGACAGTGTTCTTTAACATGGATCCTCAAAACACCCATTGGCAAGAGGAGCAAAGCAGCTTCCACCCACTCCTTCCTGCTCAGAATTGTCTGAGAAAGATGTTAGAGAATAGTATCCATCTACATTTATTTCACATTAGAGCAACAACATGGAAAGACATGAAATGATATCTGTAAAGTAACAGAGATCTGGATGAGAATTATTTTACCATTTCTTTACTTCCTCCCTAATCTGCAATATGAGGAGAAAAAGGGGAAAATAAACATAGATTAAAGCCCCAACCTTTGTGTATGACACGTAATAGAACTAAATAATATTTCTTTGTGCTATGTATGTTTCCCTTCTCTTCCTCATTTGTAAAAGAGTTGGGAATTTTTGAATTTTTTCATCACTTCAAGAGTTGTTCCCTATAAGAGAACCAAGTAAAATTCTCTATATTTAGAAAGTGATCAACAAATATGGGTTAATTCATCTGAAGTTTCAAAGAATAGTCAGCATCACTACTGTGCTAAACTAACTTGGATGGGTTAAGATTGTTTCAAATGCTTCTGAATTTATCATGATTGTTAATATCCTAATAGTCAAATTAACAAACTAATAAAAATTAAAATTCAGAATTTAGGAGGATATTTGTAAAATATTGTTTCTTTCAAAAAGAGTGCAAGCTTTTTAGAAATAAAACTAGTATACAGTTTAAGATGACCTTTATTTTTTCTAGCCTTGTACAGCTAAATATTTTCACCTTTTAAATAAAAAGATGTACATGAATTTGATAGGCTAATTTTACGTATTTCTTTTTCTAATACAGAATTCATGGGATTTGTTTAAGTAATAAATACCTATAAAATTTCATGAAGTGAAATTTTTCAGAAATCTTTTCTTATTTATTTTATTTTTTAAGTATTTTTAATATATATTTATTTTTGAGAAAGAAAGAGAGACAGAGTATGAGTGAGGGAGGGGCAGAGAGAGGGGGTGACACAGAATCCGAAGCAGGCTCCAGGCTCTGAGCTGTCTGCACAGAGCCCGACGTGGGGCTTGAACTCACGAACCGGAGATCATGACTTGAGCTGAGGTCAGTCGCTTAACTGACTGAGCCACCCAGAGGCCCCAAATCATATCTTTTATTAATAAATTTTTTGCCTAAGTTGAACATTTTCCCCATCTGTGTAAATATATTTGTTTCTACAGGTTATCTAAAAACATTTCCTCATATATCTTTGTAACAAAATGGTAATCTTTAGTTATTCATAAATTGCTCTTATATTAAGTTAAATCTCCCCAAGCTTTGACAGCAATTATTTAAGATCTCTTAACATTACAAAGTAATATTAATTTATATGCTTAGACTTTCAGCTAATTGTATTATCATAAATTACTATATCCTTATTATAATACTAACAATGATTAGTTACACCCTTGATGTTAAATTCAATCATTTTGTATTGATGTTTTGAAACTTCTATGAGAACGCCTAATGAATTAGTGCTATCAATTACTTAATATTTTTTTCTGGAATTTAAAACTTACAATGGAAACCTCATACAAATTCACTGAGGTTTCCCATTTGCTCTACCATTTTTGTCATCCTTGACTTTCTTTCTGAGCCCCCTACATTTTGTTATGTGTAAAATCATTTTATACTTTTAGAAAACGAAATAGACACAAGTAATTATCTTGCTAGCAAGGTGGTAAAAGCAGCCAGCAAGGCTATTAGAGCAAAGAACAAGGCAGCACACACACAGATGCGGAGAAATCCTTGGTCAGAGACCTGGGAAGTTATAGATGTTAGGAACTTGTTTCCTGATGAGGTAGGACATTGAGTTCTGCAGGTGATGATTTCCATACATGACGATTTGCATGACTTGTGGAAATTACTTCATAATTAGTTAATACGTTAAAAATCTTACACCCTCCCAGGGGCACCTGGGAGGCTCAGTCGGCAGAATGGCCGACTCTTGATTTTGGCTTAGGTCATGATCTCACTGTTGTGGGATCAAGCCCCGCAGTGGGCTCCACACTGACAGAGTGGAAACTGCTTGGAATTATCTCTCCCTCTCTTCCTGCCCCTTTCTCACTCTCCCACTCTCTCTCTCTCAAAGTAAATAAATAAACTTAAAAACTAAAAAAATAAATAAGAATATACCATTTGAAAAACTGTACACAAGAATAATTAAATATTTTTGCTTCCTTCTGGATTATCTAAATAGACAATTTCTTTAAAATTTGTTTAAATTTTTATTCATTTTTGAGAGAGGGAAAGACAGAACATCAGTGGGGGAGGGGTAGAGGGAGAGGGAGACACAGAATCTGAAGCAGGCTTCAGGCTCTGAGCTGTCAGTACAAAGCCCAATGTAGGGCTCAAACCCACAAGCTGCGAGATCATGACCTAAGCCAAAGTCGGATGCTCACCTGACTGAGCCTCCCAGGCACTCCTAAATAAAAAAAAAATTTAACATACCTGACAATGTTCTTAATATTTTAAAAAGTAGGTGGGAATTATGACTAAGTTGTACTAAAAAAGAACAACAAAATGCCTATTTAAAGGCATTAAGGTAACAGATAATTTCAAGTTGAATCTTGAGTTAATTATTCTTTTATTATTCTTTTATTCTTTTATTATTCTGAACATGGTTAGGTGACTTTTTATATCACTTTAAATGTTCAGGTTAGTGGTGTTTGTTTCTTTTTTTTTTTTCACTTATTTTAGGTGTTGAAGCTTTTCATCAAATACAATTTTATATGGAATCCTGATAAAAGGAAGAGATGCTCTTACTAAAGTTGGGGCAAAAGTAAATCCTTCCACGTCCATCAACCTCTGCCTCCCTTCCCGCAACCCCAGGTAACTCCCGATATCCCCAGTATCAATAGGGAACAGTGTGAGGATAACAGTTTTAATACACACAAAAATATTGGTTTCATCTTCCTAGAGAAGCAAATATGAATTGTGCTTTTTAATGTCTTTTCAAGATCAAAGACTTTGTGTGTATTTTAAGATACCTGAAGTCACAACAAGCCATTTCTTTTTTTTAAATTTTTTTCTAATGTTTATTTATTTATTTATTTATTTTTTTGAGAAAGAGACAGAGAATTAGCAGAGGAGGGGCAAAGAGAGAGGAAGACACAGAATCTGAAGCAGGCTCTAAGCTCTGAGCTGTCAGCACAGAGCCTGATGCGGAGATTGAACTCACGAGCTGTGAGATCATGACCTGAGCCGAAGTCCGATGCTCAACTGACTGAGCCACCCAGGCACTCCTACAAGTTATTTCTTCAGAGGCTTTTGTGTCAGCAAATAGAATGTCGTGAATGGAAAATCCTATTCTACTGCATAGAATGAAAGTTTGTGACAGCATTATGTCCTTTGTTTCTTCTTATATACTTACCACCTTCCTTGGTCAAATTAAGACATTTAGCAACAGTTGGGTAAAAGAATGGGCTGACTTGTTTAGGAAGTATACTATTTCTGTGTCTGAATGCCATACCTCCTAGAGTAGCATGTGGGACTTTATGGTTTCCAGCACACTCTCCCATTTAACATGCATACTGGGTATTTGGTGGCAGTTAGGACTGTGTTGTAATTGAGAATGTTTGGATGCTGCATCTAAAATCTCACTTTTAAAATTTCCATTTGAATGTTCTTGTTCATGCACTATTTGATTCTAGTCACATTGACTACTGTCCCGGTACACAGCTAGCAGTCCATGAGCATTCTAAATTCAGTTGAACATCTGTCTTTCCAAGGTGACCAGTCAAGGCACACCACATTTTGTCTATTGATATGTCCCTTCTCTAAAGTGAATGGCATAACAGATTTTGAATTGTTTTGTTTTAGTTTTTCCTCATAAAAGGTCCACTTTCCACAAGAACTAAAAGTAGATTTAATATTACATCTGCAGCCTCGTATATCACTTAGAAATTGAGCTTGACAAATAGCAATGCAAACTCCGCAGAAATGGCTCAGCCATATAAGATATTATTCTCCCAGAAGGTGCCTGCAGGTAGACAGTTAAGAACTAATACAGTGGCTTCATAAAGTCATCAGAAACTCAGGCTCCTCCTTCTTGGCTTTGCTCTGTCCTGGATTGGTTTCCTCTTTTAGGCACATGATGGATGGCTTGCCTGGACAAACTGCTACTCTAGCATTTCAGCCAGCAAAAATGAATAAACGTGTGAGAAGCACTTACAGAAGTTATACACAACACACGATCGTTTTAGCTAAATCTAAAATTTGTGGCTGTACCAACCTGTAAGAGAGGCTGGGTAATTCTGCTCTTTAAGCTGGTCTAGGGTTTTCTTGTAAGGACAGGAGGGGACAGGGGTCAACAGGAGACAATTACATATCTCTATGAAGCTGCAACATTCATTTAATTTTGGGGCTTAGAATAGTCATTTTTTAAGTTTTTGAGTATTTGTGACTAAGACAGGTTGTTGCTACCCAAATTATTAATTAACTAGGTAAAATTCAGTTAGGTATTTCCTGAGTAGACCCTAATTTACACAGAAACTAAAATTTACTCACATTAATTTGGTTAAAAAAATGAGCTCTACATTTCATTCCCTTTGAAAATCCTTGTGATTAATAATTCTCAATCAGGACAATAATTCTTCAAGAAGTCAATGTATTTATCAAACCAATGCCCAAATTACTTTCTATTCAGTTGAAACTGAAAGTTAGTATGTCAGGTCTTCATTAGAACAGGATTGGGGCACCTGGGTAGCACAGTCAGTCAAGTGTCCAACTCTCGGTTTTGGCTCAGGTCATGACCTCATGGCTTTGTGGGTTTGAGCCCTGCGTCTGACTCTATGCTGATGGTGTGGAGCCTATTTGGGATTCTTGCTCCCCCTCACTCTCAGCCTCTCCCCCACTTGGGTTGTCTCTGTCTCTCTCAAAATAAATAAATAAACTTACAAAAAAGAATATGGTGTGCCTGGGTGGCTGAGTCAGTTAAGCATCCAACTTTGGCTCAGGTCATAATCTTGATGTCTGTGACTTTGTTCCCATGTCGGGCTCTGTGCTGACAGCTCAGAGTCTGGAGCCTGCTTCAGATTCTCTGTCTCCCTCTCTGTCTGCCCTTCCCCACTGGCACTCTGTCTCTCTCTCTCTCTCTCAAAAGTAAATAAACATTTTTTTAATTAAAAAAGAAAAATAACAGGAAAAATAGCAACTGCACTTTGAGCCAGTATTTGCTAAGGACTATAGAAAAAGCCATAACAGCATGAATGCTGAGAATTTAATTTGGGGTAATTTGATATTTGATAACTATCATATTATTCTCAATAATTAAAAATAAGCAATTTTATTTTACATGTTTCTCATGTAGCTTGCCACATAAGTACTAGATTATAAATATTAATTGAGAAAATAAATGAATTAATTCGGGCACTTGATTGATTTTAATTTATTTATAGCTATATTACTATTTCTTCTCAACATCCATGAAGATACCAAAGACATTGAAGCTGCATGAATGATGAGACAGATGAGAGGGATAGTGGGAACCAACATAAATTATTGTGGGCCATAGTATTTTGAATTCTGCTAGGATTACAGACTTCAGTATCCAAGTATCCAGTTGTGTCAATTTCAAAGAAGTTTAGGATCCTTACCAGAAAAGCTTCCACTCATGTTAGGGAATACTCCTAACACAATTATTTTCTTATAATCACTAGATGAATAAACATTTGATAAGAAGAATAAATACTTAAAAAGGGTACATGCTTTTCATTTATACTGTGGAAATAAATGAGACTACCCAAAATATAGTAAGTGAAGGCTATTTTTTAGTTGGAACTTCCTATAGCAAAAGGGAGTCAGCCACCCTCACTATCATGTAGCAGAGACTCAAAAGCCAGTAGTAAAGTGGGAGAGCTTTATGTGAAAACAAGGAATTGTTTCACGGGTGCCCTGAAGGCTGTTGGCATGTGGAGGCTGGAGGTGGGCTAACTACAATCTGGGTATCCTGGGTGATTGGTTAGGGGTTCATATATGGATTCGTTTAGTTGTTCTTAAGTTGCAAGTGGGGCAAAAATTAGGGAAGTTGGCAGTTATTGACCAAGTTGAGAACATTTTGAGCAAACTGCTGCAGAGCTATGGTTTGGCTTCCTGGGCTGATTGCTGCAAAGGTCATGGCTTCTGTTTTATATATGGTCTGGCCATTGTCTGTTTGCATATTTAGTCTATCAGACCACTTCAACATCAGTTAATACTAATAAGGCTTAATGGTAATCCTTTTAAATGTTATGACAGAATATTTTCAGGAAAAGAAGACTCCAAATCATGATTTTACCAGTAAATGGAAGTTTTCAGAATCTTGTATGCATATCCCTAGGGTCTGTATTCTAGAAGCTGTCAAGTAGATCTCAGTAAATACACACTAGAGCTTATTAGTACATTGACGTTTAGGGCTGTAGGAACGCATGAATAAAGACAACCCTATTATACTGGGATTTCCTGGGAAAAAAGGTTACAATACTCAGTGTTTATTTGTTGTTTCTTTTTGTCTGTTTATTTTGGCTTTGTTGAATTCTGAAAATAATAGACAGGATGCTAAGGAAATTGAAAAGAAAAGCATTTAAAATATTGAGTATGGAATGTGTAAGTGCTGGTTTCTGGCCACTGTAGATAAATACAGAGGAAATAGAAGACATCATCTCTATATCTGCTTGGAGATTAATAGCATGTGGATGTAGATATGTTGAAAAAATAACATCCCTTATCTTTAACGAGATTTTTGTGTAGGAAGAAGCTAGTCTGAGTCCCAGGGTTTGGGAAAATGAAAATGAAAGAGAGATGGTCTCTAAGCTATGGGAGCTCATGATTTTTATGTGGTACAAATATGTTAACATATTTATTACAAACTAAAGTTTGCACCTTAACAAGGTGTGGGCACAGGTGATGGGAGGATGACTATAAAAAAGACATTAGAAGACCACAGGAGCCTTCTTGGGTTAGCGACTTAGAAGCAATTCTTGCAGAAGCTCCTGAGATCCAAGGAATTTACAGCTGAGCCCCCAACAGAACATCTTAACTACTGATATGTATTAGACTCTATCTTGCCACATACCTTCAGCCTAGATGGATCTGTCATTTTTACTTCATTTTATGCTTAATGCAAAACATATATATTAAATATCTGTGATACTTTTTAAAATACACTATCATTTGAATAGAATTTTTATCAGTCTTCAAATATTTAAATTTTTTAAATGTCTTATTTATTATTTGTGAGAGAGAGAGACAGAGTGCAAGTGGGGGAGATGCAGAGAGAGAGGGAGACACAGAATCTGAAGCAGGCTCCAGGCTCTGAGCTGTCAGCAGAAAGCCCAACACAGGGCTTGAACTCACTAACTGTAAGATCATGACGTGAGCCAAAGTCAGACACTTAACTGACTGAGCCACCCAGGAGCCCCTCAGTCATGAAATATGTAAAGAAAATAATTTTTCTTTCCAAAGAAGTTTACATTTCAACAGTGTGTGTGTGTGTGTGTGTGTGTGTGTGTGTGTGTGTGCTCTTAAAACCTCCATGGTATTCTTCCTCCTAGGGAGAAGTAATTTAAAGTTATGAATGCAGTTCCCTTCCTTCCATATGCATCCCACTCGTCATGTGTGTGGGATGAGATATATGTAAAGCAGGCCCTCTTCAGCTCTGTGAAGGTGCATAGAGAGAGACACCTGAACACTCTGACGGAGCAGAGCTCCACAAAGGAGGGCTGTCATTCTGTGTTGTGATGTGGGAGCTGAGGAAAAGCTACAAGGGGGAGATGAGGCCTTACCTGAACCTTTAAATATGATTTGGACCAGGTAGTAGGTGTGAGGCAGAAAAAGCACATGAAATAGCCCTACCATTTGGAAATGACATCTTTTTTAGGGCATCTGTTTTCTCACTTGTGGAAGACTTCATGAAACAGTATGGATTCAATGAAGTAACACTGACAATATTGAAACCAATTGTCCAGCACTTAACTCTTGAGGAATGATATTGTTTATATGTGAACAAATGTATAAATGAGTTGTTGAAATTATTGAGAATCATTTAGTAAACATCGGATTCTCTTTAACACTATCTTCAGAAGGTTACCAAAATATGCTTTGGGTATCTTTAAACCTGATCCAGCAAGGATGAAGTCTCTATTTTTTGTCTCTGTTTTTCTATGTTTTTATTTAAAATAAAGTAATTTCAACATATTTAGGAAAGTTTAGTTCCAAGATGATATGGCATATTCCTTACATGGGGAAAATGAATGTGAAAATGGATGAAGGTAGCCAAGTCATATAATCATTTTATGAACAATTACTTTCAACAAATATACATGTTCCATCTATAGATAGACATTGATGTGCAAAGATAAATAGATACATCTAAGATAAGGCAGTTGTTATTCTCTGAAGGTTGGGTATCAGTTGGTTACAAATGTATAGTCCATTAATATAAAATATTATCTATCTAAATTCTCTTTTTTTAATTTTTTTTAACGTTTATTTATTTTTGAGACAGAGAGAGACAGAGCATGAACGGGGGAGGGTCAGAGAGAGGGAGACACAGAATCTGAAACAGGCTCCAGGCTCTGAGCTGTCAGCACAGAGCCCGACGCAGGGCTTGAACCCATGGACAGTGAGATCGTGACCTGAGCCGAAGTCGGACGCTTAGCCGACTGAGCCACCCAGGTGCCCCTCTAAATTCTCTTTTAAGGAAACTACCTATCAGATCTTTCTTAGCTTTTTTAATTTTAAAATTGGCTTTAAATAATATTAAATTTGGACAACTGTTCTAATTAAGACATAACTCTGGCTCAAAGCACTAGGATTCCAATTCTAGCATCATTAGTTGCCTTGAATTAAAATCATAACAGACCTAATTAGATAAATATTGTGGTAATCACGATCTGATCATAAGCAGTAATTTGGAAAGAACTGCCAGGAAAGAATATTTTTTTCTGGTTTTATAAATATTGAAAGGCAGCACTGTAACAAAAGCAGTGTGACCTGAATATAAGGTGGTGTTAAGTAGCATCGTAATTTACAAATGCTTATTTTGCTTGTGATTGCATTTTGTGCATGTGTACTCATATGCACACAAATGATCACTAACAGATGATTACTAACAGAGTCTGAAACACAGAGAGAAGACAAAGGCAGAAGTGATCCCACCACCATCTATATGCATTTCCACTTATTCTTTTCTCCCATGAACCATGCAGAAAAGTTTTTCATATATTTGGAAAAGTTTCTGCCTCATTTTCTAATTCTTGGTCATTGCCATTCAAGTTTTCCAGGTGGTGTCCTGTCTCACCTATAGTTTCCTTCATCAGGCAAGACTGCTTCTCCAAATTCTCTTTGAATCTCACTTTTTTATAAAAAACATCCTATTATCCTAGGATAGGTGCCACAACCTGTTTTAGTAGGTTCCTGTTGTTATTCTGTATTGGGTCACCACCAAATCTAATGCAGTCTTCAGGTAGATGCACCAGTCTGCCTTCTATTTCCCACCCAGCACTGTCTGTCACATGGTCAGAGCTAAACCAGCATTGTGCAAAGGCTGGGTTATTGTTCATCTCACTAATATCAGATGGCAAGGCAAAGAACTGAAGTATAATTCCAGAAAATAGCACATATATCCAAGAAAGAAAACATGAGTATTTTCCAACTGTCAATATTGGTACAAGTTAAATCCTGTCTTAATTTCTGTACCCGAGCTGTTTGGCCACATAAAGCTCTGGCATATGGTTCCAGTCACATCATTGACACTAAGAAAGAGTTAAATATTCAAATGAGTGACCTGTAGAGTATTTGATTATCCCAGTAATGACACCTAAAAGTGGAAACATTTTAAGTGAGAAGGAAGTAAAAAAGAATAATACCTTCTTTAGATCTTGGAGAAAGGAAGAACCATCAGAGGGCCTCAGGGGCCTGTGTTTCAGTCATTATGGAAAACACCAGTGAAACAATGAACCATTGAAACTTTGAGAACAGATCAACAAGTCTATTTTCTGAGTGGTAGGGTGGTATGTAGAGTGAGGGACACATAGCTGGAATAACCAGAGACAATACTTAAGGAAGAGTATTTGGGACATAGACAGATGTGAGGTGGGTTGTAAAAGTGACATTGACTTTCAATTTTTCAAGTAGACATATTTGGGGAGAAGGTCAGGAGAAATGCTTGAACCTGAATGCCCTGGACTGCAGATGACACCCATCATCATCAGAGTTTCTCAGAGTCATGTGCCATATTCCTGAGAGATTTCTTTCTGACATGGTCAAAAACAGTCCCAAGGACCAGAACCAAAGAGCCTACATCCATAAGGAGGGCCAAGGAACTTGAGGTCAGTCAGTTGTTATTCATCAGGAAAGAAGCTCCAAGATTTCTATTTCTAAGCTTGCCATGTGTATCTGCTGAGGACTTTACTGAACCTATTCCAAGACCATCCTGTGGAGCATACCCTACTCCAAGGCCACAGCATTACAAGGTGTTCAGATGTCTGCACCCATGCATCTCACACTAACTCAGCCTAGCTGTGCAATCTCTATTACTGTCAGAAGTTTCCTACCAGGAAGCAAAGCATATCCTTTGAGTGCCTATTAGTGTCAATTAGATATAGAGCCAGGCTTGACATGCTGAGTAAATGTTCTCAGCAAGTCATGATGAAGCTGCAATATCTGACTGTGGTGCACATATTTTTCTCCAGGTGGTACAATAACCAGTTTTTGTCTCATTCTATGTGGTCAGAGGAAAGTAAAATTTGGTATGTTGTTACACCACAGAATCTCAAATAAGAGCATCTCTGCCACATTGATGAAAGATAAAGCACCTTCTGAGACTTTTGAAGAGCACAAATGTCCCATTAAATGGATAGCTATGCCCTCCTGGCAGGTGTGTTCCATAGTGTTCAACATACATACACACTGGTAAATATGATGATGGGACATCTGTGTCTCAGGGGCACTTAGCAATGAATAGAATAGCACAAGGAAGGCAGTGGGGTAGAAAATGCCTAGGGTCTTACGTATGGATACAATGGTACGGCACTTATGTGAGCTTTATTGAAACCTTAAGGACTAGTCAAGTTTCACTACCAAATACACAGAGCATGAGGGTCAACTTTGGCTTTGATACCAAAGTTTGCATTAGGGGTACCTAACCCCACATTTGGGAGCATCAGACTGTCTGGGAACAGGGTACATATCTGGACAATTGTAGACTAGTGGGGTTGTTGCAAGATATCTCCTTGCTAAAAGGTGTTCACTGATACTGAAACCCACTTTATTAATGGGTCCTGCATGTCACCATGATTATATAATTTGAATGCATGGATTTGCACATGCATGTCTGATCTATTCCACCTCAGCCCCATTGGCTTAAGCCTGCCTCAGGGCTATATCTTCACTGTTTATCCTGCCTGGAACCATTTTCTGCCAGATCTTCTTGGATCCTTTCTCCCTTCCTCAGAGACCCCTTCCCTGATCATCCCTCCTCCCTGAGGCTTGATTCCCTGCTTGCCTTCACCACGGTCATAGTGTCACCACTGGACACACTACAGGGTTCCTTGTTTTCTTTCTCCAAGTAGGATTAACTGCTAACTGCTGCATCCCAATCACCTTCAACTGTGTGACAGTGTGAGCTCAATGACACATGTTGAATGAACAAATACACATATTAATTTAATAACGTGGCTTTAAAGGAGATTACCTGATTGATCACTCAAACCCTTTCAACTCAAGCTGCAAAGCTTTTTACCAGACACCAAGGTGGGAGGGTAGGGGGAGACAGCACAAAGAAAGAAGTGATGCTTCATTTGGCAAGCCATCCAGAAAGAAGTTTCTGCATAATTCTATTTGGTGCATAAGGATAATGACATTTTTGTGATTTGTGAAGCTGAGCAGGTTACCTGTCAAGGGATAGAGAGGAGCTGGGAGTCTAGATATGACCCTCATTTCAGGGCAGCAAAGATGCTGAAATCCATGGTGTAGAGGCAGGTGATAGCCTGGCACAAGCTGCCCTGAACAGGAGGGCATCACCGTGTGCACACTCAATTTCCTCACATTTCTGCCCTTCTCTCCTTCTTCTCCTCTGCTTCTTCCCCTCCTTTCTATATTCCTTTCCACACTCATTCACCTCCCTACCCCCATCACCATACTTACCTCACCTCCATTGGCCTGGTTGGCCACATCTGACTTTAAAAACAGGGATGCCTTTTTGTTGGACACAAGGGGTCTTTGTACACCCAGCCACACTCCCCCATCTTTACCATACAGGAGAGCATCTGTATGCTTTTTCCCTGAAAGCTGATCTCTGTTCCCCACCTTGCAGTGTAAGCTTTGCTTTCCTTCAGACCTATGCTGCTTTCCTTCAGACCATAACCACTGGTTACAACAGGCTATTGACAGTTACATTAGTGAAAAGTAAATAAAGTTAAAATTTTGCTTCCTCTGTGGCACCAGCCACATTTGAAGGGCTAAAATGTCACACATTTTATATGAACACTTTCTAGAATTACAGAAAGTTCTGCTCTAGATAGTACCTGTGAGCAGAGCTAAATATTTCATCACATTTTCCTAGACTGTCAAGTTATACAGTAGGAAGAGTGCAAATGCAGAGGCAGCTCAGAGTGCAGAGGAAGTGAAGGGCCAGTGCAGATCTCAGCCAGCCTTAGGCACTGCTCTTGTTAGCCACCCCCATTGCCAAGCCCACTGCTTTTACAGATTCTTTTTGCATCCAGTCCTTGCTTCCCTGTCTTGCCTTCAGAAGGCCCCAGGGGGGTACTGAGCCTTCAGATACATTTCACAAACCAGAGACCACCTGCTAGATGCTCTGGCTGTTCTCTCCTCTCCAGTTCCACTGTGTGGTTTTCTCTTGCAGGGGGAGAGAATTCTAAAATGAAATGACAAGCCATGTCTGTTTTCTGGCAATTCTAACACTTGTGTGGTAGTTAATGGAAAGGTAAACTCTCTCATGATTCTTCTTTTGCTGTTCTCAAGTGCTAAATCCTTTTGCATTTTATATGAACATTTCTAGCATTGCAGAAGATTCTTCTCCAGACAGTTTTGCATTCCTGACTTCCAAGGTGATGACCAGTAAGGGTTTCTTTAGATTACGAGAAGGAGAGTGTGCCTTTGGAGACACTGACATACCCTTATGTTTCATTCTTCTCAAAGCAAAAGGATAAGGGACACATAAAACATAGAATACCTGGAGAGTAAAATCTTTTTATGTGTTTGTTTGCATTTTTGTTTCTTTCACTGGTTGTTTGATTTTAAAAGTGCTATTCTTAATGAATATAAATAGTAACTTTCTGACTTGAACCAAAATGTTGCAGATAAACTAAGGTGCTTTTAAGGAAATCCTAATAAAATATTCAGTATGCTATGGTAAGTTGTAACATCATTTGAATAGGCTTTTCTTTTTTCAAATTCAAGCATTTGTGTGAGGTTTTGATTTATTTTAAGTGTATATTCTTTTCTCTAGTTCACAGAGGTGATTCTATAGATGGGAGTCTAGTCCAGGATAACCTGAGAAGACAGGGTTCAGATGAAAAGCAAAATGGGAACAGAATTGACTGCAGGCTTTTTTTTTCCCTGTGTCCTAGCCAGGCATCCCCTTCCTATGCCATTGCTGCCCCTGTCTGCCTAGGCCAGATCCTTGGGATCTTTGCTGCTGACAGATGTGGCTTTCCCAGCAGGGCTGCTCAGCATAACCCTGTGAGAGCTTGGGTGGATATATCCTGCCAAGGCTTTGAGGGCTGATGCCTGCAAATCTGGAATAGATGAACCTTCTTGAAAAAGATGCATACTGAGGAAATTAATAACTGCTAAAGTGAGACTTGCAGTCTCCTTCTCCTTCTCTAGTGCCCTGTCACAGATGATAACACTGACTGTTCAGTCAGTGGGTATGAGAGATGATTAGTAAGAGAACAGAGTGGCTGCTGTGACAGAGCTAATCTCTGCTCTCTCCTTCATCAGGCCAGGTTCCCACTGACCTGGCCTGATGGCTTCTGGGTCCCTTGGAATCGGGTGCCACAATCCATCATCAAGGACCAGCCTAGGCCTGGCCCCTCTGGTCCTCCTCACCAAGCCTCAAACCTTGGGCTGGTTGGTTACTCTGACAACACTACTTCCCTATCTCCCAAGGGACCATCCTCTCCTATGCACAGACCCTGGATGACAAGCATGCATCCTATAGGTATTGCATGCTCAACATAGATGAGATTGCCCCAGGTCAGGGAGAACTTGACTGCCCCTATACTTCCCTTTGCCAGGGAAAACTCATGCCATCTGCTTTGTGGGCAAACCCACTGGACCTCTGAGGATTTGTACAACTTTCTTAAATCCCCAGGAACTCTGAAACAGTGGCAATTAAATGCAGTTACAGGATCAAATGGGGCATATTCTTTTGGATGTGACCCTTCCCATCTACAGGCCTGACTCTAGACAGGACAAAAAGAATACTAAATCTGGAAGAGATTTCTGAGATAATCCAACCCATCATCTTATGGTCAAAGAAATTCAGGATCTGGAAAGTTTATGTCCAAAGGATTTTATTATAAATAATAGTACAGCACATTGACTAAGAGTTTATGATTTTAATGCATAATCATTTGTATGTCTCCAACACATGTTTTGTGCTAATCTGGCTGTGTGTCTTCAAGGACTGTGGCATTTGCTTTTGCATTGAGGTCATTTGCTTTCACTGACCAGAGCTTGAGCCCCAACACTGGTTTTGTTGCTCAGATAGCTTTGAGGTCATGTTGCTGAGCTACTTCCCATGTAGACACACCCACACCGAATGCTGGTTACGCCCCTTTCACTGAACTAACATGAAACAGTTTTGGGGTATCGTTGATCTAATTGTAGGGCACTTGGGCCCACTGATGGAGTAAATCTGTTAGTCAAGGAAGGACCCCCTGGGAAGGAAGCGTTGCAAAGACAGCAAATATAAAAATGTAGACTACTGTATTTTCTAAATGGATGGGTTTGGGTATTTAGGGAAATGACTGATTTTTATCAAGAATGCCCAGAGCATTCTGGTTGCTACATGAAGCACAGCAAGGTGAATTGCACTATAGCCCTCTGCCACTTTCTTGGACTGACCTCTCCTGCCACTTTAGGGATGGCTCATGCCTCTCTTTCCCTAGGTGCTATCCACCCAGATGGCTGATTTGCCACAAACCAAGCTTTGAGAAATCCCCATGAAGTAAAACTCACCCAAGGGTTTCCTGGTCCTATGTGCACTGATTTCTTTTGCTGTTGGTTAGAAAATGAGGTTTTTTGTTTGTTTGTTTGTTTGTTTTTGTTTTTGTTTTGTTTTTAAGCAAGGGCCTCAATCTGGAGTAGACTTCTTCTGGAAAGACCCTGAAGGACCTGGTTCCTGGCATTAGTGGTATTAGCCACAAGTTCTGGGCACAATGTGGGAGAGTGACCCATGCATCCCAGGCACTGTTCAATACTGTAGGTGCTCACCCCTGGTGGGAAAAGCAGAAACTCTCTTCTGATCTCACTGATAAACTTGGGCTTATGACCCAATCTTCTGCTGTGCTTTAGGTGTTGTCTTTTATGATATAATAGAATGTGAAGGAATAATTCACATTCTGCCATTAGTGAAGTTTTAATTTTAATCCCAGCTTCTTGGAATAGCTCAATTTCATTTTGGGGAGAGGAATAAATTACTGGTTGGTGATCTTTTAAATTTCTTGCTTTAAAGAGTCATCCTCAAAGGTTGTGTCATTCTCCAATTGATGTTTTTGCCTTATAATTTGAAATATAACCTAATATAGTGCTTGAAATTAATTTTCCAAATTACTGACTATAATCACCTTGCTTTGAAGAATCTTAGGGCATCCATGAAGAATCTTATCTTGCTCCAATTCTAGAATTTTTCTTATAATTGCAGAAATGTTGCTTCAGAACTCAGAGGTGCTTCAGATAGTCAGAACTTCAGACAATGCAATTCCCTGGCCCTCACCTGCCTAACACACTAACAGATACCCATGGACATAGTGTCAGGTAGAGATAAAAGCTGGGAAAAGAAGGACCTGGACAAGAGGACTCAAGAGCGAGGGAGGCAGGGTAGCGTCAGGAAGAGTCTCTGCAAGAGGCCACATTCAAGTAGAGACCAGATGAAGGAAGAAGTTTGCATGGAGAGCTCACAGGAGCAATAAAGGCAAGAGGCCTGAAGCAGGAAGGAGCTCAATGTGTCACAGACCTGAGTGAAGGCAAGGTGACCTGAGCACAGTGGAGGCACACTGTAAGATGGAGCACATCACATGGGAGGATTCTTGAATGTTTCTCTAAGTTTCCATGTCATTTTAATCAAGGAAATTGCACTGTCTGGTTTTGATTTAAGGACCTTTTCCATAGTGCTCCACTCCATGGGATTCAGTTGCAGTAGCACAGGAGCAGAACCCAGATTACAGGGAGAAGTAACCCAGCACTCTTGGAGAGAGAGGGATGGAAAACAGAGAGGTGGAATGAGAAGTGAGCTGACTGGCTGCTCTGACACAGGCAGGGAGGCACAGACAGAGCTACCCTGGTCCCACCTGGGCCAGACACCACCCACTACCACCTGAGTTTCTTTTGGGAGCTCCTCTGGGTTCCCAGTTGCATGGGGACCATCTCTGTGTGGGCTCCCCAGGGCTCCACTTCAGGGCCTGTGTCCTTCCTGGTTTGGCCTCTGATGTTGAGTGAAGAATAAGTTGCATTCCACCCCCACAGGCTAGTCCCCAAGGCAAACCTTTGATCAACAGAAGCAGGATCCTGCGATCCATCCCTCCACCTCTTCCCCATGGGCAGAGCTTCCTCCTGGGAAATAGCTTTAAAAATAATGAGCCAGGAGCTCCAGACACCAGCATGTATGTGGCTGACAGTCTGTGTTGGCATCCTTTGTCTGTCTCCTCCCTTTCCCCCGCTCTAATAGACCAGTAGCTCCTGGAACCTTTTGCTGTTTGAAGCTTTGGGGAAGCCAGACCACAGCAGTGATCAACTCAGAGATGCGAAGCTACTTATACCTTGCTTGGCTTATCAAAAATCCAGGTAGCAAAATTAAAATCACCATGTAAATAAAAGAGTAACTACTAAGAGTATATTGTGCACATAAGAACTGTTCATGAATGGGAGCTTTCAAATCCTAAACTGGTGAGCATCTCAGGGGCATGACTTTCTAGGATGGCTTATGAAGTAAAAAGGAAGAAGTTGTTTAACCTTTACAATGACTAGATATTGTAGCGGGATACTAGATGCCAAACGATTGGTTAAAAGTGATTATCGTATACCATTTTTAGGAAGATGAGTTAAGTTTCTGTTATGATCATCAGAGGCATTTACAAGAAATAGCCTAAGTTAAGTTTTGCCAACATTCATAAAATATTAAATTTAGTTTTACTTGCCTGGTTTAAATGTTTTTGTCTGCTCAGAGAATTTTTAGTTTTGGTCTTTATTTTGCAATTTCCTTTAAAAAGCTGTCAGCTCATTTAGGTATAAAACTGAATGAAATGAGTGCTGACATGCCTCCTGCTCTCACACATTTCATTTCAGACTATATCTTTTAGTGATAGGGAGGACATAAGATCTTTTCAAATTGAACCTTCTATTCTGTTTTCATATTTTTTGGATATATTTAGTGATCTATTATACCTCATTCATTAGAATTCTGCTGTAAGTAGTATTATTATGATAAATTAGGCTCCCCCAAGAACCTCACATGGTCATTGTCAAATCCTTCCAGACCTTGAGAGGCATTTAGTAACTGAGCCAGTAAGCACTAAGAAGCAGAGCCATGCTGGGATTAAGGTCTGGCACCTTCAAGGCAGCAGGTTCTGGGGCTACACAGCACCTCTTTTAGATTGGCTTTAAAGATGCCAAACTTCACCTGAAACTGAAATGTACTTTGGTTACTTTTTGTGGGTTATTAGTAAGTGTGGAAGGTAGAATAATGCCCCCCTACCTCCTGCCATCAAATATGTTCATATCCTGGAAACTGTGAATATGTTATATTAAGAAGCAAAAAGGACTTTGCAGATATGATAAAGTTAATGGCCTTGAGATAGGAAGATGATCTTGTATTATCTGGGTGGGTCTTATGTAATCATAAAGGTCCTTATAAGAGGGAGGCAGGATGGTGTGGAACAAAGGAGGTGTGAGGGCCCTGGGCCAAGGAATGTAGATGGCCTCTAGAGGCTAGAAAAGGCAAGGAATAGATTCTTTCCTGAAGCCTCCATAAAAAATGCAACTCTGCAGACCCATTTTAAACTTCTGATCTTCAGAACAAGATAATAAATTTGTTATTTTAAGCTAAATCTGTGGTAATTTGTTGAAGCAGTGATAAAAATTAATACAATAATATAATACATTGTAACTAATGCAATACAGTGTTTTTATTAGAGTGATTCTTTTTACAAAAATCATAATTTCAATTTGTCACATTGTGTTGTGTTCAAGGATTCCTCATCCCTGCCAAAGAGTATTGAGAATAGTATGTGAAACACTATGGTATCTATTTACATATATCTCTAAAATTTTTTAATGATTATTTATTTTTGAGAGAGACAGAGCATGAGCAGGGGAGGGGCAGAGAGAGGGAGACACAGAATCTGAAGCAGGTTCCAGGCTCTGACCTGTCAGCACAGAGTCTGATGTGGCACTCAAACTCATGGGCTGTGAGATTATGACCTGTGCTGAAGTTGGACACTTAACCAACTGAGCCACCCAGGCGTCCCTTACCTGTATCTCTACATGCAGTTTTGCTGAAAACATTAATCAGTTTTCTTCGGAGGGATTTCTTAATTAATAAAGTATTAAACTTTTATAATTCAAAAAGAAAATGTTATTTATATATTTTTTAAAAAAATTCTTATTGTCAACCTTTTAAATAACAGATTTACACTGTGTATCCCATACAGGCTGTTTTCAAATGTGTTAGTTGTCTTTGCTTCAGTAGTAACATGGGGCTGGCGTGGCCAGTCCCTTAGGAGTATGAAGGGAAATAATTGATTTTTGAGGGCATCCTGAGTGTGGGAGGAAAATCTGAAGGACACATTTTGAGACTAGGTATAAATATATAAAGATAAGCCTTACTTCAATGATATGATAATTGTAAGACCCAATATAAATCTCTTTTTAAAAATGTTTATTTATTTCTGAGACATAGAGAGACAGAGCATGAATGAGAGAGGGGCAGTGAGAGAGAGGGACACACAGAATCTGAAGCAGGCTCCAGGCTCTGAGCTGTCAGCACAGAGCCCAACACAGGTCTCGAACTCACAAACCATGAGATCATGACCTGAGCCAAAGTCGGTCGTTCAACCAACTGAGTCACTCAGGCACCCCTAGGCCCAGCATAAATCTTAGTAAGGAAAGTATAAGCTTTTTTAAATTGAGACGTAATTGACATACAGCATTGTATGAGTTTAAGGTGAAGCCTATGTTGATTTGATACACTTATATATTGCAATATGATTATCCCCAATAACATTAGTTAAAACCTATTATGTCATATAATTAACATTTTTTTTGTGGTGAGGACAGTTAAGATCTAGTCTCTTAGCAACTTTGAAGTTTATAATACAGTATTCACTATGCTGTGCATTAGATGTCCAAGACTTATTTGTATACTAGTTGTAAGTTTGCACCCTTAAACAATATCTCCTAATTCTCCAATCCCCCAGCCCCTGATAACCATCCTTCTACTCTCTGTTTCTATGAGTTTGGCTTTTTTAGATTTCACATGTAAGTGAGATAATAAAATATTGGTCTTTCTCTGTCTGACTTACTTAGCATAATGCCCTCAAGGTCCACCCAAGTTGTTGTGAATGGCAGGATTTCCTTCTTTATCATGGCTGAATAACATTCCATTGTATATAAACACCACATCTATTTTAACCATTGATCCACTGACCCAAAGGAAATGAAAACAGGATATTAGAAAGGTATCTGCTCTCCTGTGTTTATCGCAGCATTATTGAGAATAGCCAATATATGGAACAACTAAAGTGTCTGTCAAAGTATGACCTTTTAAAAAGTGGTTGCAAAATCCACCACTCTCTACAATCTTCAGAATCACTATCTCCACAGCCTGAGAAAGATTCCTTTTTAACTTCAAGCTTTGAATGACCCCTAGCCTCAGCACTAGAGACAATTTCCTAGAGACTCTTCACCCTGGGAAAGGCCATGTGCCCCCTGCTGGCCATCGCAGTGACGCCATCCCTGGGTCGAGCACCTCTCCCAGAGGATACCCATATCTTTTCTTACTTTTTTTTTTCTTTTAATTGCAGTATAGTTGACCTACTATATTATATTAGTTTCAGGTATACAACATAGTGATTCGATAATAATATACGTTACAAAATACTCACCATGATGTGTAGTTACCATCTGTCATCATACAATGTTATCACAGCATTATCGACTATATTCCTTATGCCTGTTTCTTTTCCTTGGTATTCCTGGACATTTCAGTCCCTTAGGTTCTGACTTTCTGCAGCTCCCATTTCCCTACCAACATTGTGTTGCAGCTGTGATGCTCCTTCATTCTCTTCTCTATTTTTATTTTTCTCTCTCTCTTTCTCTGTCTCTTTCTTGGCTCTTTCCTTTTATTTATTTATTTTTTGAAGGTTTAATAGGATTTTATTTTTTTTTAACCATGAAGTTCATTGTCAAATTGGTTTCCATACCGCACCCAGTGCTCATCCCAAAAGGTGCCATCCTCAATACCCATCATCCACCATTCCCTCCCTCCCACCTCCCATCAACCTTCAGTTTGTTCTCAGTTTTTAAGAATCTCTGATGCTTTGGCTCCCTCCCTCTCTAACATCTTTTATTTTTCTCCCCTCCCCCATGGACTTCTGTTAAGTTTCTCAGGATCCACATAAGAGTGAAAACATATGGTATCTGTCTTTCTCTGTATGACTGATTTCACTCAGCATAACACTCTCCAGTTCCATCCACGTTGCTACAAAAGGCCCTATTTCATTCTTTCTCATTACCAAGTAGTATTCCATTGTGCATATAAACCACAATTTCTTTTTTTTTTTAACGTTTATTTAGTTTTGAGACAGAGAGACAGAGCATAAACCGGGGAGAGGCAGAGAGAGAGAGACACAGAATCGGAAGCAGTCTCCAGGCTCTGAGCCATCAGCCCAGACCCGATGCGGGGCTCGAACTCACGGACCGCGAGATCGTGACCTGAGCTGAAGTCGGATGCTTAACCAACTGAGCCACCCAGGCACCCCATAAACCACAATTTCTTTATCCATTCATCAGTTGATGCACATTGAGGCTATTTCCATAATTTGGCTACTGTTGAAAGTGCTGCTATAAACATTGGGGTACAAGTGCCCCTATGTCTCAGCACTTCTGTATCCCTTGGATAAATTCCTAGCAGTGCTATTGCTGACTCATAGGGTAGATCTATTTTTAATTCTATTTTTAATTTTTTGAGGAACCTCCACACTTTTCCAGAGTGGCTGCACAAGGTGCATTCCCACCTACAGTGCAAGAGGGTTCCCATTTCTCCACACCCTTGCCAGCATCTATAGTCTCCTGATTTGTTCATTTTAGCTACTCTGACTGGCATGAGGTGATAGCTGAGTGTCGTTTTGATTTGTATTTCCCTGATGAGGAGCGATATTGAGCATCTTTTCATGTGCTTGTTGGCCATCTGGATGTCTTCTTTAGAGAAATGCCTATTCATGTTTTCTGCCCATTTCCTCACTGGATTACTGTTTTTCAGGTGTGGAGTTTGGTGAACTCTACATAGAGTTTGGATACTAGCCCTTTGTCTGATATGTCATTTGCAAATATCTTTTCCCATTCCATTGGTTGTCTTTTAATTTTGTTGATTGTTTCCTTTGTAGTGCAGAAGGTTTTTATCTTCATGAGGTCCAAATAGTTCATTTTTGCTTTTAATTCCCTTACCATTGGGGATGTGTCAAGTAAGAAATTGCTGCAGCTGAGGTCAGAGAGGTCTTTTCCTGCTTTCTCCTCTAGGGTTTTGATGGTTTCCTGTCTCACATTCAGGTCCTTTATCCATTTTGAGTTTGTTTTTGTGAATCATGTAAGAAAGCGGTCTAGTTTCATCTTTCTGCATGTTGCTGTCCAGTTCTCCCACCACCATTTGTTAAAGAGACTGTCTTTTTTTCTATTGGATGTTCTTTCCTGCTTTGTCAAAGATTAGCTAGCCATTCTTTTGTGAGTCTAGTTCTGGGGTTTCCATTCTACTCCTTTGGTCTATGTGTCTGTTTTTGTACCAAAACCATGCTGTATTGGTGGTTACAGCTTTGCAGTAGAGGCTAAAGTCTGCGAATGTGATGCCTCCTGCTTTGGTCTTCTTCTTCAAAATTACTTTGGCTATTCAGAGTCTTTTGTGGTTCCATACAAATTTTACGATTGCTTGTTTTAGCTTCGAGAAGAATGCTGGTGCAATTTTGATTGGGATTGCATTGGATGTGTAGATAGTTTGGGTAGTATTGACATTTTAAAAATATTTATTCTTCCCACCCAGAGCACGGAATATCTTTCCCTTTCTTTATGTCTTCTTCAATTTCCTCTATAAGCTTTCTGTAGTTTTCACCATACAGATCTTTTACATCTTTGGTTAGGTTTATTCCCAGCTATTTTATGTTTCTTGGTGAAATTGTGAATGGGATCGGTTTAGTTGTCTTTCTGTTGCTTCATTATTAGTGTATAAGAATGCAACTGATTTCTATACATTGACTTTGTATCCTGCGACTTTGCTGAATTCATGCATCAGTTCTAGCAGACTTTTGGTGGAGTCTATCGGATTTTCCATGTATAATATCATGTCATCTGCAAAAAGTGAAAGCTTAACTTCATCTTTGCCAATTTTGATGCCTTTGATTTCCTTTTGTTGTCTGATTGCTGATGCTAGAACTTCCAACACTATGTTAAACAACAGCGGTGAGAGTGGAAATCCTTGTCGTGGTCCTGATCTCAGGGAGAAAATCTCAGTTCTTCCCCATTAAGGATGGTATTAGCTGTGGGCTTTTCATAAATGGCTTTTATGATGTTGAAGTATGTTCCTTCTATCCCGACTTTCTTGAGGGTTTTTATTAAGAAAGATGCTAAATTTTGTCAATGCTTTTTCTGCATTGATTGACAGGATTATATGGTTCTTTTCTTTTATTAAAGTGATGTATCACATTGATTGATTTGCGAATGTTGAACCAGCCCTGCAGCCGAAGAATGACTCCCACTTGATCATGGTGTATAATTCTTTTTATATGCTGTTGAGTTCAATTTGCTAGTATCTTCTTGAGAATTTTTGCATCCATATTCATCAGGGATATTGGCTTGTAGTTCTTTTTTTTTTTTTTTTCTGGGTCTCTGTCTGGTTTAGGAATCAAAGTAATGCTGGATTCATAGAATGAGTCTGGAAGTTTTCCTTCCCTTTCTATTTTTTGGAAAAGCTGGAGAAAGCTAGGTATTATCTCAGCTTTAAATGTCTGGTAGAACTCCCCTGGGAAGCCATCTGGTCCTGGATTCCTATTTGTTGGGAGATTTTTGATAAATGATTCAATTTCCTCACTGGTTATGGGTCTGTTCAAGTTTTCTCTTTCTTCCTGTTGGAGTTTTGGAAGTGTGTGGGTGTTTAGGAATTTGTCCATTTCTTCCAGGTTGTCCAGTTTGTTGGCATATAATTTTTCATAGTATTCCCTGATAATTGCTTGTATCTCTGAGGGATTGGTTGTAATAATTCCATTTTCATTCATGATTTTATCTATTTGGGTCATCTCCCATTTCTTTTTGATAAACCTGGCTAGAGGGTTATCAATTTTGTTTATTTTTTCAAAAAACCAACTCTTGGTTTCATTGATGTGCTCTACAGATTTTTTAGATTGTATATTGTTTATTTATGCTCTGGTCTTTATTATTTCTCTTCTTCTGATGGGTTTGGGGTGTCTTTGCTGTTCTGCTTCTATTTCCTTTAGGTGTGCTGTTAGATTTGTATTTGGGATTTTTCATGTTTCTTGAGATAGGCCTGGATTGCAATGTATTTCCTCTCAGGACTGCCTTCGCTGCATCCCAAAGCATTTGGATTGTTTTATTTTCATTTTAATTTGTTTCCATATATTTTTTAATTTCTTCTCTAATTGCCTGGTTGAGCCATTCATTCTTTACTAGGGTGTCCTTTAACCTCCATGCTTTTGGAGGTTTTCCAGACTTTTTCCTGTGGTTGATTTCAAGCTTCATAGCATTGTGGTCTGAAAGTGTGCATGGTATAATCTCAATTTTGTATACTTATGAAGGGCTGTTTTGTGCCCAGTATGTGATCTATCTTGGAAAATGTTCCATGTGCACTCGAGAAGAAAGTACATTCTGTTGCTTTGGAATGCAGAGTTCTAAATATATCTGTCAAGTCCATCTGATCCAATGTATCATTCAGGGCTCTTGTTTCTTTATTGATCCTGTGTCTAGATGATCTATCCATTGTTGTAAGTGGGGTTAAAGTCCCCTGCAATTACCACATTCTTGTCAATAAGTTTGCTTATGTTTGTGAGTAATTGTTTTATATATTTTGGGGCTTCTGTATTCGGCACATAGACATTTATAATTGTTAGCTCTTCTTGATGGATGGACCCTGTAATTATTATATAATTCCCTTCTTCATCTCTTGTTACAGCCTTTAATTTAAAGTCTAGTTTGTCTGATATAAGTATGGCTACTCCAGCTTTCTTTTGGCTTCCAGTAGCATGATAGATAGTTCTCCATCCCCTCACTTTCAATCTGAAGGTGTCCTCAGGTCTAAAATGAACTCTTGTAGACAGCAAATGTATGGGTCTTGTCTTTTTTATCCATTCTGATACCCAATGTCTTTTGGTTGGCGCATTTAGTCCATTTAAATTCAGTGTTGTTATAGAAAGATATGGGTTTAGAGTCATTGTGATGTCTGTAGGTTTCATGCTTGTAGTGATGTCTCTGGTGCTTTGTGGTCTTTGCAATATTTCACTCACAGTATCCCCCTTAGGATCTCTTGTAGGGCTGGCTTAGTGGTGATGAATTCCTTCAGTTTTGTTTGTTTGGGAAGACCTTTATCTCTCCTTCTATTCTAAATGACAGACTTGCTGGATAAAGGATTCTCAGCTGCATATTTTTTTTTCTGTTCATCACATTGAAGATTTCCTGCCATTCCTTTCTGGCCTGCCAAGTTTCAGTAGATGGATCCATCAGTAGTGTTATCGGTCTCCCTGTATCTGTTAGAGCGTGTGTATCCCTAGCTGCTTTCAGAATTTTCTCTTTATACTTGTATTTTGCCAGTTTCACTATGATATGTTGTGCAGAAGATCAATTCAAGTTACGTCTGAAGGGAGTTCTCTGTGCCTCTTGGATTTCAATGCCTTTTTCCTTCCCCAGATCAGGGAAATTCTCAGCTATGATTTGTTCAAGTACACCTTCAGCCCCTTTCTGTCTCTTTTCCTCCTCTGGAATCCCTATTATACATAAGTTATTGCATTTCATCGCATCACTTAATTCTCTAATTCTCCCCTCATACTCCTGGATTTTTTTTATCTCTCTTTTTCTCAGCTTCCTCTTTTTCCTTAATTTTATCTTCTAATTCACCTATTCTTTCCTCTTCCTCTTCAATCCAAGCTGTGGTCACCTCCATTTTATTTTGCACCTCATTTATAGCATTTTTTAGCTTTTCCTGACTGTTTCTTTGTCCCTTGATCTCTGTAGCAATAGATTCTCTACTGTCCTCTATACTGTTTTCAAGCCCAGCGATTAATTTTATAACTATTACTTTAAATTTTTTTCCGTTATATTGTTTAAATAGTTTTTGATCAGTTCGTTAGCTGTCGCTACTTCCTGGAGTTTCTTTTGAGAGGGATTCCGTTTCGTCATTTTGGATAGTCCCTGGAGTGGTGTGGAACTGCAGGGCTGTTCCATTGTTCTGTCTGGAGTTACTTGTGCTGGTCGGTGGGGCAGCAGTCAGACCTGATGTCAGCCCTTAGCCCACCACTGGGACCACAGTCAGACTGGTGTGTACCTTATCTTCCCCTCTCCCTGGGGCAGGACTCACTGTGGAGTGGTGTGGCCCCTGTCTAGGCTACTTGCACACTGCCAGGCTTGTGGTGCTGCTTCTATGAGATCTGGTATATTTGCTGGGATGGATCCACAAGGTGCACAGGGGTGGGAGGGGCAGGCTCATTTCACTTTGCCTTTGGTGGCCTGCTGTGTGAGGGGGCCTGCAACACTGGGAGGAAGGCAGATCCGTCAGAGGGATGGATCCACAGAAGCACAGCGTTGGGTGTTTGGGCGGTGCAAGCAAGTTCCCTGTCATGAACTGGTTCCCTTTGGGATTTTGGCTGGGGGATGGGCGAGGGAAATGGTGCTCGCCAGCACTTTTGTTCCCCCCTGAGCTGAGCTCTGTCTTCCAGGGCTCAACAACTCTCACTCCCATTGTTCTCTAGCCTTCCCTCTCTCTGAACAGAGCTATTGACTTATACCATTCCAGATGTTAAGTCCCGCTGGCTGTCAGAACTCACTCCATCTGGCCCCTCACTTTTGCAAGCCATACTCAGGGACTCTGCCTTGCTGGGTGGGCTGCTGCTCCACCGCCCTGGGTCCCTCCTGCCAGTCCGGTAGCGTGCACCACCTCTCTGACCTTCCTACCCTCTTCTGTGGGCCTCTTGTCTATGCTTGGCTCTGGAGAGTCTGTTCTGCTAGTCTTCTGGCTATTTTCTGGGTTATTTAGGCAGATGTGAGTGGAATCTAAGTGATCAGCAGGACACGGTGAGCCTAGCGTCCTCCTACTTTCCTTTTCTTTTAAAGATGACCTTAGATAGTGCAAATACAGCAGAGGGATTTCTGCAGAACGTTGTTTTTCTTTTTCTTTTGTTATAGGCAATCATTAACTTCCAGACTCTTCTATTGCCCAACACCTTGGGAATACACCTGCCTATGATATGATTCTTTTCTTTACTTTCCCAAATTCTAAGACAGCATGGTCCCACCACTTCAAGTTCCAGCCCTTCAAATCTTACCATTGAAAGTCAGAGGTAAGCTCAAAGACTCTCCTCTACCTTTTGGGGGTTAAATTGCCAGCAAGTCTTTCCCTGGGACTGATTGGGAACTACCCCATCATCTGCCTTATTCCCATTTTCATGAGACTGACGAACAAAATGGCACATTTTACAATGAAGACATGAGAGGAGGGTCTTCATTATGAGTGATGGGAAATACCTTGGAACCTTGGAACAGGTGGATGAGTGGGAATCTGTATGGAGAAACTGCAGCTCAAAGTCCACTGAGAGGCTGTAGAAGAGAGCCATGCTGGTCCTACAGGACTGGAAGATACCCAGCCCTTAGATATATGAGGCAGGAAGCAGCCACCACTGAGCTGCACAGAGAATCACATTCCCTGTCCCTAGGAGCACCCCAATGGAAGTCAGGTGTATGCTACAAGAGAACACCCAAAAGCTCTTCTTCAAGAAAGTTGAACAGGGAGGCAATGAGAGGCGGGGTCCCTGAGTACAGCCCTGTGCATTTTTCTATTTGGACATCTGTCTGCTTACACTAATGTTTATCCCTCCTTCTTCTAAGTCTTGCTAGCCGTAAGGCAAAGGATCTTCTATTGCCTTCCATGTAAATTTAAATGGATAACCATGTCTGCTAGATTTGCCATAACAAAATAGCACAGACTGCATGGCTTAAACAACAGAAATGTATTTACTCAAAGTTCTGGAGGCCGGGATTTCAAGAATGATTTTTCCTGAGACTTCTCTCATTAAATTGAAGATGGCCACCTTCTTGCTATGGTCTCACATGCCCTTTTCTCTGAGTGTACATTCCTAACATCTCTTCCTCCTTTTCTTTTTCTTTTTTTTCAATATATGAAATTTATTGTCAGATTGGTTTCCATACAACACCCAGTGCTCATCCCAAAAGGTGCCCTCCTCAATATGGGTATCACCCACCCTCCCCTCCCTCCCACCCCCAATCAACCGTCAGTTTGTTCTTAGTTTTTAAGAGTCTCTTATGCTTTGGCTCTCTCCCACTCTAACCTCTTTTTTTTTTCCTTCCCCTCCCCCATGGGTTTCTGTTAAGTTTCTCAGGATCCACATAAGAGTGAAACCATATGGTATCTGTCTTTCTCTGTATGGCTTATTTCACTTAGCATCACACTTTCCAGTTCCATCCACATTGCTACAAAGGGCCATGTTTCGTTCTTTCTTATCGCCATGTGTATATATCTTTCTTATTGATATTGTGTATATAAACCACAATTTCTTTATCCATTCATCAGTTGATGGACATTTAGGCTCTTTCCATAATTTGGCTATTGTTGAGAGTGCTGCTATAAACATTGGGGTACAAGTGATCCTATGCATCAGTACTCCTGTATCCCTTGGGTAAATTCCTAGCAGTGCTACTGCTGGGTCGTAGGGTAGGTCTCTTTTTAATTTTCTGAGGAACCTCCACACTGCTTTCCAGAGCGGCTGCACCAATTTGCATTCCCACCAACAGTGCAAGAGGGTTCCCGTTTCTCCACATCCTCTCCAGCATCTATAGTCTCCTGATTTGTTCATTTTGGCCACTCTGACTGGCGTGAGGTGATATGTGAGTGTGGTTTTGATTTGTATTTCCCTGATAAGGAGCGACGTTGAACATCTTTTCATGTGCCTGTTGGCCATCCGGATGTCTTCTTTAGAGAAGTGTCTATTCATGTTTTCTGCCCATTTCTTCACTGGGTTATTTGTTTTTCGGGTGTGGAGTTTGGTGAGCTCTTCATAGAGTTTGGATACTAGCCCTTTGTCTGATATGTCATTTGCAAATATCTTTTCCCATTCCGTTGGTTGCCTTTTAGTTTTGTTGGTTGTTTCCTTTGCTGTGCAGAAGCTTTTTATCTTCATAAGGTGTAGGTAATTCGTTTTTGCATTTAATTCCCTTGCCTTTGGGGATGTGTCGAGTAAGAGATTGCTACGGCTGAGGTCAGAGAGGTCTTTTCCTGCTTTCTCCTCTAAGGTTTTGATGGTTTCCTGTCTCACATTCAGGTCCTTTATCCATTTTGAGTTTATTTTTGTGAATGGTGTGAGAAAGTGGTCTAGTTTCAACCTTCTGCATGTTGCTGTCCAGTTCTCCCAGCACCATTTGTTAAACAGAATGTCTTTTTTCCATTGGATGTTCTTTCCTGCTTTGTCAAAGATTAGTTGGCCATACGTTTGTGGGTCTAGTTCTGGGGTTTCTATTCTATTCCATTGGTCTATGTGTCTGTTTTTGTGCCAGTACCATGCTGTCCTGATGATGACAGCTTTGTAGTAGAGGCTAAAGTCTGGGATTGTGATGCCTCCTGCTTTGGTCTTCTTTTTCAAAATTACTTTGGCTATCCGGGGCCTTTTGTGGTTCCATATGAATTTTAGGATTGCTTGTTCTAGTTTCGAGAAGAATGCTGGTGCAATTTTGATTGGGATTGCATTGAATGTGTAGATAGCTTTGCATAGTATTGACATTTTGACAATATTTATTCTTCCAATCCATGAGCAGGGAATGTCTTTCCATTTCTTTATATCTTCTTCAATTACCTTCATAAGCTTTCTATACTTTTCAGCATACAGATCTTTTACATCTTTGGTTAGGTTTATTCCTAGGTATTTTATGCTTCTTGGTGCAATTGTGAATGGAATCAGTTTCTTTATTTGTCTTTCTGTTGCTTCATTATTAGTGTATAAGAATGCAACTGATTTCTGTACATTGATTTTGTATCCTGCAACTTTGCTGAATTCATGTATCAGTTCTAGCAGACTTTTGGTGGAGTCTATCGGATTTTCCATGTATAGTATCATGTCATCTGCAAAAAGGGAAAGCTTGACTTCATCTTTGCTAATTTTGATGCCTTTCATTTCCTTTTGTTGTTTGATTGCTGATGCTAGAACTTCCAACACTATGTTAAACAACAGCGGTGAGAGTGGGCATCCATGTCGTGTTCCTGATCTCAGGGAAAAAGCTCAGTTTTTCCCCATTGAGGATGATGTTAGCTGTGGTCTTTTCATAAATGGCTTTTATGATCTTTAATAATGTTCCTTCTATCCCGACTTTCTCAAGGGTTTTTATTAAGAAAGGGTGCTGAATTTTGTCAAAGGCCTTTTCTGCATCGATTGACAGGATCATATGGTTCTTATCTTTTCTTTTATTAATGTGATGTATCACGTTGTTTGATTTGCAAATGTTGAACCAGCCCTGCATCCCAGGAATGAATCCCACTTAATCATGGTGAATAATTCTTTTTATATGCTGTTGAATTCGATTTGCTAGTATCTTATTGAGAATTTTTGCATCCATATTCGTCAGGGATATTGGCTTGTAGTTCTCTTTTTTTTACTGGGTCTCTGTCTGGTTTAGGAATCAAAGTAAAACTGGCTTCATAGAATGAGTCTGGAAGTTTTCCTTCCCTTTCTATTTCTTGGAATAGCTTGAGAAAGATAGGTTTTATCTCTGCTTTAAACGTCTGGTAGAACTCCCCTGGGAAGCCATCTGGTCCTGGACTCTTATTTGTTGGGAGATTTTTGATAACTGATTCAATTTCTTTGCTGGTTATGGGTCTGTTCAAGCTTTCTATTTCCTCCTGATTGAGTCTTGGAAGAGTGTGGGTGTTTAGGAATTTTTCCATTTCTTCCATGTTGTCCAATTTGTTGGCATATAATTTTTCATAGTATTCCCTGATAATTGTTTGTATCTCTGAGGGATTGGTTGTAATAATTCCATGTTCATTCATGATTTTACCTATTTGGGTCATCTCCATTTTCTTTTTGAGAAGCCTGGCTAGAGGGTTATCAATTTTGTTTATTTTTTTCAAAAAACCAACTCTTGGTTTCGTTGATCTGCTCTACAGTTTTTCAGATTCTATATTGTTTATTTCTGTTCTGATATTTATTACTTCTCTTCTTCTGCTGGGTTTAGGCTGCCTTTGCTGTTCTGCTTCTATTTCCTTTAGGTGTGCTGTTAGATTTTTATTTGGGATTTTTCTTGTTTCTTGAGACAGGCCTGGATAGCAATGTGTTTTCCTCTCAGGACTGCCTTCGCTGCATCCCAAAGCGTTTGGATTGTTGTATTTTCATTTTCGTTTGTTTCCATATATTTTTTAATTTCTTCTCTAATTGCCTGGTTGACCCATTCATTCTTTAGTACGGTGTTCTTTAACCTCCATGCTTTTGGAGGTTTTCCAGACATTTTCCTGTGGTTGATTTCAAGCTTCCTAGCATTGTGGTCTGAAAGTGTGCATGGTATGATCTCAATTCTTGTAAACTTATGAAGCGCTGTTTTGTGACCCAGTATGTGATCTATCTTGGAAAATGTTCCATGTGCAATCGAGAAGAAAGTACATTCTGTTGCTTTGGGATGCAGAGTTCTAAATATATCTGTCAAGTCCATCTGATCCAATGTATCATCAGGGCCCTTGTTTCTTTATTGACCGTGTGTCTAGATGATCTATCCATTTCTGTAAATGGAGTGTTAAAATCCCCTGCAATTACCACATTCTTATCAATAAGGTTGCTTATGTTTATGAGTAATTGTTTTATATATTTGGGGGCTCTGGTATTCGGCGCATACACATTTATAATTGTTAGGTCTTCCTGATGGAGAGACCCTGTAATTATTATATAATGCCCTTCTTCATCTCTTGTTACAGCCTTTAATTTAAAGTCTAGTTTGTCTGATATAAGTATGGCTACTCCAGCTTTCTTTTGGCTTCTAGTAGCATGATAAAAAGTTCTCCATCCCTTCACTCTCAATCTAAAGGTGTCCTCAGGTCTCAAATGAGTCTCTTGGGGCGCCTGGGTGGCTCAGTCGGTGAAGCGTCCAACTTTGGCTCAGGTCATGATCTCGCGGTCCGTGAGTTCAAGCCCCGCGTCGGGCTCTGTGCTGACAGTTCAGAGCCTGGAGCCTGTTTCAGATTCTGTGTCTCCCTCTCTGACCCGCCCCTGTTCATGCTCTGTCTCTCCCTGTCTCAAAAATAAAATAAAAACGTTAAAAAATTATAAAAAATTAAAATAAAATGAGTCTCTTGTAGACAGCAAATAGATGGGTCTTGTTTTTTTATCCATTCTGATACCCTATGTCTTTTGGTTGGTGCATTTAATCCATTTACATTCAATGTTATTATAGAAAGATACGGGTTTCGAGTCATTGTGATGTCTGTATGTTTTATGCTTGTAGCGATGTCTGTGGTACTTTGTCTCACAGGATTCCCCTTAGGATCTCTTGTAGGGCTGGTTTAGTGGTGACAAATTCCTTCAGTTTTTGTTTGTTTTGGGAAGACCTTTATCTCTCCTTCTATTCTAAATGACAGACTTGCTGGATAAAGGATTCTCAGCTGCATATTTTTTCTGTTCAACACATTGAAGATCTCCTGCCAATCCTTTCTGGCCTCCTAAGTTTCAAAAGAGAGATCAGTCACGAGTCTTATAGGTCTCCCTTTATATGTGAGGGCACGTTTATCCCTTGCTGCTTTCAGAATTTTCTCTTTATCCTTGTATTTTGCCAGTTTCACTATAATATGTCGTGCAGAAGATCGATTCAAGTTACGTCTGAAGGGAGTTCTCTGTGCCTTTTGGATTTCAATGCCTTTTTCCTTCCCCAGTTCAGGGAAGTTCTCAGCTATAATTTCTTCAAGTACCCCTTCAGCACCTTTCCCTCTCTCTTCCTCCCCTGGGATACCAATTATGCGTCGATTATTTCTTTTTAGTGTATCACTTAGTTCTCTAATTTTCCCCTCATACTCCTGGATTTTTTTTATCTCTCTTTTTCTCAGCTTCCTCTTTTTCCATAATTTTATCTTCTAGTTCACCTATTCTTTCCTCTGCTTCTTCAATCTGAGCCGTCGTCATTTCCATTTTATTTTGCATCTCGTTTAAAGCGTTTTTCAGCTCTCGTGACTGTTCCTTAGTCCCTTGATCTCTGTGGCAAGAGATTCTCTGCTGTCCTGTATACTGTTTTCAAGCCCAGCGATTAATTTTATGACTATTATTCTAAATTCACTTTCTGTTTTATTATTTAAATCCTTTTGATCAGTTCATTAGCTGTTGTTATTTCCTGGAGATTCTTTTGAGGGGAGTTCTTCCGTTTGGTCATTTTGGATAGTTTCTGGAGTGGTGCGGACCTGCAGGGCACTTCCCCTGTGCTGTGGTGTATAACTGGAGTTGGTGGGTGTGGCTGCAGTCAGACCTGACTTCTTCCCCCAGCCCACCACTGGGGCCACAGTCAGACTGGTGTGTGCCTTCTCTTCCCCTCTCCTAGGGGTGGGATTCACTGTGGGATGGCATGGCCTGTCTGGGCTACTTGCACACTGTCAGGCTTGTAGTGCTGGGCATCTGGCATATTAGCTGGAGTGGTTAGGCAAGGTGCACGGGGGTAGGAGGGGCAGGCTTAGCTCGCTTCTCCTTAGGTGATCCACTTCAGGAGAGGCCCTGTGGCAGTGGGAAGGAGTCAGACCTGCTGCCAGAGGGGTGGCTCCACAGAAGCACAGCATTGGGTGTTTGCGTGGAGCAAGCAAATTCCCTGGCAGGAACCGGTTCCCTTTGGGATTTTGGCTGGGGGATGGCGAGGGAGATGGCTCTGGCTAGCGCCTTTGTTCCCCACCAAACTGAGCTCTGTCTTCCTGGGGCTCAGCAACTCTCCCTCCCTTTGTCCTCCAGCCTTCCTGCTTTCTGAGCAGAGCTGTTCACTTATGACCTCCCAGATGCTAAGTCACGCTTGCTGTCGGAACACACTCCGTCCGGCCCCTCCGCTTTTGCCAGCCAGACTCAGGGGCTCTGCTTGGCTGGCGGGCCACCCCTCCACCCGGGCTCCCTCCCACCAGTCCGTGGAGCACGCACCGCCTCTCTGCCCTTCCTACCCTCTTCTGTGGGCCTCTCGTCTGGGCTTGGCTCAGGAGACTCCATTCTGCTAGACTTCTGGTGGTTTTCTGGGTTATTTAGGCAGGTGTAGGTTGAATCTAAGTGATCAGCAGGACGCGCGGTGAGCCCAGCGTCCTCCTATGCTGCCATCTTCTTTCGCAATCTCTTCCTCCTTTTGTTATAAGGTCATTATCCTATTGGATTAGGGCCCCATCCTATGATCTCATTTAACCTTAATAATCTCTTCACTACCTGTCTCCAAATATTGTCACTTTGGAGGTTAAAGCTTCAACATATGAGTTTTTGAGGAACACAATTTAATCCATACATGTGTGATGGTAAAATAAAGATATTTGTACATGTGAAGGAGTCAGAGAGTTTTCCTCCTTCCAGAAAACAGGTAAACCCAATTTGAATAAAGATACTGTATCCAGGAAATAAGGACCCCAAAGTGGGAGATGGGTGAAGAGGGTTCAAAGACAATGCTGTGGTGATACTCTGTAGAAAGCATCAGTTCAAATGGACTGAGGTGGTGGGAGATCAGGAACAAGGGCACTGGACAAAGCATAATATGGGCCAAGAGAACAAGGTAGAAGAAAACTAATTATGAAAAAAGCCACAAGATGTGCATAAATCAGAGGACATAATAATACCCAACCTATCTCTGTGGTAAAAATACTAGTGCAAATTATGTACTGATTTTCAACTATTGATATTTAACTTTTAAAATTGGCATGCATACTTTGTGTTTATAGATGACAGAAATTAGGAGCTGAGAGATGAGAGGGAAGGATGGGAGAATAAGTTATTCAATAACGTTGTGAATCAAGATCTCCTATCTGTAGAAGGAAACATATAGGAGTAGATGATTTAAAGTTACAAATGTAACCATTGTAGGAAGTAGTAACAATCTTAGAGGCATATTAGGAGAGTTACTTTTCATATACTGGAGTCTAGAATTGGTAAATCAATACGTGTTTCAGTGGTAAAGCATTATCTAGAGATCTGGAATTAACCACTTGGATAAGAAAAAGTCGAAAAAATTAACACTCCTTCACTTACCTCCCCACTTGCTTCTGCTCAAGGTAGAGGGTATTTGGGTTGGGGAGATGGGCAGGGAACTATTGGTCCCCATCAAATACCCTTCTGATATTTTTCTGTTTATTCATATATGTGAGTTTAATTAAATAAGTATACAGGGCACCTAGGTGGCACAGTCAGTTAAGTATTTGACTCTTGATTTCAGCTCAGGTCATGGTCTCACAGTTGTGAGATCCAGCCACGTGTTGGGCTCTGCACTAAGCATGGAGCCTGCTTGAGATTATCTCTCTCCCAACCTCTCTGCCTCTTCCCTGGTTGTGCTGTCTCTCTCTTTAAGTAGGTAAGTAAGTAAGTAAATAAATAAATAAATAAATAGAAAAATAGATAATAACTAAATAAGTGTATCAAATGCATATAACTGAATATATTTTACACTTATAACATTGACATTTTAGTTTATAGAGACTTACTTATAAGTAAAAACTACCTCTCTCTTTCATTTACTCTTTATATAAAACTATTCCTGGTGTATTTAATCTGCTGGAACACCTTCTTAACTTGCAAAATTATTGAAAAATTTATTTGACTTCACAAAAAAGCATGCTATGAGATTGTCACATTTCCATTTAAGTAAAAACCCTCCATTATATGAGTGACTACATTTAGGGTCTATATTTTTTAATTCTCTAAATTTATGTATTGTGAATTGAGACCAATAATACAATTTTCCCTATATTTCCCATGGATCACTTGGGTTTGCAAACCTGTGTCTTATATTCAAATTCGCTTTAGAAAATGTCTGGTTTTTTTTTTAATTATTGCTTCTCTCTTTTTCCCAAGAGATCCATGAGAATCTTGCCTTTTTCATGATTATATAGCAAACCAGAACTCATTTTTGAGACCACCTTACAGACATTAATTCTTCCCTTTCCAAACTTCCTATGTTAGAGAAGAATGAAATGATAAAAACCCCATATTTGTGCATCCTATGTACACAGTGACCAGAGACCAGTGTGTCTTTCAAGGGAGGGAAAATATAATGTCTGTCAGGCAAGAGGAAGGAGCATCTCAGAATTTAAAGGGACTCTTCCATTAGTTATCTGTTTTCTCTTTTGTGATCAAAGCTGCAGGTAGTCAGTAGAATCTTCTACCCCATGATGCTGGGTGCCTTTACCCAGAACTATTTCCATAATACTAAATTGTAAGAATGCTATTTTCAAAGTAAGGTTTCAGTAGGCTCTGTTGATCCATAATGGGTCTTAATGACTCTCCACAGTCTCTATAACATGAGTGATTTCCTTTTGGGATCTAGTTCTCTCTGGTTAGGGAGGTGACAACTAGTTAACTCCTTTTCCTCCCTGCCCCATTATCTATAGTAGACTCCCACTGGAGTCTTGAGGATATTTACAAATTGTACTCACATGTTTGACATTCTTAATTATTTGAGATGGGACAAATGTCCTTTCCTGATTTAAGTATTACCTTCAACAATTTGGGAACTTTCTAGGGATTCACATGAAGAACCAAAAGAACCAAAAGAACTAAAAGTGACTTACTAAGAAATCAATTTAATAAACATTCTTTTTAAAATATGCCAATAATTTTGAGAAAATAGAGTCCACTAAATTATATGTCTTCTCTCTATCCCTTCATTCTGCCTTGTGCCATTTTCTACACAAAAGAAACATGTATTTCCTCTTTTTAAAATTAGAAAATAATTTTGAGAAAATATAGAGTCCACTAAATTATATGTCTTTTCTCTCCTCATTATGCCCAGTGCTATTTTCTACACAAAGAAACACACATTTCCTCAATTGATTATTACATCAATTTGGCACAGGTGAGAGCTACTAATTTTGAATCAACTGGGCTCTCATTCTCATTATAGTCAAGGATATATATTAAGTGAATTCCTCTTTGAAAATGAAATTGTCAGAGCCCACTTACATCAAAGCCAGGAGATGTCATAGAGAGCACAGTGTGCCAGGGTTGTGTCAATAGTGACAGATGGACAGTGACCATAAACTTCCCCAAAGGAACACTGATGAGAAATGGAGGTGATTTGAATTCAGCACTGAAATGGGGGTGTCATAGCTAGATTCTTGTTTTCCTGAGTTTAGTGACATATTGATCTCAACCCAAATGGTCAGTCATCTTTAAGCTGTAGTGAGTCCCAAGAAATTAATCTGATATGTATGATGTTGTTTTGCTCAAGTCACCAAGTCTTAATTTCTAGGAACTATTGAGTCTGTGACAGAAATTATGCCAGGACTGATACTTGGATATTTCCCCACATTAAGAGATTTGAACTTGTTAAACACTTTCAAACAAGCAAATGAAGCCTGTTGTTAGCCATTTTAGGAGCAGATGAGAACATCAAATGCACAGATGGAAACCAAAATATTTAGAACATCCATTTTCTTTCTATCTCTCTGTGAGAATCATTTTTTTTGCTTTAAACTTATAAACCCAAAATTCTATGCCTAACATTCATTTCTACCAAGTCAGTGGTGTTCAGTTATGATTCCTTAAACAAATATTTATGAATTATATATATATATATATATATATATATATATATATATATGTATATATGTATATATATATATTTAATTTTTAATGCATGTTTATATGAGAGAGAGACAGAGAGACAAACAGAAATAAGGAGACACAGAATCTGAAGCAGATTCTAAGCCCTGAGCTGTCAGAACAGAGCCTGATGTGGGGTCACACTTACAAGCTGTGGGATAATGACCTGAGCTGAAACCAGAAGCTTAACTGACTGAGCCACCCAAGTGTCCTGAATTATTTTTATATATTGATTGATGCTACTTGCTGAGATAGTAAGCATAGTCCCCATGTTGAGTAGACAAACACTGATCAGATTCCTGTTTAATAAGTTACAGTGGTAACGAGTGCTGGGAAAGAGATGCACAGGATTCTGTGAGAACCCATGTCCCAGTCAAGTGGAGGGTCAAAAAGTGTCTCTTGGGGGAACAAGGTTTGAGCTGACAGCTGAGAAGTAAACAAAACTTTTTTGGGGTCAAGAAGAGGTGGCAGTATTCTATTTGGAGGTAACAGCAGAGGAAGGATATAGAGGTGTGGAGAAATGTAGACACAGGGGCTTCTGAAAACACCAAGAAAGGCCAGCAAGCCTCATGGTTAGAGAGTAAAGAATGAGCATCTGAGACAGGTTGATGATCATCAAAGTATCCAGGGTTCCAGAACCATTCAAGAGTTTGGGCTTCATGTCCAGAGCAAAAGGAAGAAGTGGAGGCTTTGGGCATGGGTGTTACATGAATGTATATGTATTTTAAGGGACCTTTCTGGCCCTGATTAGGAGTAGGTATTTCAAGGAGCAAAAGTGAATACTTTTGTTTTGCCACACGTTCTTTCTCAGATATGTCTGTTGCAGATGTTTTCTCCCAGTCTGTGCCTGTCCTTCCTTTTCTTAACACTGTCTTTGAAAAGCAGATGTTTTTAGTTTTGCTGAAACCCAGTTTATCCACTTGTTTTTTTCTTTCATGGACCATGCTTTTGGAGCTTTACCTAAAAACTCTTCAGCAAATCCAAGGTCTATGTTTTTTTCTTGAAGGTTAGAGTTTTAGGTTTTACATTTATGTGAATGACCATTTTGAGATAATATTTATATGTGGTGCGAAGTATGGCTCAGAATTCTTTTTTTTTCTTTTTGCACTTGGATATCCAATCTTTCTACACTATTTATTGAAAAGATTATGGTCTTGTATTGTCTTCTTATCTTCTTATCTGTCAAAAGTCAGTTATTCATGTGTGTGGGTCTATATATAGACTCTGTCTTCTTCCGTTGATCAATTTATTTGTCTTTATTGCACTATCTGGATTACTACAGCTTTAAATAAACTTTGAAATCAGATCTATAGCCCTGTACTTTGGTTCTTCTATTTTTCTCTCTCAAAGTTATATTGGCTATTATAGGCGCTTTGCATTTCCACATGAATTTTAGAAAATAGTTTGCCAATTTCTAAAATATATATTGTACTGGATTTTTATTAGGAATGCATCAAACAATTTGCATCAAAAAGATCAATTGGAAGAACTGACGTCTTAATATTGACATATTTTTATGGTGTACTCTCCTGAAGTATAAATGTGGTATTTTTTTTATTCAAGATTTCTTGAATTTCTCCCAACAATGCCTTGTAGTTTTCAGTTTACATGTGTTTCACATCTACTGTCAGATTTATACCCATTTATTTCCTATTTTTGGTAGTGTAAATAGCATTGTTTTTAATTTGAATTTCCAATTGTTAGTATATAAAAATATAATTTATTTTTTTATATTGGTCTTGTATCCTGCAGCCTTGATCATATGCTTTTTAGATAACTCCCATACATAATTATGTCATCTACAAATTACACTTTTACTCTTTCCAGCTCAATCTATGTCTCCTATTTCTTTACTTCATGCGTGTTATTGCACTGGCTAGAATCCCCAGTACAAAGTTCAGTAAAAATGGTGATAGCAGATATCCTTAAACTATTCATGATCTTAGGGGGAAAGTTTCCAATCTTTGATAATTCTGATGTTACCTTAAAGATTTTTCAAAATGCCATTTATCAGATTAAGGAAGTTGTCTTTCATTTCTAGTTTACTGAGATTTTTTTTGTTTTTTTTCTTTTTAATCAGGAGTAGGTGTACTTTGATACATTCTTTATTTGTATCTATTGATATGATTACATTCCTTTTTTAGGTTGTTAAATGTTTTGGTTAATATTAACTAAATGTCAATATGGTGAATCACACTAATTACATTCCAGGTGTTAACCTTACATTCTTGGATTAAACACCAATTGGTAATGCTGCCTTTTGCTTTTAATGTATTGTTGGATTTTATATACTAAACATGTGTTTGAAGTTTGTGCATGTATTTCCATGAGGAATATTGCTGTGTAATTTTCTTGCAACATCTTTTTCTGGTTTTGATATTAGAGTAATCCTGGTCTCATATAATGAATTAGGAAGTATTCCCTTCTTTGCAACTTTCTAGGAGATGTTTATATAATTGGTGTAAAACTAATTCTATAGATTTGGTTTTATTTTTTCACTTATGTATTGATTAAATTCACCAGCAAAGATATCTAGGCATGGGGTATTTTTTTATGTAAAGGATTTTATCGAAAATCAATTTCAAAATAGATACAGATATATTCAGATTAACTATATCTTGGCTTAAATTTGGTCATTTGTGTCTTTTAAGGAATTTCCCCACTTCAAATTAGATGTCAATTTATTGGCATAAAGTTGTTAGTTATCTTACCTTATTTTCCTCTTAACAAAATTTGTGGTGATGTCACCTCTCTCATTTTTGATACAACTAATTGTGTCTTCTCTCTTTTCTGATTAATCTGGCTACAGGTTTGTCACTTTTATTAATCTCCAAGATCCACCTTTTGGTTTAATCGATTTTTTTCTGTTGTTTCCCTGTTTTTTATTTATTTTATTAATTTTCATTGTTTTCCATCTTAATTTGCTCTTCTTTTACAAATTTCTTAAGGTGGAAGCTAAGGTTATTGATTTGAGATCTCCTAATATCATCTACAGTGCAATAAACAGTGCAATAACAAATTCATTGAGCACAATAATAATAAAAGCAATTCTGCTTTAGAAACATCCTGCATATTTGCTATGTCATGTTTTCATTTTTATTCATTTCAAATATTTTCTCCCAGTATAGTTCTCTCTTCTAGCGCTCTATTTTGCAAAGTCTATCCAATTAGTTTTTCTAGGTTCTCAGTTTCATCTCTTCAATGCAGTTTAAAAAAATAATGAAAATTAAAAAAACACTTTTAGAAAAATGAGTCAGTTTCTCTCTGCTAATATTATGAATGATCTGTATTTGGGCTTAAGATCTAGAAACATCTCTTTAACAAGAGGGAAATACCACAAAAAAAGATGTATTCATATGCCTACTAATTGAATTTTTCTTTGACCTTTAGATCAAATGATGGTGTGGACATGGGGCTTAGCCATCCCAATTTTTTTCACATTGCATGTTGGCACCTGGTCATGTTGCCTTGTTCATTCAACACAGAAATTTTAGCCAGGAAAAATGCCATTTATAGATGATGTACCTTGAATCCACTACCCAATACCAAAACATATAAGGAGAATAGACTAACACAGCTATTCTTCTGGGAGGCAGGTCACTATGGGTCATCCCAAGAGAAAGTGGCAGAGGAAATTCAAGGTCATGGTGGTGACTGTTTTTATTTGTTCTTTTATTGTCATTTTATGTATTATGATTACTGAAGTAGAGCCTGAGCAGAGAGGGGAAACAGTAATCTTAGGGAGTTGAGCTCCCAGACCCTCCCTTCCTGTTTGGTGAGGTCCTCTAGTCACCAGGGGCTGAATGAGAGGACAGGGAGGAAGGCTCTTCCACACAGTCAGCAGTCTCCTGGATGGTCCTGCCCACTGAAATTTCTGGTCCTGACATCTGGACTCAGTTCTGCAGCCCTGCAGGGCCAGAATTTGAGTTGTGTTTGGCTCTCTTGCCTGAAATATTTCTCTGTGTGTACCTCTCAGGCAGTCACTTGGGCTCCCACTTGCTTGCTACTTGTGTGTGTCATTTGTTAGGAACTGTGTTGTGATATGTGCCAGGTGCTGGAGGTGGAGGTAAATCAGGCCCAGGTCTCACCCTTGGGGAGGCAGCAACCAAGAAGGTTGGGTGGAAGGTAAGATGGCAACATCTCAGCCACCAACACAGTGATAATTGAGCCTGGAAAGGTTTATGTTTCAGTCTCATACAGGAGAAAGGACACTTCATAAGAAGACTGCATTTCTCCCTTAGGAAAGTAACAGTAGGTATGCAACCAAGCATCAGTCACAAACATGGCATGAAAATAAGAAACCCTCTGTAATCCTCTGCTAGTAACTGCGTATCAGAGCAGGCATGTGTAGGTGGCAGAGGGACCTTCCTCGGTGATGCACTTTTCAGGGTGTGATGCAGCCACCTGCTGCATCTTAGGAGATCAAGTGCAAAGAGAAAGAGGACAGGGAACATATACAGGCTCTAGAGAAGTCTAAAGGAATAATACCCATGTAAGGTTTGCCAGTAAAGCCTCCCTTTTTAATCACATTAACTAGCTTTGAAATTTCCACCTACCTTTAATGGGTATGGTTCAATTTACATAAGATCCCTGGTGTATATTATTAAAGACCTCTGCAAAGAGATATTTCTATGATTGTACCTACTCTAAGCTCTTCAAAAGCCTTTTTTTATGAATGTCTGGTTGCTGAATAAGGGCTGAATCATGCTCCTTAAGACAGGGAAGGATACCAGTTAGAGCATCTGGGACCCATGGAGCAACATCTCGGCCACCATTGTGATGACAGCTGAGCACGGAATGGGGGTGCATGCTTCAGTGTCAATCAGGAGAAAGGGTGCTTCATAAGAAGACTACATGTTTTCTTTTTCTCCTTTAGGAAAGTAACAGAAGAAACTGACTGGCTATCCAAAATAGAATCAGGGCAAGTAATTTTTAGACATTGCAGTTTTTAATAATGAGTCAATAAAGGGTTTTCAACAATGTATGTATGTATGTATTTTTGAGTTTATTTATTTTGAGAGAGACAGAGACAGCATGAGCAGAGAAGGCAGGGAGAGAGAGTGAGAAAAAGAGTCCCAAGCAGGCTGTGTGCTGCCAGCACACAGCAAGATGTGGGGCTCGAATTCATGAAAACTGTGAGATCATGACCTGAACCGAAACCAAAAGTTGGACACATGAACCGACTGAGCAATGTAGGTGGCCTTTGACAAAGTATTTAAATGAAACATATACTCTACAACAAGGGTTGAGACTTTTTGTGTAAAGCAGCAGATAGTAAACATTTTAGGTCAATTCTTGCAATTACTCACCTCTACAGTTGTGCAAAAGCAGCCAGCCACAGACCACATGTCACTAATGCATCATGGCAGTGTTCTGATACAACTTGATTTACAAAAATAGATGGTGGGCTAAATTTTAGCCCACAGGCTGTTGTTTACTGACTCTTGACTGTTGTTCTATGATGATAAAAAATAGACAAAGGGCAAGCTAGAGAGAGTGACAGAAAGAAGTGTGTCCCCTAAATCAAAAATAATATTATCTTTGGATGCTGTTTGATTTTTGGAAGATATTCTTTGGAGTAACTGTATACAGCTTAGTTCAACTATGTGTTTAATATACTATAGTTTGTGATGATAAATTGTATCAATAAGGTCCAGGCTATCTTGCTGCAATAAAGAAACCAAATAACAGAGAGCTTAAAACACATAAAGGCTTATTTTATTTATCTTTCAGGTCTGTGGGGTGACTCTGCTCCATGCAATTACTCAAGGGCCAAGGTTTCTTGCATGTTTTGATTCATCATATGCAAGGACATTATGATATTCTGCATAGGTAAAGCTAGGTAGGTCACTGTCTGTCTGTGTTTCCACTGGCATCAAGAAAAAGGGAAACATAGAGGAAGGAGCTTATGGTCCAAGACACAGAAGCTGCATGAGCTGCTTCCATTCCATTGGTGATAAATTGGTAGCCCCTCCACACCATGCTGCACAAGAGATAGGAAGTGGGGTCAGCCTGGGACCAGATACAAATGGAATCACTGTAGATATGAGAGATTCTGGAGGATAACTGGAGTTATCTACCAAGTAAATGGACACTTGAATGCAAGGTAGAGAGAGGGATTGACTGCTTAGTTCACTGCTATATCTCAGTACATGGCTCATGGTATCAACGTAATCTACACTTGATTGCATGAATGAGCATGTCCTCCTGGTACAAACCTACATATCATATTCCTCAGCCTTTCTTAATTATCTAGTGTATTAGTTACCTATTGCAGCATAACAAATTTCCCCAAAACTTAATAGCTTCTTAAAACAACATTTGGTATCTCACAGTTTCTGAGGATCAGGAAACCATGAGGGACTTAGCTTGGTGAGTCTGGCTCTAACTCCATTAAAGTTTGCAGCCAAGCAGTTCACTGAAAGTTCAACCAAGGGAGGATCATCTTCCAAGTTCACACACATGGCTGTTGGCATGAGGCCTCCATTCCTCACCAAGTGGATATCTCCATAGGCTACCTGAGCTTCCTCACTACATGGCAGCCAGCTTACCCCAGAGCAAGAGACCCAAGAAGGGACAAGTCCAAGATGACAACCACAGTCACTTATAAATACAGCACTTCAGCATATTCTCTTGGTCACAGAGACCAGCCCTGGTAGAATGTGGGAGGGGGGTACACGAGGCAGTGAACAATAAAAGACAAGGATCTTTAGGGTCCATTTTGGTGCCTGCTTTCTGCTTCTAGTCCTATGTAAAAAAGCACCACATGTCACATATTGGCATCAGTCTAGAACACCTTCTGAGACATGCTAGGGCTGTGCAATAAGTTAAACCGGTAGTCAATGAAAAAAAATTCACATGTGGAAATATCTGTGAAACACTGAGTTTAGCAAAGTAAAACTCTGTTAGTTTTGTAATTTCAGGATTTCTTGAAGACTTTAATATATTAAAATCTCTTATTAATCTTGGCAGGGTTGGAACATATGGTGGGCATTGTACCCCAAAGTTATTAGATGATGGACAACTTTTTCATGGAATATCTATTAACATTTCATAGTAATTATTTGACAGTGAAAGATTCAGAGAAATGTTGCTTGGAAAAAGAGACATAAACACTCCAAGAGGACACAGCCTCAGCCTTGTGTCAAAGATAGAGTAATTACCTGAAGTGACAATTCATGTGCATTACATGGTTCATTTATTTGTCCTGCTTATCAGCTACTGAAAGAATGGCACTGGCCCCCAAAGACTCATCTGCTCCTCCAGGCATCCTCACTTATTTACCATTCTTCCACCTTCGTCTTTCTTCTCATCTTCCTTCTTTCTTCTTGCCATCCTTCCTTCTATAACACAAATCTTACATACATAATACTTTGCTTACAAAGGATCCTTCTTAAAACAACACTGCAGTTAATCACAAGTACTATGTTCATTAAAGAATAAATTAGTCATAAAGGCCCTTGTCCTTTTATCAAAGTTTGTACATTTCTTGAATTACTAAAATGTTTATGGTGGATGTGAAGGCAAAAACCATAGAAATGCCAAGTGTTATGAACTGAAGTCTAACAAAACAAGTGAGCTACAATAAGCTCACTGTTTCCTGTACTTGGGTCACAGTGTGCTGCACCAGCACAGTGACTCTGTTTATCTGTGACCTCTGGGATATGGCAGTGGAAAAACAAGGATTCCACCTTCAGGGCAAGTATTGGTAAACCCAACCATGAATGTTACAATCACAGATGTTAGGTAGATTTGCAATCTATGCATTTTTAGAACCCCTGGGTTATCTGCAAATAATCCTGAGTTTTTTATTTATACTTCGGTGTTTTTGTTCAAAATCTCCTTTTTCTTCCTGAATCTACCTATTATCCTTTTAAGCTATACATTCAGTTTCCCCTGTCTAGGTGTAGGACTAGCTTTGCATATAACAAATATTTTTAAAATATTGTTTAAAAATTGTTTAAAATATTTTAAAAATATTACAATAAAGAGAGTTTAGTATTAAGCAATTTGCTTTATAACTGGTCTTATTGAGTCAGTGAATTTTTATGAACTGCATAGAGAAAATGGTATTCTATGAGCAAAGTCCAGGAAATTCCATCCCTACATTGGAATTCCTGCCTCAAACTATACCAACCAGTCCTGCCAGGTCTGTTCCCACAAGTACTGGGTTGAGTTTCTGACAGTTCTTAATGATCTTCATTGAGATCCTGTCTGTTGAGACATAAGAGAAAATGTATCTTACAAATGCCACCAGGTAAATGATCAATTGTCCTCAGAGTGTGTTCAGGTTTTAGTATCTCTTGAGAAGATCTGGACTAAGCTATCCCCAACCCCATCCCTATTTGTAACTGCTGGAAACCACTAATCTATTTTTCAAGACTGTTTTATAAATGGATTTCAAGAATGTAACCTTTTGGGATTGTTTTTTTCTTTTTTTAACTCAGCATAATTCTCTTAAGACTAGTGTTTCTTGGTATGAATGCACCATAAATTGTTTAATCATTCATTCATTGAAGGACTTTTGGATTATTTACAACTTTTAACTATTAGAGAGAATGCCACTATGAACATTCTTTATTTTATTTTTTTATTTTTAACGTCTATTTATTTTTGAGACAGAGAGAGACAGAGCATGAACAGGGGAGGGTCAGAGAGAGAGGGAGACACAAAATCCGAAACAGGCTCCAGGCTCTGAGCTGTCAGCACAGAGCCCCACACGGGGCTTGAACTCACAGACCATGAGATCATGACCTGAGCCGAAGTCGGATGCTTAACCGACTGAGCCACCCAGGCCCCCCTTAACATTCTTATACAGGTTTTTATGTGAGCCTAAGTTTTTGTTCCTCTGAAATAAAAAAATCTCATGAGTTTGATTTCTGGATATTATGGTAATGATATGTTTATTCTATTTACATCATTTTATTTTTATTTTATAAAACTTTTATATTTTAGAAGCTATCAAACTATTTCCCAGAGTGACTATACCATTTTACATTCCCACCAGAAATATATGAGAGATCTAGTTTCTCTACATCCTATCATTTACTACTGTTATTATGTTTCTATTAATATTTTAGCTATTTTAATAGGTGAGTTGATATCTCATCATGCCTGTAATTCTTCTTTCCCTAGTGGTTAATGATGTTGAACATTTTTTTCAAATGCTTATTTGCCATCTATTTCTCCCTTTAGTGAAATGTCTATTAGTGGTTTTTAAAAAAAAAAAAATTTAATGTTTATTTTTTTTTGAAAGAGACAGAGTGCAAGTGGGGGAGGGGCAGAGAGAGAGGGAGACACAGAGTCAAAGCAGGCTCCAGGTTCCACACTCTCAGCAAAGAGCCCAACCCACGGCTTGAACCCATTAACTGCAAGATCATGACCTAATCTGAAGTCGGATACTTAACTGACAGCCACACAGGCACCCCTGTCTGTTAGAGTTTGCCAATTTTCTAACTGGATCATTTTTGTACTATTATGTTTTGAGAGTCATATATTCTAGATAAGTGTCCTTTGTCAAATATATGGATTGCAGATATTTTCTCTAAGTCTGTAGATAGTCTTTCTATTCTCTTAATAGTGTTGTGCAACAAAAGATTTTAATTTTGGTGAAGTCCAATATTGATTGGTGTTGTTTTTGTCCTATTACAGATCAAACTACAGATCAAATTTTTGGTATCATGTATAAGAGCCTTCACCTTGATAAAGGTCTTGAAGATTTTTTTCTTATGTTTTATTTTAATAGATTTGTAGTCTTACATTTTGCTTTTAAATCTATCATCATTTTTAAATTAATTTTTGTATAAAGTGTGAAACTTTGCTTTAAGTTAATTTTTATTTTTCCTGTGCATATCCAACTGCTCCAGCATCATACATTAAAAAGAATAATCTGTCCTTGAATGAATTGCGTTTGCACTTCTATACAACACATTGGTTGTTAATACATTTTGGGATTTATTTGTGAGTTCTCTCTTCTGTTCCCTTGATCTGTGTTTCTATTTTTCTGCCAGAACTACACTCTCTTGAGTACTGTAGGTAGTAAGTCTTAACATTAGATAAAATGATTCCTCCCACCAGTCTTCATTTAAAAAAAAAATGTTTTAACTATTCTCTCTTATTTGCCTTTCCACATCAACTTAGAATAAACTTTTCTATATTTATAGTATTTTGATAGAAATTATATTAAACTTCAGATCAATTTTGGAGACAGTTGGCATCTGAAAATTGTTATGCCCAGAATTCGTGATCCCCAAATACCGCCAGGGAGCCGAGTCCAATGTAAAACAAGAGCCTTTATTCGAGCTAGCTCGAGCTCAATCCCCTACCTGCACCGACGCAGCGGTGAGATACCAGAGACAGAGCGAGTTTCAAAAGGACAAAGGTTTTATTGGGGCCTAGGGGCAGTTGGTGAGGTAATGGCTATGGCCTCAGCCTATTGGCTGGGGAAGGGTCCTGGGGAAGGGTCCGAGTCCTGTTAGGCAGGTGAGGGGGGGTTACTCAAGGGGAGGAGGTGTGGTCAAGGTGAAGGACACAGAACAAGATGGAGTCGGCCGGCGTAGGCCTTCCCTTTCAAAAATATCAAAGCTTCTAATCCATGGATCCATTATGTCTCCCATTTACTCAATACTTTGATTTCTTTCATCAGTGTTTTGTAGTTTTCATCATACAAGTGCTGTATAGTTATTATTAGATTTGTACCTAGTATTTCATTTCTACTTATTGTAAATTTTAATGTGTTTTTAATTTATACTACATTCCTGAAATAAAATTATCTTGGTCAAAGTGTATAATTCTTTTCATATATTGCTGGATTTGATTTGCTAATATTTTGTTCAAGATTATTGCATTTATAATCATGAAGGATATTGGTATTCTTCCTTTTTGAATTCTTTGTCTGGTTTTGGTATTGGATGATACATGATTTGGGAAATGTTCCATACTCTTCCATTATCTAGAAGAGATTGGGTAGAATTGATCTTAATTCTTTGAATGTTTGGTATACAATTTCCCACTGAAATCATTTAGACCTAAAGATATTTTCTTATAAAAAATAGTAAATGTAATTTATTTAATAATTACAAGGCTATTTACATGATCTATTTACTGTTAGTTGATTTTTCTTATTTTGTGTATTTTGAGGAAATGATTTATTTTATCTAGGTTGTTGAATTTATGTGTGTTGATTTGCTTATAATAGCCCCTTATTATCCCCTTAATATCTGCAGGGTGTTATGATATTCATTTTTTCATTCCTGATACCTGTAATTTGTGACTTCCTTCTTATCTTTGTCATTCTTACTAAACTTTGAGAACTTTGCTGATGTCAAAGAACTAGTTTCTGGCCCCTGCCCCATCAGTTTTCTCTTTTAATTTCATTGATTTCTTCCATTATCTTTGTTTTTCTTTCCTTCTGCTATCTTGGGATTATTTTGCCATCATTTTTTAAATTTCTAATGATCAGAACTTTGATTATTATTTGAGAATTTTCTCTTTTTAATGTAAAAATTTTGTGCTGTGAATTTCCTTCTCAGTAGTGCTTTAGTTGCATCTTACAAATTTAACATGTTTTATTTTTATTTTCATTCAGCTGAATGTATATTTGATTTCTTTTGTGGCTTAATCTGTGACCTATGGGTTTTTTTAAAGTGTGTTGTATAATTTCCAAATGTTTGGAAATTTTCCCATTATCTTTCTGTTACTGCATTTTAGTTTGAATTCATTGTAGTCAGAAAACAAACTCTATATGCCTTCAATTCTTTTACAGTGCTGAGGTTTGTTTTTGTGGTTCATGTGATGTATGAAGATGAATGTTTAATAGCTGCTTTAAAATTGTATTTTGTTAATGGTGGTGGAGATTTCTGCAGATGCCAATTCAATCTTGTTGGCTGATTGTGTTGTTTAGTCCTTTTATATCCATGCTCATTTTTGACTAGTTGTTCTATCAATGTTGAAAAGGGGTGTTGATGTTTCCAATCATAGCAATGGATATATCTATTTCTTTTTCCTGTTTTATAAATTTTGTTTCATGTACTTTGAATCTATGTTGTTTGTGCATACACATTTGGATTTCTGTCTCTTGGTAGGTCGACCATTTCATCATTAGGTAATGTCTCTCTCTATCCCTGGTAATTTTCTTTGTTCTGAAGTCTACTTTATCTTATTCTTTCTTTTGATTAATGTTTTCATAATATATTTTTTCAATATATGTGCATTTTCCTTATTCATGTTTCTGGTGAGAAATCTGTTGTCATTCAGATAATTGTTCTCCATATATATTGCTTGTTTCCCTCTAGCTTCTTTCAATGTTCTTTGTCCTTGATTTTCAGAAGTCTGGTCATAATGTGTTTTGGCATGGATTACTTTGGATTTACCTTGTTTAGAGTTTACTCATCTTCTTTAATATGTAGGTAATGACTTTTGCCCAATATAGGAAGTTTTGTTTAGTATTTAAGTACTTTTCCTGCCCTGTTCTCTTCTCTTTTCCTGACTCTAGTGACATGAATGTCACATCTTTTTTATATATAGTATCAGTGTTTGTTTGTTTGTTGGTTCTTTGGTTGGCTTTTTCAGTGCATTCTCTCTGTTGCTCAGATTGGGTTATTTCTGTTTATGTATTTTTAAGTCTATTGATACTTTACTCTGCCATCTCCCTTCTTCTATTAAGCCCATCCAATGAGAATTTTATGTTATTTATTGTATTTTAACTTAAAATTTCCATTTAGTTCTACTTTATCATCTATTTCCTGTTTTGTTATTTTCAATCTTTTCACTTGTATCAACTATGTTGTCAATTGCTCATTAAAGTATTTTTATGATAGCTACATCAAAATTATTTTCAGATAATTCCAATATCTTGTCATCTGATGGTTGATGTCCGTTGATTTTCTTATCCTCTTCAAGTTGAAATTTTCCTAGTTCTTGTTATTATGAGTGATTTTCAATTTTATTCTGTTATTAATTATGTTAAAAACTGCTGGATATTTTCTTTCATCAATTGTCCTCTGAAACCATGCTGTCAGGCAAAGAGGGGAACCAAGTCCTTACTGCTGGGTAGAGATGGAGGTCCAAGCTGTACAGTCATCTTCAGACACCCTGATGGGAGGGGTACTTGGTTACCAGTGAGTGAGTGTGAAATTCCAGGCTGCCTGTTTGGCTCCTTCCTGTACCCCACTCAGGGAGATGGAGTGGTACTTTTATGGCTGAACTTCAGTGGAAGCCCAGGCTGCCCTTTCAGTCCTAACCAACATCATCCTGTTGGGGAGACAAGAAGCTCTTCCTCCCGCTGGGTGGAATGGATAACCAAGATTCCCACTTAGCCTCTGCAGGTACTTTGGAAGGGTTGGTGCACTTTGTTGTTACCAGACATTTGTTCATAAGGTTACAGACAAGGCATACATTTTCCCCTGGTGTTCTGATTGGGTAGAATGTGTGTTATCAAAAAGATTTCTATTAGACTTTCCCTTTCCTGTTTTTTGGCAAACAGAAATAAGCTTTCTTTGAGGGTATTTTTGTCTGTGCCTATTGGCATTTTCAGGTCACAGGCTTTTCCAGATCTTGTTTGGGATTTTTAAAAAAAGAAAAAAAAAAAAAGGAAACTCAGAGAATTCACCACCCTATTGGTTTTTGAGTCCTGGGATCTCAAGCTGATCTGACATCTTCTCCTTACCTTTCAGTGTCATGTATGATTATTAGAGTTTTTAGCTGCACTCAGTAATAGAGATTTAAAAAAAAAAAATTCACGTAAATGTATAAGTCCATTTCATCTTGTCCAGAACTAGAACTACGCAGTCAGGTCATTTTTGTGTCAAAGTCAGAAGACAAACTAAGCAGTATACAAGAATAGACACACAAGTATTCTCTTCCTTCCTATTAAAAATTGCAGTTTATAATAAAGGGTCAGTCATCTTACTCAAGGTCATAAACTGCAAAAACATAGATTTAGAAGCAAATTTAACACCTGCTTCTATGGGAATTAAACTTATTCACAAAAAATCTAAGACTTCATAAAAATACTTCACCAATATTTGCCAACTGACTCTTGAGATCCAAGTCATGATAAAATAGAATTGTGGTCAATTTTGCTTATATACAGAACGTGATAGATAAGAAAAATAAATAAAGGTACTACCTATGTATTTAAGAACAGAGCAGGAGGGGCAACTGGGTGGCTCAGTCGATTAAGTGCCAGACTTCAGCTCTGGTCATGATCTCCCGGTTTGCGAGTTTGAGCCCCACTCTGGGCTCTGTGCTGGCAGCTGGAGCCTGGATCCTGCTTCAGATTCTGTGTCTCCCTTTCATTCTTCCCCTCCCATGCTCATGCTCTGTCTCTCTCCATCTCTCAATAATAAATAAATGTTAAAAAAAAATAAAATAAAAAGAACAGACCAGGACACTCGCTGTGACATCTTTCTTTTCCTTTGTCTGTTTCTCTCCCTGTCTCTGTCTCTCCCTCTCTCACATGCAGGCACATACACACACACACACACACACAGTCCAGAGAAAGTGGCATGTGAACCTTTTTTTTGTTTTTGTTTTTTTTTCCTCATTGGGAGAGCCTGGTTGGAACCCAGCAGTGCAGCAAGAGGAAACACTGTGAACACTTAGAAAAGTCTGAAAAATCCTCTCATACTTAGGATAATCAAGATTTGACTGGAGTTTCCATGGAGATAGAAAGAATATAAATCATTATTGGCCTACAAACTCCAGATAATTTAACTAGTGATCTACAGAAGTGACTCCTGCTTCCTTCCTCTTCTTTGCTACAGTCCATAATGATGGAAACAAAATACAAGAAAAAAACCTTGTATTTTCACTTCTAATAGCTTTTGAGAAGAAAGACTGTTCAGGAAGGAAATCATTTTATTACAGAAATCATATATGCATGTTTTTCCTTTTTATTTGGTGACTTTTCAAACTGTTGAAAGCCGATATTGCATTTGGCTAATGAAGAATCACAGGCCTTTGTTCTAACTTCTGCCTTAAATTCTTAAATTTTCCCTGATGACTTATTTTTCCTTGTGTAAAATAAAGAATATTTCCATTAATCCATAAAGAACTATGAATTATAGTTGCCTGGGATATTTTGTTATGGGTAAACTTCAGATCAGAGCAAACTGTTCCTCCCTACTTGGCTCTATACATGTATATTCAAGAATTTTAGAGACTAAAGTTTTCCTATAGAGTGTGTTTTCTGTGATGTGGTAGCTACAGATTGCTGAGCTTTCAGGTGTGTGTTTGTGTGTGTGTGTGTGTGTGTGTGTGTGTGTGTGTGTATTACCTGTAATATAGTGTGCAAGGGAAAGCAGAAGACAGGCTCTGTAACCAATGACTGAGGCAGAGGAAAACTAATTTAACTTCCCTGAACCTCACTGTTTCTTCAGAAAAAAAAATGTGCTAATTTTTCTTGACAAAAATTTTGTCAAGTTTATTGAATTTTTTTGAAGTATATGAAATTCTACATCATGATTTGAATTTTAAGTCATTCAGTAAAAATTTAGAATAGAAAAATAAATGTATTTGCTTTTCTAAGTGAGAAGTAAGACATTTAGTGACAGCTAGTATAGCTATGTAGTTTATTAATTTGTGTAAGCTCTTAATATTATGATGACAGAGTATTATAGAGCCAGAGAATGAGCAGATATTTAAGCTGCTTTTTCTTTCTCCTCCTATTTGTAGCTACAGAATCTTTATCTCCTTCATAGACTGAAGGAGTTTGAGAGGAAAATTGATTTCATCCTGTCTGCCATCAAGGCAGATTGGCTTATACTGGACAAGAGGTCACTTGTTACATCTATTGACATCCTGCCTTATTTCTTCTCAAGTGACAGTTTCTATTTCTCTTTATTTCTGCATTTATATATAATCTTAATTATGCTTGATGGTCTGCTTCTGGCCTAGACTGAAGTTCCCAGACATCTGAGAGGGCATCTTACTCACCTTGTGTCAATTACACATTGCTTGGCACATGGTAGGATCTTGAAAAATATCTTATAAATTAAGAAATTCACTTGGGAACTTTCTTTGCTTAAAAATAACCCATTTTAAGTATAGGCAATTATAGGAGATCACAGAACACAAAACTAATCTTATATTTTACATACCAGATAAATGTGCCAGCAAAATGAGCTTTACATTCAACTTTTATTCACTCATCAGGCATTTCCTAAAATCTTCATTTGAATTGACCTGATATGTATGTATATACCTCTTAAATACAAGGCACTGTTATACTTACTTTAGGATATACAGAGTTCAGTAACTAGTCACTCCTCCCAAGCCCGAAACTGGTGATGGTTCAACCTGACTGAATCTCCTGACATATGGACCATTTTCTTTCTTTGGGGTTGACTGGTTTGTCTGTTCTCCATCTTATCTGGAAAGCTTCAAATAACTTCATATTCTTCCCACAAGGGTTGATATAGGTACATGACCTTTAAAGCTGTGTTCTGAGGGAGGGATGAACACAAAAGGAACTCTGCCACATATGAAGAGAAAGCAGTGATAGGAAAGAAGCCAACTGTGTGGCCATGGAAAGGAGAGTAGCATTAGAATCAAATTTTCCAAATTACCAGAAGAATCTGGTAGAAATGACTTTATATAGAAATGGTGCATTTGGTGCTTTTGGTGTTTGGAAAAAAATGGAGAAGTATTAATAATTCACAAAGTGCACAGAGCTTGAGTGCTTTCTGGAAAAAAGTTCCCAAATTCAGAAATATAAAATCTCACATCAAACAATAGAAATATTATAAGGAGTTCCTTGGTAAAGAACAGAAATGCCAGGATGTATTTTAATCAGTGGATCAAGTATTCATATAAGGGAGAGTGCTTCCGTTTGAGGCTCACCCTCACTGCCACTGTCTTAATTCCATCTTTCCTCATCTTTTTCCTACATTGGTAGTTCCTAGCCTAAGAGCTACTATGCTCTTTGCCATCAGATCATTCCTCAATGTAGTCCTAGAACTCAGCATGTAATATGCAGCTAAAATGGCCATTGGATCCATGATCTAGAACTCTGTAGCGTTATATTCTGTTCTTGTTGGGTTGAGTGTCCTATAGATAGCACTGAAATCTTGTTAGTTGATGGTATTGTTCAGTTATTCTATATCTTCCTCATTTTGTGCCTGGTAGTTCTGTCAGTTTTTGAGAGTGTGGTGTTGAAGCCCCCAACTGTATTTGTGGATTTGTCTTTTTTTAAAAATTTTTTAATGTTTTATTTGTTTTTGAGAGAGACAGAGAGACCAGGGGAGGGACAGAGAGAGAGGGGGAATCCAAAGACAGGCTTCAGGCTCTGAGTTAGCTATCAGCACAGAGCCCAAAGCGGGGCTCGAACCCACAAACCGTGAGATCATGACCTGAGCCAAAGTCAGACGCTTAATCCACTGAACCACCCAGGCACCCCTGTGGATTTGTCTTTTTATATTTTTAGTCTTTTTGTTGCAAATATCTTACAGTTCTGTTGGTTTTTGCATGCTTATTTAGTTAGAATCACTGTCTTCTTGGTGAATTGATCTTTTGATCTGATAATTATCTTTGTTCTGGAACCTATTTATCCTTCGTTAAGGAATGATTCTTTATAAATTTCCCTGATTCACTGGGATAAGTAGTTCTATTTCTTACCCCTTTAGGAAGGTGTTATGGCTCTGTCCTGCTCTTGGTGACCTCCTGGGCCACATCATGTTGAAGTTTCGGTTGCCACAATTGGTGTGATGACCTGATGCCAAGAGAGACAAGGAAGAGAAAAACTGTTATCACTAGATAACTGAACAGTACCTATAAGTATTCTCACCCAAGAAAGAGATGGTACAGAAGTGATCTTGCAGAGTGATAAAAATTTTGCGAGAGTGGACAAAAAAGAAATTTAAGTGACATTTTTCTTAGTGACTACTGTTTAAATCTTGGTCTGGTGTGGCCTGAGGAAATATGGGCTGAGTGAGCAAATAAAGTAATTCACAGGTTGGCTTTTTCTTTTTTAGCTTCATACACAGTCATTCTCCTTCAGGACTCCATGACATCTCTGATGGTTATGTTTTCCAAATATCTAAAAGCTTTGAGGTAAAACTATGAATAAAATTGATGAATACACAAACAAACATATCTCTCATAATACAAATCGGGAACTTAAGCTTGACCTTTAGATATGAATGTTTAATTTAATAAAATTCATATTTTTTCAATTTAGTAATTGTATGTTTTTTTTTTGCATCAGTGGTTAAAGAAAAATTAATACACTATTTAATGGATTAAAGGTTAATGAACTTTGTGTTCCTTTGTGTTTATGATGATAATCTCATCATAAGCTATATTCTATATTGCATATTATCAATAGTCACACTGAAAGTAATGAGTGACTGTCACATCATAGCTAATTATCTTAGGGCTAATCAATTAGAGAATTAGAGAATTGTTGGCCTGGAAGGAATCTTTGAGACTGTTTTTTTCAGCTTCTAATTGTGTAAAAGTGGAGCTGATACCCAGTGAGGGGAACTGGCTGAGAATGCTACCTAAGGGTGGATGGTTCAGGGTACCTTACCCTGCAAGATGTCTCTTATAAAAAAATACAAAGAAAAACTTAAATTATCTTGTATTTTATTTATTTTTATTTTATTGATGTTATCTCTTAAAGTAATGTAATTAATAAGGTGATGGAGTTTACCATTTTATGGATTGAGGAGTTGTGATAAATGTATTAATAAGAAAGACTAGAAAAACTTGAAATACGAAAGAATATTTTATAAAGTTATTAGAAGGATAAAGCGTTAAGATTTTTTCCATGCAAAATTAAAAAGAAATAATAATAAAATGTGAACCAGTAAAGTCAATTTTTTATAGCACTTAGAAGTATATTGTGATGAGTTTAAATTTTATTCCTGAAGTTTCAAAAAAAATGTTTTGAGGATAATGGATTAGATTGCATACAATCTATCAATAAACAGCTTTGAGTTGCTCTATCTTAATGGAACACAGAGGCAGTTCCTGCAAGGACATTTATACTATTCAATGAGCAGATCTCTTGAACTTGAAAATTCAAGTACTTCTTTCTGCAAGTAACAGGAAATATTTTAATTCTGCCTCTGGGATATACTGATCATTACAAGTCACCTTTGTTGGGAGATGTATATTAAGAATGAAATGAAAATCTTTTGTTAGGTAATATGTATGAGAAATGTTTTCAAAAATGTATTTAATATTTTTTGAGTAAAAATAGAATTATTGAGTCAACACAGTTAGGCAAAATGTCATAGTTAGCAAGATCATGTCTCAGTTAAAGACACGTTTGAATATGTAAGCATTTAAGTATAGTTTTGGGGTTATGTTAATCACAAAAGAAGGGAGAAAGATAATGAATCTGGTACAGGTGACAATTACCAAGATTGTAAGACTGAGAGTAAGAAGTTTACCTTATCTTATAATAGTTTGAGTCTAGAATACATATTGTGCAAGTCTGGATCACATGAGATACCAAGATAAGTATCTCAGTTTTCAGCCCTGAGGATTTACATTAGCAGATGAGCTGCTGATTGAAATTTTTAGATATCTTATCCCATATTGAATGTGAAGTTCCAATTAAATGTGAACAAATATGAGCTTTCAGGTGCATTTGAGTAATATTAATTATTATTTACTTTCTTCTATGAAATTATTTTTCTAACTTTTGGAACAATCTACCATCTTAAGTATTTGGGTTTGATAAACAGACTTCACAACTTTTTTATTTACTTCCTTCTGAAATTCAACATCAGTGACCTTAGTAAAATTCCCAAATCAGATCATTGTGTTATTAGGTTTTTATTATTGTGAGGAACAGCTGTTCAATGTTAACACCTTCTCTGTCATTTAACAAGTGTTACATTGCAGGTGCCTGGGTGTCTCAGTTGGTTGAGCATCCAACTTTGACTTTGGCTGAGGTCATGATCCCACCCCTCGTGGGTTCAAACCCTGCATCGGGCTCTGTACTGACAGCTCAGAGCCTGGAGCCTGCTTTTGGATTCTGTGTCTCCCTCTCTCTCTACCCCTCCCTGCTCGTGCTTTGTCTCTGTCTCTCAAAAATAAACATTAATTTTTTTTAAAGTGTTACATTTCACCAACAGACTTTGGCCATCACCCCATATTTATTCATTGTCTTTTGCAAGTGAATTAATACAAAAAGATTATTTTTAAAAAATTGCCAACCCTCTCTCAGCCATATTAAGAACATTTTTAAAAGCTTAAAGTTAAACAATATTTGTTTTTGATAAAGAATAGCGTTTTATAATATAAAGAAGGAAAGGTGAGTTGACTTTGGTATGAGTCTCACTTCTTTATATGTTTTCATTTTCTTGTACCCTTTCCATAGAAATTCAACCTCTTTCTAGTTTTTCAGAAATAAAAGAAAGGTTAATCTATGACAGTAGAAAAATAAAATATTAATGCAGTAGGCTACTGAAAGAATACCCTTTTCTCTTACATCTTTGTGGGCTTTGTCATGACTGATGACTGTTTGCATGTGCGTGTGATCGTTATAACATTTTCTGTTATATGGAGCTGAAATGTTGCTAATAAGAAATAGATATCTTAGACATCCTTGAAAATAGCTATTTTATATGTTTATTTTCACAAATACCCTGGGTTAAAGGTGATATCTAGATTTTCCATATGGTTAATTATGAAAATTTTATTCTCTTTTTGGAAAGATCTTTATAAACTTTAAGTTGATCATTTCAAGCAATTTTAAGTTGTTGATAGTGCTGTTAATGAAGTGAGAGGGTATTTATTTTTAATGCTTAATTAATTAATTAATTAATTAAAATTTTAATTTTTAAAATAATTATTTAATTAAAATTAAATTAATTTTCTTTGAACATCAAGAAATAGAATACTTGAGATAAAATTAAAATAGCTATTGTTTGTGTCATAATACCTATCTACACTACTGTATCCAGAATCAACCACACCAATGAATTTGGTGTGTATTCATCCAATCACCGTTTTTACTTCCAATAAGTAGCTCTATGATCTATAAAATATGTAGTATGGTTTGGTGTGTCTTGAATTCCACACAAATAATATGATAGCCCATGAGGTCTTTTAACTTGCAACTTTATGTTTCTATGGTTTGGAAACTAGCTATGTTTCTATGTATAGGTATCCCGTATTCATATTCATTTAATGCTATGTAGTATTCTGTTGTTTGCCTGAATCACAGTTGAGTTAGATAATTTTGAACTTTCCATTTTCAGAATTAAAATAATGGAGCAGAAAGCAACTCCATCTATGTTTACCATTCTCATATATAACTGAATTTCTAAAATTCACATACAACTCACATAATGAAGGTTACTATTCAGAAAACATAAAGAACTCCTGTACATCAACTAGAGAAATAAAACGACAACACAATAGAAAAATAGGCCAAGGTTATGGACAGAGGATTTGGAAGAGAGATAACTTGAATAAGCAATTAACTATTTATTGAAGAAAGAAAGTGAAGAAAAAGGAAGAGGAGGAGGAGGAGAGGGAGAAGAATCTGTCAGTAAACAGTAATATTTAAAGGTAAACAGTGAAATTATATTTACATTCATTATATTGCAAATTTTTAAAAAGTCTGATAATACCAAATATTGGTGAGGATGTGGAAAAGTAGGAACTTCTGCCTGTATCTTCCTGAATGAACTTAAATTTGGTAAATTATGCTGGAGAATAATTTGGTTGTCATTAATCATTTTGAAATAGACTAAGTATACTTTCACACATTTACACATACCTCTAAATTGTTAAAATATTTTATTATGAATAAATATTTATTATGATTGAAGGAAGATTTTTGTCAACTTTTGAGGTAATCATACAGTGTTTTCTACTTTATGTATGTATGTATGTATGTATTTACTTATTTACTTATTTACGATGCAAAAAAGTGATTTTATTAAAGAGCGGGACAGGACCCGTGGGCAGAAAGAGCTGCCCCAGGACCATGAGGACAAACTGGTTATATACTATGAGGTTGGGGAGGTGAAAACCAGGGGAAGTTTCTAGGAGATCTTCATATGCTAAATACTCACAGGATACTGGAAGCCAGCAACTGTCAAGCTAAGGTTGTTTTTTCCTCTAGGAAATCATTAGCATTAAGATAGTAGGGAGCTCCTGGAGAAAGGTTTACTCTGTCAGTGTGCTGCAAGTTATAAGAAAATTTAATTTTATCTACCATTTCCTTCTGTCTGTTTCCCACATCATTATGGAGGGGTGATGTTTGGGCTTCAGGAAACTGAATCCATAGGTTTCTGGAAATTAGGCTATTGACAAGATTGTATTTTTATTATAATTTACTAAGATATTTGTAAATAGATGGTGACTCGGGTCCTGCAGGACTGTGATCTCTATCAGCTAACCATTTGTTTTTCTCCTTTCCTTTGTTCTTGGGCAGCCAGGAGTGCCAAAGAATACATACATCCCACCTGGGGTGGCGGGCAGTGTGTGCTAGCTTATATTTTTTCCTCACCCTGCCTCAAGCTCCCTCATCATATCTCCCCTGAACAATTTTGACCCTTAAATCTTTAAGGTTGCTGAAGGTGGAAGGTCTTATCTTCTGTAGCTTCTTCCTGCTGAATAGGGGTGTACAGATGTCCCTACCTATGGGTCAATATTGGTCAGTTGGGGAACATATAGGGGAGTTACAAAAGGTGGAGGCAGCTGAATCCAATGCGGACAATAAGGTAGTATCTCTGTGGATAAGGATCATCTTTCAACAAGTCATTGTAATGATGGAGTCTTGGCACCAGGCAGAGATATATGGGAGAAAACAGCAAAACATAATTAAAATAACAAGAAAGAAATACAAATAAAACTCCTTTTGGGAGTTGACAAAAATCCTCTAGTCCAGGAATTTAGCCAATCATTAAAGGAAAGAGAGGGATTGTTTAAAGTGCCAATTTGAGTATTCATGTTCATTAGAAATTCAGAAATATTTGTGGTAATCTGGAATATACACAAAGTATTGTTTTTATGAGAGCACAAGTTTTACCTTGTACAGCAGTTTAAAACATCTAATGACATTCTATTTTGTAGAACTGTTTTGCATTTATTTCAGTATTTAATATAATGTTACTTTGAGAGTCATTTAAGGCCTTAACTTTGTAACAGGTGGCGTTTAGCCATCATATAGACTCTGTTTTGTTTACTAAACAATCAGGTACTTAATAAAAAACATCTTTATAGAAACAAGAAAAAATATAGGTTAATGGTTATAGCAAATTACAAACATCGGGTCTACCAGTGCTGTCAGTGGGAATTTTTAGATGTCAGGCTTGAAGCATCCTCAGATGGAGTGGGAATAGGCAGGAAGAATCAGAAGGGTTTTTCTGGTTTGTAATCCAAATGTCTGTAATGATTCTTTTGAAAGACCCATTTTAAGAAGGAATTATTAGTATAAATTGGGGAAAGGAGAATGTAAAAGAAAGGTAGAACCATCATAAGAGAAGTTTGGGGTCTTTCACAGGTTCGCAAGAATAAGAAGGCACATTAGTTTGCTCATTGATTTTCTTTCTAAAGGGAGTACAGGTTTTATTTTAGTTATAGGAGTCCATGAAGAATGCCCCTATAATGTTACTACACTGGGTGTATATAATATGACCCAGTACGGAGCCCTTTCATTTTGGGGCTAAATCCGCTGTTGTATTCGACTTTCAATCCTTTAAATAAACCAGGTCTTCTGGGTTTATACAGGCTGGGTTTCTCCTGTCAGATCATATTTAGGGAGGATATGGTATGCATATTCACTTAGATTTACAAAGTAACCCGGCCTCAAGTGGATCATTTAATAAGGCACAATATTTAATAAGGCAAAATATTGTCTTTATTTATTGATAGGTCTATAGTGAAAAAAACTTTTCATGCACAATTGTTGGGGGGATTCCATCCCATTTTCTAGTTGTTTAAATAATATGTCATGAGGTTATTATTCCCACAGAATACCAAAAAGTATGTCCATACCTGTGCTATTGTGACAGTATCATTTAAGTTTACCTCAAGTTGTCTAGTTTAGGCAAACAAACATTTAAAGACAATCGGAAGTATAACTTAATATCCATAAATGTGCATTATTGAAACACAGTTTTTCTCTCTAAAACCCTCATTTCTAGAGACATTCAAATGAAAACTAATTTGCTTGTAAAACAAGTCCAGTTTTAACACACTTGGCCTAATTATTTACGTAAGTTCAGCAAGAACAGTGATTGGTCATATAGATCTTTTAAAATTTGCTTGTTGGAACTTCTTAGAAGGACTCTAGATTGAACTTTTAGTAACCTTTCCAGGCAGAAGCCAAACCAAGTACTTGCCATCAAACATGCCTGCAATACCTGTAGAATTGGACAAATTCCTCTTCAGGAAGTCCTCAAGATATCCTGAGTTTCCTGCATCTACCAGTAAGTGACATTCTTTACTCACCTGGTAAGGCTGCTGGGAACTCTGTAAGCAAGGTATCTGGCCAACATTTCCAAGAGGCTTAGTTCCTTAAAGCTATATGGCCATATCTGAATCTATGCATGTCACTCTCAAATATGACATTCCTGTCAAAGCCTTGGTAATATAACCAGTATTTCCAATGGTATCCAAAGGAGAAGAGATTCTTACTGAACTTATGCAAATAACTGTAATTGCCATGAAAAAGAACACTCACTGATAATCTTTGAATTTCAGAGAGTTTAGGAAGAGAGAAAAGTTAAATGCCTCAGTTTGTTTACAAAGGAATACTTTATCATATTTCTGTATATCATGGATCTTAAGGGAAAGTTTCCTCAACCTGGAAGAACATTAGAGAACAAGTAATACTATAAAACAAGAGTTGCAAAACTATAACTATCTTCTTTATTTCATTTAGTCCCATGTTAGTAATTGTTGTTGAGTTCAAGTGCAGTTTTTTTAGTTCTGGAAATTCTTACACATTTTAATATTAACCTTAATGATGTCAGATACCTGTATTTGTCCTAAAAGTCCTTTTTATGGATCTCCTTGAAGATGAAATACATTTTATAAGGGAATAAGTACAATAACTATAAATGACAAAAGACTAAATAATGGACAAGATTAACAATATAATGAGAGTGCATTATGATGCAACTGACAAGGAAATTCAGTTATTTTTGTGGCACTCCACACTTTATTTTTTTATTTAAACTATTTATTTTTTTGAGAGACAGAATGTGAACAGGGGAGGGGCAGAGAGAGAGGAAGACACAGAATCTGAAGCAGGCTCCAGGCTCTGAGCTGTCAGCACAGAGCCCGACGCGGGGCTCAAACTCACCAACCACTATATCATGACCTGAGAAGAGGTCAGATACTCACCCAACTGAGCCACCCAGGCACTCCATCGAGAATTAACACACACACACACACACACACACACACACACACACACACACAGGCAAGTAGGTGGCTCAGTCAATTGGTCCTCTGACTCTTGACTTCAGCTCAGGTCATGATCCCAAGGGTCATGAGATGAAGCTTCACATTGGGCTCTGCGCTGTACATGGAGCCTGCTTGGAAAAGTCTCTCTCCTTCTGGCCCTCTCCCGCACCTGTGTGTTCTCTCTCTCTCTTTGCTTTTATTTTTTTTTTTAATTTACATCCAAATTAGTTAGCATATATTGCAACAATGATTTCAGGAGTAGATTCCTTAATGCTTTTTACCCATTTAGTCCATCCCCCCTCTCACAACTCCTCCAGTAACCTTCTGTTTGTTCTCCATATTTAAGAGTCTCTTATGTTTTGACTCCTCCCAGTTTTTATATTATTTTTGTTTCCCTTCCCTTATGTTCATCTGTTTTATCTCTCAAAGTCCTCACATGAGTGAAGTCATATGATTTTTGTCTTTCTGTGACTAATTTCTCTTAGCATAATACCCTCCAGTTCCATCCATGTAGTTGCAAATGGCAAGATTTCATTCCTTTTGATTCCCAAGTAATACTCAATGGTATGTATATATACACCACATCTTCTTTATCTATTCATCATTCGATGAACATTTGGGCTTTTTCCATAATTTGGCTATTGTTGATAGTGCTGCTATAAACATTGGGGTGCTTATGTCCCTTCAAAACAGCACACCTGTATCCCTTGGATAAATACCTAGTGGTGCAATTGCTGTGTCATAGGGTAGTTCTATTTTTAATTTTTTGAGAAACCTCCATACTGTTTTCCAGAGTGGCTGCACCAACTTGCATTCCCACTAACAATGCAAAAGAGATCCTCTTTCTCTGCATCCTCGCCAACATCTGTTGTTGCCTGAGTTGTTAAAATTAGCCATTCTGACAGGTGTAAGGTCGTATCTCATTGTGGTTTTGATTTGTATTTCCCTGATGAGGAGTGATGTTTTTCATGTGTTGGCCATCTGCATGTCTCCTTTGGAGAAGTGTCTATTCATGTCTTTTGCCCATTTCTTCACTGGATTATTTGTTTTTTGGGTGTTGAATTTGGTAAGTTCTTTATAGATTTTGGATACTAACCCTTTATCTGATATGTCATTTGCCAATATATTCTCCCATTCTGTTGGTTGCCTTTTAGTTTTGTTGATTGTTTCCTTCTATTTTGATGAGGTCCCAGTAGTTCATTTTTGCTTTTGTTTCCCTTGCCTCCAGAGACGTGTTGAGTAAGAAGTTGCTGCGGCCAAGATTAAAGAGGTTTTTGGCTCCTTTCTCCTCAAGGATTTTTTGATGGTTCCCTCTCTTACATTTCAGTCTTTCATTCATCTTGAGTTTATTTTTGTGTCTGGTGTAAGAAAGTGGTCCAGGTTCATTCTTCTGCATGTCACTGTCCAGTTTTCCCAGCACCACATGCTGAAGAGACTGTCTTCATACCATTGCATATTCTTTCCTTCTTCGCCAAATATTAGTTGGCCATACGTTAATGTGTCCATTTCTGGGTTCTCTATTCTGTTCCATTGATCTAAGTGTCTGTTCTTGTGCCAGTACCATACTGTCTTGATGATTACAGCTTTGTAGTATAGCTTGAAGTCCAGGATTGTATTGCCTCCTGCTTTGGTTTTCTTTTTTCAAGATGGCTTTTGCTATTTGGGGTCTTTCTGGTTCCATACAAATTTTAGGATTATTTGTTCTAGCTCTGTGAGGAATGCTGGTGTTATGTTGATAGGAATTGCTTTGAATATATACATTGCTTTGGATAGTATCGACATTTTAACAATATTTGTTCTTCCTATCCAGGAGCATGGAATCTTTTTCCATTTTTTTTTTGTCTTCTTCAATTTCTTTCATAAGCTTTGTATAGTTTTCAGTGTATAGATCTTTCACCTCTTTGGTTAGATTTATTCCTAGATATTTTATGCTTTTTGGTGCAATTGTAAATGGGATCTATTCCTTGATTTCTCTTTCTGTTGCTTCATCATTAGTGTATAGGAATGCAAGCAGTTTCTGTGCAACGATTTTATATCCTGCAGCTTTGCTGAAATCATGAATCAGTTCTAGCAGTGTTTTGGTGGAATATCTTGGGTTTTCCATATAGAATACCATGTCATCTGCATAGAGTGGAAGTTTGACCTCCTCCTGGCTGATTTGGATATCTTTTATTTCTATTTCTATGTGTTGTCTGATTGCAGAGTCTAGGACTTCCAATACTATGTTGAATAACAGTGGCGAGAGTGGACATTCCTGTCTTGTTCCTGACCTTAAGGGGAAAGTTCTCAGTTTTTCCCCATTGAGGATGATATTAGCATTGGGTCATTCCTATATGGCTTTTATGATCCTGAAGTATGATCCTTCCATCCCTACTTTCTTGAGAGTTTTGATAAAGAAAGGATGCTGTATTTTGTCAAATGCTTTCTCTGTATCTATTGTGAGGATCATATGGTTCCTGTCCTTTCTTTTATTGATGTGATGAATGACGTTAACTGTTTTGTGGATATTGAACCAGCCCTGCATCCCAGGTATAAATCCCACTTGGTCGTGGTGATTAATTTTTTTAATGTATTGTTGGAGTCGGTTGACTAATGTCTTGAAGATTTTTGCATCCATGTTCATCAGGGAAATTGGTCTATAGTTATCCTTTGTAGTGGGGTCTTTGTCTGGTTTTGAGATAAAGGTAACGCTGACCTCATAAAATGAGTTTGAAAGTTTTCCTTCCATTTCTATTTTTTGGAATAGCTTCAAGAGAATAGGTGTTATCTCTTCCTTAAATGTTTGGTAGAATTCCCCTGGAAAGCCATCTGGCCCTGGACTCGTTTCTTGGGAGAGTTTTGATTACTAATTTGAGTTCTTTACTGGTTACGAGTCTGCTCAAATTTTCTATTTCTTCCTGTTTCAGTTTTGGTAGTGTATATGATTCTAGGAATTTGTCCATTTCTCCCAGATTGCCCATTTTATTGGTGTATAATTGCTCATAATATTCTCTTATTATTGTTTTTATTTCTGCTGTGCTGCTTGTGATCTCTCCCTTTCATTATTGATTTTATACATTTGGGTCCTTTTCTTTTTCCTTTTGATAAAGTTGGCTAGTGGTTTATCAATTTTGTTAATTCTTTCAAAGAACCAGCTACTGGTTTTATTGCTCTTGGTTCTACTGTTTTTTGTTTGTTTGTTTTTGGTTTTTATAGCATCAATTTCTGCTCTGATCTTTACTATTTCCTGTCTTCTGCTGCTTTGGGGTTTTATTTGCTGTTTAAGGCATAAGGTTAGGTTGTGTACCTGAGATTTTTTTTCTTTCTTTAGGAAGGCCTCGATTGCTATATACTTTCCTCTTATGACCACCTTTGCTGCATCCCAGAGGTTTTGGGTTTTGCTGTTATCATTTTCTTTGGCTCCCATATACTTTTTAATTTCCTCTTTAACTTCTTGGTTGTCCCATTCATTCTTTAGTAGGATGTTCTTCAGTCTCCAAATATTTGATACTTCTCCAAATTTTTTCTTATGGTTGATTTCGAGTTTCATAGTATTGTGGTCTGAAAATATGCACGGTATGATCTTGATCTTTTTTGTACTTGCTGAGGGCTGATTTGTGGCCCAGAATGTGGTCTATTCTGGAGAACTTTCCATGTGCATTGGAGAAGAATATATATTCCACTGAAGAATACACACACACACACACACACACACACATATATACACACACACACATATATATACACATATATATACATATATATATATATATGTTCTGAATATATCTGTTATGTCCATCTAGTCCAGTGTGTCATTCAAAGCTATTGTTTCCTTGTTGATTCTCTCATTAGATGATCTGTCCATTGTAAGTGGGGTGTTGAAGTCCTCCACGATTTTGGAATTATTATCAATGAGTTTCTTTATGTTTGTGATTAATTGATTTATATATTTGGGTGCTTTCACATTTGGTGCATAAATGTTTACAATTGTGAGGTCTTCTTGGTGGATAGACCACTTAATTATGATAAAATGCCCTTCTTCACCTCTTGATACAGTCTTTATTTTAAAGTCTAGATAGTCTGATATAAATATGGCTACTCCAGCTTTCTTTTGTTGGCCATTAGCATGATAGATGGTTCTCCAACCCCTTACTTTCAATCTGAAGGTGTCTGTAGGTCTAAAGTGTGTCTCTTGTAAACAGTATATAGATGGATCTTGTTTTCTTATCCATTCTATTACCCTATGTCTTTTTGACTGGAGCATTTAGTCCATTGATGCTTAGAGTGAGTACTGAAAGATATGAATTTATTGCCATTATGTTGCTTGTAGAGTTGGAGTTTCTGGTGGTGCTCTCTGGTCATTTCTAATCTTTGTTGATTTTGGTATTTATTTATTTATTTATTTATTTATTATTTATTCATGTTTTCTCCCCTCAGAGAATCCCCCTTAAAATTTATTGCAGGGTTAGTTTAGTGGTCACAAACTCCTTTAATTTTTGTTTGTCTGGGAAATTTTTTTATGTCTCCTATTTTGAATGAGAGCCTTGCTGGATAAAGAATTCTTTCCTGCATATTTTTCTGATTCATCACATTGAATATATCCTGCCACTCCTTTCTGGCCTGCAAAGTTTCTGTGGATAGGTCTGCTGCAAACCTGATCTATCTTTCCTTGTCAGTTAAGGACTATTTTTCCCTTGCTGCTTTCATAATTCTCTCCTGCCTGAGGATTTTGTGAATTTGACTATGATATGCCTTGTTGATGGTCAGTTTTTGTTGAATCTAATGGGGGTCCTCTGTGCTTCCTGAATTTTGATGTCTGTGTCTTTCCCCAGGTTAGGAAAGTTTTCTGCTATGATTTGCTCACATAATCCATCTACCCCTATTTCTCTCTCTTCCTCTTCTGGGACCCTCTGATTCTGATGTTGCTCCTTTTTAGTGAGTCACTGATTTCTCTAATTCTTAAATCGTGCTCTTTGCCTTAATCTCTTTTTTTCTGCTTCATTATTCTTCATATATTTGTCCTCTATATGGCTGATTCTCTGTTCTACCTCATCCATCCTTGCTGCCTCACATCCATTTGAGATTGCAGCTCAGTTATAGCATTTTTTGTTTCATCCTGACTAGATTTTACTTCTAGTATCTCCGCATAAAAGGATTCTAATCTATTTTCGACTCCAACTAGTATTCTTATTATTGTGATTCTAAATTCTGGTTCAGACATATTGCTTGTGTCTGTGTTGATAAAGTCCCTGGCTGTCATTTCTTCCTGCTCTTTCTTTTGTTGAAAATTCCTTCATTTCATGTTTTGAAGGGAGAAAAGGAATTAATGAGGTTGAAAAATTAAAATAAAAAATTAAAATAAAAAATATTAAAATTAAAAAATTAAAAATAAACACAACACACAAAACCAAATAAATTATGCTAGACCCTAAATGTGTTTTGGTCTAAGTTTTGAAAGTGGCTTGATAGATTAGAGAAAAAAGGAGGAAAAAAAGTAAAAAAAAAAAGGAAATTGTTTGAAAATTTGAAAACATGAATACACTGAAGTAGACTAAAATGAAATGATGGAAGTAAGATAGAATTTGAAAAAAATTACACAAAAGTAAGAAATATAGTAGAAAAAATTAAAGAAAAATATTTTTAATAAAATTTGAAAAATGAAATGAATTTTTTGTCTTTCTGTATTCAAGAAAAAGAAAAGAAACAAAAAAGAGAAGAAAGAAAGAAAGAAAGAAAGAAAGAAAGAAAGAAAGAAAAAATTGAATAGATGGAAAAGCTAAAGACTGAAATACGACTGAAATTACTTCGTTTTCCCCTAGAAGTCAAACTAGGAAGCACTTTATAGTCCATAAACTAAGCAGGTGGTGAGACTTCTGTTCTTGAAGAGCGAGGTTGGCCCTGTTGTTAAGGGCTTATTGTAAAGTCTCCATTCTCTACTAGATAGCGCTGCTAGTCTACTGGGCTGGATTGTTGTGGCACTTGTAAGTGCATATGGGCATGCACAAGAGTGGTGAAAATGGCATCACCCAGCTACCTAGTCTCTAGTATTGAAACTCTGTTCTCCCCGCTCAGCAATTGCACACCCATCCTTTGTCTTCGGCTTCTGTCCACTACCTGTTTCCACACTGTCTGTGACCAAGCCCCAGGCAGCACCTGCCTCCTGAGTTTTGTCTTAGATGTGGCTGCCTTCCCCAGCGCCCCACTTCTGAGGGACTGCAGCTTTGACTTGTCCTCCCCCTTTGCAGAGGGTCTCATCTAGCAATGGACAGGTGCCAGCTGCACCCAGGAGCACTTGTGGGACTGTGCGGCTGCCAATGCCCAGAGACTGTGGCCAGGTGTCAACCTGCCCCAGAAAAAGTTCGCGAGACAGTGTAGCAGCAGCACCTCAGGGATTATGGAAAATCACAACACACATGTAGCACCAGTCTTCACCCCCAAGGACCTTGTGCCAACACCAGCAAATGTGGCCATTCTCTGGGGTCTGCTAGGCCTAGGTGGCCTCACAGCCTCTACCAAATGTCCTTCTTGCAGTGGAACCGCCTCTCCCTGTGTGGGCCAAGAACCTCCTAAACCCCACTCTGCTCCTGGGGATTCGCCTTTCCCACCAGAGCACCGCCAGATATTGAGCTGCGGGGTTTCAGACTCTGTGTTCTCCCTGTTTACAGTCTTAATGGAATTTAAACCCTCTCCTTTCTTTCTCCCTTATTAGTTCAGTCCCTGTGGCTGTTTCCAATTTTCCACTTTCTCTCCAGCTGCTTTCAAGGAGGGGTGCATTTCCAATATTCTCCTTCCCACCCCTTCTCCATCCTCCCTCCACATGCAAAAGCAGCTCCCTGCCTTCCATAGCTTCTCTCTCCCCAAGTTCACCTCTCCACGCTGCATACCTGCTGAATTCTGTACTTCAGGTTGTGCAGATTGTTGTGTTAATCCTCAGATCAGTTTTCTAGGTGTGCAGGGTGGTTTAGTGTTGGTCTGGCTGTATTTCATGGATTCAAGACACACACAAAACCTCCATGCTCTTCCGCCATCTTGGCTCCTCCCCCATGCAACACTATAATTAGAATGTTAAATGAGGGCCTTATACCAGAACATATTAAAACTTTAGGAATTGCATATAATCTCTAGAATAGTTATAGTATTCACTCAAGCAATACAACCTAAGGTTTACCATTATTTGCTTGATAGTGCTTCCAGAGTAACTGAACACATGAAATAAACATAATTGGTCAAAAATATTTCAATTACAATTTAAATCTTGGAAAAGTTTGTTAAAACCTTAGAAAGTTATAAAGCACATCCTAAATAGGATTACAGATTATTTCAAATTTTAAAACTTTATTGATTTAACCAAGGTGGCAGTAAGACATTGCAAAGGCAAATATGTAGCATTATATAGTTGTTATAAAAACCTAGCTCCTTTAACATTGAGAAGTTTTAACTTAAGTAATCAAAGACCTGATAAAGACATAAACAAGCTTTGGTTTTCCCTGCAGACAAGGGAAAAAACCTTTGCATATTATTTTTTTTTATTAACAGCAGATCAACAATTCAAAGAAACCCTTTTTTTTTTTGACATAGAGAAAAGCAGAATTTTAATCTTATGCCAGTGTACTTTTAAAATCCATTTATTTCAGCTTTAGTCCATTCTGACCACACATAAAATTCTTTTCCAAAGATTTCCCTTCAAAAACATTCTACAACTTTTCTTTCCTTCAAATTTTGTCCCAAGACATGTCTCTCCAAAGAAAGAATCTCATTTAGGACAAAATTACTTTCTTTTACCTTCAACAAAAATGTATTTCATTTCCTTTTGTTTTTCTTACACATCTCCTACTTTTTACATACAGAGTTCTTTCCTTTATTTTCATCAGTCTTAATTACACTTAGCAGAATTTTTAACTCTTAGACACCTTGGTCTCCAGTGAAAAGTAGTAACCATTTATGAACTGTCACCAGAATTCTTTAGATAGCAAACTCATGAATCACTTAAGCACAAAGCATGTTTACCAACCGACCCAAATATCCTTAGTGTCTCTGCAATAAGAAGTCAGAAGCACAAACCTAGGTACAGTAATTAATGTTTTAGCCTTCCATTCTATTTGGAAAAGACCTAAATATCCAATGAATTCAATCCCATTTATCCATGCAAATGAAACTTTAAAGTTTTAGGTTCCAAATACTATGAAAGCTATCTTAACAACTATCCATGAAAACTTTGAGACAGACAAAATTAACCATCATTTTAAGTCATCTTTTTGCTAACAAATTGCAGCAGAGATAAAATGAAGTTATTTGACCTTCAGGAAACCTAGATAGACTAAAACTCTTCATTTTTAATGGTCATGGACTGGTCTGTGTCAAACCACCAAATTTAAATTAGCTTAAATACAAATATTTTTTATTTGGGTCTACTTAAGACAAATTTTTCCCTGTTGTCAATTTTTTTTTAACCTGGAACACTGGTGGGGAATTTGAAGTGGATGGTCCAAGGGGGTGCTCTTTGCTCCTTGACTTTGAGGGAGTGAAGAGGAGACAATGGTTCCTGAGGCTGGGAGGATGTTATAGGAACCAGTTATGCAGGCCACACCACATGTGATACAGAAACAGGAAGACAGAAGAGGTGAGTTGCTAGCAGATGGCAGAGAAAGAAGATTCCCAATTTTAAATTTTGTCAGCCCGAATAGAAGAGCAGACACCAGGTTTTTGTTTTGTTTTGTTTTCCACCAACTAGTGGAATTAGGCAGTCCATATCAGCTAGAGAAGACAGGGGATTTTCCTGAAACAAAGGGAGTTTTGGAAGCTGCTCTGCTTGGGAATATTCCTTAATGTCCCCATCCTGGGGTAGACTAACCAGCTAGCTCCAATTAGAGCCATTATCTGGGAAATGAATGAGGGAGAAGCCCCCATATCTATTAGGAGGAGGAAGAGAGAGAGAAAGAGAGAGAGTCATTGTCCCCTTCATTAAAGATGGCTTGTTTTTCCTCCAGCAACTGAGTTTTATCAGGAGGAGGCCTGTTTAGATATCCAATATGTCAGGAGGGAGTTTAGTAACCAAACACATTTCAGCACATTCTGTAAGAGGTCTTTTGGTCTGGGTCCTGCTTCAGATCCTTGAGGGCCTTGACCTAGGTTACCTCCATCCATTTGCCCTGTTTCCTTCAGAAAAGATCTAACTGCTAGATTCTACTAAGGCCATGCAGTGTTACAACAGGTCATTTTTTCCCTAAATTTTGCAATTAGAATGGTTTCCAGTGGGTTAAAAAGGCATCCCAAGGGAGAGTCCTTGGGGACAGAAGAGGAGCTCTCATGTTCCTCCTAGAGAGAAGATCCATTACCATGAAAATCGTCCCCCACCCAACTTCTGGGTGGCATCCCATGCCCAAGATATGTCAGAGGTTCCTGAGGTGTCAAACTGACCTGAGGTGTCCATGGAACAAAATTGCTATGATCACAACCAGTCGCTAAGGGCTTCTGAATGAGGGAGGTCGACCCTCCCTCAGCTTTCCCATTGCATTCTATACTACAGATGTGTGCTGGCATATGGACTGAGGGTCTGACTTGCTGAGAAGGACATGTGCCATTCCTGGGGCAGTTGGGGGGGGTGCTTGGTGCAATGCACTGTGGCTTGCCTCATGGAAAAGGCCATGCTGTGCCTTGGTGGTCATGTTGTGCTGCACTGTGCTTGCCTTAAAGAGAAGGCCATGAAAAACACGCCATTTTTAAACCATAGGAGACACTGGAAAAGTTTTCCAAATAACCCAATTTTGTAGTTTCAGTTAGTAGAGGACATTGACTGGAAACAGTAAAGACAGAAATCCATCATGATCTAAGCAACATTCCAACACATGTAGTCCTTATAAACGACTTCCTAGGAAATGGCCCCTTGTTGGGTTTTAGTTCAATCAAGTACTGGTTTCAGCTGGCTCCCAGTGGAGGTCTCAAGGCCAGAAGTGAGTAGACCAGAGATGTGAAGGGGATCACATTAGACTAATGAAGAAGAAATCTCACATAGGAGTATTAAGATTGGCAGCCATGCTAGTCACTTAGGTGGATGTCCCATGCCCAAGATAGATGATTTTGCATTAGGACAGAAATAAAGTGAAGGCATCAAGTTTCTTGGTCCTATTACCATTCAGGCTAGGGTACTAACTTCCACCCAAAAGGCAGGCTTTCTCCTCCCTGTAGAGTAGCCACAGGTGAGTGGATTGTAGCCTGAGAAATTGATATGAAAGTGCTTCAATAAGACCATACTCCTTGAAAATTCCATGAGAGTAAAGGAGGAAAAGAGTACTCACAAAGTGTGCACTGGTTCAGGGTCCAGATGAAGAGACTCGTAAACCCACATTATGGTGCCAAATGATGAGGTTTTGGGGTGATGGGGGTTCATGGAGTCCAGAACCAATGACCAAAAAAGAATTTTTGAAGATGTCTTTGGTGCAAAAATATGATTTTATTAAAGCAAGGGGGCAGGACCCGTGGGCAGAAAGAGCTTCCCCTACATTTTTTTTTTAATTTAAAATGAAATTTCTAATATTGAATCAACCTTGTGTTCCTGGCATAACTTTTATTTGTTCAGGATGATTTATTGTTTTTATACACATTTAGTTTTGATATATTTTTTTATTTTAGGATTTTTGTATCTTTTAAAAATTGTTTATTTATTTATTTTTGGGAGAGTGGGCAAAGAGAGAATGAGGCAGTGAATCCCAAGCAGGCTCTGCACTGTCATCTCAGAACCCAACACAGGACTTGAAATCACAAACTGTGAGATTAAGATTATGACCTGATTGGAAATCAAGAGTTGGATGCTTACCCGACTGAACCACCCACCCAGGTCCCCCTAGCATTTTTGTATCTTTGAGGTTGGCAGAATAATGCCCCCCCAGAGATGTCTACCAGAATCCCCAGAATCTGTGAGTTTTACCTTATATAACAAAAAGGACTTTGCAGATGAGATTATTTTAAGGATTTTGAGATGGGGATTTTGATAAGATTTTGAGTTTATCCTAGTATCTAGTATGCTAATCTAATCAGACGGGTTCTTATAAGAGAAAGGCATAACACCAGAGTCACAGAAGCAGACTTGTCAAGGAAACACCAAAGTGATGTCAGACAAGAGCCAAGAAATGCCACAGCCTCTGGTAACTGGAAAACCAAAGAAATGATTCTACCCTTGAGCTTCTACACAGGAAAGCAGCCCTGCTAACCTAATTTAAACTTCTAACCACCAGAACTGCAAGAGCTGCAGTTTGTGCTACTACATTTGTGGTAATTTGCTGCAACAACAGTAAAAAAGGAATACAATATCTTTAATTGAATTTGGTATTTTTGCTTTGTTTTGTTTGTTGTCAAGGTTATTTTCACTTCATAATACAAGTTAAGTAGCTTCCTGATTTTCTTTTTAATTCTCTGAATCAGTTTTACAAAAGATAGAAATCATCCACTCATTCCCTCATTCAAGATTTGATAAAGAAACTACCCAGAATATGTATGTTTTTTTTGTTTGGTTGAGGATTAGGGGAAGATATTGGTAAAATGTTTTACAATTTCAGTTCTCTTAATTGTGCATGATAGCTTCATGTTTGCAATTTATTCTTAGGTTCATTTTGATAAATAAAAATTTAGTAGAGAATTTTCTATTGTTTTTAAATATTTAAATTTATTCATACTACATTTGTTATTCTTAAAACTTATACTACATTTGTTGCTGTACTCTTTTATTCCTAATATTTTGTATTCATGCTTTCTTTTTCTTTTTCTTTTTCTTTTTAAATCAGACCTCTCGAAGTTATTTTAGTTTTGTTCCGGCTCTATTTAGTATTTTTCTATATTTTTCCTTCAGCTTTATTCACGTATAATTTACACATAATAAAACTTGCTAATTCTAAGTATTCAGTTGTATAGAGTAATGTAACTTCCACTACAAGCAAAATATCGAATATTTCCATCACCCCATTATTTTTGTGCCCCTCTGAAATCAATCTCCTCCATTGATCCCTAGCCCCAAGAAGCCACTAATGTGTTTCTTGCCACTATGGTTTTGCTTGACTCAAAATTTTATATAAATGGGAAGATGTAATATGTAGTCATTTGTATTTCAAACCTTTTACATCATGTCATGTTTTTATTAAGATTCATCTATGTTGTGTATACCAATAGTTCATTTCCTTTATCCAATTAATATTTTATAGCATAGACATACTACAGTTTGCTTATTCATTAACCACTTGGAGTACATTTGAATTGTTCCCAGTGTTTGCTATTGTAAATAATACCACTCTGGACATTTGCATATAAGTCTTTAGGTGGACATATGTTATTTCTTCTGGGTAAATTCCTAGGAATTGGCCTGCTGGGTTTGGATGATATGTGTGTGACTAAATTTATAAGATACTGACAAATTATTTTCTGAAGTGGCTATAACATTTTGTATTCCTACTAGCAATATGGAAGATTTCAGGATTCTCCACATCTTCAATAACACTGAATAATGACTTTGAACATCTTTGATAGGATTGGGTTTTGGTCTGCAATTTTATGAATTTTTCCCCATTATGCCTAATTTTTGTTCCTCTATTCCTCCTTCCCTACCTTTTTGGGTTTTGGGGGAAATTATTTTAATATTATTAGAATACAAGTGTATTTTTAGGTTGTTTCACATATAATATTTTTCACTATATTTGAGTGCTTGCTTTAGGAATTATAATAGACTTCCCTAAAATTGACAATCTATTTAGAATTGATGTTGTACTACTGCACATAAAATGCAGAAATTCCAAAACTGCATAAATCCATTTACCTCTTTCCCCTGTATTTTATGCTGTAGTAGTTAAATGTATTGTGTCTGCACATATTATACATGAGAAAGTATAATTTTTGCTCAAAACTGTCGTATATATTATAAAGAGGAAAATTGTAAAAAGTTAGTGATTTTTATTTATAAAGATATGTAACATTCATGAAGCTCTTCCAAGTTTTCATATAACTTTTTTCTTGAGCCTGAAAAACTTTCATTGCCATCTACACACACACACACACACACACACACACACACTTTTTCCCAGTGTGGCTCTTTAAATGTTATTTCTTCATTTTTTCTGTCCATTTTATCTCTTATTTCTTTTTGAGTGAGACTAATTCCTCAAATGTTGGTATCTAAGAAGTCACTAAGATTTTGCACATTTTATTTTATGTTATTTTATTTATTCTTCAATCTGGACAATCTGTTTTTGAATCCATTGGCACTATCCTTTGTCATCTATATTTTTCTGTTCATCGTGGATGAACTTAACTCCTTGTATTTAATGTAGAATATGAAAAAAACATTCTAATCATATCACACACTTATGAAACAAAAAGGGTGGGATAAAACCTACTGACCTAACATTGTAAATGAGTAGAGTCTATAAGACTAAAGACCAAAAAACTGTACAAAAGCACTGTACTCTAGGAAGATGGCAACATAGGAGGACACTGGGCTCACCACGTCCTGCTAATCACTTAGATTCCACCCACATCTGCCTAAACAACCCAGAAAACTGCCAGAATACTAGCAGAACAGACTATCCAGAGCCAAGCATAGAAAAGAGGTCCACAGAAGAGGGTAGGAAGGGCGGAGAGGTTGTGTGCACTACACAGACTGGCGGGAGGGAGTCGGGGTAGTGGGGAGGTAGCACTCCCGCAAGGCAGATCCCCTTGAAAAAGTGGAGGGACCGGACTCCCTGAATTCTGACAGCCAGTGGGACTTAACATCTGGAATGTATAACATCGACAGCTCTGCTCTCAGAGAGTGGGGAGGGCAAGAGGACACCGGGAGGGAGAGGTGTTGAGCCTCAGAAGACAGAGCTCAGCTCAGAGGGGAACAAAAGCGCTAGCCAGCAGCATCTCCCTCGCCCATCCCCCAGCCAAAATCCCGAAGTAAACCAGTTCCCCGCATGGAACTTGCTTACACCGTGCATACACCCAATGCTGTGCTTCAGTGGATCCATCCCTCCTATGGGTCTGCATCCCTCCCAGTGCTGCAGGGCCCCTCGTGCAGCAGACCACTGAAGGTAAAGTGAGCTGAGCCTGCCCCTCCCGCCACTGTGCACCTTGCGGATCCACACCGCAAATACACCAGATCCCATAGAAGCAGCACCACAAGCATGGCAGTGTGCAAGTAGCCCAGACAGGGGCCATACCACTCCACAGTGAGTCCTGCCCCTGGGAGAGGGGAAGATAAGGTCACACCAGCCTGACTGTGGCCCCAACAGTGGTCTGAGGACAGACATCAGGTCTGACTGCAGCCCCACCCACCAACACAAGTTACTCCAGACAGCACAGAAGTGCCCTGCAGTTTGGAGCCACCACAGGGACTACCCAAAATGATGAAAAGGAAAAATTCTCCTGAAAAGAAACTCCAGGAAGTAGCCACAGCTAACGAATTGATCAGAAACGATTTAAGCAATATAACGGAACATGAATTTAAAATAATACCCATTAAATTAATCGCTGGGCTTGAAAAAAAGCATAGAGGACAGCAGAGAATCTATTGCTACAGAGATGAAGGGACTAAGAAACAGTCAGGAGGAGCTAAAAAATGCTATAAATGAGGTGCAAAATAAAATGGAGGCGACCACAGCTCGGATTGAAGAGGCAGAGGAGAGAATAGGTGAATTAGAAAACAAAATTATTGAAAAAGAGGAAGCAGAGAAAAAGAGAGATACAAAAATACAGGAGTATCAGGGGAGAATTAGAGAATTAAGTGATGCGATGAAACACAATAACATACGTATAACTGGGATTCCAGAGGAGGAAGAGAGAGAGAAAGGGGCTGAAGGTATACTTGAACAAATCATAGCTGAGAACTTCCCTGATCTGGGGAATGGAAAAGGCGTTGAAATCCAAGAGGCACAGAGAACTCCCTTTAGATGTAACTTAGGCGTAACTTCTGCACAACATATCATAGTGAAACTGGCAAAATACAAGGATAAAGAGAAAATTCTGAAAGCAGACAGGGATAAACAAGCTCTAACATATAAAGGGAGACCTATAAGACTCATGACCGATCTCTCTACTGAAACTTGGCAGGCCAGAAAGGAATGATAGGAAATCTTCAATGTGATGAACAGAAAAAAAAAATATGCAGTCGAGAATCCTTTATCCACCAAGTCTGTCATTTAGAATAGGAGAGAAAAGATCTTCCCAAACAAACAAAAACTGAAGGAATTCATTACCAATAAACCAGCCCTACAAGAGATCCTAAGGGGGATCCTGTGAGACAAAGTACCAGAGACATCACTACAAGCATGAAACCTACAGACATCATGACTCTAAACCCCTATCTTTCCATAATAACACTGAATGTAAATGGACTAAATGCGCCAACCAAAAGACATAGGGTATCAGAATGGATAAAAAAGACAAGACCCATACATTTGCTGTCTACAACAGACTCATTTTAGACCTGAGGACACCTTCAGACTGAAAGTGAGGGGATGGAGAACTATCTATCATGCTCCTGGAAGTCAAAAGAAAGCTGGAGTAGCCATACTTATATCAGACAAACTAGACTTTAAATTAAAGACTGTAACAAGAGATGAAGAAGGGCATTATATAGTAATTAAAGGGTCTATCCATCAGGAAGAGCTAACAATTATAAATGTCTAAGCGCCAAATACAGCAGCCCCAAATATATAAAATAATTACTCACAAACACAAGTAACCTTATTGATAAGAATGTGGTAATTGCAGGGGACTTTAATACTCCAATTACAACAATGGATAGATCATCTAGACACAGAACCATAAAGAAACAAGGGCCCTGAATGACACATTGAATCAGATGGGCTTGACAGATATATTTAGAACTCTGCATCCCAAAGCAACAGAATATACTTTCTTCTCGAGTGCACATGGAACATTCTCCAAGATAGATCACATACCGGGTCACAAAACAGCCCGTCATAAGTATACAAGAATTGAGATCATACCATGCATACTTTCAGACCACAATGCTAGGAAGCTTGAAATCAACCACAGGAAAAAGTCTGGAAAACCTCCAAAAGCATGGAGGTTAAAGAACACCCTACTAAAGACTGAATGGGTCAACCAGGCAATCAGAGAAGAAATTAAAAGATATATGGAAACAAATGAAAATGAAAATATGACAATCCAAATACTTTGGGATGCAGCGAAGGCAGTCCTGAGAGGAAAATACATTGCAATCCAGGCCTATCTAAAGAAACATGAAAAATTCCAAATACAAAATCTAACAGCACACCTAAAGGAAATAGAAGCAGAACAGCAAAGACACCCCAAACCCATCAGAAGAAGAGAAATAATAAAGACCAGAGCATAAATAAACAATATAGAATCTGAAAAACTGTAGAGCAGATCAACAAAACCAAGAGTTGTTTTTTTGAAAAAATAAACAAAATTGATAACCCTCTAGCCAGGCTTCTCAAAAAGAAAAGGGAGACGACCCAAATAGATAAAATCATGAATGAAAATGGAATTATTACAACCAATCCCTCAGAGATACAAGCAATTATCAGGGAATACTATGAAAAATTATATGCCAACAAACTGGACAACCTGGAAGAAATGGACAAATTCCTAAACACCCACACACTTCCAAAACTCCAACAGGAAGAAAGAGAAAACTTGAACAGACCCATAACCAGTGAGGAAATTGAATCATTTATCAAAAATCTGCCAACAAATAAGAGTCTAGGACCAGATGGCTTCCCAGGGGAATTCTACCAGACATTTAAAGCAGAGATAATACCTAGCCCTCTCAAGCTTTTCCAAAAAATAGAAAGGAAAGGAAAACTTGCAGACTCATTCTATGAATCCAGCATTACTTTGATTCCTAAACCAGACAGAGACCCAGCAAAAAGAAAAAAAAAAGAGAGAGAGAGAACTACAGGCCAATATCCCTGATGAATATGGATGCAAAAATTCTCAAAGAAGATACTAGCAAATTGAACTCAAGAGCATATAAAAAGAATTATACACCATGATCAAGTGGGAATCATTCTTCGGCTGCAGGGCTGGTTCAACATTCACAAATCAATCAATGTGATACATCACTTTAGTAAAAGAAAAGAACCATATAATCCTGTCAATCAATGCAGAAAAAGCATTTGACAAAATGTAGCATCTTTCTTAATAAAAACCCTCAAGAAAGACGGGATAGAAGGAACATACTTCAATATCATAAAAGCCATTTACGAAAAGCCCACAGCTAATATCATCCTTAATGGGGAAGAACTGAGATTTTCTCCCTGAGATCAGGACCACGACAGGGATGTCCACTCTCACCGCTGTTGTTTAACATAGTGTTGGAAGTGTTAGCATCAGCAATCAGACAACAAAAGTAAATCCCAGGCATCAAAATTGGCAAAGATGAAGTTAAGCTTTCACTTTTTGCAGATGACATGATATTATACATGGAAAATCCGATAGACTCCACCAAAAGTCAGCTAGAACTGATGCATGAATTCAGCAAAGTCGCAGGATACAAAGTCAATGTACAGAAATCAGTTGCATTCTTATACACTAATAATGAAGCAACAGAAGGACAAATAAAGAAACTGATTCCATTCACAATTGCACCAAGAAGCATAAAATACCTAGGAATAAATCTAACCAAAGATGTAAAAGATCTGTATGCTGAAAACTATAGAAAGCTTATGAAGGTAATTGAAGAAGATATAAAGAAATGGAAAGACATTCCCTGCTCATGGATTGGAAGAATAAATATTGTCAAAATGTCAATACTACACAAAGCTATCTACACATTCAATGCAATCCCAATCAAAATTGCACCAACATTCTTCTCGAAACTAGAACAAGCAATCCTAAAATTCATATGGAACCACAAAAGGCCCCGAATAGCCAAAGTAATTTTGAAGAAAAAAACCAAAGCAGGAGGCATCACAATCCCAGACTTTAGCCTCTACTGCAAAGCTGTAACCACCAATGCAGCATGGTACTGGCACAAAAACAGACACATAGACCAAAGGAGTAGAATGGAAACCCCAGAACCAGACTCACAAAAGAATGGCCAGCTAATCTTTGACAAAGTAGGAAAGAATATCCAATAGAAAAAAGACAGTCTCTTTAACAAATGGTGGTGGGAGAACTGGACAGCAACATGCAGAAGGTTGAAACTAGACCACTTTCTCACACCATTCACAAAAACAAACTCAAAATGGATAAAGGACCTGAATGTGAGACAGGAAACCATCAAAACCCTAGAGGAGAAAGCAGGAAAAGACCTCTCTGACCTCAGCTGCAGCAATTTCTTACTTGACACATCCCCAATGGTAAGGGAATTAAAAGCAAAAATGAACTATTTGGACCTCATGAAGATAAAAACCTTCTGCACTACAAAAGAAACAATCAACAAAATTAAAAGACAACCAATGGAATGGGAAAAGGTATTTGCAAATGACATATCAGACAAAGGGCTAATATCCAAACTCTATGAAGAGCTCACCAAACTCCACACCCAAAAAACAAATAATCCAGTGAAGAAATGGGCAGAAAACATGAATAGACATTTCTCTAAAGAAGACATCCAGATGGCCAACAGGCACATGAAAAGATGCTCAACGTCGCTCCTCATCAGGGAAATACAAATCAAAACGACACTCAGCTATCACCTCATGCCAGAGTAGCTAAAATGAACAAATCAGGAGACTATAGATGCTGGCGAGGGTGTGGAGAAATGGGAACCCTCTTGCACTGTCGGTGGGAATGCAAACTTGTGCAGCCACTCTGGAAAAGTGTGGAGGTTCCTCAAAAAATTAAAAATAGATCTACCCTATGAGTCAGCAATAGCACTGCTAGGAATTTACCCACGGGATACAGGAGTACTGATGCATAGGGGCACTTGTACCCCAATGCTTATAGCAGCACTTTCAACAATAGCCAAATTATGGAAATAGCCTCAATGTGCATCAACTGATGAATAGATAAAGAAATTGTGGTTTATATACACAATGGAATACTGCGTGGCAATGAGAAGGAATGAAATACGGCCTTTTGCAGCAACGTGGATGGAACTGGAGAGTGTGATGCTAAGTGAAATAAGCCATACAGAGAAAGACATATACCATATATTTTCACTCTTATGTGGATCTCGACAAACTTAACAGAAGTCCATGGGGGAAGGGAAGAAAAAAAAAAGACGTTAGAGAGGGAGGGAGGCAAAATATAAGAGGCTCTTAAAAACTGAGAATAATCTGAGGGTTGATGGGGGGTTGGAGGGAGGGGAGGGTGGATGATGGGTATTGATGAGGGCACATTTTGGGACGAGCACTGGGTGTTATATGGAAACCTATTTCACAATAAATTTCATATGTAAAAAAAAAGCCACAGGAAAAAAAAAAAAACCAAAAGCACTGTACGCTAGATTATAAATTTTTGTCCTAGTTGCTATGGTTTAATATTCTGATACTGCTATATAGTATATTAAAATTGCACAATTAAATAAATGGATGTCCAATGTTAGAGTCAGGTTTCTCATGGTTACAGTGAGAATTTTTACATAAGCAGTTGAGGAAGCTGGAATGATCTATGTGGTAATGATTTAGAGTTGACAATGATTTAGCATAATGTGAATTCATATTTAGTTTAATATATTACAGTTAGTTACATATAGAAATATTTAGAAATAACTGTATACATACACTAGTATACACATATATATTTCCTTGCTCTTTAACCTAAGAGTGTCAAAAATAATGACATTCCACCGGCAACAATCCTAACTAGTACCCAGATAGTGGTTTCTAATCCCAGTCTCTAATAAACTATATCTAAACCAGGGATTCTTGGAGAAATGTCTGATTTTAAGACTGGGTAAGGACATGTATGAGTCTAAAGTATCTTATAGTGCCTGAAAAGAAGACAGTTCTAACACACACACACACACACACACACACACTCCTTGGTGGAGGTATGTCAAAAATGCACATAAACCAACTAAAAGATCTCCCAATGGCCACAGCTGAAAGAATCTGAGCCAAAAATACACAAAGTAGAATTGGATTATAAATGAAAGTATAAAATAAATATTCATGAGACCATACTGATAAAGATGAAAGATAAATAAATAAAAAAATAAATAGGGAGAAGAGGCAAATCTTCCCTAAAAGAAGTCCAAATAATTTATGTAGGTACTCCCTTCTAGGAGGTGGAACTCAATCCTCCTTCCCCAACTTGAACATAAAATGGACTTCATAGTTTTTGTCTAAAAAATAAAACATGGAAAGAGGGCAAAAAAGTAACTTTACAGAGGAGAAATTTGACAAACATTGCGTCATCCAGGTGATCAAGGTCAACATCAGAAGTGGTAAGCCAGTATGTGCCTTTGATAAAATGTATTGAGCATGTCACTATACTATACCTCTGTGGTCTCCCTCCCAAAAACCATAACCCAAATCTAATCATGAGAAAAACATCAGACAAATCATAAGTGAAACTACACAATTCCTAACTAGTACTCCTCAAAATTGCCAAGGTAATCAAAAACAAAGGAAGTCTGAAAACTGTCAAATCACGAAGAATATAAGGAGAAACAGCAACTAAAAGTGATGTGGTAACCTGGATGTGATTATTATAGAAACACCCAAGTTTGGCTGCTCATTTTTCAAAAAGCCAACACTCAAGAGACACATTTTGATTGGAAAGGAATATGAGCTTTATTCAGGAGGCCAGCCACCTTGGAGAAGGCAGACTTTTGTCCCAAAGTCAACTTCAATGTTTCTACCTGGCCCAAATATTTTTAAAGGAATTTTAGGGTAGTTTATCAGTAAATGGAGAACACAGTGTTTGTAACATTTCTTGATTGTGTGCAGACTCAATGGTGTCAGATACAGACCTTTTTGAATGCTTGGAGGCTGTGTATTGGTGTCTGGGGGGGGGAGGTTATGCAAAAGGGTTGGGTTCCAAGTCTTTCTAGGAAGCAACGTGTGATCTATAGATATACAAAGAAAAGTTTAATCAATCACATGGGCTAAAGGTGCTTGCTAAAATTTAAGACTACTAAGTTGTCCAGAGGGGCAGAGGCAGAGACTTTAGGATTGTGGAATAAAAAAAAAAAATAGGTAAAAACTAAGGAAATATGAATAAAATATGGACCTTAGTTAACAATGGTGCATCAATATCGGTCCATTAATTGTTATGTATATGCCATACTAATCTAATGTTAATAAGAAGAAAAACTGGGTAAAGAGTATATGAGAATTTTGTAATACATTAGCAGTTTTTCTGTAAATTCAGAACTGTCCTTAATTTAAAAATTATTAAGAAAATAAATGACAAAACATGAAAAAACACATTTACAGTTTTTTGAAAAATACAATAAATTTTAAGTGCCCCAACAACAACAAAGATCTCCTATTTTCTTATAAAACTTTTCTCAGTAATTATAGAAATAATAATATTCACATACAATTTTACTCAGAAACACACACACACTGTATTCACTGCCAAACTGTTTACAATAAAATTTCCAAGGTAATTTGGATATTTGGCTGAAGTGATGGGGTCAGAACCAAATGGCCAAGAAAAAATTCTTGAGACATTTTTTGTGCAAAAAGGTATTTTTATTAAAGCACAAGGACAGGATCCATGGATTTGTGAGGAATGACTATGCACTATTTATTTATTATTTACTTAATATTTAAGTACAAATTAGTTAACATATAGTGTAGTATTGGTTTCGTGAGTAGAATTTAGTGATTCATCACTTACATGTAACACCCAGTGCTCATCCCAGCAAATACCCTCCTTAATGCTCAGCATCCATTTAGCCCATTACCCCACCCACCTTCCCCTCCAGCAACCTTCAGTTTGTTCTCTGTGTTTAAGAGTCTCTTACGGTTTGCCTCCCTCTCTGTTTTTATTTTATTTTTCCTTCCCTTCTCCTATGTTCATGTTTTGTTTCTTAAATTATACATATGAGTGAAATCATATGCTATTTGTCTTTCTCTGACTGACTCATTTCACTTGGCATAATACACTCTAATTCCATCAATGTTGTCGCAAATGGCAAGATTTCATTCTTTTTCATTGCCAAGTAGTATTCCATTGTGTTTTCCAGATATGATATATATATCACATCTTCGTTATCCATTCTTCAGTCACTGGACATTTGGGCTCTTTCCATAATTTGGCTGTTGTTGATAGTGCTGCTATAAACTGGGATGGATGTACCCCTTTGAATCAGCATTTCTGTATCCTTTTGGTAAATACCTAGTAGTTCAATTTCCGGGTCATAGGGTAGTACTATTTTTAATTTTTTGCAGAGTCTCCATACTGTTTCCCGGGGTGGCTGCACCAGTTTGCACATCCACCAACAGTGGAAAAGGGTTTCTCTTCTCCTCATCCTCGCCAACACCTGTTGTTCCCTAAGTTGTTAATTTTGGACACTCTGACCAGTGTGAGGTGGTATCTCATTGTTGCTTTGTCTTGTATTTCCCTGATTATGAACTATGCTGAGCATGTTTTCATTTGTCTATTAGCCATTTGTATGCTTTTAATTTTGGGGAAGGGGGATAGAGATAAAGGAATTTTTTAAAGGGATTCTCATATATTAAAGAAGACTTATAGGATCCTGGAGGTCTGGCTATTGTCAAAGTAAGGTTGCTTTTTGCCTCTAGCCAAACATCAACACTAAGACAGTTGTGAGTTCCTTGAGTAATGTCATACTCTGCCTGTCTTTGTATTTGTCAATGGTCTCAAATTGTAATGAAAATTAATTTTATCTACATTTATTTTGCCTTTGTTCTCATCATGGTAACACTCCATAACTGACTGTTCTTATTATTATAAAGTTAGACATAACCCATGCTTATCAAAGTAGATCCATGATTAATGGCTTTGGATCTTAGGATAAATATGGTTTTCCATGTAATTTTGGATATACTTGTATTTTTAAGATATCTTAACCTTACTGTAGGTTGTTATGAATGATAGTGCTTTGTATGTTAATATCTGTGCTATTCCTGGATGACATATTAGCTTAATCTTGGTTTTAGGTCTCAACATTGATGATTAAAATCATTCTCTTCTATGATCTGTAACCCTATATTTGATTTCCACTGAAATCCATCAACATGGCAGCAGATAGGCTTATTTTAAAATGCCAATTTCCATTTAACTACAAAAAGTAAAATTGAATTATGCAGTCCATTCCAGAAGTTTCTTATTTAATGAAGGCATTCTACAGAAAATGAGTATCTTGTCCTTATAGTATTCCAAATCTTTTCAAAATCAATGAATTCCTTTAAGGTGAATGGAATAATAAACAAATGTGTTTAGAGCAGGGATGAAATTGTGACATCGGTTCATTCTGCTATACGCTTATGGATTTGAGCACTGCTGGGGCAGCTTTCAGATGTGAAAAGTTTTGGGTTTCAAAGCTGATGGCCAAGGAAGAATTCTTGAGACACCTTCAGTGCAAAAAGGTGGTTTTATTAAAGTATGGGGACACAGTCTAGACGATTCTAGCCTGAGCAATGAACATGAAAGTGTTCCAATAAGTCCATGCTCCTTGAAAAGCCCCTGGAATGAAAGTTAAAAGAAGAGAAGAGAAAGTACTCACCAAGTTTGCACTGAGGCAACCCCACTTTAGGGTGACAAATGATGTGGGAACTGTTGGGGTTTGGAGCCGATGACCAAGAAAGAACTATTGAGATGTGTTTGGTGCAGAAAGGTAGTTTATTAAAGCATGGAGACAGGATGGATGGGCAGAAAGAGCTGTGCTGGGGTCGTGAGAGGTAACTAATTATGTACTCTCAAGCTGGGAGGGGGTTAGGGACAGCACAAGTTTCCAAACAGAGTTTCCGGAATCCTGAGTGGGCTGGCTATTACTAAGAAAAGTTGTTTAATTACTATTTAGTAAAAACTCAGTCATGAGACCCTTCAGATGTATGTCCGTGGGCCATAAGCTTGGAGTATGATTGCCAACATATATATTGGAGTGGTAAAAATAAAGGAAGCTTCCAAAGTAATTTTTAATGTTAAACTGGATTTACAGGATCCTGGGGGTGGGAGTAAGTTTGCCTTTTGCCCTTAGCAAAGTTTCATCATCAAGGCAACTTTGTTCCTAATGTCACTCTGCCTGTCTCAAGGACTTGTCAGTGGCTGTAAGTTGTAAGAAAATTTAACTTTCATTTGCCTTTGCTTCTCACATCAACTTGATTAAAAAGAAGAATCTATGCTCTTCCTTTTGTGCTGTCCTCCTTGTATGCCTAATAAATTTGGCTATTGATTAGATGTATGTGAGAGAGAGAAAGGGGGGTGGCATTTGAGTGTCTCCCCATGTAACTGACATTTCAAATGTCTTTGAGGCATTTGAACATTAATGTCAGAATAGGTTATCTGACCCTGTTCCCTAGATAATAATCCATATCACTAGCTGAAGTAAGGATTGTGTTCTGGTGTGCAGAGATGGGAGAGAAGCAGTGATGTGAAAAGCAACTTTTTATAAGCTGTTACTATTGCTACCAGGATGCACACTATTTCTATAATAGCAGTAAACATAAGTGCTTTCAGACAAGGGACAAAAGGAATAGAAATCAGGGCTATTTCCATAGCAACATAGACCTACTGATGTTGGTAGATTATACTTTTCTTTACCTAATAATATTGATATTAGTCATTAATAATTTTAAAGGAGTACAAATATAGAAAACACTGAGCCTGAACTAATGGCTTAAAATGTAAGACACAGAAACATGCCTGGGTGGTTCAGTCGCTTAAGCACCCAACTCTTGATTTCAGCTGAGGTCATGATCTCACAGTTCATGAATTCAAGCCCCACAAAGGGCTTTGTGCTGATGGTGCAGAGCCTGCTTGTGATTCTCTCTCTTCCTCTGTCTCTTCCCCTCCTCTGCTTACTTTCTGTCTCTAAATAAATAAACAAACTAACTAACTAACTAACTAAAAAAAAAACCCATAAAACATACACATTGCATTCATTGAAAATGTTAGTAAGGTCCAGAGGTGATGCTGTGAATTTGGATTACTGACACTTATGGAAATGAAGGGATCATTGACTGCTACTAATGTTGCCTTTTTTTCTTTGCAAAATTCAGAGAAAATTTTCATTAATCTATTTGTACCAAAGACTGTGTCATGGGGACAAGTGCAAGACATAGAAGAAGTAGACAATAGAGAAGTGATATAGATGGAATTAAGTTTAGAATGTGTGGAGAGATGGGGAGCCTGGATGGCTCAGTTGGTTGAGCATTGACCTCAGCTCAGGTCATGATCTCGCGGTCTGTGAGTTCGAGCCCGGCGTTGGGCTCTGTCCTGACAGCTCAGAGCCTGGAGCCTGCTTCAGATTCTGTGTCTCCCTCTCTCTCTGCCCCTCCCCCACTCATGCGGTGTGTGCGTGTGTGTGTGTGTGTGTCTGCCAAAAATAAATAAACATTTAAAAAATTAGAATGTGTGAAGAGAACCTGAGTAGATTGCAACATTACATAACAAAGATCTGATAAAAAAGAGAAAAATGAATTGATGTAGTCATGTGAGTGTGTTCATTGCAAGTAAATTCTTAAAGAAAAGGAGAAAGAAAAGCAGAAGGTAAAATTGGAGAGCTGGAAATGCATTTTAGAGCTATGCATGCTCAATTTGCACATGAAGTATTAAAAGGCATTCATTCATGCACATACTTATTGAGCTTCTATTATATGCCAGATACTATTCTGAGTATTTGGAGTAAATAAGTGATTTAAACAGATGAGAATCTCTGTCTTTGTGGAACTACATTCTCGAGGGTAAACACAGACAGTAAAAAGTAAATGTAATAAATAAGAAAATTGTGCATGTGTGAATGTGTGTATGACAGTGCTATAAAAGAAAGCAAAATCATCAGGATATCAGGTGTGAGGGTGGAGCTGTAATTTATTTTTTTAATGTTTACTTTTGAGACAGAGACAGACAGAATGTGAACAGGGGAGGGGCAGAGAGGGAGACACAGAATCCAAAATCTAAAGCAAGGTCTAAGCTGTCAGCACAGAGCCTGATGCAGGGCCTGAACCCACAAACCACGAGATCAAGACATGAGCCAAAGTTGGATGCTTAACCAACTGAGCCACCCAGGCACTCCTGGAGCTGAAATTTAAGATGGAGTATCAGGGTTCACCTCACTGAGTAAGCAACATTTGATGGAATTAGCCATGATAAATAGTTTAAGGAAGAGCATCCCAGTAAGAAAGAAGCAGATTGTCTTGACAATATCACATGCCCAGATAATGACAGACCAGTGCCTGTTTTCTGTATCCCATTGTCTTCTCTATCCCTCCATTTTAAACAATTTACCACCAATACAATTTCCTGTTCAGTTGGTCTAGTTCAGAGGTTTGCAAGGGCTGTCTTTCTTTTTAAATTTATTTATTTTGAGAGAAATAAAGGAGGGCAGAGACAGGGAGAGAGAGAGAGAGAGAGAGAGAAAGAGAGAGAGAATCCCAAGCAGAGAATCCCAACCCCAAGGTGGGGTTCTAACTCACCAATGGTGAGATCATGACCTGATCCAAAACCAAGAGTTGGAGGTATAACTGACTGAGCCACCCAGGCATCCCTCAAGGACTATCTTTGGACCAGCAGCCTCAAGCAGCCTCAACATTACCTGGGAGCTGGTTAGAAATATAAATTATTAGGTCCCACTCACAGACTTACTGAATTTAACAGTCTGTATGTGAGGATCTGTATTTTAACAAGCTCCTCAGGTAATTCTGATAGTTACTTCTTTAAATACACTATACATACTCTTCAGTGACCTCCCTCACTTTTGATTCTGGAATCTATAAAACCTTTCATAAATGAGTCCTAATTTATTAACCACTATATTAGTCCCCCAGTCCCTCAGTTTTTTTTTAAAGAATATAGCCAACAGTAGTTGTTTCATAATGAAAAAAAAAAAAAAAAACATACCTTCAAAGTACTGTAATCAGATCCAAATGAGGGTGAATGAATGCCCAAAGATGAATGTCTGGCCTGGTGCTATCCTAACAAAGAACACATGTAGGAACCGCCAAGTTCTGGGACACCAATTCACTCAACTTGAGGAAATTCTGGAATAAAGGAATCTAATCCATGGAGAAAGAAAAAGGATTTTTTAGAACCAATCTGAACGCAAAGCAGGTCTGGAGAGACCCATCACAATTTACTACTGAGTCAATTTTCACCTAAATGTGGGCAGTGTTGGTTTTGAATTAAATTTTGTTGTGTTTTCTTCTTTTTCATTACTTAATATTAAAATGACACTCCAACTGGAGGTAGAGAAGTACAAAGATTTCTTATATCTCTCTACTCCTTTCACTTTGGTCTAAAATCTTAACTAGTAGTCATTAGGTTTTGAACTATGTTGCACTTCTACTTCTGATAATAGTGAATAAGGGAGATCAGAACAACTAACTTACTAAAGATAACCATGAAAGCTGAACAAAATACAAAACTTCAGCTTGAAAATATGGGAAATCAAGCATCATGGCTGTGAAAAGTTTTGGAAGAAAGAGTCAAGTGATAAAGAAAATTCACAGTGGGTAGCCAGGCAGTTAGGACTGTTACCTTAAGGAGCATCTGCATTTTGGAAGAGGCTGTTGACAGGCTGAGACTCTGAGCAGAAATTCTAGCCAACCCTAAAGGGATTGGAGACAAAAATTAGAGTACAGAGCCCTCCAAGAGGATGTCTGGTAAAACCTACAAACTTTGGATTTCAACTCCTAAAGTCTACAGACTAGGAGTAAAAGTAGATGGAAATAGATCCACACTGAATCCAGTTCTTAAAATGTAGGTGTTGTAATGGAGCAAATATAGCTGTCATTATTTGCAGATAATTAGGAATGCAGATGGGTGTTTTGGAGTGGTATAATGAAGAGCTCAGCAGATCCTTTTCTTGGCAAAACAACCATTTAACTGGAGGAAATTATAACACACACACACACAAGCATTTAAAGTCTCTGGAACTCATCCTGAGTGCATAAAGGAAAAATAAGCATTCGTTCAAGAAATCTACTAAATCTCAGTAAGAACAGCAAGATCCTGTTGGCATTCAAGCCACATCTGGTCCCCACCCATTCCACCTTTATCTTATGGATGTTTAAATGCAGGCACTTACTCTGGACAGGTGCATCCAATAAGACTGGAACTCTCTTTCCCCCAAGATCCCAATCTAGGGCTATAGTTTCATTGGAATGGGCAAGCCGCTGCCATTTGAAATAAAATCAGTCCCTTCAGGCAGAGCTGTGGAGATATTTAATCCTGTGACCTACCTCTACCCTGACAGAAACAGAAACTGGGGTGGGGACAGTGGAATTCTACTTATTCCAGGGTGAATCTGCTCTATGAACTGACAATGGGATAGTAGTTCCTGGTACTATAGGCTTGCCCTTCCTAGTATGGGAAAGACAAAGACAAACTGGACAGTGCTCCCAGTGTTTATGGCCTGCTGTGCTTAGAGTAGAGATCTTACATATGAGTAGGGACTGCATGAAGAAGGAGCCTCTGTCCTCTTAGCTGCACCTACCTTGAATAAAGCTTATGCAACATGGGAGTGAGAGTGTCAGTGATGAGGCCTGTTTGTAAGAAATGCTAAAAGACACTTTTCTGGTTGTAAGCAAGTGATCCTAGACAATAATTCCACATGAAAAAACAAAGACACCAGTAAAGGTAATTATGTAATTCTAAAATACAGTATAACTGTATATTTTTCTCTTAATTGATTTTAAAAAATTGCATAAAATTATATATATATATATATATATATATATATATATATATATATATAAAATTACATAATAAAAGCACAGAGGAATCGAGAATAAAACTATATTGGATGAAAATTATTGATATCAGATGCTAACTTGAATCCGTTGGAAAAATGAAAAGAATCAGAAGTGATAAATAAGATGGTTAATATAACAAACTCTGTAAATATAAATATACACTTGCTCTCTTTTCTTTCTGCTTTCTTAAAAGCAGATTATATAAAATAATAATTAATCAATGTTTTGGATTTTTAACATGTATAAATGTCATACATATAACAATAACACAAAAATCGGGAAATGGATCTGTGTAGTAGTAAAGTTTCCTGTATTTTCCAGGAATAAGATTATGCAACTCTGAAATATATTTTAATAAGCTAAGATATATATTGTAAGCTTGAGATTAACAACTAAAAATATAACTTTTAAAAATAAAATTTAAAAATTACTGTAGAAACTCACATTTTATATTAGAAAACATCCACTTAATGTAAAATAAATAAGTAAACAAGGAACAAAAGAATGAAAAAGTATGAATGGCATAAAAAAAAGAAAATGGTGGATGTAAATCCAATCATATCAATGACATTAAATGTAAATGAATTAAATAATTTAATTAAAGGCAGGGATTATCAGATTAGAAAAAAAAGAAAAGACCCTATCTACTATATGCTGTCCACAAAGGTACACTTTAAATTCAGGGATGCAAATAGGTTGAAAGTAAAAGTATTGAAAGAGATTATCATGAAAACAGTCAACATTAGTGTGTTAATGTGACTATACTGCCATCAGGCAAGATTGACTTTAAGAAAAACAGATGTTCCCAGAGATAAATAGTATTACACAATGATAAAGGATCAATGTATCAGGAAGATGTTAACATACATGAACCTAAAAACAGACCTCCAAGTAAAGTACAGCATATAGAATATAGTTAATGGTATTATAATAATGTTGTATGCTGACAGATTATAGATATACTTGCAGTGAGCATAGCATAATGTATAGAATTGTCAAATCACTATGTTGTACCCTTGAAACTATTGTAACATTATGGGTCAACTATACTTCAATTTTTAAAAAAAGGAGCTCCAAAATATATAAAGCAAAAACAAAGTTGAAGAAGAAACACACAATTCAACAGTAATATTTGGAGTCTCCAATACCTGCTTTCAATAATAGATAGAACAAATAGAAATCAACAAAGAAATAGAAAACTTGAACAAAAGTATAAAGCAATTAAACCTAAAAATTCTCTCTAGAAAACTCATCTAAAAACAGCAAAATGCACATTCTTTTCATGTGCACTGGAACATTCTCCAGGAAAAACCACAACTTAGTCCATAGTACAAGACTCAATACATTTAAAAGGATTGAAATTATGCAATGTATAATTTTCAACAACAATAGGATTAAATTAGAAATGAATAAGTATATACATAGAAAATCCAATAAAATTTATTTTTTAAATGCAATGTGCGATTTCTGCATGGTTCCTGGCCATAAGATCAATATTTCATAATTAACTGTTTTATATACCAACAGAAAATCAAAACTAAAATTGTATCCTTAAAGATACAATTTATAGAGGCACCTGGGTGCTCAGTTTTTTAAGCACTGGCTTCAGCTCAGGTCATGATATTGTGGTTCGTGAGTTCAAGACCCACATTGGGCTCCATGTTGACAGTGTGGAACCTGCTTGGGATCTCTCTACCTCTCTCTCTCTGCTCCTCCCCCACTGTGCTCTCTTTCTCTCTCTCTCTCTCAAAAATAAATAAACTTTAAAAAAATATACAATTTATAAGTTCCTGTTCTAGGTTAGATAGGATAAACATTCTTTACTCTTTCTTTCCCATTTCATTACAACAATAAAAAAAAAAAGATGGATATAGTGCTTGCAACAGCTGTCTGAAACACTGAAAATTAAATAGTAGCAAATGGTTTGGGAAAGAACACCAAAATTTGAAGTACCACAAATGATCAAGGAATTTACCATTGTTTTTCTTCCAGGATCTCCTGACCTGAATTCAACACAAGTTGAAATCTGGAAGTCAGGACTGTTTTGCAGACAATGAAAATTTCTAAAATACTCTAGTATGGCTTGAGGAGTTGGAAAAGAATTCTTAATTCATAGAGAGGACAAAAATCTCCCATTTGCTCCCCCATTTCTTTCATTGTCTCACATCTGAGTCCCTATATGAATCAGGTGTATTTTGTATAGTATAGTATACATTGGAAAAGAGAAAGGTTTGAAAACATCATTAAAAATAAGTCCAAAATTGAGGAGTTCCTGGGTGGCTCAGTTGGTTAAGCATCTGACTTTTGACTTCAGGTCAAGTCACCATATGATTTGTGGGTTTGAGTCCCACATCAGGCTGTGCACTGACAGCATGGGATTCTCTCTCTCCCTAACTCTCTGGTCCTTCTCTGCTCATACCCTCACCCTCTCTCTGAAGATAAATAAACATTTGAAAAAATAAATAAATAAAAATAAGTTCAAAATTGAAATATTCAGATATAAAAGTAACAAAATATGTAAAGTGCCAGTTTATAGAAAGCTAAAAATCCGAGGGGTGCCTGGGTGGCTCAGACGGTTGAGCGTCCGACTTTGGCTCAGATCATGATCTCATGGTCTGTGAGTTCGAGCCCCGCATTGGCTCTGTGCTGACAGCTTGGAGCCTGGAGACTGTTTCAGATTCTGTGTCTCCTTCTCTCTCTGACCCTCCCCCATTCATGCTCTGTCTCTCTCTATCTCAAAAAAATAAATAAACATTAAAAAAAATTTACAAAATCCGAATAAAAGAAATCAAAGAGGATATAAAGAAATGAAGAGTCACATTGTGTTTATTCATATATTAAACATATAAATTATCCACAAATTGATACACAGTTTTAATGCAAAGCCAATCCAAATCCCAGAAGGAGTTTTGTAGATATGGACAAGTGATTCTACAATTTGGAAAGGCAGAGGACTTATACTATCCAAAACAACTCTGAAAAAGTGTGATAAAGCTTTAGCAGAAGATAATTTTGGAGAATGATAGAACTGTTCTGTACCCTTATTATGTTGATAGTTACACAAATATCTACATCTATTTAAAATTTATGGAACTGTATAGCCACTGAAAGAGTTGCTGTATGATAATATAGAAATAAAGCATAATAACAAGTACCTAAGGAAATCCTAACAAAAGACACATATTACCCTGTAGCTAACTATAAACCATTATTGAGAGGTTAACAGACCTAAGTAATGGTTAGTGATTTCCATGTCCATGTATTTGGAAGACTCTATATTGGAAATAGGGAAATTATCCATTAATCCATAGAGCCAATGTAATCCCTATTAAAATTCCTGTGGTTTTTGTTTTTGTGAATATTTACAAGCTGATTAGGGTCAGTGGAAGTGGAACAGATTCAAGAGTCTGGAAAAAAGGTCTGGGCATATACAGACACTAGGTTTATGACAAGATTGGTATTGCCAAGCAGTGAGAAAAACACAGCCCTTTCAATCAGTAGTGTTGGGATAATTGTATGGCCATATGAGAAGAAAAGAAACTTAACATTTATCTCACACAAAAGCCAATTCTGATGGATGACAGATTAAAATACAAGAGACAAGACAATAAAATTTGTGGACATAAATAAATGAAGATATTCCTCTTTGTGTTAGAGTCCCAGGTAATTGGCAAATTGGAACCTGAATGCTAAACATTCTCACCAAAAGCATTCTTTCTCTTCTTATAGTGACAGATATGAGTCATATTACATATGTGCACAGAAATCCTTTTATCTTATGAAATTATGTGTTTTAAAATATTTTTGACCATTTTTATAAAACACATTTATTATAAAAATGTTGACACTTTTCATATAATGAAAACGGTCTTAGATCTACACAATGATTTTTGATGAATCTATATGTAGACTATATAAGTGTATATTTCATTTGATTTCTGGAGTTTTTCAATATCCACTTCTTTTTTAGTTCAAACTTCTTCACTTATCTTTTTTTTTAATATGAAATTTATTGTCAAATTGGTTCCATACAACACCCAGTGCTCATCCCAACAGGTGCCCTCCTCAATACCCATCACCCACCCACCCCTCCCTCCCACCCCCATCAACCCTCAGTTTATTCTCAGTTTTTAAGAGTCTCTTATGTTTTGGCTCCCTCCCTCTCTAACCTTTAAAAATCATCCAAATTCTGATTTCTTTTAGTTGTAGCATTCTACATTTTCAAACATTACCCATAAATGAGTTCTTTTTGCAAATGTTTCTTTAATGCACTTTGATAACTTTGAACGATAGTTTCCTTATAGTTTATTTTGTAAATTACATTCATTTACTACTTTCTAATTCATTAGATTTTTTAGAAAAAATGTGAAAATTGTTCAGTTGCCTTCTAGTTGAAAACAAAGTATATCTTTGGATAGAAAATTGAGAAAGTAATGAAATCTACCTCACAAGTAGTTGGGCATTCTTAAAAAAAATCTATATTTGTCACATAATTACAATGCTTGGCATATAATGAATGCACAAAAAATATGAAGTACTCATTGGTGTTTTAAAATGTTTAAGATTATAATCCAGTATTTTATTCTATGTCCTTAATGTGTGTATATTTTTCATGTGAGAAATTCCTCCAATTGATGATGAATTTAGTTTGTTTTAGGGAGCAGAGTTTTCAGCATGACCTCTGATTTCCATCTGGGCTATAGCTGTTAAACAAGACATGCTATTTTATGAACTAATGCTTTTCATCTACTAGTTTATATGAGAAAATGGTGATCTTCAACATACTCTTTTTTATATCTTAATTTCTAAATTAAAATCACTTCTTAAATATTTGTGAGGAATCTAAAATTTTTAACCAGAGGAAGATTAACAATATCTCAATCGTTTCACCACCTTTTGACTAAGATCAAGTATAGTAACAATATCTCAGAAATTTCTTCTTGTGATGTCACAAAGTACTATCCAGCTAGACACAAACCTCTCTTCTGCAAACCCTAATCCCTGAGCTGATAAAGTTTTTGCTCTGTTTACTTATTTTAATTTTTCTAAGTCAGAGGTTCTAAATTCTGATGTGTTTTGGAGCTCCTTTCCATTTTTATAATTGTTTCTTAGGTCTTTCCTCGTATGCTGCATCACCTCTTCCTTTTACTACGTGCCAGCTCTTGTTCTTGGCATGCATCTGTCCTCTCAGCCTTGCACTGATACCTTGACCTTTTCTCCCTCTTCACTGTGGCATCCATCCTAAGTGTGTGGTGTCTTCTAGAATGATTGCAAAGTTTCTATATGGCCTTCCAATCCCACTGTGGGGACTACTTTCCAATCTGAAAAAGAGGTCAACAGTTTCTCTACTGGATGACTAGTTCAGGCTAACATTTTGTATTTGCCAATTTGAATCGTGGCCTCATAGGAACGAAGCCTGGGAGTCAGCTGTTGTCATTTCCTGTGTCAGCAGCCATTTATCTCAGATTCTCATCCAGACATTCTTCAAAGGTGCTCTGTGTTCATTGAGAATCTCCACTAGTGCAAAGTTATTTAGAGGTATGGTATGACTAAAGGACTGCTATCTCCTGTGTAAATATTAAAAAAAATACTTCAGTCTGAAGATAAATGTGTTTTGGAAGGGACACCTGGGTGGCTCAGTCAGATAAGTGTCCAACTTCAGCTCAGGTCATGATATCATGGTTCATTGGTTTGAACCCTGCTTCAGGCTCTGTGCTGACAGCTCAGACCCTGGAGCCTTCTTCAGATTCTCTCTCTCTCTCTCTCTCTCTCTCTTTCTCTCTCTCTCCCTCTCTTACCCTTCCCTATTTGTGCTTTGCCTCTCTCTGTCTCTCAAAAATAAATAAATGTTAAATTTTTTTAAATGTGATTTGGCAGTAAACTTTAACCAGGAATGGTTACCAACTGTGCCCAACTTCCTACTGGGATCAGCTGTACAGCAAAGCATTTTCTCATGGAATGATCAAACATTTTGAGTTAAAAAAAGAGGTTGAGAAGTCCTCTTGTTAAATTACAGATAGAGAATCTTTTATCCTGATTTAGAGACTGTGGACAAGAAAGGAATTTAATGGTCTTACCATACACACAAAAAAAAGTAATTATGTGGTGGAATGGAGGTGCTGGCTAAAGCTATGGTGATGATCACTTGCAATATAAAAGTGTATTAATACATTGTACTTCTCAAAACTTACACAATGAATATGTCAATTGTATCTCAATAAAGTTGAAAGAAAAGTCTTCCCCACATCCTTCGCTCAAGCAGTTTAAATACAGCCTTGTTAACATATCTTGTAATACATTTTAACACCCACTGTGTTAAAAAAAAAAGCACTATGAAATCTGGAATACTGATTTTTATGGTTGTTGTTAAGAGAAAGAGCCCAAGTCAATTCTCCAAGGGTAAAAGCAAATAACACAAAGTAAAAAACCTTGCTTATGTAAGCACCTGATACAGATTCCTTTACAAAGTTTTACAAATCATTTTACCTCCTAAAATTCTCATAATTTTGGGTGGTGGTGAGTACTTCTGAGCAGTGCTTAAAGGCAAAGTACTTCATCATTTTGAGAAAACTCAAAGCAGGGATCTACTAGAGATCTGTCTCTGTAATATTAAAAATGTAACCAGTACAGAATTACAGCAGTTTTCTTTATGCACAGAAAAGCCACATTTTTTTTTCACCTTCCACTGTTACCTTCATAGGGCCTCATATAAAGCAATGTGACAAAGGGGAGATTTATATATTTAAAATCATCTTTAATGCTAAAGGTCCCCTGAGATAATACTGGCACTCTGCTGGGAAGGAGAAGAATACTGAGTTCTACTTCCTTCATCCTTCCTCTACCTTGGGACATTATGTTCACTAAATCACTCATGAGGTCTCAGGAGGTAAAAAGACTTAATTTCATATAGATTAAAAATTGTTTGTTATTTATACTAGTGATGCTCCAGGAATAATGTAGATGGTCAAGACAGATTGTGACTAAATTTGTTTCATTACTTTACCTGGAGGGAGTTTAAATCTCTGTAGTGCATCCTCTTTATAATGTATTTGGCTTTATACATATGGATGCAACTTCCTGGAATGGGGGCTAGCACCAAAAGGCACACTTTCCATCTCTTGGGTCCTGTCTGTCGGTCTGGTGGTCTGAGGTAAGCCTCTCACTATTGCTGAACACAATCAAGAGATAACACTTGAAACCAACTTGGCTCCAGCAAAGCTGGGTCATTGATTAGGTGGTTGAGTTACCCACTCCTTAATTCCTGTCTGCAAAACAAGGATGTTCACACTATTGCGAACACTCAGCAAAGCGAGGGCATGTGGATGGATTATTTAGAACATGGGCTGAGTCTACCAACTTGTACAAGTATCAGTGCATTAGTAAGATGGACCCTACATTCTTCAAACAAGGTGAGTTGGTTACGACACTTGTGATCACTTATATCATATAAGGGGTCTGGAGGTTACTTTATCAGTAAGAATAGCAGACACATATGGGGTGGTGGTGTGACCACATGGCTCCAAGAAGTCAGGCCTCTCTCATCTCTTGTTCACAATTTTATATTATGCTGAGCCTACTGATGGGGCCCCACTGTGCATTTAAAAATCAATTTACAAGAGACCCACTTTAGACCCAAAGACACCTTCATTGAAAATAAGGAGATGGAGAACCATCTATCATGCTAATGGTCAACAAAAGAAAGCTGGAGTAGCCATACTTATATCAGACAATCTAGACTTTAAAATAAAGAGTGTATCAAGAGATGCAGAAGGGCATTATATCATAATCAAGGGGTCTATCCACCAAGAAGACCTAACAATTATAAACATTTATGCACCAAATGTGAAAGCGCCCAAATATATAAATCAATTAATCACAAACATAAAGAAACTCATCAATAGTAATACCATAATAGTAGGAGATTTCAACACCCCACTCACAGCAATGGACAGATCATCTAATCAAAAAATCAACAAGGAAACAATGGCTTTGAATGGCACACCGGACCAGATGAACTTAACAGATATATTCAGAACATTTCATCCTAAAGCAGCAGAATATACATTCTTCTCAGGTGCACATGGAACATTCTCCAGAATAGACCATATACTGGGACACAAATCATTTTAAGTAAGTACAAAAAGATCGAGATCATGCCGTGCATATTTTCAGACCACAATGCTATGAAACTCAAAATCAACCATAAGAAAATATTCAGAAAGGTAACAAATACTTGGAGACTGAAAAACATCCTTCTAAAGAATGAATGGGTCAACCAAGAAGTTAAAGAGGAAATTAAAAACTATATGGAAGCCAATGCAAATGATAACATCACAACCCAAAACCTCTGGGATGCAGCAAAGGCAGTCAGTAATAAGAGGAAAGTATATAGCAATCCAGGCCTTCCTAAAGAAGGAAGAAAGATCACACAGATACACAACCTAACATTAAGCATAAGAGGCTGAAAAAAGAACAGCAAATAAAACCCAGAACCAGCAGAAGACAGGAAATAATAAAGATTAGAGCAGAAATTAATGTTATAGAAAAAAAATTTAAAAAAATTAAAAAAAAAAAACAACAGTAGAACAAACCAATGAAACCAGAACCTGGTTCTTTGAAAGAATTAACAAAATTGATAAACCACTAGCCAGTTTGATCAAAAAGAAAAAGCAAAGGACTCAAATAAATAAAATCCAGAATGAAAGAGGAAAGATCACAACCAACATAGCAGAAATAAAAACAATAATAAGAGAATATTATATGCCAATAAAATGGGCAATCTGGAAGAAAAAGACAAATTCCTAGAATCATATACGCTACTAAAACTGAAACAGGAAGAAATAGAAAATTTGAACAGACCCAAAATCAGGAAGGAAATCAAATTGGTAATCAAAAATCTCCCAAAAAACAGGAGTCCAGGGCCAGATGGCTTTCCAGGGGAATTCTACCAAACATTTAAGGAAGAGTTAACACCTATTCTCCTGAAGCTGTTCCAAAAAATAGAAATGGAAGGAAAACTTCCAAAATCTTTCTGTGAGGCCAGCATTACCTTGATTCCAAAATGAGAGAGAGATCCCACTGAAAAGGAGAACTGTAGACAAATTTCCCTGATGAATATGGATGCAAAAATCCTCTGCGAGATATTAGCCAACTGGATCCAACAATACATTAAAAAAATTATTCACCACGACCAAGAAGGATTTATACCAGGGATGCAGGGCTGGTTCAATATCTGCAAAACAGTTAACGTGATTCATCACATCAATAAAAGAAAGGACAGGAACCATATGATCCTCTCAGTAGATGCAGAGAAAGCATTAGACAAAATACAGAATCCTTTCTTGATAAAAACACTCAAGAAAGTGAGGGATAGAAGGAGCATACCTCAAGGTCATAAAAAGCCATATATGAATGATCCAAAGTTGATATCATCCTCAATGGGGCAAAAATGGCAACTTTATCCATAAGGTCAGGAACAAGACAGGGATGTCCACTCTTGCCACTGTTATTCAACATAGTATTGGAAGTCTTAGCCTCTGCAATCAGACAACACAAACAAATAAAAGGCATCCAAATCAGCCAGGAGGAGGTGAAACTTTCACTCTTTTCAGATGACATGATACTCTATATGGAAAACCCAAAATATCCCACCAAAGAACTGCTAGAATTGATTCATGAATTCAGCAAAGTTTCAGGATATAAAATGAATGCACAGAAATTGGTTGCATTCCTATACACTAACGATGAAGCAACAGAAAGAGAAATCAAGGAATAGATCCCATTTACAATTGCACCAAAAAGCATAAAATATCTAGGAATAAATCTAACCAAAGAGGTGAAAGATCTATACACTGAAAACTATACAAAGCTTATGAAAGAAATTGAAGAAGACAAAAAGAAATGGAAAAAAGATTCCATGCTCCTGGATAGGAAGAACAAATATTGTTAAAATGTCGATACTATCCAAAGCAATGTATATATTCAAAGCAATTCCTATCAACATAACACCAGCATTCCTCACAGAGCTAGAACAAATAATCCTAAAATTTGTATGGAACCAGAAAGACCCCGAATAGCAAAAGCAATTTTGAAAAAAGAAAACCAAAGCAGGAGGCAGTACAATCCTGGACTTCAAGCTATACTACAAAGCTGTAATCATCAAGACAGTATGGTACTGGCACAAGAACAGACACTCAGATCAATGGAACAGAATAGAGAACCCAGAAATAGACCCACAAACATATGTCTAACTAATCTTTGACAAAGCAGACAAGAATATCCAATGGAATAAAGTCTCTTCAGCAAGTGGTGCTGGGAAAACTGACAGCGACCTGCAGAAGAATGAACCTGGACCACTTTCTTACAAAATTTTCTTACAAAAATAAACTTACAAAAATAAACTCAAAATGAATTAAAGACTGAAATGTAAGATAGGTATCCATCAAAATCCTTGAGGAGAAATCAGGCAAAAACCTCTTTAATCTTGGCTGCAGCAACTTCTTACTCAACACGTCTCCGGAGGGAAGGGAAACAAAAGCAAAAATGAACTACTGGGACCTCATCAAAATAGAAGGAAACAATCAGCAAAACTAAAAGGCAACCAACAGAATGGGAGAAGATATTGGTAAATACATATCAGATAAAGGGTTAGTATCCAAAATCTATAAAGAACTTACCAAACTCAACACCCAAAAAACAAATAATCCAGTGAAGAAATGGGCAAAAGACATGAATAGACACTTCTCCAAAGAAGACATCCAGATGGGCAACCGACACATGAAAAAATGCTCAACATCACTCTTCATCAGGGAAATACAAACCAAAATCGCAATGAGATACCACCTCACACCTGTCAGAATGGCTAACATTAACAACTCAGGCAACAACAGATGTTGGCGAGGATACGGAGAAAGAGGATCTGTTTTGCATTGTTGGTGGCAATGCAAGCCACTCTGGAAAACAGTATGGAGTTCCTCAAAAAACTAAATATAGAACTACCCTATCACCCAGCAATTGCACTACTAGGCATTTATCCACAGGATACAGGTGTGCTGTTTCAAAGGGACACGTGCACCCCCATGTGTATAGCAGCACTGTCAATAATAGCCAAAGTATGGAAAGAGCCCAAATGTGCATCGATGGATGAATGGATAAAGAAGATGTGGTATATGCATACAATGGAATATTACTTGGCAATCAAAAAAATGAAATCATGCCATTTGCAACTACGTGGATGAAACTGGAGGGTATTATGCTAAGTGAAATTAGTCAGAGAAAGACAAAAATCATATGACTTCACTCATATGAGGACTTTGAGAGACAAAACAGATGAACATAAGGGAAGGGAAACAAAAATAATGGGAAAACAGGGAGGGGGACAAAACAGAAGAGACTCATAAATATGGAGTACAAACTGAGGGTTACTGGAGGGATTGTGGGAGGGGTGAGGTGCTAAATGGCTAAGGGACACTAAGGAATCTACTCCTGAAATCCTGGTTGCACTATATGCTAACTAATTTGGATGTAAATTAAAAAATAAATAAATAAATAAAACAAGCTAATTAAAAAAAAGAAATAGAAAAAAATCAATTACAGGTCTAATTATTTTTGGAATGTGGTGGTCCTGTGTCCCTATCTTGGTTATAGAGCACCCTCTCTCACTCCCTTGCATGTGTTAGCACTATCCTAATGTCAGTGGATGTTAACTTCACTTCCTACTCTTAGAAGTTATCCTTTCTGGAAGAGAGAGCACTTGCAAGATTCACTTCCAGAGGAGTGTTCATGAATATTTGGGCAATGAGTGGTGTCCAGTACTTTGGAAAGAAGAAAGTGCATTTATCATTTGGTACTGATATTTAACTTCCTAAAACTCGTATTTCATACAAATAATAACACAGGAAAGGATTTTATCTAGAAAGAAAATATACTAGCAAAGTGGAAGACAATTTTTATAGAAAAAAATCATGTACTCTTAAAAAAGTTATCTTTTTAATTTAATTTAATTTTTAATTTAATTTTTAATTCCAGTATAATTAACATACAATGTTATACAAGTTTCAGGTGTATGATATAATGACTCAACAATTCTATACATTAGTCAGTGCTCATAATGACAGGTGTACAATGACAATTTCTTTCACCTATTTCACCCTATCCTTCACTCCTATCCTTCACCCACCTATTTCACCCCTATCCTTCACCCACCACCCCTCTGGTAAACCATTAATTTGTTCCCTATAGTTAAGAGTCAGCTTTTTGGTTTATCTCTCTCTTTCTTTTGTTACTTAAATTTCACATATGAGTGAAATATATATATATATATATATATATATATATATATATGTGAAAAATGTGAGATATATATATTCATCAGTTGACGGAAACTTGTCCTTGCAATCTTGGCTATTGTAAATAATGTTACTATAAACATAGGGGTACATATATCTTTTTGAATTAGTATTTTTATTTTTATTTGAGTAAATACTCAGTAGTGGAATTACTAAATCATATGGTAGTTCACTCTTAAATTTTTTGAGGAGCCTCCATACTGTTTTCTACAGTGGCTGCACCAGTTTGCATTCCTACCAACAGTGCACAAGGGATATTTTTCTCCACATCCTAACCAACAGTTTTTATCTATTATCTTTTTGATAATATAAATATTCTGACAGATGTGAGGTGACATCTCATTGTGTGTTTGATTTGCATTTCTCTGATAAGGAAATTGAGCATCTTTTTGTGTGTCTGTTGACTATCTGTATGTCTTCTTTGGATGAATGTCTGTTCAGTTCTTCTGCCCATTTTTAATTGGATGATTTTTTTTGGTGTTGAGTTGTATAAGTTCTTTATATACGTTAGATATTAATCTCTTATCAGATATATAATTTGTAAATATCTTCTCCCATTCTGTAGGTTGCATTTTTATTTTGTTGATTGTTTCCTTTTGCTGTACAGAAACGTTTCATCTTGATGTAGTTCCAATAGTATTTACTTTTGCTTTTGTTTCCCTTGTCTCAGGGGACATATCTAGAAAGATGTTGCTATGGTCAATGTCAGAAAAATTACTGGCTATGCTATCCTCTAGGATTTTTATGGTTTCAGGTCCCACATTTAGATCCTTAATGAATTTTGACTTTAGTTTTGTGTATGGTGTAAGAAAGTGGCACAGTTTAATTCTTTGAATTTAGCCGTCCAGGTTTCCCAAAACTATTTATTGAAGAGACTATTTTTTTTTCATTGAATATTCTTTCATCCTTCATCATAGATTAATTGACCACATAATGGTGGGTTTATTTCTGGGTTCTCTATTATGTTCCATTGTTCTATATGTCTATTTTGTTCCAGTACCATACTATTTTCATTACTACAGCTTTGTAGTATCTCTTGAAATCTGGGATTGTGATACCTCTAGTTTTGTTATTTTTTAAGATTGTGTTGGTCATTCAGGATCTTTTGTGGTTCCACACAAATATCAAATTTCTAAAAGATTCACATCTTCAATTTCGGGGTTTCATACATTCTATGTGAAGGTTCTACATATAACATCCTTTTTTCTTAACATAAGATGACGTCCTAGAAAATTGAAGGTGCAAATCTTTCCAAAATTTAATGTTTAAAAAATAGGGAAAAAAACAATTTTGGGTCTTGCCTGACTCTTTTGTAATGGTTAAGGTCCAAGGGGCTGCAAATTTGTCTCTGAAAAGGTCCTACCTCCAGTGCCAGGGGCACTAATGGGGAGAGGCAAACACCACTTTTGGCTGCGTGTGTTTGTAGCCAGAAAAATTAGGGGCTTAGGGGGCTGCCTTAGAATTTAGGCAAGCATCTAGGCACCTACACCCACCCTGGTTTTCTTTACATATCTCCATGCAAAGGTGTACCTTATAGTGGGAAAGCACATCATTTGCATTACTTTTCAAAATTGATTTTAAAGTTTGCTTTGCTTAATTGCAAAGCACTAATCAACTAGAAATTAACTTGTAAGTATTGTAACTACCTTCCTTCAAACTTTTCTATATATGCAAGAATTTTGAAGTCTCTGCCAATGTGCAGTGATATGAAAAGAGAGCAACACTACCATGACTATTTGTAAAAGATGATATGCTTCATATTCTCACTTCTACCATGGCCTGGCATACTTTTTTCATGAATGAGTGTATCTATTGAATTATTTTATATATTTATTAGTTACTTATATTTAATATACATTTGCATAATATAGATATATATACACATACTTAGAATAAACTTCCAAATAGTTTTTAAAATTAGGACTACATGAAGATGACTAAAAAAATTTCTTGAAAACAAATGACCTTAATGTGTTAAGTTCAAGCTATTTATTTCCATTATGGAATTAAAAATTATATTTGGATGGTTATTTTTCCAATTTCCATGGAGAACCTTTGTCATGAAGAGGTTTTGAAGCATGGCCAAGTTTTCACTGCCCTAAGTAGTGAGGTGGGATTTGTTCCAAGGCAGCCTGGCTCCAGGCTGTGCTTTCATCAGGACACACTGAAGAGGAATAAGAAGGTGTAACAGGACCAGTTAGTGCTGCAGTTTTTCCCTTAGGAACAACATGAGAAGATGAGGCTAATAAATCTGAGTGGACACGCAGACCTGGGTGTTCCCAGTCCCTTGTGTTCACACTCATGAAGTTACCTGTGATGTCACCAGTTTTTTAGAAACCTGGGAAGAAGAAAGCAGCTTTGAAAGGTACTTCCTGAATAGAGAAAGGTGGGGCCAAGATGGTGGAGCAGCATGGAAGTTCTCAGCTTCTCTTGTCCATGAAATGCAGCTAGATCAACACCAAACAATTTCGTACACCTAGGAAATTGATCTAAGGATTAACACAACAATCTGCATAACTTGAGCTACAGAACTTGTCAGGTATGTGGTGCAGAGAGGTAAAGTTGGGGAAAGGGAAGCCACGGAGGGTAAGGACCTGCTCTTGTGGAGAGAGGACACAGAAAGTGGGGAAGAGTGTGGCACATCAGGAGAGTACAGGAAAAGCATTCCCCCCAAAAGTAGCTGGAGAGAAAGAGAAAGAGTGAAAACACCCACAAGTTACTGAACAACAAATCTGTTCCACAAAACCACTGATGGGGAGAAAGGAGAGGGTTTCAATACCATTAGGACTCTATAAATGGGAGCACAGAGTCAGATTCTGGAGCTTAATACCTGGAGGTGCTCTGGTGGGGAAGAAGGTGAATCCCTAGCATCAAGCAGCGAGGTCTGAGGGGTCCATGGGCCACACAAGGAGAAATGGTTCCCCTGCTTTGAAGCGTTTGATAGAGGCCATATGGCCTTCCCACAGACAAAGGTCCCAGTGGACTCCAGAGAACAGCCATGTTTTCTGGTATTGGAACAAAGATGCTGGTATTGGAACAAAGATGCTAAAGTGCAGTGAAACCTGGCCCTGGCTATGTGTTTTGATTTGCCAAAATCTCTGAACCTTAGCTGCTTAACATGCATATTATCTGGGGCAAGCCAGCACTCAGTCATTGCTCAGTGACACTCTCCCAAAGTGTCTGAGCAGGTGAAAGTCACAGGGCCCTCAGAAGTGAGGGGTTTGGAAATACAGCTCCATCTGAGATAAAATTCAGAAGGCAGGTGCTGCCTGACAGGCTGATGGCTTGAACATGGACAGTGTAGAAGCAAGGAGTGGACAGAAGCCTGAGACAAAGGATGGGTGTTTGATTGCAGGTCAGTGAGAGGTAGAATTCCTGTTCTAGAAACTAGGAAGCTGGGTGACATTATTTTCACCTCCCCCGCACATGTGCATACATGCACATGTGCATGCACACACCAATCCACCCAACTAAGCTCAGCAGCGCCACCTGGAGGAGAACAGAGCTGTTAAACCAAGTCCCGTCCAACTGCACTCTCCAAGTGCATGCTCTAGAGGACTACTACAAGTCCCTACACCTGCTTAGTGTAGGAACTATAAGTGCTTCATAGTTTGAGTTCCAGAGGAAACGAGATGTAACATCATTTGGGTTTCATTCTGTTTGCTGTTTCATCAAAGGGCCATTTTTTCCCCTCCTTTTCTCCTTTCTTTAATTTTTTTTTTCGATACAGAAAGAGAAAATTTTATTTTTATTTTACTTTAATATTTTTAAAATTCCTCTTACTATTTTTTTTTCATTTTTTATATTTTTTAATTCTATTTCACTTTCATTTTATTCTATTTTATTGTATACATTTTTTTTAATTTAACTTTTTCTCACTTTTTTTCTTTCTTTCTTTTCTTTCCCCTATTTCTCTATTCTATCAAACTTCTTTAAACAACCAGGCCAAAATGCACCTAGGATCTAGCTTCCGTTGTTTGATTTTTGGTGCTGTTTTTCATTTTTAAAATTAAAAATTTTATTTTATTAATTCTTTTTTTCCTCCACAATGACAAAACAAAGGAATTCATCCTCCCACCAAAAAAAAAAAAAAAAAAAAAAAAAAAGGACAGGAAGAAGTAACAGCCAGGGGCTTAATCAACATAGACATAAGCAAGATATCTGAACTACAATTCAGAATCATGATAATAAGAATACTAGCTGGAGTTGAAAAAAGCATAGAATCCCTTTCTGTGGAGATAAAAGAAATAAAATTTAATCAGGGTGAAATTAAAAATGTTAAAACCGAGGGACACCTGGTGGCTCAGTCAGTTGAACATTCAACTTTAGGTCAGGTTATGATCTCATGGCTCGTGAGTTCAAGCCCCACGTTGGGCTTTGTGCTGACAGCCCAGAGCCTGGAGTATGTTTCAGATTCTGTGTCTCCCTCTGTCTCTGCCCCTCCCCTGCTCTCTCTCTCTCCCTCTCTCTCAAAATAAATAAACATTAAAAATATGCTATAACTAAGATGCAATCTCAAGTGGTTGCAATAGTGACAAGGATGGACGAAGCAGAGCAACGTATCAGTGACATAGAAGATGAAGTTATGGAGAATAATTAAGCAGAAAAACAGAGGGAAACAAAGACAAAAGAGCACAATACAAGAATTAGAGAACTCAGTGACTTATTAAAAAGGAATAGCATCCAAATAATGGAAGTCCCAGAAGATGAAGAAAGAGAAAAAGAGGTAGAAGGTTTAGGAGAATAAATTATAGTAGAAAACATTCCTAACCTGGGTAAAGACGCAGACTTCAAAATTCAAGAAGCACAGAGAACTCTCATTAGATTTAAAAAATTCGGCCATCAACAAGGCATATCACAGTCAAATTCACAAAATACACAGACAAAGAAAGAATTATGAAAGCAGCCAGAGGAAAAAAGCCCTTAACCTATAAGGGAAGACAGATCAGGTTAGGCAGCAGATCTATCCACAGAAACATGGCAAGCCAGAAAGGAGTGGCAGGATATATTCAATGTGCTGAATTGGAAAAATATGTAGCCAAGAATTCTTTACCCAGCAACATTGTCATTCAAAATACAAAGAGAGATAAAGAGTTTCCCAGAAAAACAAAAAATTAAAGGAGTTCATAACCACTAAACCAGCTGTACAAGAAATTTTAAGGGGGACTCTCTGAGGGGAGAAAAGATGAAATGGAACAAAAAAGGCCAGAAGCAACAAAAACTAGAAAGGACCAAAGAACACCACCAGAAACTCCAACTCTACAGACAACACAATGGCAATAAATTCATGCCTTTCAGTACTCACTTTAAATGTCAATGGACTCGGGGCACCTGGGTGATTCAGTTGGTTAAGCACCTGACTTTGGCTCAGTTTATGATCCCACAGTTCATGAGTTTGAGCCCTGTGTTGGGCTTTGTGCTGACAGCTCAGAGCCTGGAACCTGCTTCAGATTCTGTGTCTCCCTCTGTTTGCCCCTCCCCCGCTCATGCTTTCTCTCTCAAAAATTAATAAACATTAAAAATAAATAAATAAATAAATAAATAAATAAATAAATATCGGTGGACTAAATGCTCCAATCAAAAGACATAGGGTAACAGAATGGATAAGAGAACAATATCAATCTATATACTGTTTACAAGAGATCCTTTTTATTTTATTTTATTTTATTTTATTTTATTTTATTTTATTTCAGATTAAATATAATTTATTGTCAAATTAGTTTCCATACAACACCCAGTGCTCGTCCCAACAGGTGGCCTCCTCAATGCCCATCACCCACTTTCCCCTCTCCCCCAACCCCCTTAAACCCTCAGTGTGTTTTCAGTATCCAGGAGTCTCTTATGGTTTGCCTCCTTCCCTCTCTGTAACTTTTTTCCCCTTCCCCTCACCCATGGTCTTCTGTTGTTTCTCAGGATCCACATATGAGTGAAAACATATGGTATCTGTCTTTATCTTCCTGACTTATTTCACTTAACATAATACCCTCTAGTTCCATCCATGTTGCTACAAATGGCCAGATTTCATTTTTTCTCATTGCCAAGTAGTATCCCATTGTATATAGAAACCACATCTTCTTTATCCATTCATCAGTTGATAGACATTTAGGCTCTTTCCATAATTTGGCTATTGTTGAAAGAGTTGCTATAAAAATTGGGGTGCAAGTGCCCCTATGCATCAGCACTCCTGTATCCCTTGGGTAAATTCCTAGCAGTGCTATTGTTGGGTCATAGGATAGACTTATTTTAATTTTTTGAGGAACCTCCACACTCTTTTCCAGAGCTGCTGCACCAATTTGCATTCCCACCAACAGTGCAAGAGGGTTCCTGTTTCTCCACATACTTTCTAGCATCTATAATACAAGAGACCCATTTTAGACAGAAAGACACCTTCAGATTGAAAGTAAGGGCATAGAGAAACATGTATCATGCTAATGGTCACCAAAAAGAAAGCTGGAGTAGCCATACTTATATCAGACAAACTAGATTTAAAATAAAGATGATAACAAGAGATGAATAAGGGCATTATATCATAATTAAGGGGTCTATCCACCAATAAGGTATAACAATTGTAAACATTTATGCCCCCAACGTTGAAGGAAGCATATGTATAAGTCACTTAATCACAAACATACAGAAACTCATTGATAATAATACCATAATTGTAGGGGACTTCAACACCCCACTCACAACAATGGACAGATCATCTAAACAGAAAATCAACAAAGTAACAATGGCTTTGAATGGCACACTGAACCAGATGGACTTAACAGATATATTCAGAACAGTTCTTCTTAAAGCAGCAAAATACACATTCTTCTCGAGTGCACATGGAAGATTCTCCACAATAGATCACATGCTGAGACACAAATCAGAACTCAACAAATACAAAAAGATTGAAATCATACTGTGTATATTTACAGATCACAATGCTATGAAACTTGAAATCAATCACAAGAAAAATTTTGGAAAGATTATGAATACATGGATATTAAAGTACATCCTATGAAAGAATAAATGGGTTAACCAAGAAACTAAAGAGGAAATTAAAACGAATATTGAAGCCAATGAAAATGAAAACACAACAGCCCAAAACCTTTGGGATGTAGCAAAGGTGGTCATAAGAGGGAATTATATAGCAATCCAGGCCTTCCTAAGGAAGAAAGAAAGGCCTCAGATACACAACCTAATCTTTCACCTTAAAGAGCTGGAAAAAGAACAGCAAATAAAACCCTAAACCAGCAGAAGACAGGAAATAATGATATTGAAATTAAAAAAAAAAGACAACAGTAAAACAGATCAATTAAACCAGTAGCTGATTCTTTGACAGAATTAACAAAAATGACAAACGCCAAGCATGCTTCTTAAAAAGAAAAAGGAAAGGACCCAAAAAAATAAAATCACGAATAAAAGAATAAAGATCACAACCAACACTGCAGAAATACAAACAATAAGAGATTAATGGCAATTATATGCCAATACATTGGGCAATCCTGAATAAATGCACAAATTCCTAGAAACATATAAACTACTAAAACTAAAAGAAGAAGAAATAGAAAATTTGAACAGACCCATAACCAGTAAAGGAATGAATTAGTAATCAAAAATCTCCCCCCAAAATAAGAGTCCAAAGCAAGATGGCTTTCCAGGGGAATTATACCAAACATTTAAAGAAGTGTTAACAGCTATCTTTGAAAGCTGTTCCAAAAAATAGAAACTGAAGGAAAACTTCCAAACTCATTTTATGAGGTCAGTGTTACCCTTATTTCAAAGCCAGACAAAGACCCCACTGCAAAGGAGAACTACAGACCAATTTCCCTGATGAACGTGGATGCAAAAATTCTTAACAAGATACTACTTAACTGGATCCAACAATATTTATCCAATAATAAAGTATTATTGATCATGATCAAGTGGAATTTATTCCTGGGATGCAGGGCTGCTTCAATATCCACAAATCAATTAATGTGATGCATCATATTGAGAGAAAGAACCACATGATGTTCTCAGTAGATGCAGAGAAAGCATTTGACAATATATAGCCTTTTTTCTTGACAAAAACCTTCAAGGAAGTAAGGGTAGAAGGATCATACCTCAATATCATAAAAGCCATCTATGAAAGACCCACTGCTAATATCATCCTCAATGGGGAAAAACTGAGAGCTTTCCCCCTAAGGTTAGGAACATGACAAGGATGTTCATTCTCACCACTGTTATTCAACATAGTGTTGGAAGTCCTAGCCTCAGGAATCAGACAACACAAAGAAATAAAAGGAATCCAAATCATCAAGGAGGAAGCCAAACTTTCACTCTTCGCAAATGACATGATGCTTTATGTGGAAAACCCAAAAGATTCCACCAAAAAACTGCTAGAACTTATCCATGAATTCAGCAAAGTCACAGGATATAAAATCAATACACAGAAATCAGTTGCATTTCTATACACAAAATAGAAGCAGCAGAAAGAGAAACCAAGGGATTGATCTCATTTACAATTGCACCAAAAAAAAAAAAAAAAAAAAAAACATAAAATACCTAGGAATAAACCTAAACAAAAGGTGAAAAATCTATACATTTAAAACTATAGAAAGCTTATGAAATAAATTGAAGAAGGCACAGAAAATGGAAAATTATTCCATGCTCATGGATTGGAAGAAGAAATATTGTTAAAATATCAATACTACTGAAAGAAATCCAAATATTCAGTGCAATCCACTATCAAAATAACACCATCATTCTTCATAGAGCTAGAACAAACAATCCTAAAATTTGTATGGAACCAGAAAAGACCCTGAATAGCTTAAATCCTAAAAAAGTAATCCTAAAAAAGAAAACCAAAGCTGGGGGAGTCACAAGTCCAGACTACAAGATGTATCACAAAGTTGTAATCATCAAGCCAATATTGTGCTGGCACCAAAATAGACACATAGATCAATGGAACAGAATAGAGAACACAGAAATGGACCCACAAACATACGGCCCACTAATCTTCAACAAAGCAGGAAATAAAATCGAATGGAATAAAGATAGTCTCTTCAGCAAATGGTGTTCCTAGAGGAGAAATCAGGAAAAAAAAAAAAAAAAACTCTTTGACCACTGCCACAACAACTTCTTACTCAACATGTCTACAGAGGCAAGGGAAACAAAAGCAAAAATGAACTATTGGAACTTCATCAAAATAAAAACCTTCGACACTATGAAGGAAACAGTCAGCAAAACTGAAAGGTAACCAACAGAATGGGAGAAGATATTAGCAGATGACATATCAGATAAAGGGTTAGTATCCAAAATCTATAAAGAACTTATCAAACTCAACTCCCAAAAAATGAATAATCCATTGAAGAAATAGGCAAAAGACATGAATAGACAGTTCTCCAAAGAAGACATCCAGATGGCTAACAGACACATGAAAAAGTGCTCAACATCACTCATCATCAGGGAAATACAAATCAAAACCACAATGAGATACCACCTTACACCTGTCAGAATGGCTAACATTAACAACTCAGGCAACAACAGATAGATATTGTCAAGGATGCAGAGAAAGAGGAACACTTTTGCACTGATGGTGGGAATGCAAACTGATGGGGGTGCAGTCAGTATGGAAAACTGTATGGAGTTTCCTCCAAAAATTAAAAAATGGAACTACTATATGACCCAGCAATTGCACTACTTGGTATTTATCCAAGGGATACAAGTGTGCTGTTTCGAAAGGACACATCCACCCCAATGTTTATAGTAGTGCTATCAACAGTAGCCAAAGTATGGAAAGAGTCCAGATGCCCATTGACTGATGAATGGATAAAGAAAATGGGGTATGTATATACAATGAAATATTATTTGGCAATCAGAAAGAAAGAAATCTTGCCATTTGCAACAATATGGCTGGAACTAGAGTGTATCATACTAAGAGAAATTAGTCAGTCAGAGAAAGACAAAAATCATAGGACTTCACTCATATGAGGAATTTAAGATACAAAACAGATGAACATAAGGGAAGGGAAGCAAAAATAGAATAAAAACAGGGAGGGGGACAAAACAAAAGACTCTTAAATACAGAGAACAAACTGAGGGTTGCTGGAGGGGATTGGGGTGGGGGGATGGGGTAAATTGGCAAGGGGATTTAGGGAGGATACTTGTTGGGATGAGTACTATGTGTTATATAGAGACAATGAATCACTGGGTTCTACTCCTGAAATCATTATTGCACTATATGCTAACTAACTTGGATGTAAATATATAAATAAATAAATAATAAATAAATGAATAAATAATAATAAATAAATAAATAAATAATAAAATTGGAAAGAGAGAAAGAAAGAAAGAAAGAAAGAAAGAAAGAAAGAATCAAAGATTACCTCCTGTGCCTTCACCTTGTGCTGTATCTCCAGTCCTGCGGGTTCCCAGAAACATTCCCAGTTATGGCATCTAGAACGTATTTAATACCCCTTTTGAGGACTAGAGTCACACAACTATGAGAATATTAATGTACATTTCCTGTATTATTTGTAAAGGAACAAAATAATATTTTTAAATCATTTTTGAATTTTCAGAGATAAGAAAACATTCCTGATAAGTATCTATCTTATCTTGATGATAAGTATCATCAAGAAGTGAGAAATGGAAACTATTTCTATGACATTCTTTATGTTGGATGTGCAAATGCAATTTATATCCTCTGTAGTGAAATATCCTCTCTAGTGGTTTTCTCTGATCTGCTTTCCCTGTAATACCAACTTCTTCAACCATGGATTTTACTACAGTAATTACAAATCATCATGTGATTCCAATCCCTTTGTGAAAACATAATAAATAATGATTTTTATTTTATTTTATTATTTTTTTTTTTTAGACTTTGAGGGCACATAGTTTTTTTTTTTATTTTTTTTATTTTTTAATATATGAAATTTACTGTCAAATTGGTTTCCATACAACACCCAGTGCTCATCCCAAAAGGTGCCCTCCTCAATACCCATCACCCACCCTCCCCTCCCTCCCACCCCCCATCAACCCTCAGTTTGTTCTCAGTTTTTAACAGTCTCTTATGCTTTGGCTCTCTCCCACTCTAACCTCTTTTTTTTTTTTTCCTTCCCCTCCCCCATGGGTTTCTGTTACGTTTCTCAGGATCCACATAAGAGTGAAACCATACGGTATCTGTCTTTCTCTGTATGGCTTATTTCACTTAGCATCACACTCTCCAGTTCCATCCACGTTGCTACAAAAGGCCATATTTCATTCTTTCTCATTGCCACGTAGTATTCCATTGTGTATATAAACCACAATTTCTTTATCCATTCATCAGTTGATGGACATTTAGGCTCTTTCCATAATTTGGCTATTGTTGAGAGTGCTGCTGTAAACATTGGGGTACAAGTGCCCCTATGCATCAGTACTCCTGTATCCCATGGATAAATTCCTAGCAGTGCTATTGCTGGGTCATAGGGTAGGTCTATTTTCAATTTTCTGAGGAACCTCCACACTGCTTTCCAGAGCGGCTGCACCAATTTGCATTCCCACCAACAGTGCAAGAGGGTTCCCGTTTCTCCACATCCTCTCCAGCATCTATAGTCTCCTGATTTGTTCATTTTGGCCACTCTGACTGGCGTGAGGTGATATTTGAGTGTGGTTTTGATTTGTATTTCCCTGATAAGGAGCGACGTGGAACATCTTTTCATGTGCCTGTTGGCCATCCGGATGTCTTCTTTAGAGAAGTGTCTATTCATGTTTTCTGCCCATTTCTTCACTGGGTTATTTGTTTTTCCGGTGTGGAGTTTGATGAGCTCTTTATAGATATTGGATACTAGCCCTTTGTCCGATATGTCATTTGCAAATATCTTTTCCCATTCCGTTGGTTGCCTTTTAGTTTTGTTGGTTGTTTCCTTTGCTGTGCAGAAGCTTTTTATCTTCATAAGGTGTAGGTAATTCGTTTTTGCTTTTAATTCCCTTGCCTTTGGGGATGTGCCGAGTAAGAGATTGCTACGGCTGAGGTCAGAGAGGTCTTTTCCTGCTTTCTCCTCTAAGGTTTTGATGGTTTCCTGTCTCACATTCAGGTCCTTTATCCATTTTGAGTTTATTTTTGTGAATGGTGTGAGAAAGTGGTCTAGTTTCAACCTTCTGCATGTTGCTGTCCAGTTCTCCCAGCACCATTTGTTAAAGAGACTGTCTTTTTTCCATTGGATGTTCTTTCCTGCTTTGTCAAAGATGAGTTGGCCATACGTTTGTGGGTCTAGTTCTGGGGTTTCTATTCTATTCCATTGGTCTATGTGTCTGTTTTTGTGCCAGTACCATGCTGTCCTGATGATGACAGCTTTGTAGTAGAGGCTAAAGTCTGGGATTGTGATGCCTCCTGCTTTGGTCTTCTTCTTCAAAATTACTTTGGCTATCCAGGGCCTTTTGTGGTTCCATATGAATTTTAGGATTGCTTGTTCTAGTTTCGAGAAGAATGCTGGTGCAATTTTGATTGGGATTGCATTGAATGTGTAGATAGCTTTGGGTAGTATTGACATTTTGACAATATTTATTCTTCCAATCCATGAGCAGGGAATGTCTTTCCATTTCTTTATATCTTCTTCAATTACCTTCATAAGATTTCTATAGTTTTCAGCATACAGATCTTTTACATCTTTGGTTAGATTTATTCCTAGGTATTTTATGCTTCTTGGTGCAATTGTGAATGGGATCAGTTTCTTTATTTGTCTTTCTGTTGCTTCATTGTTAGTGTATAAGAATGCAACTGATCTGTACATTGATTTTGTATCCTACCACTTTGCTGAATTCATGTATCAGTTCTAGCAGACTTTTGGTGGAGTCTATCGGATTTTCCATATATAATATCATGTCATCTGCAAAAAGCGAAAGCTTGACTTCATCTTTGCCAATTTTGATGCCTTTGATTTCCTTTTGTTGTCTGATTGCTGATGCTAGAACTTCCAGCACTATGTTAAACAACAGCGGTGAGAGTGGGCATCCCTGTTGTGTTCATGATCTCAGGGAAAAAGCTGTCAGTTTTTCCCTGTTGAGGATGATGTTAGCTGTGGGCTTTTCATAAATGGCTTTTATGATCTTTAAGTATGTTCCTTCTATCCCGACTTTCTCAAGGGTTTTTATTAAGAAAGGGTGCTGGATTTTGTCAAAGGCCTTTTCTGCATCGATTGACAGGATCATATGGTTCTTCTCTTTTTTTTTTTGTTAATGTGATGTAGCACGTTGATCGATTTGCAAATGTTGAACCAGCCCTGCATCCCAGGAATGAATCCCACTTGATCATGGTGAATAATTCTTTTTATATGCTGTTGAATTCGATTTGCTAGTATCTTATTGAGAATTTTTGCATCCATATTCATCAAGGATATTGGTCTGTAGTTCTCTTTTTTTACTGGGTCTCTGTCGGGTTTAGGAATCAAAGTAATACTGGCTTCATAGAATGAGTCTGGAAGTTTTCCTTCCCTTCCTATTTCTTGGAATAGCTTGAGAAAGATAGGTATTATCTCTGCTTTAAACGTCTGGTAGAACTCCCCTGGGAAGCCATCTGGTCCTGGACTCTTATTTGTTGGGAGATTTTTGATAACCGATTCAATTTCTTCGCTGGTTATGGGTCTGTTCAAGCTTTCTATTTCCTCCTGATTGAGTTTTGGAAGAGTGTGGGTGTTTAGGAATTTGTCCATTTCTTCCAGGTTGTCCAATTTGTTGGCATATAATTTTTCATAGTATTCCCTGATAATTGTTTGTATCTCTGAGGGATTGGTTGTAATCATTCCATTTTCATTCATGATTTTATCTATTTGGGTCATCTCCCTTTTCTTTGTGAGAAGCCTGGCTAGAGGTTTGTCAGTTTTGTTTATTTTTTCAAAAAACCAACTCTTGGTTTCGTTGATCTGCCCTACAGTTTTTTTAGATTCTATATTGTTTATTTCTGCTCTGATCTTTATTATTTCTCTTCTTCTGCTGGGTTTAGGCTGCCTTTGCTGTTCTGCTTCTATTTCCTTTAGGTGTGCTGTTAGATTTTGTATTTGGGATTTTTCTTGTTTCTTGAGATAGGCCTGGATTGCAATGTATTTTCGTCTCAGGATTGCCATCGCTGCGTCCTAAAGCGTTTGGATTGTTGTATTTTCATTTTCGTTTGTTTCCATATATTTTTTAATTTCTTCTCTAATTGCCTGGTTGACCCACTCATTCGTTAGTAGGGTGTTCTTTAACCTCCATGCTTTTAGAGGTTTTCCAGACTTTTTCCTGTGGTTGATTTCAAGGTTCATAGCATTGTGGTCTGAAAGTATGCATGGTATAATTTCAATTCTTGTAAACTTATGAAGGGCTCTTTTGTGACCCAGTATATGATCTATCTTGGAGAATGTTCCATGTGCACTCGAGAAGAAAGTATATTCTGTTGCTTTGGGATGCAGAGTTCTAAATATATCTGTCAAGTCCATCTGATCCAATGTATCATTCAGGGCCCTTGTTTCTTTATTGACTGTGTGTCTAGATGATCTATCCATTTCTGTAAGTGGGGTGTTAAAGTCCCCTGCAATGACCACATTCTTATCAATAAGGTTGCTTATGTTTATGAGTAATTGTTTTATATATCTGGGGGCTCTGGTATTTGGTGCATAGACATTTATAATTGTTAGCTCTTCCTGATGGATAGACCCTGTAATTATTATATAATGCCCTTCTTCATCTCTTGTTACAGCCTTTAATTGAAAGTCTAGTTTGTCTGATATAAGTATGGCTACTCCAGCTTTCTTTTGGCTTCCAGTAGCATGATAAATAGTTCTCCATCCCCTCACTCTCAATCTAAAGGTGTCCTCAGATCTAAAATGAGTCTCTTGTAGACAGCAAATAGATGGGTCTTGTTTTTTTTATCCATTCTGATACCCTATGTCTTTTGGTTGGCGCATTTAATCCATTTACATTCAGTGTTATTGTAGAAAAATATGGGTTTAGAGTCATTGTGATGTCTGTATGTTTTATGCTTGTAGTGATGTCTCTGGTACTTTGTCTCACAGGATCCCCCTTAGGATCTCTTGTAGGGCTGGTTTAGTGGTGACAAATTCCTTCAGTTTTTGTTTGTTTGGGAAGACCTTTATCTCTCCTTCTATTCTAAATGACAGACTTGCTGGATAAAGGATTCTCGGCTGCATATTTTTTCTCTGTTTAGCACACTGAAGATATCGTGCCAGTCCTTTCTGGCCAGGCAACTTTCAAAAGAGAGATCAGACACTCAAAAGAGAGTCTTATAGGTCTCCCTTTATATTTGAGGGCACGTTTATCCCTTGCTGCTTTCAGAATTTTCTCTTTATCCTTGTATTTTGCCAGTTTCACTATGATATGTCGTGCAGAAGATCGATTCAAGTTACGTCTGAAGGGAGTTCTCTGTGCCTCTTGGATTTCAATGCCTTTTTCTTTCCCCAGTTCAGGGAAGTTCTCAGCTATAATTTCTTCAAGTACCCCTTCAGCACCTTTCCCTCTCTCTTCCTCCCCTGGGATACCAATTATGCGTCGATTATTTCTTTTTAGTGTATCACTTAGTTCTCTAATTTTCCCCTCATACTCCTGGATTTTTTTTACCTCTCTTTCTCTCAGCTTCCTCTTTCTCCATAACTTTATCTTCTAGTTCACCTATTCTCTCCTCTGCCTCTTCAATCCGAGCCGTCGTGGTTTCCATTTTGTTTTGCATTTTGTTTAAAGCGTTTTTCAGCTCCTCGTGACTGTTCCTTAGTCCCTTGATCTCTGTAGCAAGAGATTCTCTGCTGTCCTCTATACTGTTTTCAAGCCCAGCGATTAATTTTATGACTATTATTCTAAATTCACTTTCTGTTATATTATTTAAATCCTTTTTGATCAGTTCATTAGTTGTTGTTATTTCCTGGAGGTTCTTCTGAGGGGAATTCTTCCATTTGGTCATTTTGGATAGTCCCTGGAGTGGTGAGGACCTGCAGGGCACTTCCCCTGTGCTGTGATGTATAACTGGAGTTGGTGGGCGGGGCCGCAGTCCGACCTGATGTCTGCCCCCAGCCCACCGCTGGGGCCACAGTCAGACTGGTGTGTGCCTTCTCTTCCCCTCTCCTAGGGGTGGTATTCACTGTGGGGTGACATGGCCCGTCTGGGCTACTTGCACACTGCCAGGCTTGTGGTGCTGGGGATCTGGCGTATTAGCTGGGTTGGGTAGGCAAGGTGCACGGGGGCAGGAGGGGCAGGCTTAGCTCGCTTCTCCTTAGGTGATCCACTTCAAGAGGGGCCCTGTGGCAGCGGGAGGGAGTCAGATCCGCTGAGGGAGGTTTGGCTCCGCAGAAGCACAGAGTTGGGTGTTTGCGTGGAGCAAGCAAGTTCTCTGGCAGGAACATGTTCTCTTTGGGATTTTGGCTGGGGGATGGGCGGGGGAGATGGCGCTGGCGAGCGCCTTTGTTCCCCGCCAAGCTGAGCTCTGCTGTCCGGGGGCTCAGCAGCTCTCCCTCCCTTTGTCCTCCAGCCTTCCCGCTTTCTGAGCAGAGCTGTTAACTTATGACCTCCCAGACGCTAAGTCGCGCTTGCTGTCGGAACACAGTCCCTCAGGCCCCTCCGCTTTTGCCAGCCAGACTCGGGGGCTCTGCTTGGCCGGCAAGCCACCCCTCCGCCCTGGCTCCCTCCCACCAGTCCATGGAGCGTGCACCGCCTAGCCGCCCTTCCTACCCTCTTCCGTGGTCCTCTCGTCTGCACTTGGCTCTGGAGACTCCGTTCTGCTAATCCTCTGGCGGTTTTCTGGGTTCTTTAGGCAGGTGTAGGTGGAATCTAAGTGATCAGCAGGATGCGCGGTGAGCCCAGAGTCCTCCTACGCCGCCATCTTCCCTCCAAATAATGATTTTTAGATAGTGGAACACTATATTCCATTCTCAAATGAAAATAATAATGAGGTATTTGCAGTTCATACAGAAATTCCAAAAAAATACCCTAAATACAAATGAACTCTTAAACACCTGTATAACAACTCCAAAATTATATCTGAGAATTGTACTGGTTATAAATTATAATGTTATTCCACACCGCAAACAACACACGCTATGATGATAGAGAGATAATAGTTAAAGGATAATAAAGATACTACTTAAATTGGGCCCAGCTTTGCTATAGGTTTAGTAGGTTTGACTATGTGAAGGTCACATACCATGAAGGGCTAAACTTTCCAGGAAAGGGAGTGGAATTGAAAATCATAATGCTAAAATTGCAACAACTGATGATTGAGCCTATCAGTTAGCTTTCTGTGTAACAAACTATCCTAAAATCTAGTTTTTTATTATTTTGCATTATTCTTGGATTGGATTGGCAAGTCGTCTGATCTTGGATGGCTAGTCAAGGATGGCTTTACTCACCTCTCTGGGTGTTGGCTTGACTTGAGCTGATACCATGGAAACATATGGGCATTTCTCATTTCCGGCAGATTGGCCTATCTCATTCATTTGGTGGTGGTTTCAGGGTTCCCAAGAGCAGCAAGATAGGCTACCCCAGCACTCAAGACTTTCCAAGTTTCTTCTGCTGTTACATTTTCTATTAAGCCACATGGCCAAGACCATGAACAAAGTAAAAGGAATTCTTATGGCTGTTTTTGCAAATAACTTACAGTACAAATAACTTACAGTACACACTTTCATCCAGAACCACCTACCTCTTAAAATTTTTGCTGATGTGCACATAAAGATTCAATATAACAGATTTTCCACTTGATTGTAAATTAGGATAAAAATGTGAACTTTTATAGAGAATATTGAGACAATTAGAGTTTGGATAGAAAGGGTAGGTGCATTTTCAAATGGAAAACCTGAAAGTGGAAGAAACTGTGTTTAAGCACAAATGTTATGAACAGCTTTGGATAACTTTGTGTTTTATTTCTGACACTTTCAACTAACATTTTGCCCATAATTGAGATATTTGAGCAGCCTTTAATTGGCATGCGTCTGTATTACAATTTTATAAAGAAAACTTCCCATGACTTCCTTTACTAATGTATTTACCCATCAGTACCAGGTGATGTGCTGATGTGCTGGGGATCTAAGGAAGATAGCCTCTGTCCCTGGGATGTATGTCTCTTGCAAACCCAGTATCCGAGTCCCTGTTGTTTATTAATCAATCAATTTCACCCTCTTCTATAACAAAGGAAAGTAAAGGAGTGTTGGGAAGTAATTTTCTAATTTTTAGAAGTCACAGATTGATATCATTAAGAAGCATAAATTTTCTTCCGTTTTGTCAAAATGCTCCACATGCTGCAACAATTCATGGCCTATTTAGGAATCTTTAAGTTCTCCAATTATTAAAACAAATTATGAACATAAGGTCTCCACAAGCATGATGATTTAAATTGGGGGATTCTGCACATTTATCACATGTTACATTTACTACTATTTTAAACACATTAATTTCACAGCTATTTATGAATTATATAAAATGTTTATTTGTAAGAATGATTTTTTTTTCTTCTTCAGAAAGGAAAATTGATTAGTGACATTGTAAATAAGTTTATGAAAAACATAAAAATATTTCTCTGTGGGTGGGAAGTGTTTTTTCAACATTTAGTAAAATGTAGACACAATAAAACATCCATCCCATGCACTACACACACTATCCACATTATACCCTCTTGAGTTGGAGTTTGTGGCAAGGCTTTAGAATAAAGGAAGTATCCTCCCAAATCCCTCTGCCTCCAACCCCAGAGCATCATGGTGTGTTCCTTTCCCTTACAAGAAAGTAATATTGGAAGTGGAGACAGGAATCCATGACTCACTCTGTAAGCTGAAGCCTCACAGATGGTTTCTGAAAACAATGGTTCCCTCTTTATCTCTGGTTTTGCTTTCTGTGGTTTCACTAGCCCTCAGTCAACCTCAGTTCTGAAACTGATGCCCCTCCTTCTGATCTATTGTTAGGACAGTAGTCGCCTAACATTATATCACAATGCCTATGTCATTCATCTCACCTCATCTCATCACGTAAGCATTTTATCATCTCACATCATCACAAGAAGGATGACTACAGTACAATAAGATACAGAGAGAGAGAGAGAGAGAGAGAGAGAGAGAGAAAGCACATTTGCATAACTTTTTTTGCAATATATTTGTTATAATTGTTCTGTTTTGTATCAGTTATAATTAACCTCTTACTATGCCTAATTTGTAAATTAAACTTTATCATATGTATGTACATATAGGGAAAAAAAGAGTGTATTATATGGTCCAGTACTATCTGTGGTGTCAGGCATTCAGTGGGGTTCTTGGAACATATTCCCCAAGGATGAGGGGGATAACTGTACTTCATGTAGAATTCAAACATACAAAATTTCCTTTTAGTGGCAGGGCGTAGAACTTGTGTAGAAGCCATTCTATCTCATCTTTTTTGCAAAAGTTAAGACAGAAATGAGTGAAATGGAAAATTACTTTCAACAGTAGAAGGCTAATGTAGGCATGAATATGGAAATATAATATGTTGCAATTGGAAGGGCCCTACGTTTAATCTACACCAACCACCCCATTGTGTAGATGAGGAAACTGAAGCTGAGGAAGGTAAACAATCTCATGTGGTTTGTAAACAGGGTAAATACGGAGGGAACTTCTGCACTGGGCTCCTTCCTTTTACATGTCCTGGTGGTTTCTTCATCTAACCAGATTTCAGCCACCTCTAGGGAAACAGATTTTAACTGTGTAGTTCAGAGCAATTAGTGCTTAGCAGTTGTGGGACTTGATGAAAATTACTTAATCTCTTAAACCTCAGTTTAACCACTGGGAGGAAGGGTTATTATAGTCTCTGTATCAATAATCAGAGACTGGAAGGTAAAGAAATATTTGCACCTCATATCTTGCTGTATGATTTACTGATTTCAAGTCAGCATTTTTAAAATGTTTTATTGTGAAGGTGTATAACCTGTGCATTAGTGGGAATAGAAAGTAAAGGTGATAGACGAGAGGAAGAACCTTTGTAGGACACTCTTTGTTTTGCCATTTTTACACAATAAAAACAAGCACTTAGAATTTTGGAGCCCAAAATTCAAACAAATTTTGACATATTGAGTAACCTTGGTAAAATTCCTCAAGTTTTCTGAGTTTTAATATCCTTGATATAATATAGATTTTAAAAAATCTGTATGATTTTAGGTTTTTTGTAAAATATAGTTGGGACTTTTATAGAGAGTATTCTTTTTTTAATTTAAATTTTAGTTAATATACAATGCAATATTGGTTTCAGAAGTAAAATTCAATGATTCATCACTTACATACAACACCCAGTGCTCATCACAAGTGCCCTCCTTAATACCTATCACACATCTATCCCACCTCCCTTCCACATCTCTCCCATAAACCTTAAGTTTGTTCTCTATCATTGAGTCTCTTGTGGTTTGTTTCACTTTCTTCTCTTTCCCGCCTTCCCCTGCGTCCATCTGTTTTTTGTTTCTTTGTTTCTTAAATTCCAAAAATGAGTGAACTTATCTGATCTTTATCTTTCTCTGATTGACTTATTTCACTTAGCATAATGCATTCTAGCTCCATCCATGGCATTGTAAATGGCAAGATTTTCATTCTTTTTGATTGTCAAGTAATATTCAGTTGTATACATATACCACATCTTTTTTTTAGTTTATTTATTTTGAGAGAGAGAGAAAGAGCACTAGTGGAGGAGAGGCAGAGAGAGAGGGGGAGACAGAGAATCCTAAGTAGGCTCCGTGCTGTCAGTACAGAGCCCTACATGGGGCTTGATCCCATGAACTGTGAGATCATCAGCTGAGCCAAAATCAAGAGCTGGACAAGAGTCCATTAGGACTGAGCTAGACAGGCACCTCAGTATACCACATCTTCTTTATCCATTCATCAGTTAATGAATATTTGGGCTCTTTCCATAGTTTGGCTATTGTTATTAATGCTGTTATAAACATTGGGGTATATGTACCCCTTCAAATCTGTATTTTTTATCATTTTGGTAAATAACTATTAGTGCGATTGCTGGGTTGTAGGATAGTTCTATTTTTAACATTTTGAGGAACCTCCATATTGTTTTCCGGAGTGGCTGCACCAGTTTGTGGTCCCACCAAGAGTGCAGGAGGGTTCTCTTTCTCCACATTCTCACTGACACCTGTTGTTTCTTGTGATGTTAATTTTAGCCATTCTGACAGGCGTGAGGTGATATCTCATCATGGTTTTGATTTGAATTTCTCTGATGAGGAGTGATGTTGAGCATCTTTTCACGTGTCTGTTGGTCATCTGTATGTCTTCTTTGGAAAAGTGTCTGTCTATTCATGTCTTCTGACTATTTGTTTGTTTTTTGGATGTTGAGTTTGATAAGGTCTTTATAGATTTTAGATATTGCCCTAACCCTTTGTCAGATATGTCATTTGCAAACACTTTCTCCAATTATTTGTTATCATTGATCACATAGGTAGGCCTTGGCCCTGCTTGGAAGAACATTTTTCATCCTTTTCTACTCATTCTCTTATCTGATAAACCAGTATTAAAGAAAAGAAGGAAGTAACATGGATGAATATCTGTATGAGTCACACTTTCATTGTCATATGCTGAATTTTATTTAAAGTACTGAGTGAGTTCCCTGTGCAAATATAGCCTGTTACATAGTCAGCAATCATCATTGTTAGGCTAAAATCCTGCCATCAAGTAGTTGAGGTGCCTACTCACCTCATCCAGTCTATTCTGTCTGGCAGAATTGTTACTGTCTCATCAGGTATGCTTTTGAACTTGCTCCAGGTCTTTTGTTCCATCTATTGTGCGGCTCACTCCTGCACCTCTCTGAGGTTTTGGTTCTAAGTCAACTTCTCAATAAGGAAAGCAGTACTTTCTCCCTCATTCCACTCCCCATTCCACATTTTCCAAGGTACCAGTTGGTATAGGCTGTGGATTGCTCCTCTTACAAACTGCTCTGGGGAATTTTGCACCCATGATATGTGTCCAGCATGAATCAGCAGGAGCTGTGCTCCACAGTCTCTCACACACTGAAAAGGAGGTGTGCTCTTCAAACATCATCTCAGAAATGACACACTTCACTCTGCTCACATTACACTTTATCATAAATAAGGTGGCAGACACAGCCCCAACACGGGGAGGGGGAAGTGCAATTCTACTCTGTGCCCATAAGGAGGGCTGCTGCAGTACTTGGTGAAGAGCACCAGTGACCACGATGATCTGTATCTAGCTGCCAAATATTGTCTATCTCTCCCACGTCAGGGAAGATACATCCCACCCTTCTTCAAATGAGGTAACCAAAAAGGTCCACCCAGGCCCAGTTTCAACGTCAAGGTTATGTGTATTTGTGCTGACATCCACATCAATTCTGTACATGGTTTTTCTTGGTCTATCAACTTCTAAACTAAAGAGAAAAGCTATTTGACCTACTCCAGCATACCTGGTATGTCTACAACAATGGAGAAGAGCCAGGATCATCACAATCAACCCACTGGTTTCACAGCAATTTTGAGACTCTAATTGGCAGATCCTGAGTGGGCTCTGCTCCCTGGAAGGAAGGCATCTTCTTTGATTAAGCTTTAATTCTTCTCCTAACGTAGGGTTCCAAAGGACTCTTCTCCCTGGCTCTTGACTCAATTGTCTGAGAGTTTATTCTTTTTCCACTAGCTACTTTAGCCATGAGAAAAAAATGAACATTGGAAAATAAGCTCTGATCAGTTTTCCAAGCCATAATCAGCCCATTATAGATAGTAATGCAAAAATACATCTCAGTTTCAAAGAGTCACAGACGTCTCTTCCTGACTTGATGGTCCTTTGGCAGTAGAACTCTCTTAAAACCGAGTCAGCTTCTTACCTACTAGGAGAGTTTCACATGTGCATAGCCACATTCACAGACCTTTTGTGAACACTATTCTAGGATTCACCATGTGCCTTTGCTTTTGCATACCACTGCCTCTCCCATCCTTTTGCTTTCAAATGGACTCTTACTCTTTCTCTTAAATTAAGTATAGTTACCTTGGCCATATCAGCCTTCAATGGAAGAGTCTCATATCCTGAAGCCATGTTTGTATGATTAAAGATCTTACAGGGTGACAACTTAATCCATTTAGGGATTTTTATCAGTGAATCTGATTATTTTGCAAAGCTGAGTTTCAATGAACTTTTATTCTCAAAGCATTTCTTGATATTCTGATTTACTGATGGGAATGAGAAGTATTTGCTTCTTCTAACCCTGCAAGAAATTGTGTTTGCTTTATCTTTCTTTTCTCTTTCATAACTGCTTTCAGACTGGCCAATTATCTTCTGAGATAATTTCTTTCTTATGTTAACTTACCAAAAACAGTCAATAGTAGCCAACACATTCTTATTAATGTTCCTTTTCCAACCTCTGCCCAAAGAGCTACGCATTCATTAGATGTGCTCTGCCTTATTACAGGTGTCAACTTTGCCAAGCATTTCACCCATGCATGACATGAGCCACTTTATCTCCAGTCCTAAGCCTGTTATAGTTTTGTTTCAGCATTCTTCTTTGTTAATAAACTGATTTTCTGTCTTTTATTTTTTATTGAGATATAATTGACATTTAATGTAATATTAGTTTCAGGTATACAAATGTTTTGACATATGTATATGCTACAAAATGATTACCATAATAAGTCTAGTTAACATCCATCATCCACATAATTAGAAATATTTTTTTCTATGATGAGAACTTTTAAGATCTACACTTAGTGACTTCTATTATGCAGTACAGTATTGTTAACTATAGTCACCATGCTGTACATTACACCCCCAGAACTTATTCATCCTATGATGGGAAATTTGTACCTTTTGATTCCTTTCATCTCTTCCCCCACCTCCAACTCCCCACACCTGGAATTCACCAATCTGTTCTCTGCATCCATGACTTCAGTTGTTTGTTTTGTTTTGTTTTAGTTTCCACATAGAAGTGAGATCATATGGTATTTATCTGGTTTGGTCTGACTTATTTTACTTATGGCAGCACTGGTTGAAACCCATTTTTAAAATAGTATATGACAGGAAATAACACACATGCATGTGTGTAGACACACACACACACAAACTTCCTCTTAGTCTCTCTCTGTCTCTGTCTCTCTCTCTCTCTGTCTCTCTCAGTCTCTGTGCAGTTCTGGGTTTAGAGTCTGTCAATGAGAAACATGTGCAAAATTCTGGACGGTGATGAAGAGGCAGAGGCCATTATTCTCCAGAGGCTTGTTTAAGCAGACACATGAAAAGAGGGAAGGACTTGAATGGGACCCTCTGGATGCTGAGATTTCACTCAGCTCTGGACGCTTCCACAGCAACCTGCCTTCAGCTGCTCCTTCCCTGGAGTTTTCTCTCTCAGCTCGTCAAACACTTAAGCAAGATGCAGATTCTCTGTACATAATTCTTTCCATATTGAACCCTTGGATAAATTTTGTATTTTCTAGCTGAAATATTAACTAATACACTGACCTCATTTTTTATGATTGATATATTTGACCATCAAGTATGCTGGGTTTTTTCACCTTAACTGTATGTTTAATTTCCTGACTAGAATACAATCTCCATGAGGACAAGGAGTTTTCTTGGCACAGGGCTGGGTCTTCAGTGGTTTGCAGGGCTTGGCATACTCAGTGCAGCAAACATATGATAAATGAACATATTAATTAATAAAAACTAGGATTGGTCAGTTCAACTACCTATCTCAGAAAGATTCTTTAACTGGAAACTCGGTGTAAGGAATAAATGTGGGATTTGTTGAGGATTACTGAACCCACACTCTGTAAGAGCAATTCATTTATAATATCTAATATGTAAAGGAAACTAAAAGATATAAAAATCTCCAATAGTCTGCATCTAGATCCTCCTTATTATGGGCTTGATTGCTAATAATACTTTAAACTGTGATTAGGGGAAATGCCTCTGAGGTAGTCTCGTCTCTGGACATTTCTTTAGGTCTCATGGTAAAATTAGTACCATCCCACACCTGATGGTCACAGCAAAGTCTTATTCTGTACGGAGAATATCAAATGGTTTCCAATTACAGAGGTCACCTGAGCCTCACCAGCATTCTCTTGAATCAGAGTTTGGCTTGAGTTCTATCACCTTTATAGTTCTTTGTTGTTACTTGTTTCTTACTTTTCTTTCTGATTTGAGTTGTGTTGTTTCAGAAGGCCTTTAAGTGAAGATAATAATTATTATATAAGCTAATACTTATGGATCAATGCCAGACACTAAGGTTTTTCCTTTATTTTTATACCTCATTTAGGAAGTAGGCATTCCACCCATTTTACAGATTATAATGAGGCTTAAATAGGTTGTGTTACCTGTCAAAGCTTGGACTTGAGAATGCAGGGGGATCTGCATCTATGCTCTGATTTATAGTCTACTACCTCTTGGCCCCTTATCACAGTTTATGTGTTTATTATAATTTAAGATTTACAGAATCTTTTTTACATATGTTATCACATTATTGACTAATAATACTGGTTATCATTTGTGAAAATGTGTGCTATGTTGATCCAGGCACTATACCAAGCACTGAAAGAAAGGTACATGGGGGATAAGGGTGTATACATGAAGGAAAACCAAACCCTTGACAAAGGAAATGAAGCATACAGAAAATTTACTAATAGAACGATGTTGCCTCTCATTTTTCTCTGTTTCAGGAATACCAAATTGATATATTTTTTGCTCAGACCTGGACAGACAGTCGCCTTCGATTCAACAGTACAATGAAAATACTCACTCTGAACAGCAACATGGTGGGATTAATATGGATTCCAGATACAATCTTCCGCAATTCTAAAACTGCAGAGGCTCACTGGATCACCACCCCCAATCAGCTCCTCAGAATTTGGAATGATGGGAAAATCCTTTACACTTTAAGGTGAGATGTTGGTGGATTTTTTAAAAAAAATTTTATGATAAAATTTATTATCAAAGTGGTTTCCATACAACACCCAGTGCTCATCCCAACAAGTGTCCTCCTCAATGCCCATCACCCACTTTCCCCTTTCCCCCACCCCTCATCAATCCTCAGTTTGTTTTCAGTATCCAAGAGTCTCTTATGATTTGCCTCCCTCCCTCTCTGTAACTTTTATTTCCCTTATCTTCCCCCATGTTCTTCTGTTAAGTTTCTCAAGATCCACATATGAGTGAAAACATATGGTATCTGTCTTTCTCTGACTTGCTTATTTCACTTAGCATAATACCCTCCAGTTCCATCCATGTTGTTGCAAATGGCTAGATTTCATTCTTTCTCTTTGCCAAGTAGTATCCCACTGTATATATAAATCACATCTTCTTTATCCATTCATCAGTTGATGGACATAGAGGCTCTTTCCATAATTTGGCTATTGTTGAAAGTGCTGTTATAAACATTGGGGTACAAGTGTCCCTATGCATCAGCACTCCTGTATCCCTTGGGTAAATTCTCAGCAGTGTTATTGCTGGGTCATAGGATAGATCTATTTTTAATTTTTCGAGGAACCTATACACTGTTTTCCAGAGCTGCTGCACCAGTTTGCATTCCCACCAACAGTGCAAGAGGGTTTCCATTTCTCCACATCCTCTCCAGCATCTATAGTTTCTTGGTTTGTTCATTTTAGCCACTCTGACCAGCATGAGGTGGTATCTCAGTGTGGCTTAGATTTGTATTTCCCTGATGAGGAGTGACATTGAGCATCTTTTCATGTGTCTGTTGGCCATCTTAATGTCTTCTTTGGAAAAGTGTCTATTCCTGTCTTCTGCCCATTTCTTCACTGGATTATTTGTTTTTCAAATATTGAGTTTGGTAAGTTCTTTATAGATTTTGGATGCTAACCCTCTATCTGACAGGTCATTTGCAAATATCTTCTCCCATTATGTCATTTGCCTTTTAGTTTTGTTGATTATTTCCTTTGGAGTGCAGAAATTCCTTACCTTGATGAAGTCCAATAGTTCATTTTTGCTTTCATTTCCCTTGCATTTGGAGACATGTTGAGGAAGAAATTACTACAGCTGAGGTAAAAGAGGTTGTTGCCTGTTTTCTCCTCTAGGGCTTTTATGGTTTCATGTCTCACGTTTAAGTCTTTCATCTATTTTGAGTTTATTTTTGTGTAGGATGTAAGAAAATGGTTTAGTTTCATTCTTCTGCATGTTGTTGCCCAGTTCTTCCAGCACCATTTGTTAAAGAGACTTTTTTCCATTGGATACTCTTTCCTCCTTTATCAAAGATTAGTTAGCCATACATTTATGGGTCCAATTCTGGAGTCTCTATTCTATTCCATTGGTCTATGTGTCTGGTTTTTTTTGTTTTGTTTTGTATTTTATTTATTTATTTATTTACTTATTTTTGCCAATACCATACTTTCTTCATGATTACAGCCTTGTAGTAGAGGCTAGAGTATGGGATTGTGATACCTCCCACCTTGGTTTTCTTCTTCAATATCACTTTGGCTATTCAAAGTCTTTTGTGGTTCCATACAAATTTTAGAATCGTTTGTTCTGGCTTTGAGAAGAATGCTGGTGCAGTTTTGATTGGGATTGCCTTGAATGTGTAGATTACTTTGGATAGTACTGACATTTTAACAATATTTATTCTTCCAATCCATGAGCATGTAATGTTTTTCCATTTCTTTGTGCCTTCTTCAATTTCCTTCATAAACTTTCTATAGTTGTCAGCATAGAGATCTTTTATATCTTTGGTTAAGTTTATTCCTAGGTATTTTATGTTTCTTGGTGCAATTGTGAATGGGATCAGTTTCTTTATTTGTCTTCCTGTTGCTTCATTATTGGTTTATAAAAATGCAACCAATTTCTGTACATGGATTCTGTACACTGTGACTTTGCTGAATTCATGTATCAGTTCTAGCCAACTTTTGGTGGAGTCTTTAGGGTCTTCCATGTACAGTATCATGTCATTTGCAAAAAGTGAAAGCTTGGCTTCATCTTTACCAATTTTGATGCATTTTATTTCAATTTGATGTCTGATCGTTGAGGCTAGGACTTCCAACTCTATGTTAAACAACAGTGGTGAGAATGGACATCCCTGTCGTGTTCCTGATCTCAGGGGGAAAGCTCTCAGTTTTTCCCCATTGAGGATGGTAATAGCTGTGGACTTTTCATAAATGGCTTTTATGATGTTGAAGTATATTCATTCTATCCCGACTTTCTTGAAGGTTTTTGTTAAGAAACGATGCTGAATTTTGCCAAATGCTTTTTTTGCATTGATTGACAGGATCATATAGTTCTTATCTTTTATTTTATTAATGTGATGCATCACATTAATTGATTTGCAAGTATTGAACCAGCCCTGCAGCCCATGAATGAATCCCACTTGAACATGGTGAATAATTCTTTTTATATGCTGTTGAATTTGATTTGCTAATGTCTTGTTGAGAATTTTTGCATCCATATTCATCAGGGATATTGACCTGTAGTTCTCTTTTTTCACTCGGTCTCTGTCTGGTTTGCGAATCAAAGTAATGCTGGCTTCATAGAATGAGTCTGGAAGTTTTCCTTCCCTTTCTAATTTTTGGAACTTGAGAAGGATAGGTATTAACTCTGCTTTAAATGTCTGGTAGAGGGGCGCCTGGGTGGCTTGGTCGGTTAAGCGTCCGACTTCGGCTCAGGTCATGATCTCACGGTCTGTGAGTTCGAGCCCCGCGTCGGGCTCTGTGCTGACAGCTCAGAGCCTGGAGCCTGCTTCCGATTCTGTGTCTCCCTCTCTCTCTGACCCTCCCCCGATCATGCTCTGTCTCTCTCTGTCTCAAAAATAAATAAACGTTAAAAAAAATTTTTTTAAATGTCTGGTAGAATTCCCCAGGGAAGCCATCTGCTCCTGGACTGCTATTTGTTGGGAGATTTTTGATAACTGATTCAATTTATTCACTAGTTATGGGTCTGTTCAAATTTTCTATTTTTTCCTGTTTGAGTTTTGGTAGTGTGTGGGAGTTTAGGAATTTGTCCATTTCCTCCAGGTTGTCCAGTTTTCTGGCATATAATTTTTCATAGTATTCCCTGATAATTGTATTTCTAAGGAATTGGTTGTAATAAATTTTCCTTCGTGATTTTATATATTTGGGTCCTCTCCCTTTTCTTATTGAGAAGCCTGGCTAGAGGGTTATCAATTTTGTTTATTTTTTCAAAAAACCAACTCTTGGTTTCATTGATGTGCTCTACATATTTTTTTAGATTCTATATTGTTTATTTCTGCTCTGATCTTTATATTTCTCTTCTGCTGGGTTTGAGATGTCTGCTGTTCTGCTTCTATTTCCTTTAGGTATGCTGTTACATTTTGTTTTTGAGATTTTTCTTGTTTCTTGAGACAGGCCTGGATTGCAATGTATTTTCCTCTCAGGACTGCCTTCGCAGCATCCCAAAGCATTTGGATTGTCGTATTTTCATTTTCATTTGTTTCCATATATATATATATATATTTTTTAATTTTTTCTCTAATTGCCTGGTTGACCCATTCATTCTTAGGTAACATGTTTTTTAATCTCCATGTTTTTGGAGGTTTTCCAGACTTTTTCCTGTGGTTGATTTCAAGTTTCAAAGCATTGTGGTCTGAAAGTGTGCATGGTATGATCTCAATTCTGTTATACTTATTAAGGGCTGTTTTGTGACCCAGTATGTGATCTAATTTGGAGACTATTCCATGTACACTCAAGAAGAAAGTATATTCTACTGCTTTGGGATATAACGTCTAAATATATATGTCAAGTCTACCTGGTCCAATGTATCCTTCAGGGCCCTTGTTTCTTTATTGATTCTCTGTCTAGATGATCTGTCCATTGTTGTAAGTGGAGTTTAAAGTCCTCTGCAATTACCACATTCTTACCAAAAAGATTGCTTATGTTTGCGATTAATTGTTTTATATATCTGGGGGCTTCCAAATTCTGTGCATAAACATTTATAATTGTTAGCTCTTCCTGTTGTATAGACCCTGTAATTATTATATAATGTCCTTCTTCTAGTTTGTCTGATGTAAGTATGGCTACTCCAGGTTTCTTTTGAATTCCAGTAGCATGATAGATAGTTTTCCATCCACTCACTTTCAATCTGAAGGTGTCCTCAGGTCTAAAATGAGTCTCTTGTAGACAGTAAATAGATGAGTGTTGTTTTTTTATCCATTCTGATACCCTATGTCTTTTGGTTGGAGCATTTAGTCCATTTACATTCAGTGTTATTATTGAAAGATATGGGTTTAGAGTCACTGTGTTATTTGTAGGTTTTTATGCTTGTAGTGATATCTCTGGTACTTTGTGGCCCTTGCAGCATTTCACTCAGAGTCCCCCTTAAGATCTCTTGTAGGGCTGGGTTAGTGGTGATGAATTCCTTCAGTTTTTCTTTGTTTGGGAAAACTTTTATCTCTCCTTCTATTCTGAATGACAAGCCTGCTGGATAAAGGATTCTTCACTGCATATTTTTCCCGTTCGAAACATTGAAGATTTCCTGCAATTCCTTTCTGGCCTGCAAAGTTTCAGTAGATAGGTCTGCTACTACCCCTATGTGTCTACCTTTGTATGTTAAGGCCTGTTTATCCCTAGCTGCTTTCAGAATTCTCTCTTAATCCTTGTATTTTTCCAGTTTCACTATGATATGTTGTGCAGAAGATCGATTCAAGTTACATTTGAAGGGAGTTATCTGTGCCTTTTGGATTTCAATGCCTGTTTCTGTCCCCAGATTGGATAAGTTCTCAACTATGATTTGTTCAAGTACACCTTCAGCCCCTTTCTCTCCTTCTGGAATTCCTATGATATGGATATTGAGTCACTTAGTTCTCTAATTCTCCCCTTGTGATCCTGGATTTTCTTTTAATCTCTGTTTTTCTCAGCTTCCTCTTTTTCCATAATTTTATCTTCTAATTCACCTATTCTCCCCTATGCCTCTTCAATCCGTGTTGTGGCTACCTCCATTTTATTTTGCACCTTATTGATAGCATTTTTAATTTATCATGACTATTTTTGAGTCCCTCGGTCTCTGTAGCAATAGATTCTCTGATGTCTTCTATTCTTTTTTCAAGCCCAGTGATTAATTTTATGACTATTATTCTAAATTCTTGTTCAGTTATGCTGCTTAAATCTGTTTTGATCAATTCTTTAGCTGTCACTTCTTCCTGTAATTTCTTTTGAGGAGAATTCTTCTGTTTCATCATGTTGGCTAGTTTTTTGCCCTTTATGAGTTTAAAAGCTTGTTATGTGCTCTACACCTGCAAGCACTGTTATATTAACGGTTGGTTATACACTGTCCTTGCCTGGCACTTCAGGAGGTGTTTTTTGGAGAGTGTTACTTTCTCTCTGTTGTTGTGACTTTGGTTATTTTATTTCCCTACTTGTAGTGATGTTTGGATCTGCCACCAAAGCACCATCTGTGCTTTGATATGTTCCTTGAAGTAGCCCTGTGTTCTCTCACATTGTCCTGTTTCTCCCTGGTAGACTCAGTCTCTTTTTCTCCCAGACTCTTGGACTTTAAAGTCCTTTGGCTTCAACCCTTCTTTGGGAGACATAGGAAGTATGGATCCCCCTACTTCTCTGCCATGTTGGCCCTTCTCTCAGATGTTGGTGGATTTTGGATCACCGATGGGCTGATACTGGAGTCTCTAATTTAGATTATTATACACATGGGACCCTCTTTTCATATTGGTGAGTTCTATCAATTCTCATGTTTGACATGTTATCTCATTCTAAAAAAGTTCATCCTAATGATACTATATGTGAAAATAAAGACCTACAAATTAGCTGCAATGAATATAAAGTCATTCCTTCATCAGAATCCATTTCTGTTGAAAATAGGCTGTGGAAATTATGTTTAATGTATTTAACCCAATGGGTCAACTCAGCTAGGAAAATAAAGATGTCTTAGAGTGCTAATTAACAAATGTAATCATAACCAAATTCAGGACCAGAGGGAAAAAAGAGCACAGAGGTCATTCCCCAGTGCATCCCTAATGGAACTGGCAGCTAGTGTAATGAGTCTTCCTAAGGGGTAGGCAGTCCTCACAAACCTGTAAATGTAAGAAAAACTGCACTTCAGAGAAGTGAACTGACTTACCTGTCAAAATTCACCACTGGCAACTAGTGTTATCAGAGTCTCTGTCTCTCAGGAGTCTTTCCATTAGCATAGTCCAAGTCTAACTGATCATCTAGCTGTAACATACCACAGAAATGCCATAAACCTGGGCTAACCTTTCTGTTCATCTAGTATTAGGATCAGGACAGCAACTTCCAGAAACTGTTGTCCCCACTGCCTGTCACCTTTCAGGTGACACTGGGCATGGTCATGCTTTTCTAACAGACTTTCTCTCACTGCCTTGCAGCACCATGACTCCTCCCTGTGTCTCCTGCTCCTGCTCTTATGCTGTCCCTCCTAACACTGCTTCTTCTGTCTCAGGACTTCCTCATCACTTCAATCATTTTCCTCTCTCCTGTTGGCTTAGCTCATTCCTTCCCATATCTATGCTGAGGTTTCCTGCATGCCTACTTCCAACCCAGAACTTCCTTTATGGACTCCAGATGCTTGAAACTACCTGTCCATGTAGTGTCTCCTCCTGAAGGTCTAAAAAAAAGCATTTCAAACTCAGCATGCCTCACGATAATGTGAATTCTCTAATTCTTCTCACCCATGTGTCTTCTTGGCTCAGTGAAGTCCACCACCAGCTGCTGGGTACTTCTTCTTTCTCACCCCCACATTCAGTGTATGAGCTCCTAATTGCAGGTAAGTTGTGGCCATGAGGTGTTACAGGTACTTCCTCATCAATCTTAAAGAAATGTGATTAAGAATCTGAAATGAAGGTGAGCCTCAGCAAACCAGAATAGGGACATGGCCCTTCCAGGGATTCTTTATAGAAACTCTGATCTCAGGGCTGTCTTCTCTGGAAGGATGCAGTGCTACCACCTGTTTGGTCAAATGAGGGAGTTGTCCAAATCTGAAATTGCTTCTGCAAGTGGATTAATTTGTCATTATACCTATTTAGACAAATATGTCAGTCTCAAAATGGAAGAAGTGTTTAATTCAGTCAAACAGATTGAAGGCAAAAATATATAAAATAACAGTTGTTTTTATTTCTCTCCTCTCTGAGTTTGTGTTTCTAGGTGCAGTTTCGAATTTTAGTAACTGAAATTCTCTCTGTTACCAATAGTTAAAAATAAAACAAAATAACACAAAAGCCACTAAATGGTATCCCTGAATGGATGGCACCACTGCCAAGAATTAAATGCACTGCTCCCACTCCCCACTTGTGATAAAATGGCAGCTCCCTAGTCTTAACCTGGGACTTTTCTGGGTTGCTTCTGGCTGACTTCAAGAGTGATTCTTGGCTCTCCCACAGGCTCACCATAAATGCAGAGTGCCAGCTACAGCTGCACAACTTTCCCATGGATGAACATTCCTGTCCACTGATTTTTTCCAGCTGTGAGTACTAACTTGGGGTATAAATGCTTTGTAAAGGAACGTGTAGCTTCTATTGATTTTAGGCAGATAGACATGTGATTAGCATCATAGCATCACTGTGCAACCAGAAAGAGTTGATAATGGTTTTGATATTAGACACATGGGCATTTTGTCTCCAGACATTATTACATAGGATGCATGTTACTGAATAGGTATCTTTAAAAAAAACTGTGATCAGCTTGACCATTCCTTGTAATATTGGAAGAGTCAGAAATCGGTGAACAGTCGACTTACCAAAGACCCTTATGCTAATGGATTGTGCATGTTATTTGGAAGTATGTAAAATTCATTTGCAATATTTTGGGGTTTAGTATCATCCTCAAGCAAGCTGTTTTATATTCTGAATAGAAAGATTAACAAATTCATTTAAATATATTTATATTTGTCTCATTGCACTCTTGTAGGATGTAATTTTTTTGGTACTGTATCTTCTAATAATTACTAACAAGTAATCTTTCACAGATTCTTAAAGACAAAATCTAATACATACAAAGATACATATAAAAGGAAATATCAAATTTATGTGTTTATATATAAAAATAACTTTTTAAGTAATAGTCAATATAGATCTGTAGAATTTAGTATACTTCACTTTAAATGTGTTAATCACAAGTAGTTAAGTATTACTAAGAATTTAGTTAAATTTATTGACCTTTTATAAAATTGCATACAGTGCTTGACAAACAAATGTGATGAAATCTCAAGAAGAAGGTTTTGTGGGTTTCTTCACTGGAAGTGAAAGATGAAAATGAAATAAGAGATGAACACACTTTATAGTTCATTTTGGATCCAGAAAAAGACAAGATAGAAAGCAAAATTTCACTAATCTCCTAGGTTGGGCTTATATATATATATATATATATATATATGTATGTATATTAATGTTTATTTATTTTTGAGAGAGAGAGAAACAGAATGCAAGAAGGGGGAGGCAGAGAGAGAGGGAGATACAGAATTTGAAGCAGGCTCCAGGCTCTGAGCTGTCAGCACAGAACCTCATTTGGGGGCCTGAATTCATGAACCGTGAGATCATGAACTGAGCTGAAGTCAGAGTTTAACCGACTGAGCCACCCAGGAACCCAAAAAAATTTTTTGTAGAGATTAAGTTAATTGGTTGATTCCCAATTTAAAGCAATACATTCCCTGAACCATTATACTGTTGGTAACACAAATTGTCAATGCTTACTAAGTAAATGTCTAAAGTATATGAATGTCTGATAAAGTTGTCTGTAGATTACTTTAGGCCTGCTATTCTCTATTTAATTACTTTACCTGTTATGGAACCATTCAGAGGCACTTAGGTGACTCAGTTGAGCGTCCAACCCTTGATTTTGGCTCAGGTCATGCATGATCTCACTGTTCGTGAGATCAAGTCCTGCATTAGGCTCTGTGCTGACAGTGGGAAGCTTGCTTGGGATTTTTTTTCTCTCATCTCTCTCTGCCTCTCCCCTGCTCGTGCTCCCTCTCTCGCTCAAAATAAATAAATAAACTTAAAAAAAATGGAACCATTCAAATAGTTTAGTTCTTTGTGAGTCACTTTGGTATATATGCATATAATTTTCTTAGTGACTTGTCCACTTCATTGTTTATTAGTGTCTTCAATCAATTCAATTTAGCTATGTAGATCCTTCCAACGCCCTGGTATGCTATTCATTCATCTATTGACTTTATAATTTCAATAATTGTTTCTCATTATTAGACATTCTAATTTTTTTCTTTTTTCTAATTTTTTATGCATTTTGACAGCACCTTATTTCTTCACTAAATGTTTAATGTCACCTTCCATTTATTCAAATTTTCAAAATGTTCTGGTGTCTTTGTTGGAGCAATTTGCAGAATTTGTTGTTTTGTTTTACTCCATTACATGGAATTAATTTGCTTTTCTGATGAATTAGTAATTATTTCATTTGAACTCATGTTTCTTGGAATTTTTTCTGTGGTATTTCTTTGAGGCTTACATTTAAAACAGTTTTTTTTTTTTTTTCTAACGATGTTTTGCTCTGGCTTTGCCTGGTTGTCTCTATTACTTTAAAGATTAAGCTTGGATTCCTGGGCCACATAGAATATGTGAATTCTAGCTACGTGTCTGATTTCAGGCTGTGTTTTTACATTCTTGGGAAGGACTTTTTTGCTTTTTTGTTGTTCTCAAAGCCAAATATGGACAAGGAATCTCCTTTTAGGGAAAATTTCTCCTGAGTCTACAAGCTGAGGTTTTTCCCTTCCCTGTGGAAGCAGCTCAAATGTCCATTGACAGATGCATAGATAAGTAAAAAAAAAAAATGGTCCATACATACAATGGGATATTATTCATACTTTAAAAAGATGGGATTTCTGTCACATGCTACAGCAAGGATGAAATTTGAGAGCATGATGCCAAATGAAATAACACAATCACAAAAAGACAAATACTGTATTGTTTCACTTATTTGAGGTATCAGAGCACAGTCACAATCAAAGGACAGAATGTCAAAAGTTGGTCACCAGGACCTGGATGTAGAGGGAATGAGGAGTTACAGTTGAATGGTATATAGTTTTATTTTTGTAAAATAAAAAGAACTCTGGAAATGGATAGTGGTGATAGCTACACAACGTTAATATACTTAATATCGCTGAAGTGTACACTTACCATTTGACATTATGTACATTTTACCACAACAAAAACATTGAACAAAAAGTGTAATAACTAGAATAAAACATTCATTCGAGGGTTCAGCAGCAGATTTGAGCATAAAGAAGGAAGAATGAGCATACTTAAATATAGATTTATTATTTTTTTTAAAGTTTATTTATTTATTTTGAGAGACAGAGTGTGTGTGTGTGTGTGTGTGTGCAAATAAGGGAGAGGCAGAGAGAGGAAGGGAGATTTTCCCAAGCAGGCTTCATGCTGTCAATGCAAAGCCCAACATAGGCCTCAATCTCAGGAACCATGAGATCATGACCTGAGCCAAAACCAAGAGCCAGATACTCGACTAACTGAGTCAAGTTAGTATCTAACTAACTAACTGAGCCACCCAGAAGTTCTAAATTCATTTTCATCATAGGGTCCAAAGAACATAAATACAAAAGAATTAAGAAAAATGAACAGAGACTCAGAGATTTATGGAATAAAATTAAGCTTAGCAACACGTGCATAAGGAGAATCCAAGAAAAAGAGGAGAGAAGAAGAAAGCAGAAAGAATATTTGAAGAAATAATAACCAATAACTTCCCAAATTTGATGAAATATGTGGATTTACACATCCAAGAGCTCAATGAATTTCAAATAGCATAAACATAAAAATATCTATACTTAGGCATATTATAATCAAACTGTCAAAAGGCAAAGACAAAGAGAAAGCAATAAGAGAGAAGCAACTCATAACCAATAATTAGTCCTTAATAAGATTAGCAGCTGATTTTTTATCAGAAACCATGGAGGCCAGAAGGCAGGAGATGACATTATTTAAAGGCTGGAAGAAAGACTATCATCCAAAATTTCTATATACAGTAAACCTACCCTTTAAAACTGAAGAAAAACATTTCCAAATGAATTAGAATGGAGAATTTATTGCTAGCAGACAAACCTATCCTACAAGAAGTACTAAAGGCAGTCCTTCAAGGGGGTTCCGGAAGATGGCGGCATAGGAGGACGCGGGGCTCACAGCGCGTCCTGCCGATCACTTAGATTCCACCTACACCTGCCTAAAGAACCCAGAAAACCGCCAGAGGATTAGCAGAAGGGAGTCTCCGGAGTCAAGCGCAGACTAGAGGCCCACGGAAGAGGGTAGGAAGGGCGGCGAGGCGGTGCGCGCTCCACGGACTGGCGGGAGGGAGCCGGGGCGGAGGGGCGGCTCGCCGGCCAAGCAGAGCCCCCGAGTCTGGCTGGCAAAAGCGGAGGGGCCAGACAGACTGTGTTCCGACAGCAAGGGCGACTTAGCGTCTGGGAGGTCATAAGTTAACAGCTCTGCTCAGAAAGCGGGAAGGCTGGAGGACAAAGGGAGGGAGAGCTGCTGAGCCCCCGGACGGCAGAGCTCAGCTTGGCGGGGAACAAAGGCGCCAGCGCCATCTCCCCCGCCCATCCCCCAGCCCAAATCCCAAAGGGAACCAGTTCCTGCCAGGGAACTTGCTCGCTCCGCGCAAACACCCAACTCTGTGCTTCTGCGGAGCCAAACCTCCGGCAGCGGATCTGACTCCCTCCCGCTGCCACAGGGCTCCTCCTGAAGTGGATCACCTAAGGAGAAGCGAGCTAAGCCTGCCCCTCCAGCCCCCGTGCACCTTGCCTACCCACCCCAGCTAATACGCCAGATCCCCAGCACCACAAGCCTGGCAGTGTGCAAGTAGCCCAGACGGGCCACGCCACCCCACAGTGAATCCCGCCCCTAGGAGAGGGGAAGAGAAGGCACACACCAGTCTGACTGTGGCCCCAGCAGTGGGCTGGGGGCAGACATCAGGTCGGACTGCGGCCCCACCCACTAACTCCAGTTATACACCACAGCACAGGGGAAGTGCACTGCAGGTCCTCACCACGCCAGGGACTCTCCAAAATGACCAAACGGAAGAATTCCCCTCAGAAGAATCTCCAGGAAATAACAACAGCTAATGAACTGATCAAAAAGGATTTAAATAATATAACAGAAAGTGAATTTAGAATAATAGTCATAAAATTAATCGCTGGGCTTGAAAACAGTATAGAGGACAGCAGAGAATCTCTTGCCACAAAGATCGAGGGACTAAGGAACAGTCACGAGGAGTTGAAAAACGCTTTAAACGAATTGCAAAACAAAATGGAATCCACGATGGCTCGGCTTGAAGAGGCAGAGGAGAGAATAGGTGAACTAGAAGATAAAGTTATGGAGAAAGAGGAAGCTGAAAGAAAGAGAGATAAAAAAATCCAGGAGTATGAGGGGAAAATTAGAGAACTAAGTGATACACTAAAAAAAAATAATATACGCATAATTGGTATCCCAGAGGAGGAAGAGAAAGGGAAGGGTGCTGAAGGGGTACTTGAACAAATTATAGCTGAGAACTTCCCTGAACTGGGGAAGGAAAAAGGCATTGAAATCCAAGAGGCACAGACAACTCCCTTCAGACGTAACTTGAATCGATCTTCTGCACGACATATCATAGTGAAACTGGCAAAATACAAGGATAAAGAGAAAATTCTGAAAGCAGCAAGGGATAAACGTGCCCTCACATATAAAGGGAGACCTCTAAGACTCGTGACTGATCTCTCCTTTGAAACTTGGCAGGCCAGAAAGGCTTGGCACGATATCTACAGTGTGCTAAACAGAAAAAATATGCAGCCAAGAATCCTTTATCCAGCAAGTCTGTCATTTAGAATAGAAGGAGAGATAAAGGTCTTCCCAAACAAACAAAAACTGAAGGAATTTGTCACCACGAAACCAGCCCTACAAGAGATCCTAAGGGGGATCCTGTGAGACAAAGTACCAGAGACATCACTACAAGCATAAAACATACAGACATCACAATGACTCTAAACCCATATCTTTCTATAATAACACTGAATGTAAATGGATTAAATGCGCCAACCAAAAGACATAGGGTATCAGAATGGATAAAAAAACAAGACCCATCTATTTGCTGTCTACAAGAGACTCATTTTAGATCTGAGGACACCTTTAGATTGAGAGTGAGGGGATGGAGAACTATTTATCATGCTCCTGGAAGCCAAAAGAAAGCTGGAGTAGCCATACTTATATCAGACAAACTAGACTTTAAATTAAAGGCTGTAACAAGAGATGAAGAAGGGCATTATATAATAATCACAGGGTCTATCCACCAGCAAGAGCTAACTATTATAAATGTCTATGCGCCAAATACCCGAGCCCCCAGATATATAAAACAATTACTCATAAACATAAGCAACCTTATTGATAAGAATGTGGTCATTGCAGGGGACTTTAACACCCCACTTACAGAAATGGATAGATCATCTAGACACACAGTCAATAAAGAAACAAGGGCCCTGAATGATACATTGGATCAGATGGACTTGACAGATATATTTAGAACTCTGCATCCCAAAGCAACAGAATATACTTTCTTCTCGAGTGCACATGGAACATTCTCCAAGATAGATCATATACTGGGTCACAAAACAGCCCTTCATAAGTTTACAAGAATTGAAATTATACCATGCATACTTTCAGACCACAATGCTATGAAGCTTGAAATCAACCACAGGAAAAAGTCTGGAAAACCTCCAAAAGCATGGAGGTTAAAGAACACCCTACTAACGAATGAGTGGGTCAACCAGGCAATTAGAGAAGAAATTAAAACATATATGGAAACAAACGAAAATGAAAATACAACAATCCAAACGCTTTGGGATGCAGCGAAGGCAGTCCTGAAAGGAAAATACATTGCAATCCAGGCCTATCTCAAGAAACAAGAAAAATCCCAAATACAAAATCTAACAGCACACCTAAAGGAAATAGAAGCAGAACAGCAAAGGCAGCCTAAACCCAGCAGAAGAAGAGAAATAATAAAGATCAGAGCAGAAATAAACAATATAGAATCTAAAAAAACTGTAGAGCAGATCAACGAAACCAAGAGTTGGTTTTTTGAAAAAATAAACAAAACTGACAAACCTCTAGCCAGGCTTCTCAAAAAGAAAAGGGAGATGACCCAAATAGATAAAATCATGAATGAAAATGGAATGATTACAACCAATCCCTCAGAGATACAAACAATTATCAGGGAATACTATGAAAAATTATATGCCAGCAAATTGGACAACCTGGAAGAAATGGACAAATTTCTAAACACCCACACTCTTCCAAAACTCAATCAGGAGGAAATAGAAAGCTTGAACAGACCCATAACCAGCGAAGAAATTGAATCGGTTATCAAAAATCTCCCAACAAATAAGAGTCCAGGACCAGATGGCTTCCCAGGGGAGTTCTACCAGACGTTTAAAGCAGAGATAATACCTATCCTTCTCAAGCTATTCCAAGAAATAGAAAGGGAAGGAAAACTTCCAGACTCATTCTATGAAGCCAGTATTACTTTGATTCCTAAACCAGACAGAGACCCAGTAAAAAAAGAGAACTACAGGCCAATATCCCTGATGAATATGGATGCAAAAATTCTTAATAAGATACTAGCAAATCGAATTCAACAGCATATAAAAAGAATTATTCACCATGATCAAGTGGGATTCATTCCTGGGATGCAGGGCTGGTTCAACATTCGCAAATCGATCAACGTGATACATCACATTAACAAAAAAAAGAGAAGAACCATATGATCCTGTCAATCGACGCAGAAAAGGCCTTTGACAAAATCCAGCACCCTTTCTTAATAAAAACCCTTGAGAAAGTCGGGATAGAAGGAACATACTTAAAGATCATAAAGGCCATTTATGAAAAGCCCACAGCTAACATCATCCTCAACGGGGAAAAACTGAGAGATTTTTCCCTGAGATCAGGAACACGACAGGGATGCCCACTCTCACCGCTGCTGTTTAATATAGTGCTGGAAGTTCTAGCATCAGCAATCAGACAACAAAAGGAAATCAAAGGCATCAAAATTGGCAAAGATGAAGTCAAGCTTTCGCTTTTTGCAGATGACATGATATTATACATGGAAAACCCGATAGACTCCACCAAAAGTCTGCTAGAACTGATACATGAATTCAGCAAAGTTGCAGGATACAAAATCAATGTGCAGAAATCAGTTGCATTCTTATACACTAACAATGAAGCAACAGAAAGACAAATAAAGAAACTGATCCCATTCACAATTGCACCAAGAAGCATAAAATACCTAGGAATAAATCTAACCAAAGATGTAAAAGATCTGTATGCTGAAAACTATAGAAAGCTTATGCAGGTAATTGAAGAAGATATAAAGAAATGGAAAGACATTCCCTGCTCATGGATTGGAAGAATAAATATTGTCAAAATGTCAATACTACGCAAAGCTATCTACACATTCAATGCAATCCCAATCAAAATTGCACCAGCATTCTTCTCGAAACTAGAACAAGCAATCCTAAAATTCATATGGAACCACAAAAGGCCCCGAATAGCCAAAGTAATTTTGAAGAAGAAGACCAAAGCAGGAGGCATCACAATCCCAGACTTTAGCCTCTACTACAAACCTGTCATCATCAAGACAGCATGGTATTGGCACAAAAACAGACACATAGACCAATGGAATAGAATAGAAACCCCAGAACTAGACCCACAAACGTATGGCCAACTCATCTTTGACAAAGCAGGAAAGAACATCCAATGGAAAAAAGACAGTCTCTTTAACAAATGGTGCTGGGAGAACTGGACAGCAACATGCAGAAGGTTGAAACTAGACCACTTTCTCACACCATTTACAAAAATAAACTCAAAATGGGTAAAGGACCTGAATGTGAGACAGGAAACCATCCAAACCCTAGAGGAGAAAGCAGGAAAAGACCTCTCTGACCTCAGCCATAGCAATCTCTTACTCGACACATCCCCAAAGGCAAGGAAATTAAAAGCAAAAATGAATTACTGGGACCTTATGAAGATAAAAAGCTTCTGCGCAGCAAAGGAAACAAGCAACAAAACGAAAAGGTAACCAACGGAATGGGAAAAGATATTTGCAAGTGACATATTGGACAAAGGGCTAGTATCCAAAATGTATAAAGAGCTCACCAAACTCCACACCAAAAAACAACCCAATGAAGAAATGGGCAGAAAACATGAATAGACATTTCTCTAAAGAAGACATCCGGATGGCCAACAGGCACATGAAAAGATGTTCAACGTCGTTCCTCATCAGGGAAATACAAATCAAAACCACACTCACATATCACCTCACGCCAGTCAGAGTGGCCAAAATGAACAAATCAGGAGACTATAGATGCTGGAGAGGATGTGGAGAAACGGGAACCCTCTTGCACTGTTGGTGGGAATGCAAATTGGTGCAGCCGCTCTGGAAAGCAGTGTGGAGGTTCCTCAGAAAATTAAAAAGAGACCTACCCTATGACCCAGCAATAGCACTGCTAGGAATTTACCCAAGGGATACAGGAGTACTGTTGCAGAGGGGCACTTGTACCCCAATGTTTATAGCAGCACTCTCAACAATAGCCAAATTATGGAAAGAGCCTAAATGTCCATCAACTAATGAATGGATAAAGAAATTGTGGTTTATATACACAATGGAATACTACGTGGCAATGAGAAAGAATGAAATATGGCCTTTTGTAGCAACGTGGATGGAACTGGAGAGTGTGATGCTAAGTGAAATAAGCCATACAGAGAAAGACAGATACCATATGGTTTCACACTTATGTGGATCCTGAGAAACTCAACAGAAACCCATGCAGGAGGGCAAGGAAAAAAAAAAAAGAGGTTAGAGTGGGAGAGAGCCAAAGCATAAGAGACTGTTAAAAACTGAGAACAAACTGAGGGTTGATGGGGGGTGGGAGGGAGGGCAGGGTGGGAGGGAGGGCAGGGTGGGTGATGGGTATTGAGGAGGGCACCTTTTGGGATGAGCACTGGGTGTTGTATGGAAACCAATTTGACAGTAAATTTCATATATTAAAAAATAAAAAAATAAAAAAAAAAAAAGGCAGTCCTTCAAGCTGAAATGAAAGAACATAAGGGGGTAGAAATGAAGCTATATGAGCAAAAAAAAAATTACATTCTATTAAAATTAATTTGATACTAATCCATAGTAGATTGTTTTAAGAAATTAATTGTAATAGGATAATCACAAAAAAATAGCTAAAAGTAAAATTAAATGAAACGGCACAGAACTTAAATTTTTGCACTAAAAGATATCTATTTAACACACAAAAAAGACAGTAGTGAAGAAATAGGAACAAAAATGACATGACATAGATAACAAATAGTAAAATGACAGACATAAATTCTATCGTATCAGTAACTACACTGACCGTAAAAGGATTAAACACTGCAAACAAGAGTCTGCGGTTGGAAGAAAGGGTTAAAGATTATGATCCTACTAAGTACTGTCCATATGATACACAAGTTAGATTCAAACACAAATCATTTGAAAGTGGAAAGTTGAAATAAGATATATTATGTAAATAATGACCAGAAGAAAATTGGATTGGTTGTATTAACATAAGAAAAAAAAACATTAAGGAAAATTGTTATTAGAGACAAAGGACATTTTATAATGATAAAATGTGTCAGCACATCAAGAAATTCAAAACAATAATAAATATACATACATCTACTAACAAAACATTAAAATACGTAAAGAAAAAGTTGACAGATTTGAAGGGAAAAACAGACAATGAGCAATAATAGTTAGATACTTTAATAGTACACTTTCAAAAATGGATAGAAAAACTATAAAGAAAAGTTCTAACAGGAAAACAGAAGACTTGAACAACAGTTCAAAGTAGCTAGATCCAGTAGATATCTATAGAACACTCCACTGAACAAGAACAGAATATACATTCTTCTTAAGTGCACATGACACATTATGCAAGACAAGCCATATGTTAAGTAATGAAACAAGTCAATAAATTTAAAAGGATTGAATTATGATTGTGGGATGCAAGATCAGTATATAAACAACATTTGTATTTCTATAAACTAGAAATGAAAAACCTGACAATCAAAGTAAGAAAACAATTACATTTACAAAAGTATCGAAAAGAATACAATACTTAAGAATGAATTTAACAAAATAAGTGCATGATTGTATGTTAAAAAGTGCAAAAATATTGTTGAAATGAACAAAAATCTAAACAAATGGAAAGGCATTCTATGTTTATGAACTGAGACTTAATATTGGTAAGGTGGTAATGCTTTCCAAAATAATCTATAGATTCAGTGCAATACTTATCACAACCTCAACCGCTCTTTTTCCCTGACATTGACAAACTGATTCTAAAGTTTATAGGGAAATGCAAGAAATACAGAATAGCCAAAACAATCTTCAAATAAGAACAGATTTAGAGAGCTCACATATCTAATTTTAAAGCTTACTACTAAGTTACAATACCAAGACAGTGTGGTGTGGTGCTGCTATAAAGATTGATATACAGATATATTCAAATGTCCATCAACTGATGAACAGATAAACAAAATTTGATATACTCATACCACAGAGTATCATTGCACCTTAAGTAGATTGGGACAAGAGGCAAATCTCACATGCAGAAGAATTCCAAATAATTTATGTAGATATTCCACTCTCATGAAGATGAAAGGATGTAAAGGATGAGCATAGTGACTTCCTTCCAAAGAGTTTATTATGGAAAGGGATAAAAAGAATTATTTTATAGTGGGGAAAACTGACAACAACTACTTCAGCCAGATGATTAAGGTCAACATCAACAGTTATAAGTCATATCGATAATATTTATCCTTGATATGTGATGATAATGGCATTTGAGCCATGTGGTCTCCCTCCTAAAAACTCATAACCCACCTATAATCATAATAAAAATATCAGACAAAATCATAATTGAGGTACATTCTACAAAAACCTGACCAGTACTCCTCTGTCAATGTCATTGAAAGCAAGGAATATCTGTGAAACCATCATAGCTAATGCGGTGTCTTGGATGGCATCCCAGAATAGAACAAAAGCATGAGAGTAAAACTGATGAAATCTGAAAAAAAGAAGTGTGGACATCAGTTAACAATAATGTATCAATATTGGCTCATTAATTGTGACAAATGTACATGTTAATGTAAGATAATAATAATAGGAGAAACTGGGTGTAGTGTATTGGGAACTCCCTGTAGTATCTTTGTAATTTTTCTATAAAATTAAATCTATTGTAAATTAAAAACGCTATCTTAAAGAATAGAGATATGAATAATAATATTGAGCTGCATTATATATATATATATAATGCAGCTCAATATTATTATTGAGCATATATATATATATATAGCATATATATATAGCATATAGCATATATATATATGTATATATATATCAATCCTGTACTTCAAAAGTTCTTTCCCCTGGTGATTATCATCAAGCTTGAAATCTTTACCATACATAGCCTAAAAGACCCCTTCCTCCCTCTCCAACTTCATTTCTTTCCACTCTTTCTTGAAATTCCATGCTTCACTATTTTTTATGGATGTTTTCCTCTTTTTCACTAAACATATAGCTCTAAACAACAGTAAACTATATCTTCTATATTTTCATTTTACCAAATTAGAAACTAAAGTCATCCTAAATAGCTGTGTATAGATCAATACAAAGATCTAGTATCTATAGATTTTACTCATAGATTTTTAAAAAAATTATTTATTTAAATTCAAATTAGTTAACAGTGTAGTATTGGTTTCAGGAGTAGAATCCAGTGATTCATCACTTACACATAACACCCAGTGTTCATCCCAACAAGTGCCCTCCTTAATGCCCATCACCCATTTAGTCTATTCCCCCACTCACCTTCCCTCTGGGAACCCTCAGTTTGTTCTCTGTATTTAAGAGTCCTATGGTTTGCCTCCGTCTCTGTTTTTATCTTATTTTTCCTTCCCTTCCTCTATGTTCATCTGTTTTCTTTCTTAAATTCTTAATGCGTGAAATCATAAAGTGTTTGTTTTTCTCTGACGGACTTATTTTGCTTAGCATAATACATTCTACTTATATCCACATTGTTGCAAATGGCAATATTTCATTCTTTTTGATTACTGAATAATATTCCATTGTGTGTATATATGTGTGTGTATATATACACCACATCTTCTGTATTCAACAAAACCAAAAGGTAACTGATGGGGTAGAAGCAGATATTTGCAAATGGCATGTTGGATAAAGGGTTAGTATCCAAAATCTGTAAAGAACTTATCAAACTCAATACCCCCAAAACAAGTAATCCAGTGAAGAAATGGGCAGAAGACATGAATAAACAATTTTCCAAAGCAGACATCAAGATGGCTAACAGACACATGAAAAGATGCTCAGCATCACTCATCATCAGAGAAATACAAATCAAAACCACAATGAGATACCACCTCACACCTGTCAGGATGGCTAAAGTGAAAAATTCAGGAAACAATAGATATTGGTGATGATGCAGATAAAGGGGAACTCTTTTGCACTATTGGTGTGAATGCAAACTGGTGCAGCCATTCTGGAAAGCAGTATGGAAGTTCCTCAAAGAATTAAAAATAGAACTTCGCCATGACTAAGCAATTACACTACTAGGTATTTATCCAAAGGATACAAAAATGTTGACTGATAGAGTTTTAATTGCATGTTCCAAACCAAAAATTGTTTACACTATAGTTTTTAGTTATATGGTTTAATGATAGTTCACCAGAAGAGCAACACGTATGAAAAGAGTAAAATATAGTTAATGTGAGTAGACTAGAGGCCTCTAAAGAGGATCATAATCATCATGACAATGGGATAATCCTCCATATTCCTCTAAGGTTACTTGATGAGAAGAGATGTTTGCAGAACTCTCTGAGAATCTGATTCAGGAGAGTAGCTATGTGCTTGGTGAGAAATGACATCTGCCAGTTTTGCTTCACTTTATTCAATTTCATGAGAAGTTTCTGTGAAGGAAGGAAAATACACTAAACTGTTGTTTCACCAGGAATTTGATTGTCTACTCAATAACAGTAACTCACATGTACCAAATGAACTTCAAGCCCACCCCTCCATTTTCCATGAGCTTCTGATTACAGATATGCTCTACTTCCTTCTGATACCTCTTCCCATATATCTCTTAACATCTAAAATGATTATTCTATCATATTAAGAGGGATATTACTTTCTATTCTTGATCTGTGAATTATCTGTAAATTGTTCTTATGAAGATAAATTGAAAATATGTATTAGGAGCCACAGAAATAGTTATCTTTGATCATCCTTCAAAATTATTTTCCCCATTGTAGTCTGTCAGAAATATGTTTCTATTTTTCTTTATCTAGTGCTCTCACTAACTCCAAGAAACTTGTATTCTATACAAATGCTAAGGTTTACCCTTAGCCCTTATTAGCTCTGCACTACCCTTTCCTATGCCATGTGTAGGGGTTGCAAATGCAGTGAAAAAAAGCCACATTGAGAATTTCAATGAATGACTCTGGCTACCATATGTATTTTTTCCCTTCATAAGTATACAACAAGAAGCATGACTTCATGTTTGACTAGCTAACATTTAATTTTAGTCTCTAGCATACAAGTCCTAGTAGAGATTGTGGCAAACTACATAAAATATTTGTGAGACACCCACTTTTCAATGTTGACCAGATCTTAGATGGAACACAGAAAAGATTTTGCCAGATACTTTTTTTTTCAAGCAGGAGATCTGAATTTTTATATGAAAGTTTCCAGTATTGTTTAAAACTCGACAACAAATTCATTTAAAATTAAATGTATAATTAAAACATTTTGAAGGTTAAAACTCTACTGGCCAAAATATCCATGAGCTGGATTCAATCCATAGGCAACAGCACAATATCTGTATTAGTTTTTCCTCTGTTTGACATTCATTTTAAATTGTGTAAATATTTGTCTGAGTAGCATTGTGGTCTCTCCATTTCCAAAGTCTTTATTTTCGATTAACACCCCTTGATCTTTTTTCATCATACAGTGATCAGTGCTGTCTACTGGAAATGCAATGCAAACCAAGGGTATAATTTAAAATTTTCTAGGAGCCATGTTTTAAAACGTTAAAAGAAACATGAAATTAACTTTAATATTATTTTTATTTAATACAATTTATCCAAAATATCATTTGAACATGTAATCAATATGAAAAAATAATAATGAGATATTTTTATAAATTAGTTTGGGATAGTTTCATACTGAGTCTTCAATATCCAATGTGTATTTTATGCTAACTTCACATTTTAGTTTGGAGTAGTCACATTTCAAGTGCTCAGTAGTTTACTTATATCTCATGGCTAACTTTTATTGGAAAGCACAGTCTTAGACAATCCCTCGGGTTTCCAAACCAGCTACTCATTTCCTTTAAACTGTGTGTTTTCTTTAATATCAATAATGTTCTTGATTCTTCTTTCCTCAAATTTTGCTCCCTGTTTAGATAGCTTACGGAAATACCTAGGTATAAAGTTAACCAAAAAAGTGAAAGGACTGTATTTTGAAAACTATCAGACATTAATGAAATAATTTGAATAAGACACAATAAATGGAAACATATTTCATGCTCATGGATTGAAAGAATCACTATTGTTCACATGTCTGTACCACCCAAAGAAATCTAAAGATCCAATGCAATCTCTATCAATATTCCAATGTCTTTTGCAAAAAACAGACATAGATCAATGGAACAGAATAGAGAGTCCATAAAGCCCATGCATATATGCTCAATTAATTAATGCCAAAGAGCCAAGAATATGCAGTGGGGGAAAGGATAGCCTGTTCAAGAAATGGTGTTGGGAAACTGGACATCCATATGCAAAAAGAAAGAAGAAAGAAAGAAAGAGAGAGAGAGAGAGAGAGAGAGAGAGAGAGAAAGTTGACCAGTAACTTACACCATACACAAAAATTAACTCAAATGTATGAAATACTTAAATGAAAGACCTGAAACCATAAAACTCCTAAAGGAAACACAGGCTGTAAGTTCCTTACCATAGGCCTTGGTGATGATATTTTGAATCTGACACCAAAACCAAAACCAGCAAAAACCAAAAATAAACAACTGGGAATGCAGCATACTAAAGGCATTTGCACAGCAAAGGAAACAACTGAATGAAAAGGCAACATATTGAGGAGGATAAAATTTTGCAAATCGTTTATATGATGAAGGACTGATATCCAATATATAAAAAGCACTCATACTATTCAATAGGAAAAAAAAAGACTATTTGATCAAAATTTTCTTTTAGTAATGTCCCCAGGCATCCCTTTTTATCTTCCTTTTAAAGCACATCTGCCATGATGAGATAGAAAAAAAAAGCAATGGAGACCAGTTTCAGTTGATCAAATTCCCCAGTTCTGTGGCTCTGAAATTAAATTCATTTCTACTTAGTTTGATTCAGACACTGGTTCACTGTCTTCACATCCCTTTATGGCCGCAGGATCTCTGAGGAATGTTGACTTGGAAAAAGATTCTAAAGGCATGCCAGGAGACTCATGCTCCAAGTTAAATCTCAAAGCCTAGAGGGAGGGCATCAGTTGCATCTCATGGTCAGTTGAGTTGTATCCCTTCAGGGCAGAAGGGCAGGCTGAGCAAGACTGGAAGGCTTCACTTAACTTCATCATCAGGCTTCGGCAACATTTGTTTGGCTGTGGAGAGATACAAACCAGAAAGATTTATTTTTAAGGGTCACTAATACTTCCTTTATTCCTATGTGTGCAGCAGATAGAGTAGAGCCAAATGTATTTTATTCTAAACCCAGTTTATTCAACCCTGTTGAATAAAATATCAACCCTGTTGATGTGACCTGGAGAGGGAACTAAGTACTCTTGGCTCATCAAAATGCTTTTATAACTGGTGTGTATCTTAAAATAAGATGAAACAAAATTGCTTGTTTCCTGAATGCTGCCCAAGTGCCTTAATGAGGTGGGCCTTCTGCCAGGTAGAGCATCCTGGCAGGTGGGACTCTCTCCCATCCCTTTTGCTTTGGCAAGAAAGGAACCACACAGCTCCTTGCAAGTTCTTTCTCTCTGTTGGAAGAGTTAATCACCAAATAGCAGATGGTGTTAAATGCCAGCAGTTGTCCTGTGTCCTCTGAAGCAAATGCTCAGGTGTGAGACTTCAAAAAAATAAGAAGAAATAAAGAAAAAAACCCCACATCATCCAAGGGGACAGTGGTGGTTAATTTTATGTGTCAATTTGACTACTCTATGGGATGTTTGGGTAACTGGTAAAACATTTCTGGGTTTGTCTGTGAGGGTGTCTCCAGAAGAGAGTTTAATATTTAACTGGTAGACTAAAGCAGATCACCCTCACCAACACTGGTGGACATTATCCAATCCATTGAAGACCCAAATAGAATACAAAGGCAGAGGAATATGGAATTTGCTCTCTTTACTTGGGCTGGAACATCCATCTTCTTCTGCCTTTAGGTGTTGCTGCTCCTGGTTCTCAGGCCTTCAGACTCAGACTGGGACTTACATGATTAGCTCCCAATTGTTGGGCCCATGGACTCAGACTTACACAGGCATACCCCATTTTATTGCACTTCACTTTATTGTGCTCCACAGATACGGTGTTTTTCTAGAAATTGCAGGTCTGTGGCAACTCTGCATTGAGCAAGTCTACTCATGCCATTTTTTTTTTCTTTTCAAAAGAATTTGGTCTCTTCATATCTCTGTGTCACATTTTGGAAATTCTCACAATATTTCAAACTTTTTCATTATTATTATATTTCTTATGGTGCTCTGTGTCAGTGATTATGACTCATTGAAAGGTCAGATGATGGTAGCATTTTTTTAGCAATAAAGTGTTTTATTTTTTAATGCTTATTTATTTATTTATTTATTTTGGGGGAAAGAGTGTGAGGGGGGAGGAGCAGAGAGAGAGGGAGGGAGAACTGCAAACAGACTTTGCACCTGACACAAGGCTTGATTTCACTAACCATGAGATCATGACCTGAGCCAAAATCAAGAGTCAGACGCTTAACCGACTGAGCCACCCAGTACCCCTAAAAAGTATTTTAAATTAAAGTACATGCATTGTTTGTTTGTTTGTTTTTTGGATATAACACTACTGCACACTTCATAGAGTGCAGCATATTGTAAATACTAGGAAACCAACAAACTCATTTGTCTAGCTTTATTGTGATATTCCCTTCATTGTGGTGATCTGGAACTGAACCTGCATTTTCTCTAAGGTATCCCTACACCACAAACTTTTCTGGGTTTTCAGCTTACAGATGACAGATAATGGGACTTCTTAGCCTCCATAACTTCATGAACCTATTCCTGTAATAGGTCTTCTCTTATGCCTGTGCCGATGCCTATCTATATCTGTCTATCCTATTGGTTCTCCCTCTCTAGAGAACCCTGACTGATACCAAGAGGAAGTTCCCACCCTTCCAGCCTACCAAATATGTGGGTTTCAAGGTCTCAAATGCTCCAGTATCTGCTTGAATCTACCTAATTTGGTTGTAGCTAGAGGGACCTCTGTGGCATGTTTGGGAGACACAATTGAGTCCAGTAGCCTACCCCTTTCAGTGAGAATCAAGACAACACCCTGAAAACCATGTTTCCCATGAAGAACCGCACCAGGCAGACTTGTGCACCAGGTGAGGTGGACTTTTCCACCTTCTCTTTTCTTGCCCATACTCCTTAAGGTGTTTACTCTACACTTGGCAGACAGCTCAATTACCCATATGTTCCTGGATCTCTGGCCTCTCCAGTTTTGCCTGCCCCTGCCTTCCCATTGCTGTAGACTTGCACACCTTGGAGGATGGGAGGGTGTCCACTAGCTGGTAATAACTGTGCATGCCTTGTACAATGAAAGTGATGGCATCTGCAACAGAAATTACAGGGCTTTGGGATTCCCTCCATGTTACTGTGACCCTCAATGTGGTGAAAACTCATTAAAGTGGCAAACCACTGCTACACATGATTGCTATGGCTCCACTGTCCAGTGTTGAAGGTGGGTTATTTTTATTCTGGCTTTAGGTGAAGTAAGTGGTTCATAGAGGTTAAGGACCTGATCATGGCAGAACAAAGAATGCCCCACTGCAAGAGAGGAGTTGTGACTCTGAAGACTGTGCTCTTCTCTTTTTTTCTTTTTTCCTTTGATAATGATATTCAGCCACTTTTATTTTATTTTTCAAAGTCACTTTATTGAGGTATTATTGACATATAAAAAGCTGTACACATTTAATGTGTACAACTCAGTAAATTTGGGGGTAAGTATTCACCCATGAAGCCATCACCACCATCAAGCCTATATATATATATATATATATATATATATATATATATATCACATCCCATATTTTCCTGAAGATCCCTTTATTATTTTTTTCATTTTGTGATAACCACACTTAACATAATATCTAATCTCTATTAAATTTTATGTTAATAGTACAGTATTGTTAGCTATAGTCACCATGCTGTAGAGAGGATCTCCAGAATTTATCTTGTGTAACTGCAACTTTGTGCCCTTCAAACCTTATTTCCCCCTATCCTTCTAGTCCCTACCAGCCATTTTTCAACTCTCAGCTACATGTTTAACTGTTTTAGACTCCACATATGAGATCGTGTACTATTTATCTTTCTGTGTCTGGCTTATTTCATTTAGCATAGTGCCCTCAAAGTTTATCCATATTATTGGGAATGGCAAGATTTCCTTCTTTCTCAAGGATGAATGATATTCTATTGTATGTGTGTATATGTGTGTGTGTGTGTGTATATATATATATATATATATATATATATAATGTATATATTAGAAACTTCTTCATCCATCAATGGTCACTTAAGTTGTTTCCATGTCTTAGCTGTTATAAATAATGTTGCAATGAACATGGGTGTGCAGACCTCTTTGATTTCATTTTCTTTGAGTACATTCACAAAAGTGGAATTACTAGATTGTATGGCAGTTTTATTTTTAATTTTTTGAGAAACCTCCATACTGTTTTCCATAATAGGAGAACCAATTTACATTCCCACCAATAGGGCACAAGGGTTCCCTTTTCTCTATATCATAGCCAACAGTGTTATCTATTGTCTTTTTTATAATAACCATTCTGACAGGTGTAAGGTAACATCTCATTGCCATTTTGATTTGCACTTCCTGATGATTAGTGATATTGAGCCCTTTTTTGTGTACCTGTTGGCCATCTGTATGTCTTATTTCAAAAAAATGTCTATTCAGGTCCTTTCACCATTTTTTAGTCAGATTATTTTTCCCTACTGAGTTGTGTGAACTCTTTATATATTTTGGATATTAACCTCTTATCGAATTTATGGTTTGCAAATATTTCCTCCCATTTTGTAGATTGCTTTCCATTTTGTTGTTTCATTTGCTTTGCAGAAGCTTTTTGTTTGATGTACTCCCACTGTAGCCAGCTGGCCCTAAATGCCCTGTATCAGTGGGTCCCTGGAGACATCCTGCCTCTTTCTCAAATGAGGGAGGGTGGATGGTACAGTGGCAGGAATGTCAGGGAGGTCCCAGAGAAGGTGATCTTTCAGCATCCTGCAGATCCTATTATATAGCAGCAAGACCACTCCTTTTGCCATCTAAAGGTTATGCAGCAAATGGTCTTGTACATGTGCCTATAGTCAAGGCTGGATCACATGGAGAAGAGTGTGATTTGTGACTCATGCACTGGAATGTACACAGGTGCTGTCTGCACATTCCAAACACTGAATGCCTGAAAACAAAGTGGAAGTCAGAAGGTCTTAGAGTGAAATCTTCCCACTGCCACCACTTCTCACCGTATAGGTATTTGCATATTGTTTAACCTCTCTGAACATTATTTTCTCATCTATGAAATAAGAATCATAACACCTACCTCATCTGTCACTGTGAAGATTAAGTGACAGAGTGTACATATTATGGGAGCCACCCACCCAGGAGTCCCCAAGAGATCAGGAGGGAGTCATTTGATTGTCATTACTGTGTATAAACCTGTAACTGAAGAGAGTATTGGGAGTGAGAAGTCTGCAAGGGAGAGGCCAAGGACATGGAACAAGGTTTTCTGGGCTGGAATCCAGCTGCCTCCTCACTCACTATAGAACATCAGGGAACTTCCTTTACCTCTCTAAACCTATTTATTTATTTATTTATTTATTTATTTATTTATTTATTAAGCTTTTGTTTTAATATAGTGTTATATTAGTTTCAGGTATGCAATATACTGATTCAATAATTCCATACAATACCCAATGTTCATCACAAATGCATTCCTTAATTTCCATCACCTATTTCACCCATACTCTCACCCACCTCCCCTCTGGTAACCATTAATTTGTTCTCTATAGTTAAGAGTCCATTTCTTGGTTTCTCTATCTCACTCTCTTTCATTTTTTCCCTTTTCTTTTTTGTTTTGTTTCTTAAATTCCATGTATGAGAGAAATCATACGGTGTTTGTCTTTCTCTGACTGGCTTATTTCACTTAATAGCTCCATCAGTTCCATTGCAAATGGCAAGATTTTATATACTAGCCAAAGCAATCTACAGATTTAATGAAATGCCTATCAAAATTCCAACAGCATTTTTCACAGAACTTCGACAAACAATCCTAAAATTTGTATGGAACCACAAAAGACCATGAATAACCAAAGCAATCTTGAAAAAGAAAAAGAAAATAGGAGGTATCATAAACCCAGATATCAAGATACACTACAAAGCTATGATAATCAAAACAGTGTGGTAATGGCACAAAAATAGACACATATATTAATAGAACAGAATTGAAAAACCCAGAAATAAACCCACAATTTTATAGTCAATTAATCTTTAACAGAGGAGGAAGCAATATACAATGGGAAAAAGACAGTCTCTTCAACAAAAATGTTGGGAAAATTGGGCAGCTACATGCAAAAGAATGAAACTGGATAACTTTCTTACGCCATAAACAAAAATAAATTAAAAATGGATTAAAGACCTAAATTTGAGACCTGAAACCATAAAAAATCCTAGAAGGGAACTCAAGCAATAATTTCTCTGATCAGCAGTAGTAACATTTCTCTAAATGTTTTGAAACCTCCCTCCTCCCATCTGCAAGGTGAGAATAGCAGCAAGTTACAAAATGATGGAAAAGGACTAGAGTCACTCCCTTTAGAGATTCCTAGTTGGATTAGCCAACCATGTCAACATCGATGAGATTGGGATGACAGGAACTAGTGTTAGAGATGTTTGCACATTTTCTTTCAGCCTGTAGGTTTCCCAAGGATGAACAACTATAGTAAACACACACTGCACAGGGAAGCCTTTATAAGGAAAATAAAAAAGCCAAATTCTCACTAACCATTAGCCTTTTATACTGTGCTTACCTTTGCCTATTCAGAAGAATCCAGCCAATAAGGCACACATTTTTGTATAGGGATGCCTACAGACACCAGGCTCTGTGACTGTGTTAAAAATAAGGCCAGGGGTATGATGGCCAATTTCTTTCCCTAGACCATATCAATGGCATGCTCACTGAACTGGGTCTTGTCAGTGAGGTGTAATTTAAGGCTTAATAAAATTAAGATTTCATCCTGAGAATACGAAATAGTATATTTTTGACAGCTGATGAGAAATCTTGTTGGTGTCAATATTAGTCCAGCTCTCCATGTTCTGGTAAGGGTCAAAAGTACCCACAGTACTTTTGAGGAAAACATCAGTAGGCTGATTGTGCTGCCAATGAAGACCTCCACCTCTGCCTCACTCTTGGCCATTTCCCCCCCATAGACAGCTGATGTGAGCACCATGGCACCAAAAGCATGCAGCTGATCCTCCACAAGTCCACAGCCATAGCAGACTGATTTGAAGGAACTACTGAAAGTTCTTAGTGTTGCCAAGATGCTTGATCCATCAAAATCAAATTTTGCAAAAATTACAAGGTCAGAAAATCTTCATGTTTCTTACATCTTGCAAAAAGCAAAACTTGAAGTCAACAAAGATGGAATCAAAACTTCAGCAGCAACAACTGGAAATCTAATCACAAGGTCATCACTTTATTGTAGACAGATATTTTCTACCTTTCATCAGACATAATCCCACAAATGCTGTCTTACTCATGAGGCAGACAAACTCTGAAGAGTACACAAAAGAAACCAGGCAAAGCAAAGGCTGCTTGGCTGTGGAGAAAAGACTCCTTACCCACATTTTTCATAGTTCTGTTACATATTTTTGTATAGTATTTTCTTTTTGAAAATTAGTTCTTAGGAACATAAACATAAAGATACAAACATTTCTGCTTAGAATGTGTTCTGGAGGGAAAACAGGACAGAATCGTTGGAACACTGTAACAGAGATATGAAGAGGAAGACTTAAAAATGCCTAAGTGATTCCTTAATCTACTGAATGTTTACCTAGGTCAAAAATACATTTGAGTATTTACTGTCCAGTTCAGGATTCATTTAACAGCTGTTTCCAGTTTTTATGGAAAAAATTTGTTTGGCTTTAAACATTTTCCATCATCAAAATTTAATTTTCTTAATGTTTATTTTTATTTTTGAGAGAGAGAGAACACAAGTGGGGTAGGGACAGAGGGAGAGAGAGGGAGCACAGAATTTGAAACAGACCCCAGGCTCTGAGCTGTCAGCACAGAGCCCTACATGGGGTTCAAACCAACAAACTGCAAGATTATGACCTGAGTGGAAGTTGGATGCTTAACCCACTGAGCTACCCAGGTGCCCCCAAAAGTCATAATACTAAGCATTATGTAAGCAACTAGAAATGATGAAATCTCTACCCTTTTTGTGTGGTTTGTGCTATTTTATATATTGCATGTATTCTTTAAAATATAATTTTAAAAACGTTTTTTAAACTTTAAAAATAAAGTTTTGGGGCACCCAGGTGGCACAGTCATTTAAGTGTCCAACTCTTGATCTTGGCTCAGGTCATGATCTCATGGTTCATGGGTTTGAGCCCTTCATTAGGCTCTGCACTGATGGTACAGAGCCTGCTTGGGATTTTGTTTCTCCTTCTCTCTGCCCCTCCCCCATTTGTGTGTGTGCGCATACTCTCTCTCTTTTTCTCTCTCTCTCTCTCAAAATAAATAAATAAGCAAACTTAAAAAAACTTATAAATAAAGTTTTTATTTTTAAATTCTGAGTATCTGGGATGCTTTGGCCTCTTCTCTGCTAAGACATAGTCACAGGTTTGAGTGGAAGTGTTGGGGCTTAATGTTAAGCACAGAGTTCAGTGCTGTAACTTGGAAATCCTCAGTTTACCACTAACATTTATGTAGGGGCCAGGCATTGTTCTGAGTGCCAAACATTGTTCTGAGTACTTATGATCATCATTTCATTTGATCTGTACAATGGTCCTGGGAGGCCCTGTGTTTTCCAATGCCTTTCACAGCTGAGGAAATCCAGCAAGAGCGGTAAGGTCATCTGCCATATCACTGGGGGTTTGAACCAAGCCCAATGTCTATTGAGTCTTTGCTCTTAATTATTATTATTATTACTGTTATTTTTATACTTATTGGTAGAGGACAGGTAGAGCAAAACAGATACCCAGATCACACTATATGAGATGTATTTTGCTACAGTATGGCTTTATCCCAGTAAACAATTTAAGGCAATTTTTTTTTCAAAAAAACATGGTACTTTTTATCTTTGACACTTGTGTCAACTTATAACTGTATCAGAGCTAGAAAAATTATTAGGGAAATGTCACTGATGCTACAGTGATGTATGAAATATCTGAGAATTTTGGCTGATTTTCAGTTTTAAGAGGAAATACTCCATTCTCCCAAGCTAATTAATTTGGAAGAGGAGTAAATGCCAGTTAGTAAATCTTAATGTCAGTGCGTCTGGGTCCTGCCACTGCTGAGTTACAGTGAAGGGTACATCCAGTTCTCCCTCTGGGCTGACACCACACCCAGTACTATGCAGTGGCCAGAGAGCAGCGACAAATCCTCTTCTTTGCATGTGCTTCTTGTCAGTTTGCAGGGAAGCATATTCTGAACCCCATTCTCATCTGCCAACCCTCTTTTACAGATGAGAAATCTGAGTCTTACAGAAATAATAAAAATGCAGATTCAGTGTCACACAGCTAGTGCATCATAGACAGGTAAACTCAACTCTTGCTTCCCCAAATCCAAGGTTTTCTCTACCAGACCAGTCCTTAATTGGGAAGTTATTAACTAAGTAGAGCCAATGTCAAGGCAAATGACCCCTTGTAGGGCATTCTAGAAATGTATTCTCTATCACTTCCATCCATAATCTGACCACTGCCTCCTGAATGGATGGTTACAAGGCATGAACTGGCATGAAGGACATGACACAGCTACTGCTTCCATTTCTGCAAACATTCCAGACAGAAAAGAAACTTGGAAATGTGAATCTCAGGTATATACCTGTTTAATCAGTATAAGAGGTCATGGAATGCATAAGGCCCTGTGGTCTTCAGTGATGAACTGAAAGAATGTCTGGGAAAGTGCCTTGTTGTCACTTTAACAGCATGAAAAGATGAAAATTAGAAATCTGTAAACCAAGTAATTTCCCCTGCTGGGCCAATGAAGCCAGAATGTAATTGAGAGGAAAATCTATCAATGCATTTTGGTTATAAACTGCTCTTTCTGTGCACTTAGTCAATATTTAATAAAAATGGCCTTGCCGAGTTTTAGAGACTAGGGATCATGTTTTCTGTGGGCTGCTAAATACCTGTTTCCAGTAGGTGCTTGATAGATATTTATTCTGTGTAGGTCAGGTTATTCTGCTGAAGGTCAACTATCTGTATTAACAACTCAAGATGATACAACCCATGTAATGCCTCATTTTGAGGAATACCATTTGACTAAGTAGGTGGTGAGCTCATTAATGAGAACACATGCTATTCCTATTAAAGAACATTGTCAATCAGAAAATTCTAAAATCACATATGAAAGAAGAGGAGACATGGGAAATCTCTGTAATTTCAGCTCAGTTTTACTGTAAAGCTAAAACTGTTCCAAAAAATAAAACATATTAAAACAAACAAACAGGGATGTCTGAGTGGCTCACTTGGTTAAGCATCTGAATTCAGCTCAGGTTATGATCTCATGGTTTGTGGGTTCGAGCCCCGCGTTGGGCTCTGTGCTGACAGTGCAGAGCCTGGGCCCTCCTTTGGATTCTGTATCTCCCCCTCTCTCTGCCCCTCTCCCACTTGTGCTGTCTCTATCTCTCATAAATAAATACACTTAAAAATATTTAAAACAAACAAACAAACAAACAAACAAACAAACAACCTTGGGTTGAGGGAGAGTATCCAGAGAAACAAATTGGAAGCAGAACTTCTTCCCAGGATTTACACTGGGACTTTTTTGGACCAGGTGTGGTGGCAGCTACCCAGATGGTGGGAAAATTCTCTGAGTTGTCCAGGGCCAGAGCTGGTTTATAGTTGGCATGCAAGCAGGGAGCACCTAGCCAGAATCCAAATGGGAAAAACAAAAACAAAAACAAAAACAAAAACAAAAACAAAACAAACAAAAACTTGGCTGGGATTTTCAGGCAGGAAACAGCCCTCTGGGTATAGGTGACCAAGCCTTATTGGTAGGCCCAAAGAGAGAGGGCTGCAGGAGCTGCTAAATGTCTGTGTGCTATCAGGCCTGAGGTATGTGGTGTCTGTGTCTGATGTTTCTTAACACACTCATGTGGTGCAGGTAGACGAAGGCACATTAATGGATGCATGGAGGGAGACAAGGCATCAGGAGCTCATCACTGAATGGTTATCATGAGAGCTGGAATATACAGTGTCTTTCCTGGTAGGATTGCATTGTGGTGGTAAGTAGGCCAGAACTGGGGCTGCAAACTCACAAAAGACCGTATGCTCTGAGTGCATACTGTATGGCAAAACGAAGAAAAAGCTAACAGAAACACATTCAAACTAGGAAATGAAATCCCATCCTTAGTTTCCTTCCTATGCCTCCTACTGACATTTAACACTGTGGCAGCTGTAAATAATTGTTGACAGGGTCTGTGTCTATTCTCACAGAGTAGGTTAGTAAAGGGTGAATGTACAGCTGAAAGTCAATACACTTATAAGTGCAAATAACTATCAAATAATATTATTTTAATTATGTCTTGAATTTGTGTATTAATTTCCTTTCCTCTATATTGTTATTCTTTAAAATTTCACTAATACCCAGATTTAAAATCTGTTCTCTACTGATTCAACTAAATGATCTACCTAAACAGGGATTCTGAATCATTCTTCTTCTTAATTTTTTTTTTAAATTACCTGTTCATAAGTAAACTTTGAATTTAGTTATCTAGAAAAGAGAAAGAAAGGAAGCAAGGTGGGGAAGGGGGAGAGAGAGAGAGAGTTGAAAGTCAAAGAGTAATTTTGATCAGTTTTCATTATTTGGGGATAGAGTCAAAAAATCCCGTTATTCCTTATGTGAACATGAACAGAGGACTTGGGTAATGTTTAAGTACCGGGTGAACTACATTTCATACTTTTAGACAACTTTCCTTTCCTTGGATGACCAAGAACTGAAGAACATCAGATAATTCTATACATTTTCAAGTTTTATTGAAGCCATTGCAGCCATTGCGACCATTGCAGCCAGGCAGAGGTTGTAGAATTGAAAATGATGCACATATTTTTAGCTTGAATAAAAGGTAAATAGTTATAGTGGAAAAGAATACATAGTTTCAGGATTCTATAAATGTGTTTGACAAATAGCTTATATTGAGTGGTGTATTTCCTGAGAACTTAGAAGATACTAGGATCTTAGGCCATCATCTTATGAATTATGCAATCTGTTCTGAGAAGACCAGGAGTGAGGAGCATCATGTCTGTTCTCAACTTGTTAGGCTTGTTCTTTTTTTAAAGATTTTATTTAAATTACCATTAGTTAACATACAGTGTAGTATTAGTTTCAGGTGTACAATATTGTGATTCAATACTACCATACATCACCTGGTGCTCATCACAGCAAGTGCACTACTTAATCCTCACTGCTAATTTAACCCAACCTCCACCCTCCTCCCCTCTTGTAACCTTCAGTTTGTTCTCTCTTGTTGAGTCTGTTTCTTGGTTTGTCTCTTTCTTTTCTTTCACAATTTTCCATTTTTTTCACTTGCCATAATGCTCTCTAGCTCCATCCATGGTTTTGCAAATGGCAAGATTTGATTCTGTTTTATGGTTGAGTAACATTCCATTGTTTACACACACACACACACACACACACACCACATTCTTTATCTATTCATCAGTTGCTGGACACTTGGGCTGTTTTCATAGTTTGGCTATTGTAGTTAATGCTGTTATAAACATTAAGGTACATGTATCCCTTTGATTGCATTTTTGTATTCTTTGGGTAAATACCTAGCAGCTCAATTGCTGTGTCATAGGATAGTTCTATTTTTAACTTTTTGAGGAATCTCCAAACTGTTTTCCAGAGTGGCTGCATCAGTTTGCATTCCAATCAATAGTGCAAGAGAGTTCTTTCTCCACCACATTCTCCTCAACACCTGTTATTTTCTCTGCTGTTGATTATAGCCATCCTGACAGGTGTGAAGTGATATCTCATTGTACTTTTGATTTGCATTTCCCTAATGATGAGTGATATTGAGCATCTTTTCATGTGTCTATTGGCAATCTGTGTGTCTTTTTTTTTTTTTTTGAAAACTGTCTATTCATGTCTTCTGCCCATTTTTTAATCAGATTATTTGTTTTTTTGGATGGTGAGTTGTATAAGTTCTTAATATATTTTGGATACTCACCATTTATTGAATATGTCATTTGCAAACATCTTCTCCCGTTCTGTAGTTGCCTTTTAGTTTTGTTGGTTGTTTCCTCTTCTGTGCAAACCCTTTTTATTTTGATGAAGTCTCAATAGTGCCTTTTTGCTTTTGGTTCCCTTTCCTCAGGACAAACATCTAGAAATTGGTAAGGCTCATGTCAAATAGGTTACTTCCAATGTTCTCCTCTAGGATTTTTATGGTTTTAGGCCTCACATTTGGGTTTCTAATCCATTTTGAATTTATTTTTGTGTATGGTGAAAGAAAGTGGTCCAGTTTCATTCTTTTACATGTATCTGTCCAGTTTTCCCAACACTATTTGTTACAGACAAAATAAGACAAAAAGTCTTTTTCTCATTGGCTATTCTTGCCTGTTTTGTGGAAGATTACTTGCCCATATAATTGTGGGTTCATTTCTGGATTTTCTATTCTGTTCTATTGATCTATATGTATTTTTGTGCTGCTACCATACTGTTTTGATCACTACAGTTTCATAATGTAACTTGAAGTCCCTCCCACTTTGCTTTTCTATTTCAAGATTGCTTTGATTATTAGAGGTTTTTCATGGTTCCATAGAAATTTTAGGATTCTTTGTTCTAGCTCTGTGAAAAGTGTTGTCAGTATTTTGCATTATATTCATTGGATTGCATTATATCCATAGAGTGCTTTGCATAATATAGACATTTTGACAACATTTGTTCTTTAAATCCATGAGTATGGAATGTCTTTCTATTTCTTTTTGTCATCTTCAGTTTCTTTCACAGTGTTTATAGTTCCCAGAGTACAGATCTTTCACCTCTTTGGTTAAGTTTATTCCTAGGTACCTTATTGTTTTTGGTGCAATTGAGGGATTTGGTGCAATTGGATTGAGGGATTGAGGGATTAAGGGATTGATTCCTTAATTTCTCTTTCTGCTGCTTCATTACTGGTGTATAGAAATGCAACAGATTTCTGTACATTGATTTTGTATCCTGTGACTTTACTGAATTCATGTATCAGTTCTAGCAGTTTTTTGGTTGAGTCTTTTGGGTTTTCTGTACATAGTGTATGCCATTTGCAAATAGTGAAAGTTTTACTTCTTCCTTACCTATTCGTAGGCATTTTGATGCCTGATTGCTGTGGCTAGGACTTCCATTACTATGTTAAATAACAGTGGTGAAACTGGATATTCAAGTCTTTTTTCTGACCATAGAGGAAAAGCTCTCAGTTTTGTTTTTTTTTTTCCATTGGGGATGATATTAGCTGTGGGATTTTCTTTTTTTTTTTAATATGAAATTTATTGTCAAATCAGTTTCCATACAACCCCCAATGCTCATCCCAACTGGTGCCCTCCTCAATGCCCATCACCCACTTTCCCCTCCCTCTCACCCCCATCAACCCTCAGTTTATTCTCAGTTTTTAAGAGTCTCTTATGGTTTGGCTCCCTCCCTCTCTAACTTTTTTTTCCTTCCCCTCCCCCATGGTCTTCTGTTAAGTTTCTCAGGATCCATAAAAGAGTGACAACATACGGTATTTTCATATATAGCCTTTATTATGTCAAGGTATGTTTCCTCTAAACCAACTTTGTTGACGATTTTGATCATGAATGAATACTATACTTTGTCAAAAGTTTTCTTTTTCCTGTATCTATGGAAATGGTCATATGGTCCTTATCATTTATTTTATTGATGTGATGTATCACATTGATTAATTTGCAGATATCGAACCACACTTGCAACCCAGGAATAAATTCCATTTAATCATGGTGAATGATTTTTACAATGTATTGTTGGATTTGGTTTGCTAGCATTTTGTTGAGGATTTTTGCATCTATGTTAATAGAGATATTGGCCGTAATTCTCTTTTTTATGATGTCTTTATCTGGTTTTGGTATTAGGGTAATGATAGTCTCATAGAATGAATTTGGAAGTTTTCTTTCATTTTCTATTACTTGTAGTACTTTGACAAGAATAGGTATTAACTCTTCTTTCAATGTTTGGTAGAATTTGCCTGTGAAGCCATCTGGTCCTGGACTTCTGTTTTTGGGGAATTTTTGATTATTGATACGATTTCTTTGCTAGTTATTGATCTGTTCAAGTTTTCCTTTTCTTCCTCTTTTAGTTTTGGTAATTTATGTGTTTCTATGAATTTATCCATTTCTTCCAGGTTGCCTAATTTATTGCCATATAGTTTTTTATAATATTCTCTTATGACTGTATTTCTGTGGTGTTGTTCTCCTCTGTCATTTTTAAATTTTAATTATTCGGGTCCTTTATTTATTTTTTTTTATTTTTTATAATCTGGCTACAATTTTATCAATTTTATTAATTTTTTTCCAAAAAATCAACTTCTAGTTGATTTTCCAAAAAATCAACTTTTTGAATTGGGTTTTTGTTTGTTTCTATAGTATTTATTTCTTCTCTCATCTTTATGATTTCCTTCCTTCTGGTAGCTTTAAGCTTCATTTGTTATTTTTCTTTTAGTTCTTTTAGGTATAAAGTTGGGTTGTTGATTTAAGATTTTCTTTCTTCCTGAGGCAGGCCTGTGTTGCTATATATGTCCTTCTTAGGACCACTTTTGCTGCATCCCAAAGGTTTTGGAAATTTTTCATTTTTATTTATTTGCATGTATTTTTTTTTTAATTTCTTCTTTGACTTCCTGGTTGACCCTCATTGTTTAGTAGCATGCTATTTAACCTTCATGTATGTGTTGTCTTTCCAGATGTTTCTTATGGTTGACTTCAAGTTTCATAGCACTGTGATCAGAAACTCTGCATGGATGGTATAACTTCAATCTTCTTGTATTTGTTAAGACCGATTTTGTGGCCTAATATATGCTCTATTCTGGAGAATGTTCCATGTGCTCTTGAAAAGAATGTGTTTTTCTGCTGTTTTAGGATGGAATGTTCTGAATATATCTGTTAAGTCTATCTGAAGCAGTGTGCCATTCAAAGCCATTGTGTCATTGTTGATTTTCTGTTTAGATTATCTGTCCATTGGTGTAAGAAGGGTGTTGAAGTCTCCTACTATTATTGTATTATTATTGAGTATTTTCTGTTTGGTTGTTATTAGTTGTTTTATATATTTGGGTGCTCTCATGTTGAGTATATGTTTACATTTTTTATATATTTTTGTTGGATTGTCCTTTTATTATTATATAGTGCCCTCTTTTGCTATTGTTACAGTCTTTGCTTTAAAGTCTAGTTTGTCTGATATATGTTTTGCTACTCCAGCTTTCTTTTGATGTCCATTTGCATGATAGTATTCTTCCATCTCCTCACCTTCAATCTGCAGGTATCTTTAGTTCTAAAATGAGTCTCTTGTAGTCAGTATATAGATGGGTCTTTTTTTATATCAATTCTGATATCCTCTATATTTTGATTGGAGGGTTTAGTCCATTAACAGTCATAGTAATAATTATTAGTTATGTATTTATTGCCATTTTATTACTTGTTTTGTGATTGTTCTTGGAGATTTTCTCTGATATTTTTTTGTCTTCCTCTAACTCATATTGTGCTGATTTTCTTTAGTGATATATTTGGATTTCTTTCTCTTTATTTTTTACATGTTTATTAGTGGTTTTTGACATATGTTTATCATTAGGTTTGTATACCCTCTTCTGCAAATACCAGTCTATATTAAGCTGATGGTTGTTTAAGTATGAACCTATTCTTTTCTCTTCTCCTTCCGATGTTTTGGATATATGTTATTATATTTTATTTCCTTTTTTATGAGTTCCTTGGCTGATTTTTACAGAAATATTTATTTACTGCTTTTGTGTTTTGCCTTTATATGGTTACCTTTTTAAAGTTTATTTATTTATTTTGAGAGAGAGAGAGAGAGAGCACAAGTGGAGAAGAGAGAAAGAGAAAGAGAGAGAACTCCCACACAGGCTCTGCAGTGCCAGTGTGGAACTTGATGGACCAAGATCATGACTTGAGCTGAAGTTGGACACTTAACTAACAGAGCCACCCAGGCACCCCTACTGTCCTTTTTGAACTTTCCTTCGACTCAGAGTCCCCTTTAATATTTCTTGCAGGGCTAGTTTAGTGGTCACAAATTCCTTTAGTTTTTGTTTGTCTGGAAAACTCTTTATGTCTCCATTTATTCTGAATACTATCCTTGATTAATAGAGTATTCTTGGCTGCAGATATTCTTTCAGCACTTTGAATATATCATGTCACTCCTTTCTGGCTTGCCAAGTTTCTGTTGAAAAATATCCTGGTAGCATTACAGGTTTTCCCTTGTAAGTTACTGACATCTTTTGTTGCTTTTAATATTTTTTCTTTATCATTATATTTTTTTTAATTTAATTACATTATGTCTTGGTGTGGGCCTACTTTTGTTAATTTTGATGGTGTTCTCCGTGTTTCCTGGATCTGGATATCTGTTTCTTTCTCCTGATTTGGGATGTTTTCAGCTAGTATTTCTTCAATAAATTTTGTGCCCTCTTTTCTCTATCTTCTTTTCTGAGATTCCTGTAATACAAATGTTATTACTTTTGATGGAGTCACTGAGTGTCCTAAGTCTATTTTTGTGTTGCATAATTCTTCTTTCTCTCTTTTGTTCAGTTTCATTACTTTCCATTACTTTGTCTTCTAGATCATTCATTTGTTATTTTGCTTCTTCAAGCCTACTTTTATTGCATTAAGAATGTTTCAATTTCATTTATTGCACTCTTCTTTTTTGACTGATTCTTTTTTTTTAACTTTTTATCTCTATAGTAAGGGTCTCACTGAATTCTTCCATTCTTTTCTCAAGTCTGGTGCATATCCATATGATCATTGTTTTAAGTTCTTTAGAAGGCATGTTACTTATATCTGTTCGGCTTAGCTATCCGGTCATGGTCTTATCTTGTTCTTTCGTTTGGGATAAATTCCTCTGTCTTCTCATTTTGTCTAAATCTCAGCCTTCTTCTCCGTGTTAGAAAAGTCAGTTATATTTCCTGCTTCTGAAAGTAATGATCTTCTGAAGAAGAGATCTTGTACTGCCCAGGGCCTGGTGCTTCAGGGAGTATCTCCAGTGTGTATTGCATGCACTCTGCTGTTGTGTTCTGGCTAGTCTGTCCTCATTCCAGTCATCTGCAGAGACTCCCCTTGCCTCCTGTGGGGAGTGACTGGTCCCTGGCCTGAATGTGGTGAGTTTTAACTAGGTGTGCTCTGGTTTGCTTGTTAAATAAGCCCTGTCCCCACGTCCACTGATATTGATCCCTGTAAAGTCTGTGGTCTGGAGACATGATGTGGGCAGGGGTTTATGCTGGTCTTTTGGGTGAGGATGCATACCAGACTGGGACTGAGGCAAGTGTGACTGAGAAGGGCAGTGCCACCAGACTGCAGAGGGATAGGACTTCGTGTAAACAAGTTAGGCAGCCAGTGTCCAGGCCATGCCGTTTCCCACAGGTGGCTCTGCATTTATTCTGAGGAACAGGGAGGGAAATGGCACCAGCCAGCTCATTTGTTCCCTGAGAGATGTTTCCAGGAACGCTGCCTTTCAGGGACATTTGAGAAAAGCAAATAATTTTCCCACTGTGCCCCCTGGATGCTCTTCATATCAGTGTATGTCCCACTCTGTATGTCCCTGGGTTGTTTGCCTGCCTTCTTTCCAAGAGCAGTGCAGTGTCCTCCAGGCTGTATCTCAGCCAAGCCAGCTGACCTTTAAAACTCAGGTTTAAAGTTGCAAAAACTCATAAAATTCAGCCCTTTTCATTTCCAAAGCCAATGGCTAAGGGAAAATATTCTCCTTGTGTGTTTCTCTGTGTGCTCCTCTATTTCTGGCCCTTGTCTGCAACCATGGCTCCCTCCCCTCCAAGGAACCAGGATCCTTTCTCCCTGAAACCAAGTCTCTGGACTTGCTACCTTCTTCAATGTGGCCTCTTCTTTCCCTCTAGTTATGGAGTTTTTTCCATCAGTCTCCAGGTCATTTCTGGGATATTTATGATGATTTGATAGTTATCTAATTTTACTCATGGGATAAGACAAGCCTAGGGTTCTCCTACTCTGCCTTCATTTTCCTCTCAACTTGTTAGGCTTATTCTGACATAACATACGTTCTTGTGCTTACATGCTTGAAATAACAGAAACATTGGGTCAGACTCTGTTTTAGATGAGGTGTTTCCTTATTAGTCTTAATAGCTTAGCAATGTGAAGTGTTGAATGCTATTTTTTTTATTATAGATCTGATTCAGACTATGAATGCCAATGAAATTATGCTTCACTATTTAATACGTATCTTTCTTCTTGTTCCATTACGAGTCTTTGTAAAGAATTTTTATTAAACAAATCCCATAGTGAAGTTAACATTGTACAGAAGTGAATATTGGAAACGTTCTGAAATAAATACTCTTAACTTTTGAAAGTCAACGTAATTTTATCATGAAATTATTATGATCATTATATCAAATACTACAAACATTTAAGACATTTTAAGCCATAGACTAATGCTTTCTTTGATCATAAGTTTTTGAAATAATTGGAAAATTACCAATTGATAAAACATTATTTTGATTTAGATTTGAGTCTTTTCTGCCATCCAATTTCTGCATAAGTTTCTGCTATTTATTTAGACAAGAATGCTAAAGTGTCTCAACAGATATATGTATTTCTCCTTTCAGTTCTTTCAGTTTTACCTCATGTATTTTGATGCTGTCTTAAGTACAGACACATTTAGGATTGTTTTGTCTTCTTGTAGAATTAACACCTCTATTATATAATGCCACTTTTTATCTCTGATTAACTCTCTTATTCTGAAGTCAACTTTGCCTGAAATTAAAATAGTTATTCTTTCTTTTGATTAATGTCGGTGTATCTTTCTCCATCCTTTTTATATTAAGCTGAGTCTTTATGCTTAAAATGGGTTTCTTACAGAGAACATGTAGGTCTCTCTTTTTTTTTAATCCACTCTGAAAATATCTGTCTTTTACTTGAGGTATTTAGAGCATTTTGATTTAAAGTGGTCATTGATATAGCTGAGTTAATGTCCATATTTATACCTGTTTCCTTTTCATTAAATTTGTTCTTTGATTCTCCTCTCCCTTTTTCTGCCTTCTCTAGTTTTAACTGAGCATTTCATGTGATTTTATGTGATTCCATTTACTTTTTAGCATATCAATTATATTATTTTTAAAAAATGATAGTTTCCTTAAAGTTTGCAATTTACATTCTGAACAAATATAAACCTAATTTCAAATAATGAGGTATTGCTTCATGTGTGGTGCAGATTCCTGAATAGAGAATTTGCTTTTTTTTTTTTGCCCCTGTCCTTTATAACATTGTTATCTTTTATTTCACTTGTCCATAAGCTATAATTATATTATTACTATTTTAAACAGTTACATTTTGTATCAATCAGTACAGGATTTATTTTTCTCTAAAACTCCCTTATTTATATAGACCTGAATTTCTGACGTCATTTTTCTTCTGTTTGATTAACAGATTTTAACATTTCTTGAAGAGCAAGTTGACAAATTTCCTTAGTTTGTGTTTGTATGAGAAAACATTTTTCTTTCACTTTGGAAGGATAATTTATGTGAATATTGGATTCTAGGTTAGTGTTTTATTCTTTCTTTCAACATTATAACCATTTCACCCCTGGTATCTTGCCAGCATTTTTTTAAAAAGACTATTTATTGTTAGATTTCCAACAAAATTAATAGGAAGTTACAAAGATGTTCCTTATACCCTTGTCCCTACACAAGCATAGCATTCCCATTATCAATGTCCCCCGACCAGAGTGGTATGTTTATTGTAATTGATGTGTTCCCATTTGACATATCATTTGCACCCAAAGTCCATAGTTTATATTTGGGTTCACTCTTGGTGTTGAACATTCTATGAGTTTAGAAAAATATATAATCATATTTACTCACATTATAATCTCACACAAAACACTTTCACTGCCCTAAAAATCCCATGTGCTCTGCCAATTTATCCCCGCACCCTGCCTCCATCCCATGGCAACTGCTGCTTTTTTTATTGTCTTCCTTCTTTTCCAGAAGGTCATACAGTTGGAATCATACAGTATATGGCCTTTTCAGATTGGGTATTTCACTTAATAATGTGTATATAATGCTCTTCCGTGTCTATTTATGGCTTGATAACTCATTACTTTTTAGTCCTGATTAATATTTCATTGTTTGAGTGTACCATAGCTTATCCATTAACCCACTGAAAAACATTTTGGTTACTTCCCAACATCAGTGTGCAGGTTTTACTGTAAACATAACTTTTTTTCCTTATTTCTCTAATGTTAGGACTTACAATCCCTCTTACCATCTGCTATAATACTCATCATTTTTTTCCAAAGTTTACTGTTTGGTTTTCTGCAGTTTGAATATGATATGTGTAGGTGATGGAGTTTTTTGTCTGTTTATTTTTTTATTTTTTTATTTTTATTTTTTTTCAATTCTGCCTCATGTTCTCTGAGCTTCTTGGATGTGTGATTTGCTGTCTGTCAATATGGGAAAGACCTTAGCTCTTATTGTATTAGTTCATATAGTTCTTTTCATTTCTTTCTCCTTCTTGTGGTATTTCAATTTTGTATATATTAAATATTTTTTAATTGCCCTACAGTTCTTGGATGTTATGGTCTCTTTTGCTTTCCTTTCTTTTAATTTGTTGTGGAAGTTTTCATTGACCTGTCTTCATTATTTCCTTCATTGTGTTCAGTCTATTGATGAACCCATGAAGATAGTCTTTATTTCTGTTACATTTTTTGTTGTTTTATAACATTTCCTTTTAAATTTTTCTTAGTGTTTTGTTTTCAGCTTTCTGCAGGACTCAACTGTTCTGCATTTTTTTCCATTAGAATCCTTAAAATATTAATCATTAATCATTAATTTAAATTTCTTATCTGATTATTCCAACATCTGTGGCATCTGTGAGTATAGTTCTGTTGATGGCTTTGTCTCTCCACATTGTTTTTGTTTTTCTGTTGCCTTTTGGTCTGACTTTATTTATTTATTTATTTTTTTGAAAGCCAGGCAAGTTGTGTTGGTAAGTAAATACAAATAAATAGGCCTTTAATGTGAGGAATTGGGCTGTGTGTCATGTTTGCCGGAGCTGTAGGTGCCTCCTCCAGAGTCCTTGTTGAGTGATTAGGCTAGCCAGGTTCACCTACTCAGAGAGAGTTTGCATCTTACAGCTCTCTCATCTCTAATCTATTGTTCTTAGACTGGAGACCTGTTAGTTCATGGTGAGGTATTAGGTAGGGGGAACTTTCTCTAATTTTACAATTGCTTCTCTGTCTTTAAGTAAGCCTGGGTTTATGGCTAAGACTTTCACAAATGTTCCTCCAGTGGTATAAGATGTTTTCTTCCTTACCCATACTCCCCTCCCTGGCTACAATGCCCTTATCTGACTTCCTTGAAGCCCTAGTCCCTGTTGACTGTTTCTCACCCCTTTCGGTGACACAGGAATGCCAGAGAGTCCTGAAGTGCCAAGAATACCCTTGTCTCTCTCTCTTTTTCTTTTTATGTATAATTTATTGTCAACTTGGTTTCCATACAACACCTAGTGCTCATCCGAACAGGTGCCCTCCTCAATGCCCATCACACACTTTCCCCTCTCTCCCACGTGCCCCACCAATCCTCAGTTTGTTCTCAGTATTTAAGAGTCTCTTATGATTTCTCTCATTAAGATAAGGTTCTGGTAAAGACATTTCCCTTCTAGAGTAGGTCTTTGTTATATAGCGAATGCTGAATGTATATTTTATAATGCTTAATCTTCTTCTGCCAGAGGAAAGATCTTTCTTGGATCTTCACTTTGAGAACCTTATAGGGTTCCTTGAGGTTAAACCTGTAAATGAGGTCTCTGCCTCAAGATGTCTTTTAGTCTCATTCTTGTTCACACTGAGCCTCCAACAATAATTAAAATTATTATGTGAGTGTCCCTACCAGTTTATGGCTTCAGTGACTTCTCCTCAAGATGAATAGACCTCTGCTTTGACTCTCTGTGTTCATGTGTCTTTCCATATTTCTGAGTGGTGATTTGCTTTGTGACCTCAGTTCTTGGATAAGCCTTAAAAAAAGTCATTGACTTTCAGTTATTCCAGGCTTTTCTCATTGTAAGGACAGTTGTGACAACTTGCAAGCTCTTTTCAGCGTGGAGCTGAATCCAGAAGTATCTTCATATGCTATTTCAGTTACAGCTAATGGTTAAGAGTTAGGCATTTTCAAAGAAAATGTCCTTGAAAATGGAAACAAAAGATTGCAGAGTTAAATAAATATCAGACACTCCCTTCTTCAGTGGAACCAGTAAGAATTTATTGAGCAGTTACTACTATGTATGAGATACTGTTTTGACTGCTGTATTTATGTAATGATTAATTAATTAACAAACCCTTAAAAAAAACAGTGTGATACATACCTTTCTTGTTTTCACTTTTTGGATGAGGACACTGAGGCCCAAGGTCATTAAGTAACTTGCTCAGGTCCCAAGTGTCAAGATTCTAAAACAAGCTCACAGATACTATACTCTTTAACCACTGTAGTTTGCCTCTCTGCAACTATTGTGTGTGGATAATATACTAATGCTAACACTAACACATAATAATGCAAATAGTAGTAAAGAAAGTAAAATTTCCTCTGACATTTTAGGAGGCAGGAAATTACTCCTGTCATAGGAAATCAGGGAAGAGTTGGCATTTTCAGTTATTAAAGTTAGGATTTAACAAGCAGTTATGGTGACAGGAGTTTTGAGAGGAAAGAAAATGGTGAACAGACCCAGAAATTCATAAATAATGTGCAGTGAAAAAGAGAGAGAGAAGCTTAGAACAGAATGTCAGCCTGGGAGATCTCAACTGTTTTCTGACAACAACAAGAAGGAAAGCTTTTGAATTAAGAAATGACAGGATCACTTACAAGTTTGGAAAAGAGCAATGTGTAGCAGAATTCATGGAGAGCTGGATATAAATAAGGAACAGAGACAGTCCAGTTAGACAGACGTTAGATAGTTTTGTAGTGAGAATAGTAAGGGGGAGAGAGGACAAGAGGGGTCAAGGACTCACTAGTGAGTCAAGGATGAAAAGGGAATCAGAAATGACTTCAGTGTTTGAAGTTTCTGTGATGGAGAATGATGAAATATTTTGCTAAAGAGCAAATAATATATATACAAAATAACATTTAAAATAAAATTGGAGCTCTTTCTTAGAGGAGAACTCCTCAAATACTCCTCTAGCCTTCTGGGTTGTTATAATTAGTTGAGCTGGAACCTAAAATGAAGGATGATCTTCTCAATAGCTAGAGACCAAAGTGAAATGAGGTTTGCAGTAACTTTCTCTCAGGAGAAGGATTATGTTGTTTTTTCAGAGGAAACACACTTCTACTTAGTTTTATTTTTATTTAACTCATGTATAGGGTACAATAGAAATGACAATGGATGGTGTTCTCAGATTCCACTCTCACCAGGACATCACCAACGCTGTTGAAGGCAAATGCCTCTTTGCAATTTTCCAGCATTAAGAACATGCTGACCAGACATTGAGTCTGCCTTTCTGTCGTTGCAAACCCACCTAAGGGTATTTCTTTATTGTTTGGCTGGAATAACAGAAACTTGCCTGCTTCATGAACTTTGTGAAAAGTTTTCCACAATTCACAGTTTATCAGAAAATTGAGGGATCTTTAGAACTTTCCCTTTGGGGGAAACATGCATTTTAGAGGAATGCTTGAGTTGCAATCTTTCTCCCAGAAACATGTTTTTTTTGGATTCCCCATTGAGTTGCAAACCATGTTTGTCCTTTTGCTCATACCTGACTGCATCCTTTGCTGCCCTTATTTTTTTTCCCTTTAGTGACAAAAACACTTCTTATCAGTACTTATTTTTGACAACTTAAACAATAGTCAAAATGTTACTGTGTTGGGTTGTGATTTTCCCCTTTGTACACACAATAAACTTTAGTTAGAGAAAACACCACTCCTGTCACACGTTTCTTCCTTCCTAATTGCTTTCCCAGTTATCCTTTTAACGTGCATATCCATCAACTTCTGTGTACCTCAGAGACATTTAAACGTTTCAAGCTTGAAGCTGGCAATCTCATCTAAGACTTTCATTCCATTCATGAGGAACCAGGGCCAGAGAGGTTACTTGTGCTTCTCACAGGCACACAGCTAGTCCTGGTAGATCTATGATGGGAAACCACATCTCCTGATTTCTGGTTCAGTGCTATTTTTTTTATTATTATTAATGTCTATTTTTGAGAGAGAGAGAGCACGAGCAGGGGTGAGGCAGAAAGAGAGGGAGACACAAATCTGAAGCAGGCTCCAGGCTCTGAGCTGTCAGCACAGAGCCTGACACAGGGCTCAAATCCATGAAACGTGAGATGCTTAACTGACTGAGCTACCCAGGCACCCCCTCCAGTGCTCTTTTTACTACTAAATTTTGGGAGGAATTAGTGCAGGAAAAATCCAATATCAATTCAATAAACTGCAGTTGTCTTTTTCTGAAAATGGATAAGCTATCAATACATAAAAATAGAAATATTGAATACAGATTGATTTTCCTGATATGCAAGGGATGATTGAAGGGCTTGCAATGTAGTTGTAGGTAGCACAGACATGATCAACATAAGAGAAGTTGCTAATTGTTTGCCAAATGAATTGTAGAAATCCAATTGCTTCATATGTTTGGGGAGTCAGGATGGAGCTGGATGAGAAATGGGGGACCAACTGGAATGACAGGTCTGCATAGGGAGGTGAGCCCAGCAAGGCAGGTTCTGGAAACCTTTGTGGAAGAAGAAAGGCTCCCCAGACCTGGCAGACAAATGAGATTGGCCTGAGTGTTGAGACAGAAGACATGGGCTGTGTGGCTTTTGGAGGTCACAAGTTTTCCACAAGAAACTGTCCACTGGACATTCCTTTGCAGGTAAAATACACAGGTCTAGACAGGCCAGGTATTCTTCTTTGTGAGTTTTTTTTTTCTTTTTTGTCATCTTACATTCTTTTAAGATTTCATGTCACATAGGGACTCTGACAAACTGTTCAGCCATTTAATCTCTATCTCCCTGTCACTCTTCACCTCATAAATCAGGGAAGATAGAAAAAGAGGACCAAGGGAGACTGTGTGTTCAGCCCTCTATACTTCAAAGGGTGGTGAGTGGGTAAAAGATTTGTCAGCTTCTCTTTTTCATTTCCTGAAGCTAGAAAAAGTGACCCAGGAAATCCCACAAGACATAAATCCAAGGTGAACTGAGCAAGTTGACAGCCTTCAAATTAAAAGTATTAAAGTATGCAATTATAAGAATGAAAAAAGTGAGAGACAGTGAGCACATTTTGGGTCAGGGACTGTCTGAGGTTATTCTTCATTGGCTTATAAGTCAGGCTCTCACATCATCCCATGCTGGTGATGGGGAAGGAAGCTGCAGGAGCAACTTGCTTGAAGCCACTGGCCATATATCAGGGTCAGACTCAGCCCTTAATCACTATAGTTGAACTTGAGAGTCAATGATGAGCAATGTTCTTACTGTCTTCCCCATGTCCCACACTTAACACAGAAGCAGGGATGACATAGTGAAAGTCATAAGTCCTGATAGTGAGTATGGGGATAGTAACAGTTAACTCACAATATCGGAAGGATAAAATAAAGGAAACTACGTCTGTGACCTGTCCAAGATGGGCAGATGCTCACTTGATAAAAAACTGATACCTCATTTTATCTATATTATCCATATTATCTCATTTAATTTTGCTATTGTTGACAAAGAGGCATTGAAAAGAGATGGGTATTCTGGTAGTTGGGTGTCCATCAAATATTTCAAGTGTAACAGCTACAAACGACCCCAAACATGTCCTTTTCTGTTCTTTTCTCTGCTCATTAAATGAAACTTCTGTTTTTGCAGACTTCAGAGTTGTTCTGGACATCTCTTTCTCCCTCACATGTAGTCACTGAATTTTCTGAGGGCCTATGTCCACTCTCAGTGCCTGCACAACTTCTATGTGGCCCAGTGGCAGTCTCTTCATGTGGAGGCTAGCAGATACCTCTTGCCACCACATGGGCATTTACGCTCCATCTTATTAGAGCAGCCATACTGCTCAGATGTATTCTTGCAGTTGCTTTCTACTTCACTTAGAATAAAGACCAACTCCTTACTATGTTCTCAAAGCTTCTCCACACTGACACACTGCTAGCTCCGCCAAGGGCTCAGCCACACTGGACACCTGTGTCCTGCACATGCTAGGTATGTCTGCGTGAGAATACTGCATCAACTTTTCTCTCAGACCAGAAGCTTCTTTTCATACACTTATGCATGGTTTTCTTGACACTTTCTCCAGGTCTTGGTGTAAAGTTCATCATGTTCAAGAAGCATTCCCAGATTTGTTTGTGTTTAACAGTACCACACCTCCACCTTTGGATTCTGCTTTATTTTCTTTCAGACATCATGCATGCTCTTGTTCCTGTGTTCACTGCTTCTCCCACCTCAGTGAGCACCAGGAGCAATAGCAGTTTTCTCTGTTCTCTCTGGCATCCTAAACCCTGAAGGCATTTTCTGGCACTGCAAGGGCTCATGGAACTTCTGAAAGAAAGGAGGAAGAAAGGGATAATTCCAAAGTCAGATTGCTTTGGCTCAAATCCAAGTTTGCTCTAATAAACTGGATGATCTTGGATAATTACTGTATCTTTCTAAGACTTAGTTTCATTGTCTGAAAAATTACAGTAATAATAGGAGGATGAAGTTAGATAATGCTTGTAGAGTGGCAAACCTCACTCTTGGTGACAAGAAAACTGACAGCAGGTGCAAGTTATCATTTATGCATTTATTCACCATGGGAATCATGCATGTCCCTGTCCACTCCTTCTCAGGAGAATAAGATGGAATTCAGTGCAGTGTCATCATCACCATAACCTCAAATATTCTCAAATTAACAAAAATATATCCTTCTCCAGTTATTTTAACTACAATGAATGAATATGTCTTGGGCCATACCTCACTTTGGAGTGGAAGCACAATGACACTTCCCAACCCAACAGGAGCTGTCTAAGGATGAGTGTGTGTGAATGAAAGCCTTGAAGTCTCAGCATTCATCAGGGGCCTGAGAAAGGACAGGAGCATGTAGCTGCACAGAGAATCATCAACAGGAGACTTTAAGAAATGCTAATATACTTTATTATATTTTGTGGGTTACAGTAGCTGTATGCCCCAACCAGAGAAGCTACTGTAAGAATTTAGTGTTTGTTAAAGTTCACTGCAGGGTTCTGTTACATGGGTTACTATATCACATGCATTTAAAGCATGATTCAATTCCCACAATCTTAATTTCTACCGCAATTTTATGGAAGACTCATTAACTAGATGAAAACTCCCAGAGGTCAGTGGCTACACCTGCTATATGCAGCATCACATGTCTTGCACACAGCCTAGTTGATGCACAACTTACATTATTGAGGTTTTGAATAGACTTTAGCTGTTCATCAGTGTTCATACATAGGACTTGTATATCATGTGATTTCTTGTTCCAATTGAAACACTTTTAAGACGAAAAGAGTACTGTCCATAATTCTAAGATAACAACAGGACCAAATTTTGTTGTTCCAGAAAAGCCCAAGGTGTGCAGGGTTTCATCTTCAACAGGAAAACTTTTGTCTCCACTGGCTTCCATGATTAGCTATGGCATGTTTATCTCCTACTCTTTTTGTGTGTCAAAATCTTCCACTGGATGGGAGCTGCTTAGTGATACCAAACCTTTAATCTGGTGGGGAGTCTGTCTCCTGTGTGTAAACAAACAGACCATGAGAATAGAGAAAATAAGAGCATGTGCTTATACAACTCAACAATACAAAGACAAATAGGCCAATTAAAGATAGGAAAGGGATTTGAATAGGCATTTCTCCAAAGAAGATATACAAATGGCCAATCAGTACATGAAAAGATGCTCAATATCCTGAATCATGAAGAAAATGCAATTCAAAACCACAATGAAGTGCCACCTCACAACCACTAAGATGGCTGTAACACAAAGATATCATAACAAGTCTTTGTGATGATATGGAGAAATTAGAACCCTTGCACATTGCTGGTGGAAATGTAAAATGATGCATCTGCTTTGGAAAACAGTTTGGCAATTCCTCAAACAGTTAAACATAAATTTACCATATTATTCATAGTTTCCATTCCTAGGTATATAGCCAAAAGAAATGACAATATATATTCACACTAAAACTTTCACATGAATGTTCATAGCAACACTATCCAGGATAAATAAACAATGGAAAAATACAAATGTCCACCAACTGATGAATGGATAAAAAAGATGTTATATATCCACACAATGGAATATTATCAGCAATTAGAAGAAATGAAGTCTTGAGGTATGCTATATAATGGATGAACATTGAAAACATTTTATTAAATGAAAAAAAACCAGACATAAAAGAACCAATATTTGTGTGATACCACTTATATAAAATATCTAGAATAGACAAATTTATAAAGACAGAAAGTATATCAGTGGATGCCAGCAGCTGAGAGTAGGAGGAATGAGGAATAGGAGCTAAAAGTCATAGGTAGGTTTTCTTATTGGAGTGATGATATGTTCTGAAATCAGGTAGTGGTAATCAATTGATTGGAAACCAACTTCTGAATATACTAAAAACAACTGAATTGTCCACTTTTAAAGGGTGAACATTATGATGTGTAATTTATAGCTAGATAAAGCTGTTATTAAAAAGAATATAGTTGATTTATGAAGTGTATTTACCATAATGAAATTTATAGTTATATAATAAATTGTATCTTACCTCTGTGACAATTAATTTGAGTAAAATTTTCCTATCTAGGGAGTGGGGAAGATTTGGTGGAAGATGGGATGGAGGCAGGAGGTCTGACCTCACACAACTTTGTCATTCTCACTCTTACAATGAGAGACTCCAGACATAAATCTTCTAGCACTATGATTCATGATTAAGTCATTTATTCCTTTGATATTTATTGAGGACCCACTATAAGGCAGGATGTCTGAAAGGAGCTACAATGTCCCCTCAATTCCTCTTGTCTTCAAACTAAACTTTATCTTTTCTTTGATGTCTACATGTGGACTCATTTTGCACAGGAAAATCATGTTGACAAAACTTGCCAAAATACCCACAAGAAACCTTGGAAAAGTTCATTCACTGAAGGATCCAAATTCTTAGAGTTGAAATTAGGGAAATAATGGATCGTTGTTGGGGAAAAAAAATGTGTCCATCTCAGTATTTCTCAAATCAGTAAAGAGTTTAAACAATCTGAGATAAGTTGGCCTGAGATAAGAATGGCCTGCACACTTTGAAGGTGGTGATAAGGATTGGTATTCATAAAATGAAAGGAACTTCCTAAGATAATGCTGACTGGTAAATGCAGTTAGATCACAGCAGGAATCCTATAACCCAATGGGTTAATTTGATCTATACAGATAAATGTAAAAACAAGTATTGTACATTGTTAACTGAAGAATCTGCATGGATGTATGTGTGTTCGTTACAAAAACCTTTCAGTGTTTTTGTACATTTGACATTTATATGACATTATAAAGATAAATTATCCTCAAGAGTGGGGCATTTATCAGGTTTGTTTGTTTGTTTGTTTGTTGTTACTTCAGAGGGATTCCAAAGAGAGGTACTCCAATGTAGAAATTACCCTTTCAGTCAAGAGGTCCTTTATTGTATTTAACTCCTATAATGTCATTCTATTTTCCTTAATGCTGAGTAGAGTCTAGCCCTTTATGTTCACTTTCCATTCTGCCTTTGAAACCATTTCTAGCAACTTGAATCTCTTAAGATACATCAAGTCTCAGTGAAATTTACATTAGCAGCCATGAAATTCAAATGTGTGAATTGACTTAGCATAAGATACAAAACCCCCAGTCCATGTGCCCACTAGTACAACAAAAGTTCTCTCAGTATTATGTAAAACCCTTAAAAATTATAGAAAACTCCAAAAACTTTTATTGATGTGCATTACCTCCAGCAATATTTACTATATTAAAATTAAGCTGAATCATTTTAATATATGCATTTATTAATTCATCTGAAAATAACAAAAAAAGCCTGAATAAGTAATGTACTTCTATAAAAAACAATTATATTATCCAAAAAAAATAATAAATTAGCAAGAGTTTAGTGATCTATTTTACATTTTTCCAAATCTCTGTAATATCTGGCTTAATGAAAGCCAGATGATTTTCATATCTGCTCCTATACTGAATAATTTGTGATATATAATTTTGATTGAAGAAAATCCAGCCTGAGACAGATTTGTAGTTAAAAAATGGATGAGTATTTTATTAGACATTTCAGGTAATCATGGATATTCTTTTTTTCATATCATAAAATTCAACAAGGAGTAATTTCTTAGAATTTAATTGCAATATGAAACCATACAAATTTTCCAAAATTTTAATGTCCATTTGAAATCCCAAATTTTAGTATTGGTAACAAATACTTTCAATTGTTTTCCTAGAAGTGATAGACTCCCTTCTTTCATTTTCAAGAAAATATCTACCAAACACCCAAATCTGAAAGTAACTATCTGCCTGCTTATTGTTCTTACAAATAAATTTCTACTCCATGAGAAAAACTTTGCCCTTTATCACCTTGGATGTAAGGTTGGTTGTAAGTGAATGTTGTAGATTCATTCTAAATCCTCTCTGGGAGCTGCTCTATTGAAGAAGGTATCTTCCCCAGCTTTAATAAATTTTATTCAGATGCAAGTCATACTACGTAGAGATGGTAAAGAAGTGTAGAGAGAAGGGATGGTGGTTGGTAGCAAAGCAATCGTAAATCCAGAGGTGAGATAAGAAGTGACACACCCTCAATGTACCTCTTCAGTGGGAAGCTATGCCCTGAGCTAACAGATCTGCCTGAGGACCTTTATTCTGTTATCCCTGCAGGGTTCCACTGAGATCCACAAGGAAAAACTGTCAGAACACAGGACATGTAATAAATGAGACACTGGATGAACCTTTAAAAAATGCCAAAAGAAATTACCACATAAAAAAATGTATTCCCTATTCAAATACATATATGAAAAGCCTGCTATGGGAGAAATCTTGTAGTAAAGAAACAAGGATTTTTTTTGGTTTTTATTTTTCTCTTGAAGCATACAGAAACATAGGAAACTCTGGCTGCTGTGTGAGCTGGAAATTAATTGGTTTACATGTCTCAAAGTTCCATGAAGGGTCAGCTCTCAGCTGCAGTTCACAGAGTTAAGTTAAGCAGTGCAGAGTGCCACTTTTTGGGGTGTCTCGTCCAGGGGGTCTGACTCTTGCGCAGGGCTGTGCTCTGGAAGGGCAGACAGGTTCTGAGATCAAGAGCCGCGGTGACACCCTCTGGTGGCTGTGAGGCACTACAAGCTTCTCTGATAGACACAAGTTTGGAGGGAAAGCCGTGAGAAGCATCACTGGGCAGGTGTCTTTGGCCTCCGTCCTCCCATCCGGGATGTCCCAGAGGCCTTTTTGCCCCAGGCCGATCCCATTTCAAGATGGTGCCTCAAACAGCATGAGCTGGACTCATTTGCTCAGCGGAAACAACCATCAGTTGTCTCCGTGGTCCTTCAGCTCCCTCATAGTCAGAAGCTATTTAAAATGTTATACAGTTAAAATAAAATATATTGGTTTTTATGTTATACCTCCTTCTTGACCTTTTTTTTCAGTATATTCAGTTTTAATCAGGTCTTAATATTTTCCACAGTGGCCTATAATTAAAACTTAATTTAATGAGAGGAGATATGTTCCTTTAGTTCTTTTGTTTTTGCAAATAATCAAATTCAATACAAAACAAAAGCTAGAATAAACAATGCAATTATAGATCGGCTGAGATATTATAAACTCTGGTTTGAAGCTGAGGAAACAAACTGTGATCTATCTCCATGGTTAAACATATAATAAAATATGGGGCGCCTGGGTGGCTCAGTCAGTTGAGTGTCTGACTTCCGCTCAGGTCATAATCTCATGGCTCGGTGAGTTCGAGTTCTGCGTGGGGTTTTGTGCTGACAGCTCAGAGCCTGGAACCTACTTCAGTTGCTGTGTCTCCCTCTCTCTCTGCCCTTCCCCGCTTGTGTTCTGTCTCTGTCTCTCTCTCACTCTCTCTCAGAAATAAACATTATTTTTTTTTAAATAATAAAATATAAAATGAAAGGGAAAGCATTTATATGACTGGTTATATACTCTGTATCAGCATTTCTATGTAATTGTTTTGTGTGACCCTTTCTATGAAGTCATCATAAACAAATGACATGTTACATTTTTTGAGTATTTAAAAGATAATTTCTGGAGGTGCCTGGATGGCTCAGTTGGCTAAGCATATGACTCTTGATTTTGGCTCAGGTCATGATCTTTCAGCTTCATGGGTTCGAGCCTCACATCAGGCTCTGTACTGGCAACCTGGAGCCTGCTTGGGATACTCTCTCTCTCCCTCTCTCTCTGCCCCTCCCCCCACTCATGCTGTCTCTCTTTCAAAATAAATAAACTTAAAAAAAAGAGATCATTTCTGTTATTTCTATGCATGTTTATCTTAAACTGCTATCCATATTTTCCCTTTCTTTAAGATAGATTTGAAGCAGAGGCTTATGTAAGCCAGGGAAGTCATGCCAAGATTATCTGAACATCTTTATAAAACCTTCAAGTTCTTTGATGTAGGTCTTATATAAATATTTTTATATGTCTTCCTCCTCTTCCTCCTCCTCCTCTTCTTCCTCCTCTTCATCCTCCCACTCCTCTTCCTCTTCCTTCTTCATAAGCTTATCTACTTTTTTCTTCAATTGTCTATGCATTTTTTTTCAGTATGGACCACACATACAATTCTCTACTAGGGTCTGGGGACAGGGAAAACATGCCTTACTCCCTGTAGGAGTCAGGATCCAGAGCATTTCCAGACCACAGTGCAGTGTCAAAAGTGCTATGCAAGAGGAGCAAATACTTATGGGCTCACCAGAACCCCCCTTTCTTAGAGAGAGAGAAAGAGAGAGAGCATGCAAGTGAGACAGAAGGGCAGAGGGAGAAAGAGAAAATCTTAAGCAGGCTTCATGCTTAAAGCCCAGAGCCCAATGCAGGTCCCAATCTCACGACCAGGAGATCATGACTTGATCCCAAATCAAAAGTCCAAAACCATAAGAGACTCTTAAAAACTGAGAACAAACTGAGAGTTGATGGGGGGTGGGAGGGAGAGGAGGGTAGGTGATGGGCATTGAGGAGGGCACCTGTTTGGATGAGCACTGGGTGTTGTATGGAAAACAATTTGACAATAAATTTCATATTAAAAAAAAAAAGTCCAATGCTTAACTGCTTCACTGAGCCACCCAGATGCCCCTCACCAGACATTTTTAACCTACCAAGATGAGGTGATGTCTGGTGTGAAGGCAGAGGCTGCTGTGGCAGGACAGACACAATTCTTCCATGACTAGGAAGGTGGGGGGATGTGCATGAAAAAGACTTAGATCCAAATCTGCTCTTCCTCCTGCCTGCTCTTCCTCAGGCAGACTCACTGGTAATCCTGTCCTGCCTGGAGGGTGTGGTTCAAAGAATGAACAGAAGGAAGGGCTTGAGGAACAGTTAATGGGACATGACCCTGGCTTGTATCAGAAAGCACAAGGGAAAAAGAATTAACAGTCTCTTGTATTGATGTTTAACTGCTCCAGACCCAGAACCCTGTAATTCATTTGCAAGATATTTTACCTAGAAAATATTTTCCTCAGAATGTGTGCTTGTTTCGATGAGAATGTACCAAAAGGAGATTTTATTAACATGAAACACCAGTGGTGAATAATTCCTAATAAACAAGCCATCACAGTCTAGACATATGACCTGGATAAGGACCTTCAGTCTGCTTGTGGGTGTGTCTGGTGGTTGGATATACTCCTCTTCCATGTCCACTGCTCCCCTACAGTTACTACATAAGCCCTGCAAGTCCCTTTCTGTCAAACCAGATTCCTCTGCTGCAAAGATGACCCCTGAGACATTCAAAGGTTGCTAAACTCCCATCTGCTTCTGCGATGAGGAGCCCAAGTTTCTTTGGCTCCCAGAGGAATGTGTGGGATGCTCCCTCATCTGTGTGAAATGGCACACTTGATGGCTCCAGATGGTGCTGTGTGGCCATGAGTCAGGCAACTCTGGAGTTGAGCTCATGCATTTAAGGCTGAGGCCCACCTCTCCTCAGTAGTATGACCTTGGGCAATTCATTCTGAGACTGACTTGAGGTCTCTGTCTCCCCAGCTGGGAAAGGGAGACCATCAATAGCTTATGTCAACAGTACCTTGCCAGGGTGAAATCATCACCCATTTAAATGCCTAAGCATCGTGCCTGGCAACCAGCAAGCCTTCAGTACCTGCGGTCCATTGTGACTGCAGTCTCTCCCAGGCTGGATGGGAACACAGGAGAGCAGATCCAGCAGGCCCAGGGCTCTGAAGGAGTATGTTTATGTGACATGTTTAGCTGGTAGGTTCAGCAAAACACCTGGACTTGTGGTGTGATCTAGCATGGCACTTGAGGATACTTTCCACAGTACGCGTCACTTTCTCCTGGGTCAACCCATTTCTGGATCCTGAGTGCTGAAGTCTGTTTATCTAAATGGTACCCCAAACACGGGAAAAGGTTAATGCTATGTCTTAAGTAAGATTATGAATTAGTTTGTTCCCAGAATGATGTGAATGCACCAAGACTAGGGACTGGATCAGTGCTTTCCCTGAACATCATTCTGTTCTGGAGGTAAGGGTGGAGGGGATATTATTTTCCTGGGTATTTATTATTTTCCCGGGTAAACTTACACGAAATTAAATGGAAGCTGGTTTCACCCTCATAAACATCCCTAACAGTAAAAGACAGGAGACCTTTCATCTCACTGGAGTCCCCAGAGGGAATTCTTCCAAGATAGGGCCTAAGCACACCAGCCTTTAATGAGGGTGAACGGTCAACAGACTGTGAAGACAAGAGGGCATGTGGTTCTTCTGGGCTTCTGTGTTCTTATATAAATGTCACTCACTTTCTGTTATAGTCTTGAATCTATCCTTCAGTTGGAGACAGGATACCAGAAAAGTACGTATCAAGGAAGCCAAATTTTAATATTTCCCATTCAATCTGTAATTTCAACATTTCTGAAATGATTATTATCCCGTTTCTTTAAATATTAGGACTTATTTAACTGATTGATATTCACTATCTCCCTTGAGGATAATTCAATAACCCCCATTTTATTTGCTTTGAGAAAAGTCCATGTTAAAAAATTAATATGCACATTTGTATTTTATACACACACATAGACACTAACACATGATTTTTCTGTCTCTGGTCTCATTGTTTTTAATTATGATGACTACAAGGGTTAATTACACAAAATGATTTTCTATTTGCTCACATGTACTTAGCATTAGTTTGGATGTTTCCCAAACTATTGAATGTCTTTCAAGAGCTCAAATAGGCTTAATTACATATACACACAGAATATTATAAGCACACATGCAAGGGTAACAAAATGACATCTTCTACTATTATATTTATGCTTTTTTTTTTTTAATCAGGAGGAACTTGTTTTCACTTCAATGACAGAGATTAGGTTAAAGCGTATAATCTAGATTAGTAGATTCTACCAAAAGGAAATTTTTGCACATGGCAAATGCCCCAGCAGGATTCATCTGTGAGGTTCAGACATGGAATTAAAGATGGTGTTGAAGTTTGAGTCATTGTGTGAAGACGTTCTTTGGAAGAGGTCAAGAATGAAAATTAAAATATTGTGACCATATAATGCAAAAGTAGAGGTTTTCAAGGGACTGGTTTTTGGTAAAAAAGTAGTAAGAATTGGTTAATGCCTACTTAAATTGTTAACATTTTTCATGTTTTTAATTTTTTTTCAGTATACATTAAAACGTTTTGAGATAGCATTTATATTCAGTAAAAATGAAAAATAGACACATAGTGAAATTGTCTCCCATTTTTGTGATTTTTGCCATGTATCAGGAAATGGAAGTTTCACTAAAAGGACATTGCTCTGTATATCTTGACATTCAGTTGGATACCTTTTACTTAATGCCAAAATCTAACTCTAGTTAGAGTCACTGCTTCCAACTGGTTAGGGCTTACCAATCCATCTCAGATGTTAGAGCCAGGCATCAGGTTTCAAATGATCATCTCTCCACACAGTGGTTCATTTGAAGCTGTTAAACTGCCCAAAGTAACACTTTGTTCTTCAGTATTTCAAGGGACTAGAAAGTACATAATAGTAAAACCAGAAATTCTATTGATAAGCAAGAATGTATGAAAGTAATGATATTTTTATATTGCTACAATATATAGAAAGATTTATACTAAATCCAGTGTTAAGAGCTTATAAACTGGTACATAGTTCATTAGCAATTTTCATTCTCCTAAGTTTTTTTTAATCTTTCTTGCCACCACCAAAACTTGTCTTTGAGGAAAGAAGAACCTACATCTCCATATTTCAAGCTTCCTCCCAGACATTGCCCAGGCACATTTCTGTCTAGCAAAAAGGAACATCCCTTCCTTCTTCCAAGAAGAAACCAGCAGGAATGCCCTGAATTTCTCATGATATAACTTTGTTATGATTTCTATATATTAAGGAGTGAAAATATGGAGGAAGGTTGGTCCCATTCACCAGTAAGTTCTACTCAATAAGATTCCAGGTCCAGCTGAGCACAAGACTTCACTCAAATCTTTAAACTAGAGGACATAGAAAACAAATTCCTAGTGTTTGCCCCTGGGAGTTCTGGAGCTATGAAAGCCCTTCAGAAGGGTCCTTACTTGAAGAGGGGATCTGGAATAGAGGGACAGGTTATCTACTATGGAAGCTGAGTGAGAGGATGTGAAAGACATGAGTGGATTTTCTCAATCAGCACATATTTATTAAGTGCTGATCACACACCCATGAAGGTTCTTGGCATGGAGGAAACAGGTAAGCATGGCTGACTCAGTGTCTTACCTCAGGATCATAGCATTCCAGGGAAGAGAAGCAGACCACCAGAAATCAGGCAAGCACATAAAAAAATTAGTTTTTATTAAGATTTAAGAAAGAGATAAGTGCTATGAAGTAAATTAAGTAATGACTGGTGTGGGAGTATGTGAGGCTTGGTGACCATGGGAATCTTCTTTGAAGTGGCAACAAATTAGTTGACCTGAAAGTATAAAAGAAGTTCCTCTGTGAGTATGAGTATGTGAGTATGAACAGTCCAGATATAGGACTAGACAAGATAGAGCAAATCATCAGGTCATTGAATCCATACTCTATGGCAAGATGGTTGGATAACTTTAAAGGAGCTAGTTATGTCCAAGGCAGGAAAAAAACCTACCAACCAAGTTAAACTGATGAATTTAGATTCTTACTAAGTGTTAGTAAGTCTCTGAATGCCACCACATAGTTTCTTTTACTTTAGACAAGTCTGTGAGAGAAGGATGGCCACTCTTAGGTCTTGTTCATCCTCTGTTTCCAAGGCCTGTGCTTGCTAGTCCACAAGGCAATGGCTGGTATGAGAGGGCCATGCTTCCTTATGGGTGCTGATGATGAAGCATATGGTATGACCAAGGAGCCAGCCAGGACAGACAAAGATGGCCCAAGACAGACAGCATTGTTACAGAGAGTCCCCACAGGAGGAGCCTTCTTCTGGATGCTTTAGGAAGTCTTTAAGAAAGATTGAACTTAGGATGCCCGTGATGATGGTACTTTGAAGAAGCTTTAGGATAAAAGCAAAGACACCCAAATGAGGAGGGAAGTAGGTTAAAGGACTTACTCCAGAGATGTAGGGACACAAAAGCATACTGAGTTTGCAAACCTTAGGTCGGTCATCACTAAAGCAATTATATAACAAGATGGGCCATATTCTCTTTCTGGAGTTTGTTTACGGCTGAGAGTAATGGAGAAGGATTGGAAATTTGGCATAGTGCTATTGGGCATTTGGTTGTCTGATGATAGCTTCTGCACTGATGCTATGAGCAAGATGGAGTGTTGAGTGAGAAAAGAGGGAGGTGGTAGGTGAGCCAAAATGACATGTCATGAAAAGGGAGAGGAGGAGGGTCCTAGAGGCATGAATGCACATTAGAAGCTTAGTAAGATATATTTTCACTTAAATATTCATTTACCCTCCAGGACTTAGTCCTGATTCCAAGTAGGTATGAAGACTTGAGTCAGTTCTGGCAAAGGTCTTCAACCAGTGGTCATTCATTCATTGGGATACAATTGCCTCCTCTAGGCCAGACACTGCTGAGGGTGCTGTGAATGCAAACATTGAAAAGGCACACACCTGCCTCAGCACTGAAGCGAGAATGCCTCTCATTCCTTGACCACACTGAGTGGATACACAGTAGGGACTGTGTCTTTCAAAGACAAACACATTGTCAGTGTCAACCACCCTCTCTGTCTGACTTAACCCCAGGACAGATAATTGAGCAATTGCACTTTCTTTTTCTCCACCAACTTCCCACCTTGCAGGCATTTCCTCTTCCCCTGTCTGTCATTTATGCACCTACCCAGCTCTCAGTTCTCAGCTCAGCACAACATGTGAGTTGTTAATTCTTCTAAGCAAATCAGCTTTTAAGACCTGGACTTACATGGAAGTTGAACTGAAATTTCAGAAATGAGCAAAGGGATAAGAGAATGGAGAGGACCAGCAAGTCTGCTATGATGCTTGAACATTTCACTGGAACGATGATCACAAGGCCCATCCTGATGCACAGCTTGACTTCTGGAGCCCTTCCTTTTGGACACAGTCATGTGGCATCTGATGGGTACATGTATTGGGTCTAAATGACCAGAATGGGTGTTCTTTTAGAATATCAGAGAACTAATGTTTGTACCAGAAGAGGAGAAGGATAGTGACAGAGACTAGCCACCAGTTTAGTACAAGATACCATGGTTTCAACACATAATTGTGCATGAAAATCATGTTAACAGTGACCTCAGTAAACATTTTAAGAACTGGATTTCTGTTGTTATAATAACTTTGTAGTATAAAAAGCTCTTTCTGGTTTTATATATTTCAAGGGAAACACTCAATAGAATAATTGCTTCCAATTAAAGGGATCTGTTTTTGTGTTTAGAATTTAATTTGCATGGCAACCACATGGCTAAATTACACTTTGGGATGAGATAGATGTGTCCCTTTGGGCATTAGTATGATCTCACGGGCAAGTTGTGCTTCTGCATGTCCTGAGGTGGCCACAGTGAGTCTGGGAAATGATGGAACTGTGTTCTTGCCTAGACAACAAGCACTTCAATTACATGAATGAAAGGTATTCTTGGAGGACCCAGAGCATGTGGCACATTTTAATATGACTGTAAAATATCAAGTTTAGGTAAAGAACCCAAAGACACTCATAGAGAGACTAGAATTAGGCAAAAATTATTTTTACAGCTTAAACAGAAGACATACAATCCTTTAAAATTGGAAAATTTCAGAGGAGGAAGAGCCATGGACCTTATGGAGTAGAGAAGAGAAAATGAGTGTGGGCCTTGGGTATGTTATAGGCCACAGTTGTGCAGCCAGCCAGGCTGAAATTGTACCTAGAGTCTGTGATTTCAAGAGTCCAACTCCATGATTTTTCCCCCCTACATCATATGTGGAAAAATTTTTGGAGCAGGATAAAAATGTATTCCATATATTTCCTAAAATTCTAGAGAAAGAACAAAAAAGGGGAAAAATCCCACTATCCTTGTTTTGCAGGACACTGATCTAAAATTCATCATATAGATCTACTCTATGACCCAGCAATAGCACTGCTAGGAATTTACCCAAGGGATACAGGAGTGCTGATGCATAGGGGCACTTGTACCCACATGTTTATAGCAGCACTTTCAACAATAACCAAATTATGGAAAGAGCCTAAACGTCCATCAACTGATGAATGGATAAAGAAATTGTAGTTTATATACACAATGGAATACTACTTGACAATGAGAAAGAATGAAATCTGGCCTTTTGTAGCAACGTGGATGGAACTGAAGAGTGTTATGCTAAGTAAAGTAAGTCATACAGAGAAAGACAGATACCATATGTTTTCTCTCTTATGTGGATCCTGAGAAACTTACCAGAAGACCATGGGGGAGGGGAAGGAAAAAAAAAGGTTAAAGAGGGAAGGAGCCAAAACATAAGAGACTCTTAAAAACTGAGAACAAACTGAGGGTTGATGGGGGGTGGGAGGTAGGAGAGGGTGGGTGATGGGCATTGAGGAGGGCACCTGTTGGGATGAGCAATTGTTGCTCATGGAAACCAACTGACAATATGGATGGAAACCATGTGTTGTATGGAAACCAATTTGACAATAAATTTCATATTAAAATAAATAAATAAAAATAAAAAATAAAATAAAATTCATCTTATAGCATCATTCTCATTGATTCTTGTGTTTTGGGGACAGGCCATGGACTTGCCAACTAAAAGTATGCCATCTGTAGTATAAAGGTGTCTTGTTCTGTCTTAGCTCTCTGCCTTGGGCTAAATTCCCAGTTATTTAAGATTCTTCTCCCGACCCTGCTCTCCTGGCTAAGATGTATCTGTGCACATGCCAAGTCAAGGAATCAGTCCTCTGGAGGACTGTGTTCTCCCAGTGATGAAGGAATCCCTGGTCCTCACATACATCCTGGTATACAACATCTTTGCTCACCTCTGCAGCAATGGTCCTTTCCCACCTCATAAGGCTCCTCGTGCATTCACTCCAGAAGGCTCCTCCTGCATCTGCTCCAGATGTGCACAATTTGTAGAACCTGTATTCTCCTCTGTCAGAATAGAACCTGGCACCCTTACCCCCACTAACTTGACCCTCACTGTTTCTGTGTCTCTGCAAACCCACACTTGCAACAGAGGCAGACACTCCTCAGATTCAACCATGTGATTTATCTATCTCCTGTTGCAAGAACATCATGAGAGGCCCTCTGGTTGGCCACTGGCCACTAACTTCTGTGTGCCTCCACTAACCTCTGGTGACTTAGGTAGCAGGACTCCTAAGGGAACTGAGGGACACCCCAGTGTATTTCTCCAGTCTACATGAGTTAAGCCTCCTCATGCCCATGGATTTGCTCCTGCTTCCCTCACATGCTGGAGCCTGCTGCTTCAGATTCCTCTACCTTTGTGAGGTCTTTTCCCTCACCTGGGGTTTCATGCCAGCTCCCTCCTCCACAAGACTTCATATCTTCTTCCAGTTTAGTAGGAATATCTGTGACATCTTTTTCATTCCTCACCCTTAAAACCTATGATGTCCTAGATATTTGTTAAGTCATCTAGGAGGAAGACACTGGTCTTCTTCCCCTTTGTCTGAAACAGTATGACTCTTAGCCCATCTTCATGGACAAAAGGGATATAAAAAGAAGCCAGCTGCCAATAAAAGTATGTGGTGTCTAAAGGTCCAAGAGTAGCTTCATTATTCTAAAAAATTTTATAAATCTTGGTAAGGGTGGGAGCAAGGATACTATTGTTTTGTCGCTAAAAGGTGTTTTATATTGTTTTGAGGAGTCAATAAATTTGCAGTCCTCTTTTTACACAGTGCCTTTTCCAATGCATGGTGAGAGAGAGAAGGAAGGAGAGGGAAAGGAAGGGACGGAGAGAGAATGAGAGAGACATGCAGAGAGAGGAAGGAGATAAAGTGAGAGAGAGAGGAAGGGAAAGAATTGGGAAGAAAATAAACTTTCAAACAACATTTGAAATGCTTCAAATATAGTGGGAGTATCTGTAAATATTAGGGCAAAACTGAATCACTTTGTACACAACATATGTGGCAACTTCTCTAAATTATATGTGGCTTGTTGATTATTTAAATTTTAGTCAACTAATCATACATTAATTGTAAACCTACTTGATATCCTGTGGCCTTCACTGGCTAGCCATCATGGGTTGCACAGTTTTCCTTCTGTTTACCAGGCAAAGAAGTCTAAATGTGAGACAAGGAAAGTCAGACTACTGTAATGAGGAATGCTTTTATAGGGAGAAAAGTAGAAAGAGATCAGGGTAAATATCCTAGCTTTCCCTGTCTCTCTCTTTCTTCTGAGCTCACTGTCCTTTCTCACTGCTGTCCATCTCACTGGGGTATTTCCAGGTTCAGGACCCTCACCACCTCCTGAGGACCCAGTATGGCCAGGAATGGGATAGAAAAATGACTGATGTGATGGGCCACTCAGCTTAGGTCTTGGAAAGAAGGACTCATTCTTTTATTTGTTTAATTTCTTCCACAGTGAAGTAAAGTCAGAGCTTAATGACTCAGATTACAGTGTGAATTTCAGGGAATGGAGATAAGACGGATACTTTGGCCACTTCTTATCCAGGTTTTAAACTCATTCCTAAAGCTTACCATCAGGAAACCTGATAGAGGTGTGTGGGCCAAAGTACATGGACACACACACAGTATGCTAGGGTTGTTGGTCAAAAATGTTGCCATATAGTAGATCTAAGTATGAGGAATTATGAAAAGGACATGGGGCTGTCCTCACAGTACCTACTGTCCCTCTCAGAAAAAAATAATATTTCAATCAATTTACTGCATAATACAAATAATCATAATGATACTAGCAGAAATGGTAATACTATTTACATTATCCTAGTGCTGTCTTATTTAACCCTCACAACACAATTGTTGTCAGAATGCTCCAATTTTACAAGATGTTGAAGCACAGGGATGTAGGATGTGATTCATTCTAGGTCACAGAGTGTTTAACCCATTTTACAGATATGTAGGAATTTTCTGGATGGAAAGGCAATCAGGGAAACGAAGGGAAGGAAGGGGAGCTGATGGGATAGGAAGGGGATGAGAGACATTGACAAAGGCCAGCATGACTGAAAGGGTTCATATTTGGTGCACTAAGCCCTCTGCTGATGAAGTTCAAAGTTGAAGGAACCCAACAACTTGAAATGATCTTGGATATGTAGGCAAGGGTCAGATAACAAATCATCTACATTTTCCAAGACTTGATTTTAATTCACCTTTTTTCTTTATTTTTTTTTTAAAGTTTTTTTTTTTTTTTTTTTTGAGAGAAGGACAGAGACAGAGAGAGCACACAGAGGAGGGGTAGAGGGCAAGGGAGAGAGAATCTCAAGTAAGCTTCACACTCAGGATGGAGCCCAACTTGGGGTCCAATCTCTCAGCCATGAGATCTTGACTTGTGCTGAAATCAAGAGTCAGACACCCAACTGACTGAGCCACCCAGGTGTCCCATTTTAAAAGATTTTTATGTTTTGCATCCTACCTAGTATTTTTGTTTTTTAATTGTATTTTACCTTTCTTATGCATAACATTAAAAATGTACTGAAAAATTTAATCATATGTCTATGATTCAAAGGATCCTTAAATTTTTAAAGCCTCAGAGGTCATTTTATCTTACATCAGGTAGCATTACACTATAGATGTGTAGAGCACCAGTTAGCAGAAAGTTCTAGGTAACCAAGTGTGTTCAGCAAGATTACTTAATGGTGAGTGAACACAAACACAAGGAGATACCTCAGACTAGATGTCATTTATAATACCTTTCAATTAATGTGCATAAGAGGTATAACTAGGAAAACTGCCCAACCCAAAGCTCTGTTGGGAATGTAGGCAATGCTAGTATAGATAGTGCTCCCTCAACATGAAATGATGCAATTATTCTGTCTAAAATTTGAATGAGATTCTAGAAATTCTTTTGTTGTATGAAGATAAGGTATACCAGAGAAAACTTTCACATGTGGGTATTGACAAAATCTCCTTTTTTCATCGTGTGGAGACCAAGGGTGGGATGTTCCCTTTGCCCCCTTAGTTTTCAGATAGGCATGCGAGGCCCTCAGTTCCAACATGGAAGTGTAATAGCTTGGATGCTAATTGCATAATCCTTCAGTACATCCTAATCAAGTGAACTTTCAGTTCTTGAAGAACAAAGTCATTCTTTAAAATATTCCCTTGGAGGGGCGCCTGAGTGGCTCAGTCGGTTAAGCCTCCAACATCAGCTCAGGTCATGAACTGAGTTCATGCCCCGGTCTGTGAGTTCAAGCCCCTCATCGGGCTCTGTGCTGACAGCTCAGAGCCTGGACCCTGCTTTGGATTCTGTGTCTCCTTCTCTCTCTCTTCCCCTCCCTTTCTCATGCTCTGTCTCTGTATCTCAAAAATAAATAAATGCTAAACAATTTTTTAAGTATGCCCTTAAGAAAATTCACCAGGGAATGCATTGCAAAAACAACATGCATAAGTGGAATGAAATATTGCAGTAGTCACTTTTCAACTGACGTCCTTAGTTTTCATATCTGTTAAATGAACTAATTTTCCTGGGTGAATTTTAAGTATCTTTCAACTTTGACAATGTGAAAGAATTTCAATCTAAAATGAAACGAATGGGGGAGGGTCAGAGAGAGAGGGAGACACAGAATCGGAAACAGGCTCCAGGCTGTGAGCGGTCAGCACAGAACCCGACGCGGGGCTCGAACTCACGGACCGCGAGATCATGACCTGAGCTGAAGTCAGACACTTAACCGACTGAGCCACCCAGGCGCCCCTAAGAAACCAATTTTCTATAAATGACTGATATACAGAAAACTGATAATATTGGAATGTTCTTAAATTATAAGGAGTTGGTCACGGATTGCCTCATCCCAACCTTGGAAAGTATTGATTATGTTCCAGAGGAATGAACAAAAAGTAAACCAGGTCAGGTTTGTCTCACAAAATAAGATGAGGTGAACTTTTTTTGGTATGACTGGACTGAGTCTGCCTGCTAACAAAATTTTTGAAGCTAGTTTGTTTGTTTGTTTTTTTATATTAATAGACTCTAACTGACCTCTCCTCTCTTTACATTCCCTCCCCATAAATACAGTCTTCCCCCAAACCCTCAACGGACTGCTACAGTTTGCATGTCCCAAATTGCAATTCATTTGTTATTTCCTCATCTTCTAGACAATTTTGGCTTTGCCTCAGTTTACCTCTTTATTTAGTTTGACAGCAACCATGAAGATTGCATTAGCAGAGCCTTGAGGGAATCTAAGGAGAACAATGCAATGTACAAATCGCTAGTAAAGAATTGCCAACAAGATGGCCACTTAGCAACTTACCTGCTCAAACAATAGCCTGGAGTAAATATTTTGTAGTTTTGCTGTCAACATCAGACAATCTAAAGTTGCCAGTCTCCTACCTGTTTGGATAATCTCCAGGTTGCTTAGCAAAGTGTTTCTGTCACTCCACTTGGGATCTGAGCAGCAGAATCTGGGGCCACCTGTTTTGTTTGGTCCAGCAGACTCAGTCACTGTGACATGGACCTGTTTTTGCCCAAGAATCTCAGGAGTCCACTTCAGAAGAGGAGCCAGGAGGTGCCTCCCACTTCATTAGCTGCTTGTTTAAAATAACTGCACTACTTTTTCCTCATCAGTTATATTTCAGTGAGGCAAGCCCACAGTAAATTTTAGTTATGTGAAAAATAACTAGGAATGGTAAAATGAAATTGACAGTCTGGCACATTATTTCCCTGCTATATCTAACGTAGTAAACATCTGTGTTTCTCATGCATGGAGATGCTACCAGTAGCTACTAGAAAGATATTAGTTGTTATTCTAGCAGTGGCCAAAAATGGGTGCAGATCCATGTGCCCATTATTAACACTGACAAACGTGTTGGTTCTGTGCTGCACAGCTGTGATGTTCACTGCTCTCCTGCATTCTTTCTCAATCACAAGGTCAAGATAATGGGGGAAAAAACAAACATACAAGCAGTTGTGTCTGATGTTGAGGTTTGAAGTAACACAGGTGCCTTCATTTATCTAGGCAATTATATGGTCACCCCATATTAACCAGCTTTTATGCCCAGTGTACTAAGTTCCATGATCTGAATCTCGTAATAGAATTAGAAACAGAATATTTTGTGAGAAAAGATAATATATTAGACCATAAACTCTGAATGTGTTTGCCTAAAGGCTAGATTAATTATTAAATGTTGATAGAATACATCAACATTTTTCTGACCCTCTTTCCCTTCAATAACATTTTTGGAATGTTTTACAAATATATCTGCAATTCCCAGTTGTGAATTAAACATTCATCTCTTTGGGGCACTTGGGTGGCTCAGTTGGTTAAGCAGCAAACTCTTGACTTTGGGCTCAGGTCATGATCTCAAGGTTTGTCAGCTCAAACTCCACGTTGGGCTCCAGATTAATAGCACGGAGCCTGCTTGGGATTTTCTCTCTCCCTCTCTCTCTGCCCCTCTTCTGCTCATGCATGCAAAGCATGCATGCACTCTCTCTCTCTCAAAATAAATAAATAAACCTTAAAAAATAATCTCTTTTAGCCTAGCTAGAAAGATGCAAATAAATTTATTGAAGAAATTGTGTAGTTTTCTACAAAATAAAGATAATTTAGAAAAAGCAATCTACTCTGTTAGAAGGAAAATCTGATCCTTTTATTAATATATAATATAACATAATATAGCTTAATATAACATAATATATTTTCTTATAGTTTGTGGTAGTTATGTTGGTGATAGTTAATAATACAAATCACAATACAAGAGCACCATGTATAGTTAATGTTAAATGTTTTCCAAAGCATTTAATGCCAAAGGAAAGTGGAAATGCAATTTGTTTCTATTGATTTTGACTCTTCTGTTTATATCCAACAAACCTGTACATGTGTGAGGAAAAATAAAAAGAATTACAAAAAGATGCCCTGTTTCCCTAAATCTCAATTGTAATAAAGCTCATTGCAATGAATTTGTCATCAGCAAATATAAATATTTTACTTCAGTATATTTTGTAAAAAGCAAATAATGCTGAATGTACCAAAGTTTTATATCAATATCTTAAAATAAGAAAGCATAAAAGTTATGGGAACAGTTTAATATTGTTAATTCATTTTGGTTGTTTAAGAGCAAAGAACACTGTGAATCTTTTTTTTTTAACAGCAAAAAAGAGTAAATAGTATTGCAATGGATTTTAAGCACACACTGTTCAGTTTTAATTGACTTAGGATATAGTTATATTTTGTTGCTAATAAAAACCTAAAATATTGCACAAAATTATAATCAAATATTAAATCATCTTCAAGCTTTTACCTTCCCATCTTCTATAGAATATATGGCATTGTTGTTAGTCTTGATTCTCATTTCAGGATTCTCTTTAGGTAAAACAATATCAGAATCCTAAGGTCTGATTTTCTGATGATATTTTATGTGTTTATATCATCAGTTTTATTATGAAAATCTAATTTTATTGACAACCACAATTTATTATTCTTAATAACAAGTTCCTTACAGCACTAGTCTACTTCTTGGAACTTAAGTCTACCACTAAATATAAAAGGTTACAATTTCTGGGCCTGTTTAAATGGTCCAGCTCAACAGCAACATCTCCTCTGAGTCCTTCACTGTGTCTCCATACCTGAATGCCCCCCTTCCAGCCCCAGCAGCATTTACTGTACCCAGATGTCTCTCCAGGTTCCAGGCCATTGTACCTTGAATAGTCCTTAACTGTACCTGACAGTTCCTTGTGGGTATCGCCATACTGTGGTAATCTGATAACTAGGTTTGTGGCTTCAAGCAAGACATTATCCATCTATGTTCAATTTTCTCCATCTACAAAATGCTAGTATATAGCCATGCCTAACAGTACCTGTAAATGTGAAAGGACATACAGATATCAGGTAAAATACAATAGGAGAAAGTTGAGCCATTCTAGTAAGGGCCCAATCTGGTATTTAGAATACTTGGGTCCAAATTCCAAATTCTTGATCAGAAAAATAATCTTTCTAAGTATCTTTGCCTATGAAATTAAGAATGCAAACTATATGCTGCTGAAGTATAATTTCAAAGAGTTAGTAAGATGACTCAAAAATATACACTAAACACGTGTCAAACATTTTAATAAACTCATTAATAAATGAGGAAATCAATAAGATGCCAAACCAGTTAAAGGAACATTTGAATAACTAAGCATTTATGGGAGATTTTATTTTAAAAAATGGTAGAAAAGATTTTTGTGTTAGATATAAAACCAGTAAATTCCTTCAGGGAAATAACCCATAATGTTTAGAGTTATCTTTTCTACCAAACATAATTTGCATCTCCACTGGGCAGAAGTCTACAAGTTAACAGGTGGCTTCATTATGACTGGTGCTTTTAATCAGTAGTCTTAACAGTGTTCGTTAAAAGGGCTCTCACAACTCTAAAATGCTATGAATCCACATTAATAATATTTAACTATATCAACAGCAATTCATAGTAAAATTTATTTGAGAAATATGAACTTTTTCAGCTGCTGACATTTACTTTGGTGTTTATTTTTGTTAACCCTCAGTGTTACAGAAAAATAATTTTCCTGTCCTACAAATTTATGATTAAAACTTGGATAATTTTATTTATAAATACTCAAAAGATAATTAATACATCAGTAATAGAAAATCTTCATTAGCTCCCTCTTCTGGTCATTAACTGATTTATTTTAGTTTTCTCTGAAACACTATCATGTACTGGCCACAATCCCATTGTAATATTAATGTGCTACTAATATTTTCATATTTTCTTATTTTGTTATTTATTTTCTCATCTCAGAGGGGATGTTTAAGGCTTCTTTAGATTTCATAGATGGCATTTAAATTATTTTTGTTAAAAAGAGTTCCAACTGATGTATCCTAGAATGTTTTATTAATATGATTGCGTTTTTAAATTTAAGAATCAATCTAATATTTTGTCTGTTTTCAAGTTTGTTCTTGTTATTCACAAATACTTTATCCTACAACCCAGTTGTATTGTTTATGTATTTCTATTGTCTCAGGGTGGGTTTTCCCAGAGACAGAACCTATAGCAAGCACTGAGTGCAAGCAGTATATTTGGGAAGAAACCTCATGAAACACAGGTAGCTAATCAAAGGTATGCATAGAGTGGGCTGTGGGCTCCTGGGATAGAGCACACCTCAGAGTTTTCTCAACTAGGGGTGAGGAAGTAGGGAGCTTATCCTCCAACTGCATTTATCATTGGCTAAGTTCTGGACATTTGCAGTGGAAGGAAGCCTTCAAACTGAGTTGCAGGTGCTGCTATAGGCCACTCATTGGAGCTATGATTGCCAAAGGGGCCAGCACCATCCATATGGGTATATCATTAAAAGTACTTTAGGTAAACATGGCTCTTTGTAAAGTTTATCTGTGAAGTCTTTGAAATAGTACCCGGTATTGATTTTTCATGTAATTGTCCCATGGTTCTTTGATATTCTCTTCTACCTTTTTAATTTTTATTTCTTTTTTCTTTGGATTTCTGTTTTGGAAGTTTGTATTGATATGTCTTAAAGAGCACTAATTGTTTTCTGGGTTGTGTCCAGTCTATTTATGTGCCTATTAAAGACATTCTTCATTTCTATTAGGTTTTTGTTGTTGTTGTTGTTGTTGTTAATGTTTCCTTTTGATCTTAGGATTTTCAGCTTTCTGTTTACATGGCCCATCTATTCTTGCATGTTGTCCACTTTTTCCATTTAATCCTTCAGCATATTAATCACAATTGTTTCAAATCCCTTATCTGATAGTTTCTAAATTTCTGCCATACTTGAGTCTGGTTTGGAAACCTGTTCATTGTCTTTAAACTGTATTTCTGTGTATAGTGTAATAAAGTGGTCCAGTTTCATTCTTTTACATGTTGCTGTCCAGTTTTCCCAATACCATTTGTTAAAGAGACTGTCTTTATTCCATTGTATATTCTTTCTTGTTTTGTTGAATATTAGCTGACCATATAATTGTGAATCTATTTCTGGGTTTTCTATTCTGTGTCATTGATCTATGTGTCAGATTTTGTGCCAGTACCATACTGTCTTGATGACTATAGCTTTGTAATATAGCTTAAAGTCCAGAATCATGATGTCTCCAGCTTTGTTTTTATTTTTCAGGATTGCTTTGACTATACAGGGTCTTTTGTGGTTCCACGCAAATTTTAGGATTGTTTTCTCTAGCTCTGTGAGAAATGCTGGTGGTATTTTGATAGAGAAAGACCTAAAAGTGAGACAGGAAACCATCAGAATCCTAGAGAAGAACACAGGCAGGCAGTGTTGACCTTGACCTTGGCCATAGCATCTTCTTACTAGACATATTGCCGGAAGTAAGAGAAACGAAATCAAAAATGAAATATTGGGACTTCAAGACAAAAAGCTTCTGCACAGTTAAAAAAAACAATCAATAAAATTAAAAGGCAGACTACAGAATGGGAGAAGATATTTGCAAATGACAAATGTCTTAAAGGGTTAATATCAAAAATCTATAAAGAACTTGTCAAACTCAACACCCAAAAAACAAATAATCCAATTAAGAAATGGGCAGAATACATGAATAGACACTTTTCCAAAGAAGACATCCAGGTGGCTGGCTGACACAAAAAGATGCTCAACATCACTCATCATCAGGGAAATACAAATCAAAACTATGATGAGATATCACTTCACACCTGTCAGAGTGGCTAAAATTAACAACACGAGAAACAACAGGTCTTGGTGAGTATGTGGAGAGAGAGGAGCCTTCTTGCACTCTTGGTGGTCATGCAAACTGGTGCAGCAAGTCTGGCAAACACTATGAAGATTCCTCAAAAAGTTAAAAATAGAACTACCCTATGGTCCAGCAATTGCACTACTAGATATTTACCCAAAGAATACAAAAATACAAATTTGAAGGGGTACAAGTACCCCATTGTTTATAGCAGCATTATCAACAGTAGCCAAACTATGGAAAGAGCCCAAATGTCCACGACTGATGAATGGATAAAGAATATAAATGGGTATATATTGATGTAAAGCAAATTGTGTTCACTAATGGTTAATGTGTCTTTAACGTTCTTTCTTAACCATGGCATAGTTATCTTCATCTGAGTACTGTTACTTTAATTGAGGATTTTCACTCTTACTTACCCATCATGAAGATACAAAATATGTTTTGTCTTTCTATGCCATTATCCAAGACCACACTTCCACTTTTTTAATCAAGTTTATCAATTAGGCTATGTGTGCTTAGATCCCTGTCTTACGCTCCTGCGATATCTCCCATTGAAACTGGGAGACTACAATTCTAGGCTGTACCTGTAGGCGAGTCATTTATCCCTCAGTTACCCTATCTTAAGTGATCATTCATTTAGCTGCTCAAAGCAATTTTGATTTCTTATTTCCAAGATTTCTGTCCAGTTTAGCATTTGTCCTGCTTGTTTCATTTGTTTAATGAAATATAACGTTATACAAAATATTTTCAGCCACTCTGCCAACTATATTAAGCAAAACAGGACATAGGGTTATCCAAGTACCTGTAAGAGGAAGACACAGCATCTAAGGAAAAATGATTCTCACCTTATAAGTCTCAATGAATTTGGAACATTGGTCAAATGCATATATAATTATCTTCAATATTTATTTTGCTTAAAAACCTGATTAATTGTAATGCACCTGGGTTGCTCAGTTGTTTAAGTGTCCTACTCTTTTTTTTAAATTATTTTTCTTTATTTTTTAAGTTTTTTATTTATTTTGAAAGAGACAGACACAGTGCAAGTGAGGGAGGGGCAGAGAGAGGGAGAGAGAGAGAATCCCAAGCTGACTTTGTGCTGCCAGCACAGAGACTGATGTGGGATTTGAAATCACCAAACTATGAGATCATGACCTGAGCCAAAACCAAGAGTCAGATGCTTAACCAACTGAGTCACCCAGGTGCCCTTATTTTTTTTAATGTTTATTTATTTTGGGGAGAGAGAGAGACAGACCACAAACAGGGGATGGGCAGAGAGAGAGGGAGATATAAAATCTGAAGCAGGTCCCAGGCTCTGAGCTGTCAGCATAGAGCCAGACGCTGGGCTCAAACCCATAAACCACGAGATCATAACTTGAGCCAAAGTCAGACGCTTAACTGGCTGAGCCACTCAGGCTCCCGTAAATGTCCAACTATTGATTTTGTCTCAGGTCATGATCTCATATTTCATGAGATCAAGCCCTACATGAAGCTCTGTGCTAACAGAACGGAGACTACTAGGGATTCTCTCCCTCCCCCTCTCTCTGCCCCTCCCCTGCTCACTCTTTCTCTTTCTCTTTCTCAAAATAAATAAATAAATAAACATTAAATTAAACCCAGATTCATTGAAATTTAAAAAGTGTTATTTTTTTCATGAGTGATTACAGGCTTGAAAGTAATTTTGTAAAATAGAGTATATGATAATTACAGTTTTCCACTTTTTTTTTTTTGTACAATGTCACCAAGCACAGAGGTAAATTCGTAAATTCATGATTAGAAAATTGACTGAGGCCAAATGATTGATTTTTTAACTGATTATTCTGCAAATCTCCTTTAAGAATGAGCAATATTTAAGGGTCACATAATAGACTATATAGTAGATTTTTCTGCTATTTTTTATCTTAATTAATTCAACAAATCTGTTTGACAAATGAACCAGGTTTAGGTTTGCTCAGCAGAAATGCAAACATATAAATTCAATGCTGTATTTATATTATATTTAATGGTTATTGTATGTCTAAAGTGAAAAACCTGAGGTCAAGTAATTTCAGCAACAGAAAACATCCAGGACATAGTGAATCATTGCAAACAGCCCAGAAGATGGCTCAGGCTTCCAGAATCTGTAGCTTCTCTTGATTAAATGTAAACCAACTGTCACTGAGAATGATTCGCAGAAGAACCTTGAAATTTAGCATAAGCCTAGGAAATGAGAATTGAGTATTGCATTAAATAAGATGATTCCAGTCATGATATCACAAAACTCACCTGCTGGCTAAAAAAGTAAGAGGACATTTTAATAAAAGGATTTTTGGAAATAACTAAGAACAAACACAAGGGAAAAGTGAAATATACACACAAATGTGGAAAGGAGGTGTGTGAATAAATTTAACTGACAGAATAATTTAATTCTTGTTTTAGATTAATTATGAATGCTAGAGAATAGAGACTCATAAAAAATGCCCTGATGTTTAGTCCTGATTTAGTAATGATTTAATAATGTTCTGTGCCTTAGATTATCAACATAATCCCTTTTTTAAGTTTTAATTTAAATTCCAATTAGTTAACATACAGTGTAATTTTAGTTTCAGTTGTAGAATTTAGTGATTCAACACTTACATACAACACCCAATGCTCATCACAACAAGTGCAACTCCTAAATCCAATCACACATTTAACCCATCTCTCCTTCCACCTCCCCTCTGGTAACCATCAGTTTGTTCTCAAAAGTTAGGAAAGACAAATGCCAAATGATTTCACTCATATGTGGAATTTAAGAAACAAAACAAATGAGCATAGGAGAAAAAAAGAGAAGAAAACCAATTAACAGATACTTATCAACAGCACAATTCTGAGTTACACATTAATGTTAAATGTGCAAAAGTGGTGGACAATAGAGAAGTCTTGTATTCCAAATAATTCCAAGTAGTACTTGTATTACCATACAATAATAAAAATGCCTTTATTTTTTAAAAACCCTAGTACATACCAAATTCCTCTCTAGAAACTTTCTGCACATGGTATCTCACCTTCATATTAACTTTCCAGTATAGACTTTATTTTGTTAATTTTAATATTACTATATCAGACTGATTTTCTTAATTTTCAAATTTTTATTTGTGTTTACATTTTGCTTGAAGTATAGTTGGCATACAATAAAATGCACAGATCTTAGATGTTAAGTTTAATGTATTTTGACACTTGTCTGCATCTGTGTAAACACTATCCAAAAAGATACGGAAAATTGCTGTTATCCCCAGAATATTCATCCTGCCTCTTTATGTATTAAGCATATCTTTTTTTATTCTGATGTTTGACATTTTGGGACCTTGCTGACATTATAAGGGGTTGCTTCTTCCAGGGTTAACTAATTCTTAGGGATAGCAAACAACTTTCCCAGGGGAAAACAAACAAACAAACAACCAATTTAAAGCCCATACTCCCAAAAACCTCCTGCAGGGTCTCTTATGCTTGGGATCCCTCTCTGCATGCCCCAATCACCCCAGAGTCAAGTATAACTAAGGACAGTTTCTATGCTCTAGAGACTGATGAAATTATTCAAATTAGCCATTCCTAAACTGCTTACTCTGCCTTGTCTACTCCCTCTTGTAAAAACTGCAATAAAGATTCTTTCTCACAGATTCCCCCTTTTCCTTCCATTCCCTCAACAACCCTGGTGCTTCCCTGTGTCCCCACCCCCCCCACTCACCCATGACATAGCATACAGTTTCCTATTGGGAACAATCTTTTCAACGACAAATGTGTCCTGGTCTGTTGGCCTCACCATATTTGAATAATAAAAATTGCATTTAAAACACTACACGTTCTTTAAGCCCTAAAGCAACAGCATTATGATTTCTGTCACTATAAATTACTTTTGTTTTTGACGTTTAACAATTTGACTACCATGTATCTGAGTGTGCATCTCTTTGTGTTTATCCTACTTGAAGCTTGTTGAGCTTACTAGACATGCATATTCATGTTTTCACCAAAGTTAAAAGTTTTCAACCATTTTTTTTTTCAAACATATTTCCTATTCCTTTATCTCTCTCCTCTCTTGACATTACCATTACATACGTTTGGAGTGCTGAATAATGCCCCACAGGTCCCTGAGTCTTTTATTTTTCTTCATACTTTTTCTTTTTCTTTCAGGTGTTTTTAGGGCAATCTTTATAGAACTATCTTTAAGGTCATTATTTCTTCTACCAGTTCAAATCTGATGTTGAGTCTTTCTAGTGAGTTTTTTTTTTTTTTTAAGTTCAGATGTACCTTGCACAAACACATATTTGATTTCTAATTTTTTTATGTCTTTATTTGATTTTCAGAGAGATATAGAGTGTGAGTGGGGCAAGGGGAAGAGGAGGGTGGGGACACAGAATCCAAAGCAGGCTCCAGTCTCTGAGCTGTCAGCACAGAGCCTGACACGGGGCTTGAACTCACAGACTGTGAGATCATGACCTGAGCTGAAGTTGGTCGCTTAACCCACTGAGCTGCCCAGGCGCCCTGATTTTTTTTTTTTTAATTTATTGCCTTTTCAAATCCAGAATTTCCTTTGGTTTATTTCTATAATTTCATTACATATTGATGATCTGTATTTTGTGAATAATCATCATCATACTTTCCTTTAATTCTGGAAAATTAGTTTCCTTTAGTTTTTTGAACATATTAATATATTTTTTATAGCTCTCATCAGCTTGTCCAACATCTGGACCCTCTGAAGGAGTTTCTATTGAGTTTTTCCTATACATGAGTCACACTCTCCTGTTTCTTTTTATATCGCATATTTACTTATTAAAAAATGGACATTTTAGATAATACATTGTAGAAACTCTGTATTCTGATATTCCCAAGCTTTGTTATTGTTGCAGTTTTTGTTTGTTTACTAAATTGCCTAGATTAATTCTGTGGCATCTGTTACCCTCACAGGAAGCACTTCTGATATTTTTTTTCTTTTTCTGAGTTTTTTCTTTATTTTTCTTTTTAAATTTGATTTTGTAATTGGAGCAGCACAACTTAACAGTGACAGCTGATTAGTCAGAGGTTATGTTTAAGCCCCTTGAGTGAATTAGGTTGCCATTGAATTTTTTAAGTTAAAGGGCCTACCAAGTCTCTTCTGCGTTCCTCTAGGGGTTTGCAGTTCCAAAGGCCCCCTCCAGTCTTCTGAATGGGTTCAAGATAAGAGAAATATTAGCAGTGTCCTCTCTGGCTATGTCTTTCCCTGGATCTATGTGTCAAATCTCTGGCTGGTCTGCATTTTTTTTTCTTCAACTAATATCACAACCAGGCTAACAGCCTTCATAATGGTATACCACTGAAATGTCTATTGTTTTGACATGCTGCTCAGATTTTTCCAACATGATTTGGGGATTTTTAAATAGGATTTTGCCATGTTCTGCTCCAAATAAAATCAGCACCATCTGGCAGTGCAGTGGAGTTGACAATACTGATGGAATGCCCCAAACTTTAGGAATGAGCTTACATATCATAAAGCTGGGAGTGGATGAAAGCAATCCATGGCTAAAGTGACATATATTTTCACAGTTTATATCCAGTTCAATAGCTTTCTTTAATGAATTATTTTTGACATAGTGTGTTTCCTTCACCAATACCTAGAAACATTAAATCATAATTTTTGAAAACCTTGCCAACTTTATCATTGTTTTTTTGGAAAAGGATTAACCAAGCTCCTTTCACAGACATTCTTCTACCATGGATTACTTTTGTTTTTTTTCTTGGATTTCAGAAAAATGGGATTGTATAGTGTGTACTTGTGTGTGCACTTTTGTGTGTATGATTTACTTTGACAGTTTTAAAAATTCCCCCATATTATTGTTTATATCAATAGTTTCTCTACTTTTTAATTTTTTCTAATTTGTAAATAATTTTGCTTTCACATAGAAACCTCAGAAATAGTATAGAGAATACCAGTGTATCCCTTACTCAGCATCTTTCAATATTGCATATATGATAAGAGCAAGAAAATTGACACTGATAAAATATATTAATAAAACAACAAACTTATTTGGATTTTACCAGTTTGTAAATTCACTTTCTGTGTGTGTCAATGAAATTTTATCATGTGAATAAATTCATTTAGCCTCTACTATAATCAGATCATAGAACTATTTTATTGCTTAAACGAAATACTTTCTTTTATATTCATATCCTCTACCCAAATCTAACTAGTTATAAACATCAATCTGTTCTCCATAATTGATTTTATAATTCCAGAGATCTTATAGAAGTAGAACAATAGAGGATGCAAACTTTTTAAGGATGTACTTTTTTCACTCAGTATGCTATCCAAATTGCTGCATGTATCAATAGTTTCTTCCTTTTATTGCTGTATAGCAGTCTATTGTATGAATTTAGTATAGTTTGCATATTCATTCAGCCATTGATATTTGCATTGTTTTCAGTTTTCAGTAATTACAAAGAAAGCCACTATGAAATCTTGTACAGAAATTTTATATGAACATAAGTTTTCATTTTTGTATGATAAGTAACCAGTTGTAAGAAGGCTAAGTCATATGGAAAGTGAATGTTTAATTTTATAAGAAATTGTCAAAATGTATTTTAGAGTCACTATATTATTCCACATTCTCACCAGCAATGTAAGAGGTATCTAGATGTTCTGTGCACATCCCATTATTAGTTTTGCCAGCAATTTTTCATTTCAGTCACTCTTCTTTAACTTGAATTTACCTAATGGCTAATAATGTCAAATATATATGCAATGCTTATGTGCCATCTACACGTTTTTTTTTATTTATGTGTTTGCCCATTTTCTAATTACACTGTTTGTTTTCTTACAATTAAGTTTAGAAAGTTCTTTATATATTTTTGATCAAAACCATTATTTACATATGTGTTTTGCAAATATTTTCTCCCAATCTTAGCATACATTTTTCTTCTATTAACAGTGTCTTTCACAGAGATGAAAATTTTGATGTTAATTAAATTTAATCTACAAATTTTTAATGAATTTTTATTTTGTTTTGCATCTGAGAACACTTCAGTTAATTTTAGATCATGAAATTGTTTTCATATTTTTTAGTAAAAATATACTTTTGTTTTACATTTACATCTATAACCCATTTAGTGTTAATATTTGAATTCTATAAGCTATAAGGTTTAAATTAAGTTTCACTTTGGTATACTGTTGTTTTAACACCGTGTGCTGAAAAGACTGTCAAATTTCTATTAAATTAATTTTGCATCTTTGTACAAAAAACTTTTAGCTACACTTGTGTGAGTCTGTGTCTGGGCTGTCTTTTGTTTCATTGATCTATGAGCTTCTTCTTATGCTAATTCCATGCTATATTTATATAGTTAAGTCTTTAAATCAGGTAATGTTATTTCTACAACTTTATCCTTTTACAAAATTGTTTTACCTACTCTAGTTCCTTTTCCTGTACATATAAGATTTTGAAATAGCTTTTCTGTAGCTACAAAATATATCCTCAGGATTTTGATAGGAATTGTATGGCAGTAGGGGCTGCTCAAAGAATTACAATATACATACTTAATTTATCATGGTCTACCAATGTCAACATTTTATCACTTCAGGTGGACTGTAGAATCTCACAAGCACTTACATTTCTTTACCTACTGCTCTGCCCTTTATGATATAAGTGTTATATATAGTGCTACTATAAACCTTGAAAACTCCATTAGGCAGTGTTCTTATTTTTATTCAACCATCAGGCATATTAAAAAAAAGCTCTAGAGAAGAATAATGTATTATAATAACTCAGATATTTACCATTTCTATCACCTTCTCTTAATTTTTATGTTCCATGTTTCCTTCTGCGATCATTCTTTCTGTCTGAATAACCTCCTTTGCCAATTTTTTAGAGTGGGTCTAATAGCAACAAGTTCTCTTACATTTTTTTCCCTAAGAATATTTTTTTCACCTTTATTCTTAAAGGCTATTTCCCTAGAGACAAAATTCTAGATTGACAGTTTTCTTTCAGCATCTGGCAAATTTTATGCCATTTCCTTTTGACCTTCATGATTTCTGATGAAATATTATCATCTGAATAGTTGTTCCCCTATAAGTATATAAGTAAATGTTTTATGTCTTTCTGAATACTTTCAAGGTTTTTTTTTTCTTTAAAAAATTCAAGAAATTTGATTACGATGTGTCTGGCTGTGGATTTATTTAAGTTTATACTTTTTGGAGTTCCTCAGATTCTTGAATCTGTAGGTTTATGTATTTCATGTATTTTATGTATTTCATGTATGTATTGGGAAATATTCTCCCATTATTTTTTAAAACACTTTCTTTTCCTCACTACATCTTCCTTCTCTCCTTCTGGGACTTCCATAATGCAAATATCAGTTTTCTTGTATGTCTCACAGATCCCCGAGGCTCTGTTCCAATTTATGCAGTTGATTTTCTATTTGTCCTTTAGATTGGAAAGTTTCTAATCTTATTCTTCTATTTTCAAATCTATTGAGTCTTTCCTCTGTCATCTCCATTCTGCTTTTTTCTTTTAATTTATTTTAAAATATTTTTAATACTTATTTATTTTTGAGAGAGAGACAGGCTGAAAGCAAGGGAAGGGGCAGAGAAAGACAAAATTGGAAGCAGACTCCAGGCTCTGAGCTTCCAGCACAGAGTCCAACATGGGGCTAGAACTCATGAGCTACGAAATCATGAGCTTAGTCAAAGTCAGTCACTCAACCTACTGAGCCACCAGGCACCCCTAAAATAGTTTTAATGTTTATTTATTTTTGAGAGAGAGAGAGAGAGAGATAGAGATAGAGACATCCTGAGTGGGGAAGGGCAGAGAGAGAGGGAGACAAAATCTAAAGCAGACTCCAGACTCTGAGCTGTCAGCACAGAGGCCAAAGTGGGGCTGGAACCCATGAACCATGAGATCATGACCTGAGCTGAAGTGGAGCACGTAACTGACTGAACTACACAGACACCTCTCCATTTTGCTTTTGAGCCCATCCACTGAATGTTCTTTTTTAGTTACTTCATTTTTCAGTTCTAACATTTTCATTTAGTTCTTTTGTATATCATCTGTTTATTTGCTGAGATTTTCTATTTCCACATATGCTTAAAGAGTGTTTTGAATTATTTGTTTGAGAACTTATCCTTGTCAGATAAGTACACCACATGTGTTTTCTTGGTGTTGATGATCTTTTGTCATTTCAAATGGGATTTCACCTTTTTTTGATATGATGAATAATTCTGGATTGTATCCTAGACATTTTGAGGATGAAACTATGAGACTTCTGTACCTATTTAAGTCTATTATTTTAGGCAAATAAATCAGTTGGTTTCCAAATACAAATTTTAGCTCACATTTGTGAGCTGTCATTTGCATGTTAATTTTAGTTTCAAAGTCTGTGCAGCACTATTCTGGCCCACCCTTCTTAGTACTACCCAGAGGCCATTTGCAATCACATATTCCATATTCTAGTTCATTTATTACAGCTTTTCTCTGTCAATTCTGGTTAATTTTATTCATGCACCATTTGGTTGTGTGCCCAGGACTTAATGCACAGCTATAAAATATGTTTTTTTTTTCTAGCTTTATCCTCTTTAAGTAGAAGAGGTGAGAAGCCAACTCAACTGTTGTTTGTTTAGTACACAGTGGAGATGGCTGGCAGGTCTCTTTCCCCCAGTATCCAGAGACCCAGTGGAGAGTGGGATGAGCAATACCTCTGCTCATAATACTGCAGAATTGCTGGACTTTAAAGTGGTCAATCCCACAATCTCTAGAACACATGCTGAACAAGGCAATAAACATTGCTGCTTTTGTGGTGTTCACATGGAGTAGGGCAGATATAGCTCAAAAATTTTGATCTTGCAGATACACCCTCTTCCTTATTTCTTGAGTAGGAACAATGGATTGTGTGTGTGTGTGTGTGTGTGTGTGTGTGTGTGTGAGTGCGTATGTGCACACATGCATGGAGACATGTGTGAGTGCACATGTGTGTATCTGTGTCACTGGCATGTTCAAGTTGCAGGCTCCTCAATCTCCCAGGCCAGTATATAAAGGAGATATAAATACAAAATCCCAGGAAACTCACCACTCTTCTGTTGAGTCTCAAAGTCCCTAGCTATTCTAGATTCTTTCTCCCCTTTCAAATTATCCTGATAGTTGCTTGATACATACTGTCCAGGGTTTTGAGTAGTGGTCAGCAGAAGAGAAAGAGTGAAGCATATTGGTTTCATCTTGTCTGGACTTGTTTTTAATGAGTTTTATTCTGTTGTATGATTACAACAAACATTTGTTTTCGCTTCGTTTGTAAATAGATATTTGGGTTGATTTCAGTATTTTTTTCAGCTATTAAAAGGCTGTTATAAAAATTCTTGTTTAACTTTCAATCATATATTTTCATTTCCCTAAGATAAATGGAAGTAATAGGTCATAAGACATATTTTTACTTGGGTGAGAACAAAGAATGTTGGATAATAAAGTTTTTTTTGTCTTTGAGATTTTTTTATTTTCATGCCTAAGTTAGAGAAAGTAACAGTACTTTTAATAAAATAATGCAGGACCACCTGTTTCAGTTGGTGGAGTGTGCAAATCTTGATCTCGGGGTTGTGAGTTAGAGGTCCACAGTGGGTGTAGAGATTATTTAAAAATAAACTCTTAAAAAAAACAGTGCTACTTTTAGCACACAATGGCTGGCTGAACATAATATTAACTTCTGTTCATCCATAATCCTGCTAAAATTACAGAAAAAATATAAAAATAAAATAATTTAATAGCATCACAAAAAGTCCAAGGATTTCATTATTGGAACAGACTATTAAAAAACATATTAAAAATAAAAGTCAGTGAAATAGTACACAGTAGTAAAGATAAATAAACTATGATGAGATCCAATAAGGATAACTAGAGAAATATTAAATTTAATGGAAAAAATAAGTCTCAGAAGGTTATTTACATCATAAATTGTTTACTTAATGGTGAACTTTATAGAAAGGGAAAAAAACAAATACACATAACATAAACATGCATCTCTTTGCATAAACATACATAGAGATGGACTATAACTATATAAAAGGAAATCTAAAGAACAATAAACACCAAGATAATTATTCCACTGTGGGTATGCAAGTGGGTGGATTTGAGGGAGATTGCCTAGTTAGATGCAGGTTGTTATCGAAGTCCTCATTTGTACTTTAGGTCATAGTTTTTTTCAAGAGCTTGTTATTCCGTTAGAATTATCCAGTTGAATAAATTAATAAAAGGAGATTTTGAAAGTACCAATGACAAGTGCATTTCATGAAACAAGAATTATGACTGATCCAATTATGTGCACCCAAGAGAAAGAAAGAAAGAAAGAAAGAAAGAAGAAAGAAAAGATAGAGGAAAGAAGGGGATGGAGGGAAGGAAGGGAGAAAGGTAGGGAAGGAAGGAGTAAGCATAGATGGGATTGTGTTAACTGTAATTCAAACATTGTTGACATGTATAGCACAGACAAGGAGAAGAATATTAATTTCCAATAAAGTGTCAAAAAAGCCTCAGCATTTTTGAAGTGTATTTATTTATTTTGAGAGAGTGAGGAGAAAGGGGAGTGGCAGAGAGAGAAGGAGAGAGAGAATCCCAAGCAGGCCCCATTCTGGCAGTGAAGAGCCTGACATGGAACTCCATCCCACAAACCAGAAGAGATCATGACCTGAGCCAAAATCAAGAGTCAGACACTTGAGGCACCCAGGTGCCCCAAGCCTCAACATTCTTCATAGCTCTGTGAAAGAACGGACTAGTCTTTGGTGATATTTAGGAGAAATGACTCAAAGGGATTTTAACTGCTACAATAATACTGAACTCTGAGATGATTGGCTGTCATGTCATATTCCACTTAACACTATTATTTTCAAGTAAAATATGTGCAGTGGAAATGTGCCTAGTATGTGTGGAGTCCTGACAGAATCCATGAAGAGCAAACCAACTGGATATCATAAACTTTAAGGAAACAGAATTAAGGCACAAAACAGAAAACCTTAGAATAATTAATAATTATAATTATTAATTATCCAAGTGATGAGAATCTGTTACATCCCTAAGGCAATACTATGTACAATACACAAAAGAAGAAAACCAATTTCTAGAAAATTAAATATATGAATTCTAAACTTTCAAGAATTAAGATTCATTAAAAGGACATAATAGTAATTAGAGAACACATTCTGGCAAATGAAGTGACAGAATTATTATGGAATATGGAGGAAAAATCAATGAAAGAGAGAATTAGTTGCAGAAAATAAGAACTAAATTACAGAGAGGGACTGATAGAGAAGGGGAGAGTATAGGAGAGGGAGGGATACAGGAGAAGGAAAGAAACATAGAATTTAGTAGAAAAATAATAATTTAAAATCTAATACTAGAACTTGTCATTAAGGGATGACCTCCATAAATGTCTAAAGAGTGCCTTTAGGGATATTCACTTGTCCCCCACCCCTGCTGCCCCCACCCTATAGACAGTAGGCAATAATGACATTTGTAAAATCCAAAATGAAACAAATTTTTACACATTTCACAGGGAAATAAATTAACAAGGATTGTTCATACTGGCATAAATCCTAGTCATCTAAATAATAAAAATACTACTTCCATAAGTTTACTGCAGAGAAATCCACCAATAGTCTTATTAGGGAGCCTTTGTATGTGATGAGTTGCTTTTCTTTTGTTGCTTTCAAGGTTTTCTCTTTATATTTGGCTTTTAATAGTTTTATTATGTATCTCTGTGTAAGTTTTCATGATTTATTCTACTTGGGATTTCACTGATTGTCTTGTATTTGTATATTCATGTCTTTCCTCAAAATTGTGTAGTTTTTAGTTATTATTTCTTCAAATAACCACTCTGAACCTTTTATTTCTCCCTCTTCTCCTTCTGAGACTCCTAATCTATATATTATCCAACTTAATGATGTCTGATAAGTCCCTTTAATTCTTTCCATTTTCATCTTCTTTTAAAATATCTATATATCTGTCTATTATCTATCTATCTCTATCTATTGTCTATTTATTTAATTTACCTCAAACCCAATAATTTCAAATGATATGTATGTATATTCCCTGATTCTGTCTTCTTCCTGTTAGAGTCTGTTGATAACCTCTCTCAGTGAATTTTTCAATCCAGTTATCATAATTTTCAGCTTTAGAATTTCTATTTGGTTCTATTTTATAATTTCTATTTGTTTATATTTTTATTTTATTCATATAGTATTTTCATGATTTCTTTTAGGGTTTTTTTAGCACATATAAAACAGTTGCTTTAGTCTTTAAATAGTAAGCCCAATGTGTGTATTCCCTCAGAGACTATTTTTGGAGATTCATTTTGTTTCTTTAAATGTGCTGTGTTTTTTGTTTTATTTGTATGTCTTGTGATCTTTTGTTGAAAGTTGGAAATTTGTGGAAAAAAGCAATATCCCCCATCTTTGCAGACTTGTGTGGAAGACCTTTACTAATTAGCAAGCTTCTAAACTTTGAAATCCATCCAGGTTGAATGTTATTTGGGCCTCGTGTGTGTGTGTGTGTGTGTGTGTGTGTGTGTGTTTTCCCAGTTTTCTGTGACTGTTTTAAAATGCCTTAATTAAAAAAAATCTCGGGGCGCCTGGGTGGCGCAGTCGGTTAAGCGTCCGACTTCAGCCAGGTCACGATCTCGCGGTCCGTGAGTTCGAGCCCCGCGTCAGGCTCTGGGCTGATGGCTCGGAGCCTGGAGCCTGTTTCCGATTCTGTGTCTCCCTCTCTCTCTGACCCTCCCCCGTTCATGCTCTGTCTCTCTCTGTCCCAAAAATAAATAAAAAATGTTAAAAAAAAAAAAAAAAAATCTGATCCCAGTTTCTTCTATGGAATTTAGGTGTTCTATTGGATTCTTCTTCATATAATCTCTTACACCATCCACAAGTCTACAGTCCCCCTGAAGTTTTCACATACTGCTATGCCTGCCACTTCTGACTTTAGCATACGATTCAAAATATGATACCATAATTTGTTTCTGTCTGAGCTTGAATCCAGGTAAAATAGATACCAGTTACTTGGGTAGTCCGCAGACAGGTTAAAACACTGCAAACCATTTCCACTCTTCTGTTTCTGGTCCAAGTGATGGAAATAGGAATTTGACTTCTTCTTCTCAACCACACCACATCAAACCACACCAGTGAAAAGTAGGACAAGGCTGAGAAAAGTGTCATTAAATTGATTCCTGATGTCTATACACTTTTTGAGTTACCGAGTTCATCCTTTTCTTAAGTCATACCTGACTTTAATTTTGTCAGTTACACAAGCCAGTTAATTATGTTTTAAGTTACTCTGAATTTGATTTTATGACTTACAACTGAAAGAATCTTGAGTTACATAATTCCTCTTTTAAACAAAGCAATACTAAAAATCAATATCAGAAATATAAATAAAGCTCACATTGCAGTAGGAAAGTCTGCATATAATATGAAAAGGAGATTCATAGAGAAAAAAAAACACAAATAGTAATTTAACAAATGTGTTTCACATTAATAAAATAGAAAATATAAATAAAAACAACAGTAAGTTTTCATTCTTAACTATGAAAGAAGCAAAAATTTAACTGCCTAAAAGTGTCCAGTGTTGAGTATGTGTGAAATGGAAAAGTTTTTAAATAACATAAATCAATATAATCACCTTGGAAGTAATTTGGTATTAGATGCAAGTTTTATTTAAACCTACAGTCTTATTTCTACGTGGTAAAATACTACCTGTACCACAGAACACAATGTAAGTTAAAAATTTATCCAGCCAAATTTTGTACCAGTGCAACCAGTGTTCTCTGAGGTCAAATGAATTCAAGATACATGGATTATTTTGATAAATAATATGTAACATTTGTGTATACCTTCAGAAAAATGCTGTTTACATTTAATTAGTCAAAATATATTCCTAAACTTCTAAAGTGATGTCTTCTTGCTTCTAGTCCATCCCACAATCTAATTCTGATTGGTAAAATATATACATATGATAGCACTAGACAGTCACACCTATTGATAGCAAGCTATTTAAATGATCCCTCAAGTTAAAAAAAAATAAAATTTAATTTTGTAAAATTCTCAAAAACAACTAAATATTTGTTTTCCATCTTTTCCTTTAACAAAAATAGAATAAGTAAAATAATTGAAAAGAGCATGTTGTGGTATATCCTCCTTTATAGTTAAATTTAAAAGTGATACAAAATATGCAAGCATAAAACTGCCTGCAGGGTATAAAAAATGTCAGGAAGCTAGGAAAATATGGAAATAATTATTCAAGAACAAAGAATGTAATCTATCTCACCTCTTGTGCTAACTTTTTGTGTGCTAGGAATCTATTAAAGAATGTATAAAAATATAAATGTCAATGCTAAAAGTATAAATTTCTCATGATGCTCCAAGTGAGGTGTTTGCTGTTCTTATTGCCTTAACTTTTTAAAAATCAAATATCCATAGTGGTAAAGTCAGATAGGAGAAATATTGAACAGTAAATACTTTAATGAGTAATGTTTCACAAATAATAATACCTCAGGTCAATTTGCTACATTGATATGTGATCTCATTAGACAACGGAGAAACAAATAACTATTGTTAACATTAGTTACTCTGTAGAAATTATATTTGACTTCACCAGGAATAGATTATAAACTGTGAAAAGCTTGTAATTTCTAAAATATAAGTTAAGAATGAACAAACCAAAAAATAAAGTTTAATATTTTTTCTTCTTTGAAGCACTCGACTTCAAACTGCTGACCTGATTTTATTTGTTTTACCATGATAAACATGAATTTATTGGATTAGTATTTAGCAGCATAGTACACCAGTATCAGTAAATCCACAGTGCTCAAAATACAAATACAGTTCATGAACTGAATGAAGGGGAGCTGTCTCCCTCCTCATGGCCCCCATACTGTCATCTCATCTGGTGACGCTGGGGCACAAGTTGTCTTCACTTTTATCCCTGTTCATTTCTATTGGTATTCCACAGTGAGTCAGATAAAAACTAGTGTTCCATTATTTCTTGTGCCATATAGCTAAATCAAGAAGGAAGGCTAAAGAAATCCTTTGTTAAACCTTTAGGGTCTGTCTGGGGAGTTTGTCACCACTTCTAGAAAGTCTTATATTCTGATTAAAGGATGCAATCAGACATCCCTCAGCTAGCAAACAGCCTCTAATACAGGGTGGGGACCAAATGTTCACATAACGTCTTGGAAAGCTTTCTAAAAAAATTAAAAAATAGCAATTGAGGCGTGGGATATGGTGGAGCCCTATGGAGCACAGACTCGAATTGCAGCTCTGGCAACCACCATTCTACAATTTGTCGCTAAGCATTGACTACTCTAGATATCTATGATTCTACCAACATCCCCCATTGCATTGCATTTGTTTTCACTTCCCCTTAGTCTCCTCCAATCTGTGACAATTCTTCAGTGTGTCCTTGTCTTTCAAGACTTTAGCTCTTGAGCTCCTGTACAATAATAAAAAACATAAATAAAAGAGTCTACAAGTAAGGCATATGTCTTTAAAAATGCCAAGGAAAATTAAAACATTCCAGATAGGACAACTGTCACATTGGTCTTGAAGAGTAGGCTTCACATCCAACACAGAGCCCAATGCAGGGCTTGAACTTAAGACCCTGAGATCAAGACCTGAGCTGAAATTAAGAGTCAGACACATAATTTTGGAAGTTCCACCAAGATGCCCAGGGGATTCACCTTACAGAGCCAACCCAACGTGGGGCTTGAACTCACGACCCTGAGATCGAGACCTAAGCTGAGATCAAGACCTAAGCTGAGATTAAGACCTGATTTGAGATCAAGAGTCAGATGCTTAACCAACTGAACCACCCAGGTACACATTGAGAAGTTTTTAAAAGTTAAATTTGAGATTTTGGGGGAAAACTTTCAACAAAGCAAGTTTAGGAAGGCCTAAGTGGTGATAGCCAGAAAGATGGCAGTATAGGAGGATGCTGGGCTCACCTTGTCCTGCTGTTCGCTTAGATTCCACCTATATCAGTATAAATAACTGAGAAAAACAACATAAGACAAGCAGAAAGGACTGTCCAGAGACAAACATAGACAAGAGGCCACGGAAGAGGGTAGGAAGGGCAGAGAGGTGGGGCACGCTACACAGACTGGCCAGAGGGAGCCAGGGTGGTGTAGGGGAAGCCTGCAGGGCAAGGCAGAGCTCCTGAAGTCTGGCTTTCAAAAGTGGAGGGGACAGACTCCATGAGTTCTAACAGCCAGTGGACTTAAAATCTGGAATGTTAAAAGTCAACAGCTCTGCTCTCAGAAAATGGAGAGGGTGAGAGGACGCCAGGAGGGAGAGTTGGTGAGCCCCAGAAGACAGAACTCAGCCCATCGGGGAACAAAGGCACTGGCAAGCACCATTTCCCTTTCCCATCTTCCAGCCGTAATTCCAAAGGGAACCAGCTCCCTTCACCAAACTTGCTTGCACCATGCAAACGCCCAATGCTGTGCTTCTGTGGATCCATCCCTCCAAAGGGCCTGCCTCCCTCCTGGTGCTGCAGGGTCCCTACTTCAGGGGACCACCTACAGCAAAGCTAACCAAGCCAGCCTCTCCCATCTCTGTGCACCTTGTGGATCCACCCCATCTAATACACCCTTGGCCAGATCCAATCAAAGCAGCACCACAAGCCTGGCAGTGTGCAAGCAGCTCAGACAGGGGCCACACCACTCCACAGTGAGTCCTGCTCCTGGGAGAGGGGAAGATAAGGTACACCAGTCTGACTGTGGACCCAGTGGTGGGCTGGGGGAAGACATCGGGTCTAACTGCAGCACCACCCACCAACACAAGTTTCTTTGGACAGCACAAGGGAAGTGCCCTACAGTTTGGAGCTACCACAGGGATCAAGGGACTAAAAAATAGTCATGAGGAATTAAAAAATGTTATAAATGAGGTGCAAAATAAAATGGGGGTAGCCATAGCACGGATTGAAAGGCAGAGGAGAGAATAGGTGCATTAGAAGATAAAATTATGGAAACAGAGGAAGCTGAGAAAAAGAGAGATAAAAAAATCCAAGAGTATGAGGGGAGAATTAGAGAACTAATTGATACAATCAAATGGAATAATATCCGTATCATAGGAATTCCAGAAGAAGAAGAGAGAGAAAGGGGCTAAAGGTGTAGTTGAACAAATCATAGCTGAGAACTTCCTGATCTGGGGAAGGAAACAATCATTGAAATCTAAAAGGTATAGAGAACTCCTTTAGATGTAACTTGAATCAATCTGTATGACATATCATAGTGAAACTGGCAAAATACAAGGATAAAGAATTCTGGAGCAGCTAGGGATAAACAAGCCCTAAAATACAAAGGTAGACACATAAGGGTTGTAACAGACCTATCTATTGAAACTTGGCAGGCCAGAAAAGAATGGCAGGAAATCTTCAACGTAATGAACAGAAAAAAATATGCAGCCAAGAATCCTTTATTCAGCAAATCTGCTGTTCAGAATGGAAGGAAAGATAAAGGTTTCCCCAAACAAACAAAAACTGAAGGAATTCATCACCACTAAACCAGCCCTACCAGTGGCCCTAAGGGGCACTCTGTGAGTGAAATGTTGCAAGGACCACAATGTACCAGAGACACCACTACAAGCATGAAACCTACAGATATCAAAATGACTCTAAACCCATATCTCTCAGTAATAACACTGAATGTAAATGGACTAAATGCTCCAACCAAAAGACATAGGGTATCAGAATGGATAAAAAACAAGACCCATCTATTTCTTGTCTACATGAGACTCATTTTAGACCCGAGGACACCTTCAGATTGAAAGGGAGGGGGTGGAGAACTATCATCCTACCAGAAGTCAAAAGAAAGCTGGAGTAGCCATACTTATAACAGACAAAATAGATTTTAAATTAAAGGCTGTAACAAGAGATTATGAAGAGCATTATATAATAATTACGGGGTCTATTCCTCAGGAAGCCCTAACAATTATAAATGTCTATATGCCAAATACAGGAGACCCTAAATATATAAAACAATTGATCACAAACATAAGCAACCTTATTGATAAGAATGTGGTAATGGCAAGGAACTTTAATACTCCACTTACAACAATGGACAGATCACCTAGAAACAGGATCAATAAAGAAACAAGGGCCCTGAATGATACATTGGATCAGATGGACTTGACAGATATATTTAGAACTCTGCATCCCAAAGCAACAGAATATGCTCTCTTCTCGAGCGAACATGGAACATTCTCCATGATAGATCACATACTGACTGGGTGACAAAACAGCCCTTAATAAGTATAACAGAATTGAAATCATACCATGCATACTTTCAGTGCTATGAAACTTGAAATCAACCACAGGAAAAAGTCTGGAAAACCTCCAAAAGCATGGAGGTTAAAGAACACCCTACTAAAGAATGAATGGGTCAACCAGGCAATTAGAGAAAAAATTACAAAATATAAGGAAACAAAGGAAAATGAAAATACAAAAATCCAAACGCTTTGGATGCAGCAAAGGCAGTGCTAAGAGGAAGATACATTGCAATCCAGGCCTATCTCAAGAAACAAGAAAAATCCCAAATACAAAATCTAACAGCACACCTAAAGGAAATAGAAGCAGAACAACAAAGACACCCCAAACCCAGCAGAAGAGAAATAATAAATATCATAGAAGAAATAAACAATATAGAATCTAAAAAAGAATAAAATAAATAAAATAAAATAAAAACAGTATAGCAAATCAATGAAATCAACAGTTGGTTTTTTTGAAAAAATAAACAAAATTGATAAACCTCTAGCCAAGCTTCTCAAAAAGAAAGGGGAGATGACCCAAATAGATAAAATCATGAATGAAAATGGAATTATTACAACCAATCTCTCAGAAATACAAGCAATTATCAGGGAATACTATGGAAAATTATATGCCAACAAACTGGACAGCTTGGAAGAAATAGACAAATTCCTAAGCACCCACACACTTCAAAAACTCAAACGGGAAGAAATGGAAAATTTGAACAGACCCATAACCAGGAAAGAAATTGAATCAGTTATCAAAAATCTCCCAATAAATAAGAGTCCAGGAGCAGATGGCTTCCCTGCGGAATTCTACCAGACATTTAAAGCAGAGATAATACCTATATTTCTCAAGCTGTTCCAAAAAATAGAAAGGGAAGGAAAACTTCCAGACTCATTCTATGAAGCCAGCATTACGTTGATTCCAAAACCAGACAGAGACCCAGCGAAAAAAGAGAATTTCAGGCCAATATCCCTGATGAATATTGATGTAAAAATTCTCAAGAAGATACTAACAAAACAAATCAACAGCATATAAAAACAATTATTCATCATGATCAAGTGGGATTCATTCCTGGGCTGCAGGGCTGGTTCAATATTCGCAAATCAATCAATGTGATACATCACATTAATAAAATAAAAGATAAGAACTATATGATCCTGTCAATAGATGCAAAAAAAGCATTTGGCAAAACCCAGCATCCTTTCTTAATAAAAACCTCAAGAAAGCCAGGATAGAAGGTACATACTTCAACATCATAAAAGTCATTTATGAAAAGCCCACAGCTAATACATCCTCAATGGGGAAAAACTGAGAGCTTTTTCCCTGAGATCAGGAGCACAACAGGGATGTCCACTCTTACCTCTGTTGTTTAACATAGTGTTGGACATTCTAGCATCAGCAATCAGACAACAAAATGACATAAAAGGTATCAAAATTTGCAAAGATGAAGTTAAGCTTTCACTTTTTGCAGATGACATCATACTATACATGGAAAACCTGACAGACTCCACCAAAAGTCTCCTAGAACTGACACGTGAATACAGTTAAGTGGCAGTATACAAAATTAATGTACAGAAATCAGTTGCATTCTTATACACTAATAATGAAGCAACAGAAGGACAAATAAAGAAACTGATCCCATTCACAATTTCAACAAGAATCAGAAAATACCTAGAGTAAACCTAAAAGAGTAAAAGATCTGTATATTGAAAACTATAGAAACCTTATGAAGGAAATTGAAGAAGATACAAAGAAATGGAAAAACGTTCCATGCTCATGGATTGGAAGAAGAAATATTGTTATAATGTCAATACTAACCAAAGCTATCTACACATTCAATGCAATCCCAATCAAAATTGCACCAGCATTCTTCTTGAAGCTAGAACAAGTAATCCTAAAATGTGTATGGAACCACAAAAGACTCTGAATAGCCAAAGTAATGTTGAAGAAGAAGACCAAAGTGGGAGGCATCACATCCCAGACTTTAGCCTCTACTACAAAACTGCAATCAAGACAGCATGATGTTGGCACAAAAACCAACACATAGACCAATGGAATAGAATAGAGACTCCAGAATTGGACCCACAAAAGTAGGGCCAACTAATCTTTGACAACGCAGGAAAGAATATCCAATGGAACAAAGACAATCTCATTAACAAATGGTGCTGGGAGAACTGGACAGTAACATGCAGAAGAATGAAACTAGACCACTTGCTTACAGCATTCACAAAAATAGACTCAAAATGGATGAAGGGCCTGAATATGAGACAGAAAACAATTAAACCCTAGAGGAGAAAGCAGGAAAAAACTTCTCTGACGTCAGCCGCAGCAATTTCTTACTTGACACATCTCCAAAGGCAAGTGAATTCAAAGCAAAAATGAACTATTTGGGACTTTATGAAGAGAAAAACTTCTGCACTGCAAAGGAAACAATCAACAAACTAAAAGGCAACTGACAGAATGGGAAAAGATATTTGCAAATGACTTATTGCACAAAGGGCTAGTATCCAAAATCTATAAAGAACTCACCAAACTCCACACCCAAAAAACAAATAATCCTGTGGAGAAATGGGCAGAAGACATGAATAGACACTTCTCTAAAGAAGACATCCAGATGGCCAACAGGCACATGAAAAGATGCTCAACATCACTCCTCATCAGGGAAACACAAATCAAAATCACACTAAAATATTACCTCACACCAGTCAGAATGGCTGAAATGAACAAATCAGGAGACTATAGATGCTGGCGAGGATGTGGAGAAATGGGAACCCTCTTGCACTGTTGGTGGGAATGAAAACTGGTGCAGTTGCTCTGGAAAACAGAGTGGAGGTTCCTCAAAAAATTAAAAATAGACCTACCCTATGACCCAGCAATAGCACTGCTAGGAATTTTCCCAAGAGATACAGGCGTGCTGATGCATAGGGGCACTTGTTCCCCAATGTTTATAGCAGCACTTTCAACAATAACCAAATTATGGAAAGAGCCTAAATGTCCATCAACTGGTGAGTGGATAAAGAAATTGTGGTTTATATATACGATGGAATACTACTTGGCAGTGAGAAAGAATGAAATCTGGCCTTTTGTAGCACCATGGATGGAACTGGGGAGTGTTATGCTAAGTGAAATAACTCATCCAGAGAAAGACAGATACCGTATGCTTTCACTCTTATGTGGATCCTGAGAAACTTACCAGAGGACCATGGGGTAGGGGAAGGGAAAAAAAAGTTACAGACAGCGAAGGAGCCAAATCATAAGAGACTCTTAAAAACTGAGAATAAACTGAAGGTTGATGGAGGGGGCATGGGTGGGAGGGAGGGGAAATTGGGTGATGGGCATTGAGGAGGGCAACCGTTGGGATGAGCACTGGGGGTTGTATGGAAACCAATTTGACAATAAATTTTGTATAAAAAAATAAAATAAAACAAAATAGTCACTATTTTCATGACCACAGGAATTGTTTTAAAATATTTGTTTAAAAACATGCTCACACAAATCAGCCCATACATTTGGCAATATTGTTCATTAACCATGTTACACCAGAATGACTCCAGAGAAGTAACAAAAAGGGCAAGACATAATCCAGTGTTTTTTTTTTGTTTTGTTTTTTTTGCTTCACATAACAGCATAAGCTTGGATGAAAATAACTTGCTGAAATCTTCTTTAACAGTTAATTACCAGTCCTAATACATACACTGTGACATACACCATTATTTTTTTTATTTCTTTAAAATAAAATTTTTTAGTGTAGGATAGTTTTAGATTTACAGATGAATTATGAAGATAGAATAGAAAATCTCTGCACACTCAATCCCTAGTATCCATATTATTACCATTATATATTTATGAAAGTTAGCAAACTACTATTGATATCTTATAGTTAACTATTGTCCACACTTAAGATTTTCCTTTTACCTACCTACTGTCCTTTCTTTGTTCTAGGTACCAATCTAGAATAACATATTACATTTAGCTGTTATGTCTCCTTAGGCTCCTTTTGGCTGCAACAATTTTCTCAGACTTTCATTATTGTTAATAACCTTGAAATGTTGGAGGAGTATTGGTCAAGTATTTTTTAGACTGTCCTTCAATTGGGAAGAATTGTATAATATTTTTCTCGTGACTAGTTGGGTACATACTTTTGAAAGGAACACAACAGAGGTAAAGTGCAATTCTTATCACATCGTACTGTCAACATAACTTTTCACTGTTGCCATTAACCTTGATCACTTGTAGTGTCTTCCACTGTAAGTATGTTTCTCCACTATAAAGTTACTTCCCTTATTTTTCATGAGTACTCTGTCTTCTTTGGAAGGAAGTCAGCATGTGCAGCTAATACATGAGGAGTGTGGAATTAGGCTATACCTACTTGAGGGGAGAGCATCTACATAAACTGTTTGGAATTCTTCTACAAAAACATTTTGTCTATTATCCTTCATTTATTTATTGATTTAATTATTCATTTATATTAATTTGTAATTTGGGTTATAAGTCAATAACCCAGCTATTCTAGCCTTAGCCACTGGGAGCTCTTTCAGTTGGCATGTTTATCTCTTTGACATACCTAACATAATAGTTTTGAAAGCACTTTCTTACTCTCTGCTACCACAAGATGCTCCAGACTCATATTGTGTGTTTTTTTGTCCCAAAGAACTATCTGTTTCTTAAAAATCCCTGGTTCCTTTTATTACAGAGTAATATCCAGTGTGAGGTGTGCTCATTTCTACTGGGATGTTGTTGCTTTTCAGTTCTCTCACCTGAAAAAACAAAAAAAACCACATATATAATATATATATATCCAAATATATATATACAGTAAATATATAGTATATATATTCAAATATACTATATTCAAATATATATATGTATATATATTTGTATATAGAGAGAATATATAGTAACCAGATTTGAATAGTCTTAAATGCATATTGCTAAGCAGCTCATCTAAAAAGGACTATTGTGTGTCTCCATTTACATGACATTCTGGAAATATACATATACACTTATTTATAAATATTTCTCTATATAACCATATATTAATTAAACTCGTGTTTAGCTAAAAATGAGTTTATATTAAAGTCTCCAGTTGTAATCAATTACAACATGGAGCATTCTACACTTCTCCATTTGCTTTATCTGTAAACTCTCATTTTAACAATTAGAATACTGACTTCCCGTTCATCATCCCATTTGCTTAACTGTTCAATTCTAGTATATGTGTAGTGGTTTCAAAGTTGATAACCCATATCCACATGGAAACAACTTTATTAACTAGTGTATAGTACTTAAGTACAGTCCCTTTTTTCTTTAGACTTATAGAGACTCTACACATATTCAGTTACTTAAGTCAATACATTTCTCTACCATTCTCTCTGCAGTGAGATTGTTTCATACATTTGTAAGACAGAGTTTTTTTTTGGTAACTAAACTCCTCAATGTTTTTCTTTTTTAAACGTGCAAGCATTAAAGTTCTATACTATACTATAAAGGTCAATGGATTTTCACAAACACCTAATGTCATGTATCTATAATATTGTATCATACAGAATAGTATCATCATGCTAAAGAATCACCCATGAGTCTCTTATGCTTTGGCTCTCTCCCACTCTAACCTCTTTTTTTTTTCCTTCCTCTCCCCCATGGGTTCCTGTTAAGTTTCTCAGGATCCACATAAGAGTGAATAAACTGAGGGTTGATGGGGTGAGAGGGAGGGGAGGGAAAGTGATGGGCATTGAAGAGGGCATTTTTTGGGATGAGCACTGGGTGTTGTATGGAAACCAATTTGACAATAAATTTCATATATTAAAAAAATAAATAAATAAAGCACACAAAAAAAGAATCACCCATGATTCACTAATTCATTTCCATTCATCCCTGCACACCCAGCAATCACTGACCTTTTTACATCTCTATAGTTGAGTCTTTTCCCAGAATGTCATATAAATGAAATCATGAAGCATGCAACCTTTTAAGATGAACTTTTTAAAAATTTCTTTGAATTAGCATTATAAGATTCATATAAAATTCATCTGTGCCTTTGTGAAGCTTGATAACTCATTCTTTCTTATCACCAAAAAAACAGTCTGCTGTATGGAGATGTCCTTGTTTTTTGATTTATTTGTTGAAGCATATCTTTGCTGCTTCCAATTTTGAACAATTATCATCAAGCTGCTATTAACGTTGGAGTGCTGATTGCCTGCCTGATTTATCAATTACTAACAAAGGGGTATTAAAGTTTCCAATTATAGTAAAAGATTTTCCTATTTCTTCTTTCAGTTCTATCAGTTTTGCCTCCTGTGTTTTGATGTTCTCCTTTAAGTTGCATGTATGTTTATGATTCTTGTATCTTCTCAGAGAATTCATCTCTATCATTATGAAATGTTCCTTTTTATCTCTGATGAACTTTCATCTTCTGACATCTGATTCTTCTAAAATTAATAAAGGAATCCAGCTCTTCTTTTTGGTTACTGTTAATATGTTATATATATTTTTTCATTCTTTGCTTTTAACCTGCATCTTTATAGTTAAAGTGAGTTTCTTATTCTTTGACAGTATCTATTTTATATTTGATGCATTTAGATCATTTATTATTTAAGTGATTAGCAGTATAGTTGGATTAGTTGCTAGCATGATGTAACATCTCTTTTCAATGCATTTATTTTTTTGTTCGTCTCCTATCCTGATTTTCTATCTCTTCTGGTTTTAATTTAGTGATGTATATGATTCCATAATATCTGCTGTCTTTGTGTGCCATTATATGTCTTTGAAATTTTTATGTGATAGTTTTAATGTAGTTTTTAAGTAAGCTAAGTACAACTTCAAATAAAAGTACACCATTTCAGGTGAGTTTTATGCTTTTATCCCTTTGGAACTCTCATACTTTCACTTATGTATATGTTATAATCACTCAGTGAATAATTACTATTATTACTTTATTTCTTAAATTTTTAATGTTTATTTATCTTTGAGAGAGAGACAGAGACAGAGAGACAGAGAGACAGAGAGAGACAGAGCATGATTGGGCGAGGGACAGAGAGAGACCGAAACACAGAATCCAAAGCAGGCTCCAAACTGTGAGCACAGAGCCTGAAGCGGGACCAAACCCAGGAACCCTGAGATTATGACCTGAGCCGAACCCCAAATGACTGAGCCACCCAGGCGCCCCTACTATTATTACTTTAAACAAAAATTTATTTTATGTTGTTAAGAATTAGAAAAATGAAAGATTGTATTTTACTTTCACTTATCCCTACTCAGATGCTCTTTTCATTTTCATTTTGTAGATCCAAATTTTTGACATCTATCATTTTTCTTCTCCTTGAAGAACTTTTTAACACTTCTTGCAAAGCAGTTGTCTTGGTGTCAAAATCCCATAGTTTTTTTTTTCATCTCAGGAAATCTTTATTTACTCTTTACTTTTGAAGGAGAGTTTCTCTGTACATAGAATTCTAGGTCAGTAGATTTTCTTTTTTTTCTTCAAATACTTTAACTATTTCACTCTTTCAAGATTTTCTCTTACTTTGACTATCTGCAGTTTGTATATGATATGCTTAGGTGAGGCATTCTTTTTGTTTTATTTTTTATTTTGTTTGTATCTTTCCCGCACAGTATTCTCTAAGTTTCCTGGATCTATTGTTTGGTGTCTGTCAATAATTAAAAGTTCTTAGCCATTATCATTTCAAATATTTCTTCTGGTTTGTTCTTTATCTCATTTGCTTCTTGTAGTTCTGTTACATTCATGTTACACTTTTTGAAAATTTTTCATAATTCTCTCAAGTTTTCTGTCATTTTCATTTTTAAATTATCTTTTATCATTGCATTTGAGTTTGGGAAGTGTCTATTGATTTATTTTCATGTGCACTGATTCTTTCCTTGGCCATTTCCAGTCTACCATTAAGCAACTGAAGAAATTCTTCATTTATATTACAATGGCTTTGATTTTTATAATTTTTTCTTGATATTTTTGAATTTTCATCTTTTTGCTTACATTATCCATTTGACATGTTTTCTACCTTTTGAAAAATGTTTTAGGTTTCTACATGTTTTCCCATGTTTTCTATTTTTAATAGATCCTTAAGTACATTAATTATAGTTACTTTAATTTTCATTCTGATAATTCCAACATCTGTCCATATCTGAGTCTGTTTCTTGTGATTGCTTTCTTTCTTCAGATTGTGGGCCTTTTTTCTTACCTTTTGACATGACTTATAACATTTTTGGGCAAGTTTAATGTGTTGTGTTGCATGAGATCATTGAAACTGAATTAACTAAGCTTTTGTATAAACATTTACGTTAATCTGGCTAGAGTCCAGCTATGTTTCATATCCCTTGTACCTACTGGGGCCAGAGGCTTCAAATTCCTGAAATGACATTTGTTTGTCTCCTGTCTTGACTCTGAGCTTCCCTAATTACTATTCCTGGAAGACCATCTGTTTGTTACAGAAAATTCAGTGGAATCTCCTGTTATTATACTAGAGTCATATTTTTGAGGTGATAAAATGTGGGTGAAGAAGGTCTTTCTATAATCTTCTGATTACATCTCAACATTTCAGTAGGACTGGTCTTTAGACTGTGACATTCATAAGCGTTGGTGCAGCTTTTTTGTCCCATACCTCTACTCCCTGCCTAGCTTCAGTGTTCTATCCTATGTAATTTCTTAAAGCCCTGACTCTATTGGCTATCTTCCCATGCCCTCTTAGGTGAGAAAATAAGGGTAGAAGTAAGCTGTAGCAAGAGGAATTCCTTCTCCCTACTTGGATAATGTTCTTGCAATCCCTTTGTCTCTGTAGAACTGGTATTTTTTATTAAGAAGGACCTGTGCATATTTCATAGTGATTACTACACCCTACTTCATCCCACCTCCCCTTCTCCTACTCTTTGCCCCAAAGCTGAAAGGGTAGCTTTCTTAGTCTTCATTGTTAGAACTGTATGGGGTCCTTGACGTAAATTCCCAATGTGTTGGAGCTTCTGCCCTCCCATCACTTGGCTCCATGTATTTCTCTTATTCTAGCCCAAACTCTGCCTCAAGTATTTCATCAACATCACCATTTAATTGTTTCTACCATCTTATGGTTCAGCAGTTTCTGTTCCAGGTAAACTAATCTCAGGTGTTTCTCCTTGGATGCAGCTATCTTTCTAAATTTCAGGGTGGCAGTTTGCCCATCAACTTTAAGTCTCTGATGGGTCCAAAAAGATCATTGATTTTCATTTTGCCCTGCTTTTTCCTATGAAATGGACTGGAGTGACAAATTCCAAGTTCTTTACATATTGTAGTTCAACACTTAATATTTTAATGTTAAGTAATTTCATTACATTATAGCCCTTTTTTTGAAATGAAAATTTTATTTATATGGCTCTAGAGTCTTTACTCTTAATCCCTGTGCAAACTGTCTGTAACCTACATACAGTCCTCTATTGCTGAATGAGAATAAGCCATGATAGCAATTGTCACCAATAAATAGAGAAGAGATAGTACTGCTATATTTATTTTCTGATTAAATCATGTACACAAATCAAAGGCTACATATAAAAGAGGATATGCATGAGTGAACATGTTCTTTCCACTAGCCTGGACAATGAGGAAGGCCCTAACTTGTATCATTTTAGATGTCTGAGAATAAGCAAAGAGGTAGTGTTTAGAAAAGTTATGTATTTTAAAAAATAATTTGGTGCATTTCTTCTGAGTTGTTTGTTTAAAACCAGAGGCATCATGTTTAAAGCAAAGATGACTATAATAAATTTTCATGTTAGTATATTAGTACATTTGCCAGAATGTATTCATAGCCTCAGAATACATTTCAAGTCTCCACAAGAATCTAAGAAGGCAGGCAATGTGAAAACCAATAATCATGAGTATTTCCTGTGCTAACCCTGGGTAAGAACATAGACACCAGATATTACCAGAAGATCACTGTGGTGGGTAATGGTAGAGGCAGTGCCTTTCTTTAGAAGGGACATTAAGAAGTTGAGTATGCCAACTGATCCACTAGAAAAATGGGAGTCTGGCAGGGAATGAGATTTTAGTGGCCATATGCTGCTTTCCAAGCATGCAAACCTTTTATCCATATCATAATTACCCCTTTGCAAACACTTCACCAAATACTTTTATACAAGAAAAAACTTACTCAGAGCAAGAGCAAAGAAAAAGACTCAATTGTGATGAAATCTTCTTACAGAAAGACATCCTTAATTTTTATTTCTCATGTTTCTACATTTTGGGAAAAAAGAATGAAAAGCATTTTAAAAATATTTAGTCTGAAAAATGATTTCACATGACAATACATGTCCTGAATAATGTTTCAAATGTGGTGAAAATGTGGATTCCTTCTATTTTTTTATGTTTTTATAACTGTATTTAGGAGTACTTGTTTTATTGCCTTTATTTTTTTAAGTTTATTTATTTATTTTTGGAGAGTGTGTGTATGTGAGCAGGGGCAGAGAGTGGGAGAGAAAAAGAATCCCAGGCAGGATTTGCACTGGCAGTGCAGAGCCTGATGTGGGGCTCCAACTCATAAACCATAAGATCATGACCTGAGCTAAAACCAAGAGTTGGATGCTTAACTGACTGAGTCATCCAGGTGTCCCTATTTCTTTTTATTTTTAAGGACAAAACTATTTGATAAATTCATGGATAGTTTTGTCTATGCAGAATACATCATAGTGTCAAGTAAAGTAATGGGTGTTCTGAATTTTTTTACTTTCTTCAGGTAGGATGTTATCCACATCCTTAGATTTGATCATTATAAGAATGACCCAGTGAAATGGATGTAGTCAGGGAATAAAATAAAGTTATGTTACTTGAGTTTCATGTTCAGTACATTTGGGAAATGCTTTTCTTGGTTTTGTTTCTTTGGCTTTATCTCCATTAAAAAACAGAACCATGGATAATGTAGTCACAAATCTTTTAGACAAGGAAGATTCCAACAGAGAAACACCATGGCTTCTTGCAATGTAAATCAATTATGAACATGAACAATTTGGAGCCACCAAACATTACCTGTTCATGTTGCCTTTTGTCAATGACCTGATTTATGTCTTTCACATACAAATTAATGAGAAGTTGAGAAAAAATTTCATTTAATCAGAGAAAGATAACTATATTAATATAATATTAAACAATTTCAATGTTTTTCCCAAAAATTTTCTTTGAAACTTGAGTTTTTCTTGAAAGCTTCTATAGTTCTTTTAGATATATGAAACACTTTCTATCAGGAATAATATTGTAATAATATTGTTTACTTTCTTTTAGTGTACTTAGTAGAATATATTCAGTCTATGGAACATAGAAATCCTGTGTGAAGCCTCACATTTTTATTTAGAGAGTAATATATAAAATAGAGAAAGAGAAAGTCAGGAAATCAAGAACTACAAAGAAAATGAAAGGATGGTGAATGTTTTTCCTCTGCCTCTGTTCCCAATCATAGTGGATGTAATAACAAACTCAGAGAAAACCAACAACATCAGCAAAATGATGATTGATTAAGCTATTTTTTATGTAGTGAGGGTTATATGTGCTTATCCTCCACATTCAAAATTAAAACTATCTCTTTTAATTTTGAATTAAAAATATATTCTAATTTAACTTATTCCTTTATATTTATTTCATACATTTAGTGAACATGAGTATTCCAGAGGAAGTGGATAAAAGGGTTATCTTAGTGATACTACTGATTAAGGAAATCTTGAGTAATATCTCCAATTTGAATGGAGTATGAACATAGATCAAGTATGTATGTGTAATTCATATATCTCCATCCATATATCTTTATTTTTGGTGGCTGGGCTTCCAAAGTCACAATATAATTCACATTTTCCATCAAATATTTGCCACATGCTTGGTACTAAAAACAGAATACATTGTCCTCCAGAAATTTACATTTTAGTCAGACAGTACAAAGATCATGAGGAAAAAAAAAAATAACAAGAGTATCCATGCCCTCAACCTCCATTAGATTTTTACGTGGATATGTCAGCACAACTGCATTCTAAGTTTGGTTAAAAGAAACTGGCCAAAATTTTCTTCTGGTGGTCCAAAAGTCTTTTATTAATGTATCCCCAGTTGTCATCAGTTTTCTCAATGTGTATGGTTACCAAGAAAGCATCTCTGATATCCTACCAAAGACCCAAAGTAATTTTTATTTTTCCTCCAGCAAGTTTTCTGATTTTTTTTAAAATATAAGATGATCACCTTTAATTTCCTAGTTTGATTGCAGATTTTATTTTCTTCTAGTGAATTCTTTGCTTTGTAGGCTGTGAGTTTTATGTACTCTAGACTCAGAAGCTCTCCACTGTTTCAATCAGTCCTGAGCAACAAGTATATAATTGACCCATTAACTGTTTTTGACTCTAAGGACCATGTTTAATACAACAGAGGGAGTATGCACATGAATTGTTCCTCTGTAGTTTAAAATAGTTGACAATTTTTTCCCCTTAATTCAACAACAGAACTTTCCCAAGTTTCTAGGAAATGGAGCCAAATACAGGTATTCTTGAGAATATCACCCAAATTCAGGTGCTAAGCATAGACACAGTGTTCATGAGAAATACTAAAAGGCAAGGATGCTGGCTTCTATCTTAGAAATATCAGTGGTTTGAGAAATGGGCAGGTTTTTAAAGGAATGATGTCTGGGAAACTGAACTGGCATGGAGAGTCTTGTCCACAGTAACCATATCATGTGAGGGGGACACAAGCAAAAGCTGTGAAGCCAGGAAGCAGCCTCTCCTGGGCAGATGACACTACTGAGAATCTTTTCTCCTGAATTTCTGGGATCTGTGGAATTTGGGGAGGGACTGAGAAGGACTAAAGAACTATTCACCCAAGAGATTAAACACTTATTTTAATGTTTAAATACATATTTTGAAGTTTAAATACAGTGTAGGTTTGCAACTATCTGTGGGTAAGTTTTGCCAATGAAAAAAAAGGTAGTGGGATTCCACACATAAAATGTCCAAAATCAAAATTGTAAGATGACTTGTCTGCTGAAAGCACAATAGTTGCTTTGCAGGGAATAAAATACTGTTGGACAATGCCTATTTGGCCCTGGAGAAATTGCATTACTGTGTAGTAAACAACGACAATAAAACAAAGACTAATATATCATCAAACTGAAGAATTAATGTAAATTAATGTGTGAAAGCATTATTTTCTGAACATATGATTATCATTCTAAAAATTTAGAGATACAAATATAGATTTATTGAGATATAAAATAAACAAAGAGACAGAGAAGCTCATAACTGGGCTTTAGAATATAATATCGTGCTAGACTGAAATTTTACTGACTCATGTTCATTAACCGTATTTCCTGAGCTTACCAAATCAGGACCTTTACTGAAAGCATTTAAGTTTCCTTTGTTTGAACTAACATTCATTTGAACAATCCAAATTTCAGGTTCCTCTCATTGGCTCTAATTTTATCAAATGAAGCAGAAAAGCAGGGATCAAAAGGGGATAACTAGTTCGTCAGTATTGATATTTAATTATGCAATACTTTGTGGGGCACCTGGGCGGCTCGGTTGGTTAAGTATCTGACTTTAGCTCAAGTCATGATCTCACAGTTCATGAGTTCAAGCCCCGCATCAGGTGCTGCACTGACAGCTCAGAACCTGGAGCCTGCTTCAGAGTCTGTGTCTCCCTCCATCTCTGCCCCTCCCCGACATATGCTCTGTCTCTCTCTGTCTCTCAAAAATAAATAAATGTAAAATAAATTTTAAAATTAATTTAAATTAAAAAAATTATGCATGTTTCCAATACAAAAGAAATAAAAACAATAATAAGAGAATATTATGAGAAATTATATGCCACTAAAATGGGTAATCTGGAAGAAATGGAGAAATTCTTAGAAACATATACACTTATCAAAACTCAAACAGGAAGAAATAGAAAATTTGAACAGACCCATAACCAGGAAAGAAATCGAATTAGTAATCAAAAATCTCCAAAAAGTCAAGAGTCCAGGGCCAGATGGCTTTCCAGGGGAATTCTACCAAACATTTAAGGAAGAGTTAACACCTATTCTCCTGAAACTGTTTCAAAAAATAGAAATGGAAGGAAAACTTCCAAACTCCTTCTATGAAGCCAGTATTACCTTGATTCCAAAACCAGACAGAGACCCCGCTAAAAAGGAGAGCTGTAGACCAATTTCCCTGATGAACATGGATGCAAAAATCCTCCACAAGATATTAATTAGACAACCTGATTCAACAATATATTAAAAAATACATCCCAAGTGGGATTTATACCTGGGATGCAGGGCTGATTTAATTTTAATAGTTTGTAGAAATTTTGCTTTAAAGTTTTTTTGTAATATATGTCTTCTTCCCCTTCTCCTCATTATTATCATTATCTTGTAAATTACATTTTTATACATCATAAGCCCATGAACTCATTTAATAACTCTTGATTTATGTGGTTGTATTTCAAATCACATGGGAGTAGAAAACTTTTATAAAAATACATTGATGCTTTTTATACATTATGCTATGCTCACCACAAGTATAGCTACCATCTGTCACCACATAATGTTATTATAATATCATTGATTATATTCCTTGGGCTGTGCCTTTTATTCCCATGACTTATTCATTCCATAACTGGAAACCTATATATTTAAAGTAAATAATTTAATAAATAAATAAAATTACAATGAAAATTTGAAAAAACAAGTACTATTTTTTACATTTACCTACATGGTTACATTCACCTTGACTCTTTGTCCCTGTGGCTTATCTCTCTTGTCTCCTCATTTCAACCTGAAGGACCTTTAGAATATCTTGTAGGGGTGGTGCTAAAAACTGATTCTGTCAATTTTTAAAATCTTGGAATGTCTTAGTTTCTTCTTAATTTTTAAAGGATAGTTTTGCTGAATGCTGAATTATTGGTTGACAACCTATTTCATGCGGCAATGTTGAATATGTTATTTCACTGCTTTCTGACCTCCATTAATTTTCCTGAAAAGCCATCTTTTAATCTTCTTCATGATCCCTTGTACATGATGAGATGCTTTTTGCATGTTGTTTTCAAGATTATCTTTTTTTACTGTCTTTTTTCAGTTTGACTATGATGTTGCTTAAGTGTGGAAATCTTGGAGTTTTTTCCACTTGGAATTTATTGACATTCTTGGAAATGTAGATTAAAGTTTGACATTGTATTGGGGAAGTATGAGGAAATTATTTTTTTTAATTAGCTTTTTGTTTCTTTCTTTTTGTCCCTTTCTCTCTGGAGATTTCATTATGCATATGTTGTTATACTTGATAGCATGTGATGTACAGCTCTGTTCATTTTCCTTCATTCTCTCTCTGTCTTTTTTTTTCTTCTTTAGTTTCTCAGACTGGGTAATCTATTTTTAAGTTTCATTTTCTGGTTCTTTGTTTTGCCAATTCATATCTGATATTGAGCCCCTTTTGTGTATTTTTTTTGTTTCACTTATTACACTTTTCAATCCTATGATGTCTATTTGTATACAATTTCTGCCTCTTTACTGTTATTATATATATGGTGAAACCTAAGGACTTATAGATATTAATAAGCTAATTCTAAAATTTAGATGGAAAAGGAAAAGAACAATAATATTTAAAGAATTTTGGAAAGAAAGAATGAAGCGTGAAGACGTGATTAATTTATTTCATATACTACTATAAAACTAAATCAATCAACACAGTGTTATTGTGAAAAGTATAGACACATTGATCTATGGAACATCATTGAGAGTCTATATATAAGTCCACGCTACCATAGTCACCTGAATTTTGACAAAAGTGAAAGAGAAAAGATTGTATTTTCAACAAATAATGCTGGAAAATTTGGACATCCTTAATCAAATAATAAACCCAGACACATACCTAACACCTTACATAAAAAGTAACAAAAATGAATCATTGACATAAATGTGAAATTTAAACTTGACTATTTCTATACAAAAACATGAAATTTTGCCTCATTTGGGGTTAGCTAAAAGTATTTCTTAGATACGAATTCAAAAGCATAACTTACAAAAGAAGAAAAAAATGGACAAATTAAACTTATTAAATTAAAAATATTTTGCTATGCAATTAGATACAATTAAAAGAATGAAAACATGAGTTGCAAACTGGGAGAAAATATTTGCAAATCATATTTGAACAAAGGGCTGTACCCAGAATATATAAATAATACTCAACAATAAGAACACAATTTTTACCTATAAAAATAGGTAAAAAATTTAAACAAGCACTTCGCCAAAAAAATGTGTATAAGGTTAAATATGCATATGAAAAGATGGTCAATATCATTAATCATTAAAGAATTATAAATTAAAACTACACTGAGAGATAAATACATACTTGTTAGAATGACATTTGGTGACTACACTTACTGTGGTGAGTGTTGAATAATGTATGGAATTGTCAAATCAGTATGATGTACACCTGAAAGTCATAGACACTGTATGTTAATTATATTTTAATAAAAGAAGAATAATAAAAAAACAACACATTAAAAAATGGAATACCGAGTGCTGGTGAGGGTATGGAACAACCAAATATCTTATACATTTCCATATGTATATCATACATATAGCAAGTAAAATGGTACAGCTACTCTAGAATACAGTTTATTGGTTTACAAAAAGTTCAGCATACACTTGCTATATAATTATCAGCATTCCCACTTATAAGAAATGGAAAAAATATGTACACACACAAGCACACATACAATCTGTATGTGAAAATTTATAAACTTATAAAATTCATAATTGTCATAATTGGGACATAACTCAAATTTCCTTGAACTGATTAATTTATAAACAAGCTATTATACATTCATATAATGATATACTATTCACAATTTTTTAAAAAAGATAATTATACATGCAACAAGATGAACAAATCTCAAAGTGAAAGAAGTCAGAATAAATGATTACATATTGTATTATATCATTTATATTACTTTTGGAAAGGCAAAATTATAGGAGGGAAAAGAGTATTTGGTTTTTGTCTTGGATTAGGAAATGGAGGAAGGCACTGGGAAATTGGGGGAGTGCTAGAATAATGGGGGTAGGCACATGGCCATGTGTTTGTAAAATTCAAAAGAATTGCACTCCAACAAAAGTAAATCTGCTCTATGAAAGTTTATACAAATCATCAGGATATGAAAGGAAAGATGACATTTATTCTCTGACAAATGAATCTGATTACATTACAAAGACAACATATGACCACAGTGAGAAGGGTGGAGGAGAAAAAGAATTATCCCAAGTAACAATGTTCAATGTGATTCTCTAAGGCTAAATATAAAAATAAATGCAATTTTAATTTTGACTCTCATGTTTATTTTTAATGTTTATAATTCCAATCCTGTTACATAAGGAAATTATCACCATCAATAAATGCTATAACAATTTGTTATTATCTGTTATTATTATGTACTTTCCATATTTTCTGATTTGTCATGCCCAAAGTTTTCCACTTGGCTTCTGGGCAATATTCATCCTCATGAGAACCCATCCTATGTAGTTCATCTTAGACTCTCTTGTAACCTGCCTCTCTCATTCCATTCATAGTGGCCCCTTCACAGACCACAACCCATTTCCCCTGCCACATAGGGGACATACCTCTGATTTTTCATTGCTTCTTGCTTTTAGTTTTTTTTTCCTCTGTCTCTGCTTATGTATGTTCTTTCCCAACCCATTCCTTTATTTTCCTCCAAGCTCCTGATTAAGTTGACAGTGACTCACATATAACCTATACAAATAGAGGATATTTTATATACAGGTGTTTGTTTTTGGCATTCACAGTAGTACACTATTCTTCATCTCAGCATGAGTTACTTTTTTTCTGAAATTTTACTTACTCTCTATGTCATTTATAAATGCAAATCAGCATCTTATATCCATATCATATATAAATCTAAGTCAAAATCATTTATAGAAAAGCCTGAGACTGACATTTGCTCAATAAAAAAGTTTCTGGATGGCAAGATCTTACATAGTATATGTTATTTAAAATTACATATATGTGTGTAAATACAATACAATATTATTGTATAATATAAAAATAATTTAATAAATATATATACTTAATTTAAGGTGATATGTTTATGGGTTTATGGACTTCTACTACTGTAAGTTTTTGGAAGGTGGAGATAAAGAAATACACAAAAATTATTACCATTCTCAAAACCATAGTCATTAAATTGAGTCATTTTCTCTCTCATATGATGTATCACATCTTTAGGTTTATAAATATATAAATATTATTATTAATATTAATAATCTGTTTGTGTGTACATGTGTGCAAATTATGGTTAATATTTGCAAAAGAAATATTTATTTACACTTATCTTATTTCCAGAATTTTATCTGGAAATCACAAATACTAATTTCCTACTGGTATGGTGTAGTAGAAATGTATAAGACAGGAAACAATAATTCAAAAAGTTTTGCCATCCATTTGGGAAGATCACACACACACACAAACACACACACACCAATCACAGCACAATGGAAGGCACTGTAAATTAAATAATATTTGAATTCAGTGAAGGGCTTGATAAGAGGCCAATGTGGTCTGAATTATTTGCTGAATTTTTCAGAAGATAGAACATAGTAGTCCCTGAAATACAGATAAAATCTTCATCATCAGAAGTGCACAAGAAAGGCAGTTTGAGCAGAAGGAGAATAAGTAAAGCATGGAGGTGGGGTTAGAACACAAACGTGGGGCACATTGGGACACCTGGCAACCGAACAGAAGTTTGTTTTCTGCATACAAACAGAGCCTTCCCATCATCAGAGCAGTAGTTTGTGAGTTGTCATCTTAATGTTAAATAGGTAGCATGGCAGGCTTTTCTTCTCATTTAAAAATCTATATTATAATAGAAGAATTGGTTTAAAAACTCAAAGAATTGTATAGTTTCTGGGTAGCTAAAATTTGTTAATACCTAAAATTTCAGAAAGTTAGTTTAGTAATGATAAGCTTTTTACCTGAAGACTTCCTCAGAGTCCATTTATAAATTGTTTGAGGGGGTGCCTGGATGGCTCAAGTGGTTAAACATTGGACTCTTGAATTTGTCTCGGGCCATGATCTCAGAATTTGTGGGATCAAGCCCTGGTAGGGCTTTGCACTGACGGTGCAGAGCATGCTTGGGATTCTCTCACTATCTCTCTCTCTGCTCCTCCCTGGCTCATGATCTCTCTTTCTCTTTCTCTCTCTCTCAAAATAAATAAACATTAAAAAAAAAACTGTTTCAAAAGACCCTACAAAAAAGATGGAGTGATTAAACCAAAAAATGGACAATAAAACAGATGTCAATTCTGTCCATTGAAAAGGAGAGATGCTACATAAATGGACAAATACTCTCTCTGCCAGACTCAAACCTGTGCTTAAGATGCTTAATAATCATTTCCAATCCTGCACTTAATCAATATTCAAGTCCCTTTATTACATAGCAATGGCTTCTTTGTAATCCCTTTGCTTTCCCTAGAAATAGCTAGTAACCTTTGTTCAAATATAGTGCATTTTCAACTAGTACATCAAAAGGAACTAGCTTAAGCTTTGACATGTTTAGAAACCTTTGACTTGGAAGTATGTTTTCTAAGGAGACAGTTCTGTGGTTGACCTCGGGACCCTTAGTGGAAGAAGGAGAGTATTTTATTTTAGATTTATATTAAAGCATTATCTGTACTTGTTGTTTGAATGACCAACCAATACTTTAAGATAGTATTTTATTTTATTTTTTTTTATTTTTTTTTATTTTTTAATATATGAAATTTACTGTCAAATTGGATTCCATACAACACCCAGTGCTCATCCCAAAAGGTGCCCTCCTCAATACCCATCACCCACCCTGCCCTCCCTCCCACCCCCCATCAACCCTCAGTTTGTTCTCAGTTTTTAACAGTCTCTTATGCTTTGGCTCTCTCCCACTCTAACCTCTTTTTTTTTTTTTCCTTCCCCTCCTGCATGGGTTTCTGTTGAGTTTCTCAGGATCCACATAAGTGTGAAACCATATGGTATCTGTCTTTCTCTGTATGGCTTATTTCACTTAGCATCACACTCTCCAGTTCCATCCACGTTGCTACAAAAGGCCATATTTCATTCTTTCTCATTGCCACGTAGTATTCCATTGTGTATATAAACCACAATTTCATTATCCATTCATCAGTTGATGGACATTTAGGCTCTTTCCATAATTTGGCTATTGTTGAGAGTGCTGCTATAAACATTGGGGTACAAGTGCCCCTCTGCAACAGTACTCCTGTATCCCTTGGGTAAATTCCTAGCAGTGCTATTGCTGGCTCATAGGGTAGGTCTCTTTTTAATTTTCTGAGGAACCTCCACACTGCTTTCCAGAGCGGCTGCACCAATTTGCATTCCCACCAACAGTGCAAGAGGGTTCCCGTTTCTCCACATCCTCTCCAGCATCTATAGTCTCCTGATTTGTTCATTTTGGCCACTCTGACTGGCGTGAGGTGATATCTGAGTGTGGTTTTGATTTGTATTTCCCTGATGAGGAACGACGTTGAACATCTTTTCATGTGCCTGTTGGCCATCCGGATGTCTTCTTTAGAGAAGCGTCTATTCATGTTTTCTGCCCATTTCTTCACTGGGTTATTTGTTTTTTGGTGTGGAGTTTGGTGAGCTCTTTATAGATTTTGGATACTAGCCCTTTGTCCGATATGTCACTTGCAAATATCTTTTCCCATTCCGTTGGTTACCTTTTCGTTTTGTTGCTTGTTTCCTTTGCTGCGCAGAAGCTTTTTATCTTCATAAGGTCCCAGTAATTCATTTTTGCTTTTAATTTCCTTGCCTTTGGGGATGTGTCGAGTAAGAGATTGCTATGGCTGAGGTCAGAGAGGTCTTTTCCTGCTTTCTCCTCTAGGGTTTGGATGGTTTCCTGTCTCACATTCAGGTCCTTTACCCATTTTGAGTTTATTTTTGTGAATGGTGTGAGAAAGTGGTCTAGTTTCAACCTTCTGCATGTTGCTGTCCAGTTCTCCCAGCACCATTTGTTAAAGAGATTGTCTTTTTTCCATTGGATGTTCTTTCCTGCTTTGTCAAAGATGAGTTGGCCATACGTTTGTGGGTCTAGTTCTGGGGTTTCTATTCTATTCCATTGGTCTATGTGTCTGTTTTTGTGCCAATACCATGCTGTCTTGATGATGACAGCTTTGTAGTAGAGGCTAAAGTCTGGGATTGTGATGCCTCCTGCTTTGATCTTCTTCTTCAAAATTACTTTGGCTATTCGGGGCCTTTTGTGGTTCCATATGAATTTTAGGATTGCTTGTTCTAGTTTCGAGAAGAATGCTGGTGCAATTTTGATTGGGATTGCATTGAATGTGTAGATAGCTTTGGGTAGTATTGACATTTTGACAATATTTATTCTTCCAATCCATGAGCACGGAATGTCTTTCCATTTCTTTATATCTTCTTCAATTACCTTCATAAGCTTTCTATAGTTTTCAGCATACAGATCTTTTACATCTTTGGTTAGATTTATTCCTAGGTATTTTATGCTTCTTGGTGCAATTGTGAATGGGATCAGTTTCTTTATTTGTCTTTCTGTTGCTTCATTGTGAGTGTATAAGAATGCAACTGATTTCTGTACATTGATTTTTATCCTGCAACTTTGCTGAATTCATGTGTCAGTTCTAGCAGACTTTTGGTGGAGTCTATCGGATTTTCCATATATAATATCATGTCATCTGCAAAAAGCGAAAGCTTGACTTCATCTTTGCCAATTTTGATGCCTTTGATTTCCTTTTGTTGTCTGATTGCTGATGCTAGAACTTCCAGCACTATGTTAAACAACAGCGGTGAGAGTGGGCATCCCTGTCGTGTTCCTGATCTCAGGGAAAAAGCTCTCAGTTTTTCCCCATTGAGGATGATGTTAGCTGTGGGCTTCTCATAAATGGCTTTTATGACCTTTAAGTATGTTCCTTCTATCCCAACTTTCTCAAGGGTTTTTATTAAGAAACGGTACTGGATTTTGTCAAAGGCCTTTTCTGCATCGATTGACAGGATCATATGGTTCTTATCTTTTTTTTTTATTAATGTGATGTATCACGTTGATTGATTTGCGAATGTTGAACCAGCCCTGCATCCCAGGAATGAGTCCCACTTGAGCATGGTGAATAATTCTTTTTATATGCTGTTGATTTTGATTTGCTAGTATCTTATTGAGAATATTTGCATCCATATTCATCAGGGATATTGGCCTGTAGTTCTCTTTTTTTACTGGGTCTCTGTCTGGTTTAGGAATCAAAGTAATACTGGCTTCATAGAATGAGTCTGGAAGTTTTCCTTCCCTTTCCATTTCTTGGAATAGCTTGAGAAGGATAGGTATTATCTCTGCTTTAAACGTCTGGTAGAACTCCCCTGGGAAGCCATCTGGTCCTGGACTCTTATTTGTTGGGAGATTTTTGATAACCGATTCAATTTCTTCGCTGGTTATGGGTCTGTTCAAGCTTTCTATTTCCTCCTGATTGAGTTTTGGAAGAGTGTGGCTGTTTAGGAATTTGTCCATTTCTTCCAGGTGGTCCAATTTGTTGGCATATAATTTTTCATAGTATTCCCTGATAATTGCTTGTATCTCTGAGGGACTGGTTTTAATAATTGATTTTCATTCATGATTTTATCTATTTGGGTCATCTCCCTTTTCTTTTTGAGAAGCCTGGCTAGAGGGTGGTCAATTTTGTTTATTTTTGCAAAAAACCAACTCTTGGTTTCGTTGATCTGCTCTACAGTTTTTTTAGATTCTATATTGTTTATTTCTGCTCTGATCTTTATTATTTCTCTTCTTCTGCTGGGTTTAGGCTGCCTTTGCTGTTCTGCTTCTATTTCCTTTAGGTGTGCTGTTAGATTTTGTATTTGGGGTTTTTCTTGTTTCTTGAGATAGGCCTGGAAAGCGATGTATTTTCCTCTCAGGACTGCCTTCGCTGCGTCCCAAACCGTTTGGATTGTTGTATTTTCATTTTCGTTTGTTTCCATATATTTTTTAATTTCTTCTTTAATTGCCTGGTTGACCCACTCATTCTTTAGTAGGGTGTTCTTTAACCTCCATGCTTTTGGAGGTTTTCCAGACTTTTTCCTGTGGTTGATTTCAAGCTTCCTAGCATTGTGGTCTGAAAGTGTGCATGGTATGATCTCAATTCTTGTATACTTATGAAGGGCTGTTTTGTGACACAGTATGTAATCTATCTTGGAGAATGTTCCATGTGCACTCGAGAAGAAAGTATATTCTGTTGCTTTGGGATGCAGAGTTCTAAATATATCTGTCAAGTCCATCTGATCCAATGTAGCATTCAGGGCCCTTGTTTCTTTATTGACCGTGTGTGTAGATGATCTATCCATTTCTGTAAGTGGGGTGTTAAAGTCCCCTGCAATTACCACCTTCTTATCAATAAGGTTGCTTATGTTCATGAGTAATTGTGTTATATATTTGGGGGCTCCAGTATTCAGCGCATAGACATTTATAATTGTTAGCTCTTCCTGATGGATAGACCCTGTAATTATTATATAATGCCCTTCTTCATCTCTTGTTGCAGCCTTTAATTTAAAGTCTAGTTTGTCTGATATAAGTATGGCTACTCCAGCTTTCTTTTGGCTTCCAGTAGCATGATAAATAGTTCTCCATCCCCTCATTCTCAATCTAAAGGTGTCCTCAGATCTAAAGTGAGTCTCTTGTAGACAGCAAATAGATGGGTCTTGTTTTTTTATCCATTCTGATACCCTATGTCTTTTAGTTGGCGCATTTAATCCATTTACATTCAGTGTTATTATAGAAAAATTCAGGTTTAGAGTCATTGTGATGTCTGTATGATTTATGCTTGTAGTGATGTCTCTGGTACTTTGTCTCACAGGATCCCCCTTAGGATCTCTTGTAGGGATGGTTTAGTGGTGACAAATTCCTTCAGTTTTTGTTTGTTTGGGAAGACCTTTATCTCTCCTTGTATTCTAAATGACAGACTTGCTGGATAAACGATTCTCAGCTGCATATTTTTTCTGTTTAGCACACTGAAGATCTCCTGCCAATCCTTTCTGGCCTGCCAAGTTTCAAAAGAGAGATCAGTCACGAGTCTTATAGATCTCCCTTTATATGTGAGGGCACGTTTATCCCTTGCTGCTTTTAGAATTTTCTCTTTATCCTTGTATTTTGCCAGTTTCACTATGATATGTCGTGCAGAAGATTGATTCATGTTACGTCTGAAGGGAGTTCTCTGTGCCTCTTGGATATCAATGCCTTTTTCCTTCCCCAGTTCAGGGAAGTTCTCAGCTATAATTTCTTCAAGTACCCCTTCAGCACCTTTCCCTCTCTCTTCCTCCTCTGGGATACCAATTATGCGTCGATTATTTCTTTTTAGTGTATCACTTCGCTCTCTAATTTTCCCCTCATTCTCCTGGATTTTTTTATCTCTCTTTCTCTCAGCTTCCTCTTTTTCCATAACTTTATCTTCTAGTTCACCTATTCTCTCCTCTGCCTCTTCAATCCGAGCCTTCATGGTTTCCATTTTGTTTTGCATTTCGTTTAAAGCGTTTTTCAGCTCCTCGTGACTGTTCCTTAGTCCCTTGATCTCTGTAGCAAGAGATTCTCTGCTGTCCTCTATACTGTTTTCAAGCCCAGCCATTAATTTTATGACTATTATTCTAAATTCACTTTCTGTTATATTATTTAAATCCTTTTTGATCAGTTCATTGGCTGTTGTTCTTTCCTGGAGATTCTTCTGAGGGGAATTCTTCCGTTTGGTCATTTTGGATAGTCCCTGGAGTGGTGAGGACCTGCAGGGCACTTCCCCTGTGCTGTGATGTATAACTGGAGTTGGTGGGTGGGGCCGCAGTCCGACCTGATGTCTGCCCCCAGCCCACCGCTGGGGCCACAGTCAGACTGGTGTGTGCCTTCTCTTCCCCTCTCCTAGGGGCAGATTCACTGTGGGGTGGCGTGGTCCGTGTGGGCTACTTGCACACTGCCAGGCTTGTGGTGCTGGGATCTGGCATATTAGCTGGCGTGGGTAGGCAAGGTGCATGGGGGCAGGAGGGGCAGGCTTAGCTAGCTTCTCCTTAGGTGATCCACTTCAGGAGGAGCCCTGTGGCAGCGGGAGGGAGTCAGATCCGCTGCCGGAGGTTTGGCTCCGCAGAAGCACAGAGTTGGGTGTTTGTGCGGAACGAGCAAGTTCCCTGGCAGGAACTGGTTCCCTTTGGGATTTTGGCTGGGGAATGGGCGAGGGAGATGGCGCTGGCGAGCGCCTTTGTTCCCCACCAAACTGAGCTCTGTCGTCTGGGGGCTCAGCAGCTCTCCCTCCCTTTGTCCTGCAGCCTTCCCGCTTTCTGAGCAGAGCTGTTAACTTATGACCTCCCAGACGCTAAGTCGCCTTTGCTGTGGGAACACACTCTGTCCGGCCCCTCTGCTTTTGCCAGCCAGACTCGGGGGCTCCGCTTGGCTGGTAGGCTGCCCCTCCGCCCTGGCTCCCTCCCGCCAGTCCGTGGAGCGCTCACCACCTCGCCGCCCTTCCTACCCTCTTCCGTGGGCCTCTCGTCTGCGCTTGGCTCCGGAGACTCTGTTCTGCTCATTCTCTGGCGGTTTTCTGGGTTATTTAGGCAGGTGTAGGTGGAATCTAAGTGATCAGCAGGACTTGCTGTTAGCCCAGCTTCCTCCTATGCCACCATCTTCCCTGATCTAGAGTATTTTCATAAAGCACAAATTTAATTTTCTTGAAATCCAATTATCATTTTTTTGTTATATGGTACTTCTTTTTAGTATTACATCTAATAATAATCTAATAATGTTTTGCCTTAGATATCAAAGATTTCCCCCTATTTCTCCTAAAATTTTTAGTTTTTCACTTAAATCCATTTAAAATTAATTTTTATCCATGGCATAAAGTTTAGGTTACAGTTTATTTCTTTTGCTGGTGTCCAATATTTCTTAGGTTGTATTGAAATTTTTGTAATTCCTCCATGGACTTGCTTTTGCCAGTTTGTCAAAAATCACTAAGACATATCTGAGTTTATTTCTGGGGACTTTAGTGTGCTTTATTGATTTACATTTCTACCCTCTGCTAATATCCCACTGTCCTGATTACTATAGCTATAAAGTATATCTCAACATTGGAAAAAGTGCTTCCTCCCACTTTATTCTTTTACATTTTGTTTTTCCCTCGAGTGACTGGGTATCTCAGTCAGTTGAATATCTGACTCTTGGCTTTGGCTCAGGTCATGATCTCACAATTCGTGAGATTGAGCTCCATGTCAGGTCTGTGCTAATAGTGCAGAGCTTGGCTTGGGATTCCCTCTCTCTCTCTCTCTCTCTGTCTCTGTCTCTCTGCCTCTTTCCCACTTGCATCCTCTCTCTCTCTCTTTCTCTCTTTCTCAAAATAAATAAATAAACTTTAAAAATATTTTCCAGTTATTCAAGTTCCTTTGCCTTTCCACATAAATTTTAGAATAAGCTTGTCTATATCTACAAAAGAATCTTTCTGGGATTTTGACAGAAACTAGGAACAACTGATGGTGTCTTTACTCTTATTGAATCTTCTAATTCATGAATTCATTGCATCTCTCCACTTATTTAGATGTTCTTTGAATTCTTTAATTAGTTTGTAATTTTAAGCATGAAAATTCTGTACATGCTGTATTAGACTTATGCCTAGACACTTCTTTTTTTTCTTTATCTTTTTTTTGGTTGATTATAAACAGCATTGTTACGAATTTTGTTTCCATATGCTCACTGCTAGTAGGTAGAAATGAGATAGATTTTATGTGATCTTATATCTTATGTCCTTTATGTCCTTGTTAAACTTATTTATCAGTTCTAGTAAAGTTTTTTTCTACATTCTTTAGGATTTTGTATATAGGCAAGTAAACAGTTATCTTTTTTTCTTTCCAATCTGCATGACTTTATATATTTTTTTCCTTACTGATTTCACTGGTTCAAACTTTCAGTACTTGAGAACTATTTATCATGCTACTGGAAGTCAAAAGAAAGCTGGAGTAGCCGTACTTATATCAGACAAACTAGACTTTAAATTAAAGGCTGTAACAAGAGATGAAGAAAGGCATTATATAATAATTACAAGGTCTATCCATCAGAAAGAGTTAACAATTATAAATGTCTACGCGCCGAATACGGGAGCCCCCAAATATACAAACTTTCAGTACTGTGTTGAATTAGAGTGGTACCTGGTTCTTGATATCAGGAAAAGAACGTTTAGTCTTTTACTGTAAAATATGATATCAGATGCAGGGTTTCATAGATGCTCTTTATCAAGTTGAGGATGTTTTTCTCTCTTCCTAATTTACTAAAAGTTTCTATCACAAATGAGTGTTTTGTTTAAAAATTTGTTAAAAAAATTATAAAGACTTTGTTTCAAAGGTTTTCTGCATTAATTGCTATGATCATGTGATTTGTCTTCTTCTGTCTGTTGATATGCTGGATTACATTGATTGATTTCTAAATGGTGAAATATTACTAGAATGAACCCCTTTCATAGTGTTTTATAGCCACTTTTATAAATTACTGAGCCCAATTTTCTATGTTTGAAAATTATGGCAAAAATACACATAACACAAAATTTACCATTCGGTGTGGTAGAGTTCAGTGGCATAAAATGCATTCACACTGTTCAGCAATCTCTGTAACTATTTTCATCTTGAGAAACTAAAACTCTATACCCATTAAACAAAAAATCTCCATTTCCCTCCCTCCATCCCCAGTCCATGGCAACCACCATTCTATGTTCCATCTTTATGACTATTTTATACACTTTCTATAAGTAGAATCAGGCAGTATTTATTGTTTTGTTACTGCTTTATCTTACTTAGTATAATGCCTCAAGATTCAAACATAAGGTCAACTAATCATTGGTGGAGATCTTCTTAATGCCTTGAACCAATAAGAATCCCAGCATTTGTTGAAGCTCTGTAAGTCTGTGTGTGTATGTGCATTTGTGTGTGCATGTGTGTGCACTGTGGAATGTCTTCAATGCTTTCCCAGACAGTTTACAACCCTTTCTCAACCATCAGTGTTCACTTCCTGCTTGCACAGAGGTGAGACATTAAGATCTTAGATCTATCATGGCCATGCCCGTAGTCCTTCATATATGCATGTTCTTTAGGTCCCCAGAAAAATGTGTCAGAACTTTTCAAAGCACTGTATGAATATCTCCTTCCTCTATTTTTCTCTTAAGGATTTTTTTTTTTTTTTTTTTGGCCAGCCTTTTGTTTGCTTCAACTGGTATCACTGCCATAGGCAGCTTGGATATTAAACAATTGTGAATAATAGTTTCAGACAAACACTCTATGTATAGGGCTTCTTTGATGGAGCTTCACAATCAGGTCAAAGAAACACAAGTCCTGTGAATGGAGTTTTCCACAGAACTGTCAAACAGGTTAAATTAGACCAGGCTATTCCCTGGAAACTTCTAACCTATTCTGCCCCCTCTACTTGTTAGGTGCTCTTTTTTTACAGTTAAATGCCTGTAATTTAATGTAATGTAATTTAATGTAATGTAATGTAAATTTCATTTTACATGAAAATGTCACATGGTTTGTCTGCATTACCAAGATTCAGCCACTTTTCTTGAATAAATACTGTTTAGATTATTGCAAACCTTTGATTTTCAGACTTCTGAAATGTTTTTATTTTTTTAAATTATTTTCCAGTGTCCTTTTTTTAAATTTATTTATTTATTTATTTATTTATTTATTCATTCATTTATTTAATTTTGACAGAGTGAGCATGAGTAGCGGTGGGGCAGAGAGAGAGAATCCAAACTCTGGGCTGACAGCATAGACTTGGGCTTGAACTTGTGAGATCAGGACCTGAGCAGAAATCAAGAGTTGGCACATAACCAACTGAGCCACACAGGTGCCCCTTTTTACAATAAGATTGCTTTTATGAATCAGCAAATTTTGGACTTCCTTATTCAGCCTTTGCAAAAGTGCTTCCCCATCCCTTTATTATTAACCTATTTGAGACTTTATATTTACAGTAGATTCCCTATGGATAACACTTTATTAGGTCTTACACGTGTGTGTGTGTGTGTGTGTGTGTGTGCAATCCAATCACTCTGTCCCTGAACTGACGTATTTACAGTGTGTATATTTAAAGTGATTATTTTTATAGATGATTAATATCTATCATTTTAAAATAGTTTTTGATTCATTTTATTTATTTGCTTCATTTTTACCTCTTTTTTGACCTCCATGATCTTAATTGATAATTTTATATGATTCTATTTTCTATTTTATTAGCATATCATTTGTACTTGTTTTTTTTTTCTTTTCATTTTAAAGTGGTTGCTATGGAGTTTATAAAATACAAATCAATAACTTAAGTTTACCTTCAGATAGCACTCTACTATTTGACATGCAGCACAGGCATCTGACTAGCATTCCTGATTCTTCCCTTTGGTTCCTTGTGTCATCGATGTCTAATCATCTAATACTTTGTTACTGTTATTGTCTTAAACAGTTATCTTTTAGATCAATTAAGAATTAGAAAAGAATAAGAAAAATAAAAATTTTTGTTTTACCTTAATTTGTTCTTTTGTAGATCTTTTCTTTATGTAGATTTAATTCTTCCACATTTCATTTCTCATCTCCTTGAAAAACTGCTTTTAACATTTCTTGCTGGGCAGTTCTTCTGACATTATATCCCCTAATTTTTTGTCAGCAAATCTTGATTTCTCCTTCATTTTTTCTATCATACAGATTTTTTTTAGCTAAACATTTTTATTTTGAGATAATTGTAGATTCACACACAGTTGTAAGAAGTAATTTGGTGTCCCCATATGCCCTTTACCGATTTCTCTCAGTAGTAGCATCTCACAAAAGCATAGCACAAGAAAATCAGGACATTGACATTGATACAGTCAAGATACAGAGCATCCTCACAAATATCCTTTGTACTACTCTTGTCCTTTTATAGCTGCATTCACTTCCATCCTGTCCTTAACTCCTGGCAACCACTAATTTGTTCTCTATTTTTGTAATTTTGTCATTTCAAGGTTATATAAAAGGAATCACACTGTATGTAAGTTTTTTAGATAGGCCTTTTTTTTTGTCAGAATAATTCTTTGAGATTCATTTAGGTTGTTGCATGATTTGTTTTTTTAATAAATAAGGCATGTTTAATTATTTTTTAATGTTTATTTTTGAAAGAGAGAGAGACAGAACGTGAGCAGGGGAGGGTCAGAGAGAGAGGGAGACGGAATCCAAAGCCGGCTTCAGGCTCTGAGCTGTCAGCACCAAGCCCAACGCGGGGCTCAAACTCACAAACCGTAAGATCCATGACCTGAGCTGAAGTCAGAGGCTCAACCAACTGAGCCACCCAGGCACCCAAGTAAGGCATGTTTATATTGTATTATCCATTCATATAACATAAATCAATGAACTAAACTCATGAATTTGAGGTGGGTGAGAAAAAAATGAGAAGGGGCAATTGGCATTCTTTGAACTTCTCACATTTGCACATGGAAGAGAAAAGGAGTGTCTTCTGGGGCCATTTGTTGAGGATTCTAATGCAGAGAGAGTTTACAGTGCTGTATAGCTGTCAGCTTTCATCTTTTCCCAAGCCCTAGCTCAGTTAAGGACTAGATTTTGTGTCGTAAGTCATTTCTTTGAAAGAAAAGGCAAATATTATGACTTCACTTAGGAAGTAAAATAAAAGTCACCCCCCTGCCCCAGTATTTATTACTCTAAATTCAATCTTGTATGTCCAGTTACAAATGATATATTTGCTTTTTGGGAAAATATCACAGTAGGATAATCACTCTGTTTTCCTGTTTATTATAAGTCATTGTGAAAATGAATATAATTAATTGCAAAGTTATTTTTACTGTTTTTTCTAAATTTGTTTTGCATTATTCTTTTCAAGTCAAAGCAGCCAAAGTGAAAAGATGTGTAAATCCCTTGAGAACAAACAGCAAATGAGGCAATAAATAGATTATAAATCATAGCTTATCCATTTAGCAATGTTTAGAAAAACATTTTTGCAGATAATAATGCACACTTACAGGAGATTTGTGTTTACAATAATTCATGTTCAAAGTATTGTCCAAGATAAGTCTGCCATATCAACTTATATTAATATTACACACCTAAAAGTTGTTATTAACTAAGGCAAAACAATATAGAAGAAGATCTTGACCTAAGTTAAAGTCAGTTGGAGGACAGTCATTTTTATTACAGTTTAGAGATATTACATAGAAATTTATAATTAACATGATAAATGCATATTTTATGGTAAACAGATTATATTTAAAAAGAAAAAGCAATTAACATATGTGTGCTAACATTAGAAATGAGTTCTCACCTGTGCTTAGTGTAGCACAAGAAAATCCTTATCTTTAAGTTGTGGTTAAGGTTTAAATTACATTTGAGTACCTAATTTAAATGTTCACTTTCATATTTAATTGGGTCTTTACCTTAAAAAATGCATTCACATCAGTGTATATAACTTGTGGTTGATTTTAAGATGTAGAATTACACAAGGAGGCAAGAATATGAATCCCAGCTGATGAAGCTTGCTGACAGAATAAAATTATTTCTTCATCCAATGCTATATTTTACACTTATGCCTAACTAAAGATGTCCCCTTTTTATCTTTCCTACAACTACTTTTTAGGGGTGGAAAGAAAGAATGAAATGACAATTTTTCCATATTCCTATTTTTCTCCTGAATATTTTCAGTTAATTAATGTTCATGTTCAGAAGGACTAATTTGAATAAAGTCTCTACAAGGCATCTTTTGGGTGTCTGATTTATTCTGGGAAATTAAATTTACAAAGATAAAATGTACAAGGTAGATTCCTTTAGAAATATTAATGCTCAGATTCTTTCTTATTAATGCTTATAAAAGAGTGATAGCTATTTCAGCACTTAGTGAAATTCAATGACAAATACTGTGTAGCTTATACTGAACCAAATTTTTATCCACAAGCACCTTAAAGTTTATGGAATAACTATATGTCATAACTTTTCTTCGAGAGAGAGAGAGAGAGAGAGAGAGAGAGAGAGAGGAAGAGAGCAAGGGAGAATCAAAGGGAGAGGAAGAGAGAGAATCTTAAGCACATTCTAGGCCCAAGGTAGAGACTAATGCAGGGCTTGATCTCATGACTGTGAGATCATGACCTGAGCCCAAATCAAGAGTCAAATGCTTATCTGACTGAGCCACCCACATGCCCCAATATATATCATATTTTTTTTAAAGCAAATTATCTAAATGTTTCATTTCTGACTCTTCTCTCCGGAATAAGTTCATGTCATCTTTCTTATTTATGAGTTTCCCTAATTCTCACAATTTCTTCATTCTTCCATTCAATTCATCATCTCACACTTCCTCTCATACTTTAGTGCCTTCTCAGCCATCTCTTGACACCCCACCATTTAGCCTAATGAACAACCAAAAGGAGGATCATCTGAAGAAGGCCTCCTTCCAAGCCTAAAAGGTGCCAAGACTCCATTACTGTGATGTTTTGAGGGGCAGAATCTTATCATTTATTTTATTTATTTTAAACAAACAAAATAAACATTTAGATTTGGGGAGTTCAAAGGTATCTAGGGACTACATCAGAATTGTTACTAAGGAAATAAGTATTCATTTGATCTAATTAATACCTTGAATCTGTGGATTCTCCATAGCATCTCTTGCCTGCGGGGCTATGGCTCAGTTGTCAGCATCACAGAAACACTCTTGTGAGTAGTCATGTCTCACCTCAGAGACTTTGAGCACTTGCTGTCCACTGCAGTTTCAACTTGTGTTTTTGCCTTGTATTTTTCAGGCTCTTAGGCATCCTCTTCAACTGAACTCCTCTCTCCTTGCTCTTTGGAAGTATGTATCAAAATATTTAAAATAACAGTAATTATATTTCTAAGAACTTATCTAAATAATAAGAGTTGGGGGTCCCTGGGTGGCTTAATCGGTTAAACATCTGACTTGGGCTCAGGTCATGATCTCGCAGTTTGTGAGTTTGAGTCCCCCGTCGTGCTCTGTGCTGACAACTCAGAGCCTGGAGCCTGCTTCGGATTTTGTGTCTCCCCATCTCTCAGCCCCTCCCCTTCTCATGCTCATGCTCTGTCTCTCTCTGACTCTCAATAATAAATAAATGTTAATTTTTTTTTAAATAATAAGAGTTATATATAACCAAACCTGCTCAAAGGAGAGAAATAATTGGAAATTACTTGAGTGTGCTGTAGCATGTGACTGTTTAGTAAAATAATATCTCAGCCATTCAGTGAGATTCTCTACAGAGTTCTCAGCTGGAGGTGATATTGCTCCCCCAAAGGATATTGAGAATGTCTGCAGATATTTTTCTTTAATTTTTACTACTGGAAGTGGTGTGCTAATCATGTCAAATGGGTAGGAGCAAGAGATGAGAAAAATTTTCCCTAGCTGACATTCTCCTCCTTGAGAAGACATCCAGTCCTCTGGAAATAGTGCCTCTCCCATATATTCTCAATGATCTTTAGTTGACTACTTGTTCCCAAATCTATTCCTCTTGTTCCTGCTTATGTTTCTCTCTGACTCCAACAGTTGGGTATTAAGTGGGTAGTGTTTCCGTCTCTAAAAGTCACTTCTTAGACCCCACACCTTAAGTCTCCCATCACACAAGGCTTAGCCCTTCAATTCCCAAAGCTTATTGACCTTCATAGGGTTTCTCCATTCTCTTCTGTGTTCATCTATTCACATTATAGTTATCATAAATGTCAAATCTCATTCTTAGGCCATCTTTTCCTTGTTTTTCCTTCCTTGAGCACTCATTCATTTTTGTAACTTCCGTGAGCACTCATTCATTATTGTTACTCTCACTATCTCATATGGACCCTCTACCTCTGTCCTCTATCTAACAAGAGAGTCTTGCTCTGAGTGTTTTTATTTTTTTTCTTCTTCTCAGCGTCCTATAACTGGGCAGAGGTTCCCTCTCCTGTTAGTCCAACTGATACTTTTCACTGAAACAAGATGGCTGGTGGGTCTGCTAGGAGCATGAGAAGCAGCGGACATGCATTAGGGTCTATGTCCCCATTTACTGGTGTCTGTTCTTGGGCTAACTCTGTAGATCCCTGGAACCTCAGTTCTTGCCTAAAGACAGATCATTCAATTTCCTGTGGACTTTTGGAAAGGATTAGATGATAAAGCAAGTGTGAAAGATGTTCACACCCAGGCACTCAGGAGAGGAGCTGATCACCTCCCTCCTGCTCAGTCTGCTACCTCCCTCCTCACTGCTCCTCACACAGTCTGATGAGTCTAGGCAGGGTATTTCTTTGACTCTGTTCACTTTTTGTTTCCAGAAGCAATGTACTTTCTCCCTTTCTGTGCTAACAGACAACAAATCAGGGCTACCCTTCCAATCTCACAACCCTCTCCTTGGCATGCTCTGTTGGGATGGTAATACTCCTCCTAAGAAAGGAATAACCAAGGTCACTAGCTACAAGTGATATATACTCTTGGAGGGAAAGGCCCTAAAGAGTTGGGGATGAAAGGGGTTGTGGTGGCACCAACTCCATAATTGTTCGGAAAATCCTTCTGTACTTTGTCACGCTGCCCACAGCTCCCTCCCATTAGGTGTTATGCCCTCCCTTCCCCAGATATACAGGTCCTTCTCCTTCTGACAAAAGCATTGGCATACCACAACCTGCACATGTTGGTCACAGGGATGCAGAGGGCAGCAGTGACTGTGACACTTGGCCAATGTGAGTTCAAATCCTGTCTCTTCCCTTTCCTCTCTGAGTCTCTTTTCCTCATATGCAAAATAGGATAATAAAGAGCATACCTCACCAGGGAAATACCAGAGTTAAGCAAGCACCTGGCTGCTGGACATCTGCATCCCAACCTCTGCCAAAAGTCAAATTGCACAGTAACAATACCTTGTCAAGATTGACAGGCCCTTTGTACCAGGGAGAAGGCTCAGCCATGAAGCAACCTCTAAATATATCTGAGATGGTGTGATTTGGTCCCACCTGAAGACTCTGATTGTAATAAAAGTGACTTCCTTTGCTACAAAGTATTACAAACTAATAGCACAAGTGGAGGAAGTAAGGCAGTTCCCTCTTGGATTGATGTGCAGGGAAGATGCCTGAAGGTCAAGGAACTTTTAAGTCTACCACTGGTTCCAGTGTGAAGCATATCCAGGCCACAGCAGAGGGAAAAATAGTAATGAAAAATGTGATCTCCTGGAAACCAGTTTCATTTGCATTGAGAAACAGAGTATAAGAGAAAAATCACACAGCCTCAGGAAGCATGCGGACAAGAGGGCTTTCCTTTGACACTTTGTACTGAAACTCCTCCACCTATAGTGAGAGAAATGGACTATCTAGAAACAAAAAAGGCAGTAACAAAGACACTCCCTGTAGAAGCAAGCACCCAACTTTGGGATGTGGTGGATACAACCAGCTTTCATTCCAGCCATGCTTCTGGGTGACAGAGACCCCTCAACCACAAGGTGCACTCTGATGATCTCCATTGGTAGGCCTTTAGCCTCACATTAGAGAATGCCCCCAGTTAGTTTTTAGAGAAGGAATACATTAAGGAATAAATGAATAAACACAAAAATGATAATTTTTTTAAAACGTGGTTTTTAACTAAAATAATTTTCCTTTTTCAACCTAGAGGGAAAATTATGGCACAAATTGCAGCAATCTTTAAACTAAGTTTTATTGCACAATTTATGTTAAAAAAAAAATCAAACCATTTAAGTCAGAGCCAGCAGGCGGCAGGCATGGATGTCAGTGTTCAGGGAAGCAGTTGCCATGACAACTCAGGACTTTTCCAAAAGCCAAGATCCAGCTCAGACTCAGTGGGATGTTGCACAAGATGCCTCTATGAACACAAATGTTACACACACAGTTTAGATTCTGAATGCACAGATATTGTACTTCTCATAACACACATAGCTCTCATTATGTTGTCATTAGTTTTCTCTACTACATCAACATGGTGAGTGTTACTCCTTGGAAATGAACAATGGCTCAATTAATCACAGACTGATTTGCCCTCTGTCTAAATGTGAGGTACCTTTGCAATATCTTCATTGTCCAGTACTAACAGTGCCCCATGTGCTTTCTTTGCATCTAGTGTCCTGATGCTTGACCAACCCGCCCCCCCCACCCGCCACCTTTCAGAACCTCACACCACAGCAGTCACTGAGCTTTCACATACATTTGGCCTCAAGTCTGTCAACCTTTGACATTTACTTCCTTTACCTGATTTCTATGTCTGTACCTTATTCCCCTCAGGCTTTCTCAGTTGTCTAGTGTATTATTTTTCTCTTAAGCTGATTACACTAAGGAATAAAATAAATAGTTCCGTGTAGTCTCTGCATCTTACCCTTCACTCTCAACTGCCTGTCCCAGAGTTATTTCTATTGTAAAAGGGCATAACATCATTGCCACCAAGAGATGCAAACTCCAGGTATGTTTTTGTAAGTAAGGTCACAAAACAAATAGAAGAGCTATTTGGACTTTTCCATAAATCTTCTGTAGTCAAATTACGAATAATACATAGGTAACTGTCTAGTCCACTTACACATAAGGCTGGTCCCATTATTATTTGCACTGAAGGGGAAAATACAGCTTTCAGATAAAAAGATACAGTTGGCAGATAGTAAGATTTTTGTTCTCCTATCACACCTGCATGACAAAAGATGGGCTTTGATTACTAGTGTTTAGAATTGCAACATGTCAAGTTGCTTTTCTGACAAATAGGTTGGAAAATCGCTAACAAAAATTTATAGGATAGACTTGAAGAACAAAGATTTTTGATGTATTTAAAACACTCCAGGAGTCATACATATTAAGTGTTTGATTTTTTAAAAATCCTTGAAGATATAATCTATTTTCCAGTTAAGTTAAACATTGCAACGTTATTATTCTGGATATAATAGCAGAGGCTCTCAAGAATATCAAGTGAGGTTTTCTGCCCTTGAAAACTTTCATTTTCAGGAAAGAAATGATATTATACTACTTCAACTCAGTACTTTTATAGACAATAGACACTTCCGTGTAAATCTCTTTGCTGTTAGAATATTCTTTCTTTCACATCATTTCTCAGTATTTTTCAGAATGGTCTTTCAGGTCGACTACTAAGGTAAAAATGAAAAGAAAGGATTTATTTTAACATAATAAAAGATAGGAAAACAAAGAACACACACTATTAACAGTAATGTCAGGCAAATACATAGAAGAAGGAACAATTATTCTCAATAAGTGAATGAATGGAAGATCTTGTGGTTGATGTCTGATCCCCTTCTTATGCTTTTTGTTCATTCAGACAAGTTAAAGAGTCTTCTTCTTTCTTTTTTTTTTTTCTTTTTTTCTTTTTCACTCCTGGACCTGCCCTTTTTGCAGCTTTATTTGGCTACTTTCCTTCTGCATCTATCTTTTTGCTGTAATAAACTGTAACTGCGAGTGGAATGATTTGGCTGAGTTCTGTGAGCCCTAACACATTTATAATCCTGAGGATGATCTTGCGGATTCCCAAATTTGCAGTTGCTGTTTAGAATGAGTGTACTCTTGGACACCTGGAGGTCTTTGTGGCTTTATAAAACCCAGAATCTACTTATCAATGTCTGAGCAACTTTAAGTTTGTCCCTAAGTCAGTGCAAAGTGAAATTTTTGAGAGGATCTTCTCATATTATCTCCCCTTGGAGAATGTAATTGTGGTTGTATGATTTTATGAAAATTTAGGCCTGGAATGTGCTATTTTTAGTAAAATAGATATAACTGTGTTCTCAATTTTCTTCTTTCCTATAATGTTTGAAATTTTGATTTGCCTAAAAATAAGAAAGAGGCTTACTTCTTCATGTGAACTTGGCTTAACAGTGAAGTAGCTCATAGATCTGTGATAAATAAAGCTTCATTCTGGCAACAGCAATAGTGGAGGATATAAAACAATCATCCTTTACCACAGACTGAGTATGTAGACATTTGAATAATTAATCCAAATACTCCAAAGACTCTTCAACTAGAGTAAAAATTTTAGAATCTCTGCAAAGAATGAGGGACATCTGAATTATATTCCAAGATGGAGAACCCATCACCAAATACATGCTCCCCAGAGAAAGGAAGTAGCTGACTGCTGAAAATGTGGGCTGGGAAAAAAGAAAGACCAACCATCTCTTTTGACTCTACACATATAATAAATGTGATTGGCCTGGTTTGCTTGTAAAAATTGGCATGAGGAGGAAAAATAAATATTTCAACACTTGAAAGAATTAGCCCTTCAAGAGCTTGTCTTCAAAACAAGGTCTTATGCTGGGGGAGTCCTAATGGAAAATTCGATTACAGGCTTTTAACCAAAACCATGAGCTGAAAAACACAAATGTGAAATATTTCAATACTAAAAATGCAGCAAAAGAAAGTATCCTTGAGAATTTCCCTGCTGCTCCTCTGGGTGTGGCTTCCAGTACTCATGCTTTTGGTCTCAGAGATTTTCTGGGGACATTTGGAATCAGGCCTTCCATATTAGCATTAGAGCATCATCTTCTCTGAGAAACCCTGAATGACAACCAACCATCTGATGTTTGGCTCCACCAGCAGAAGAAATAAAATTTATTATTTCAACACTCTCTCTTCTGGAAAATGATCCAAATATGTGATACTAAATATGTTCTCCTATGTAAGATTTATGATAGTGTTATACAACAATATCATTTTATAATTGTGCTTCATGGTGACTGAGTTTTATCTTTTAATATTTAATGAGCTATAATTTTAAATGCTTATCTTAATTCATCCACATTTAAATACTCCCTTTATGTACAACCTTACCTGATCTTTACTTACATAATTTGAGGCATGTATTTTCCAATCCATTTTGCAGATAAGGCACCTAAAGTTTAATGAGATTAACAATAGGCAGTATGGTTGCCAAGAGTGCTATCAGACCGTCTGTGTTCAAGTCCTACCTTTCCTGTTTGGGCCAAATACTTCTAAGTCTCTTTCCTCATTCATAAAATGAGGATAATTGCACTACCTTCTTCATAGGGCTATGATATAGTTTATTATATAATTTAAACAAAATACAGCATACAGTGAGCTTCATGTAGGCCTGACACAGGGAGTGCATAATAATGTTTATAATATTTTTATTGCTATTATAACTAGGCATATGGTAAGTGACTGGACCTGGATCAATACCTAACAAATGTCATTTATGAGATTTGGATTTAAAACCTTAGCTCCATGTCCATTGTCTCATTTCATTGTTTGTTTTAAAAAATCTGAAAAAACTAAGTGCAGTGACTCAGTAGTTGATGAAATTTCATTAAACAATTCATATGAGTATAGTTGACACACAATTTTATATTAATTTCAGGTATATAACTTAGTGATTTGGCAATTTTATACATTATGCTATGCTCACAAGTATAGCTACCATCTGTCCCATTGCATTGCTATTATAATATCATTGACTACATTCCTTATGTTTTGCTTTTTATTCCCATTAGTTGCTCATTCCATAAATAGTGTCTGTATCCCCCACTCTCCTTCATCTATTTTTCACAACCATGCACCTTCTTCCCTCTGGCAACCATCAGTTTGTTCTTTATATTTATAAGTCTGATTCTGTTTTTTGTTTATTCATTTTATTAAGATTCCATTTCTGAGTGGAATCATATGACATTTTTCTTTCTGGTTCTGATTTATTTAATTTAACATAATACTCTCTGAGTCCATCCATGCTGTCTCAAATGACATTATCTCTTCTTTTTTATGGCTTCATAATATTCTGTTAAATATATATACCACATTTCCTCATCTGGTATCTATTGATAAACACTTAGGATGCTTCCATGGCTTGGCTATTGTAAATGATGCTATAATAAACATAAGGTGCATATATTTTCTTGAGTTAGTGTTTTCATATTCACTGGGTAAATACCCACTAGAGGAATTATTGGATCATATGATATTTCTATTTTTAATATTTTGGGAAACCTCCTTATTGTTTTCTACAACCAATTTTCATTCCCACTAAAAGTGAATGAAGGTTCCTTTTTCTCCACTTCCTCACCAAAACTTATTATTTCTTATATTCTTGATTTTAACCATTCTGACAGGTATGAGGTCTCATCGTCGTTTTCATTTGCATTTTCCTGATGATGAGTGATGTTGAGCATCTTTTCACGTGTATGTTGGCCATCTGTATGTCTTCCTTGGAAAAGTATCTATTCAGGTCCTCAGCTTATTTTTAATTGAATTGTTTGGGACTTTTTTTGGTGTTGAGTTCTATAAGTTCTTTATATATTTTTGGATATTAACCATTTATCAGATACACCATTTGCAAATATCTTCTCCCGTTAGTAGATTGTCATTTTGTTTTATTTATGGTTTTCATTTGCTGTGCAAAAGCTTTTGATTCTGATGTAGTCACAATAGTTTATCTTTACTTTGTTTCTCTTGCCTTAGGAGACATATCTAGAAAAATGTGACAATGGCTGATGTTATAGAAATTACTGCCTGTGCTCTTTTCTAGGATTTTTATGATTTCAGGTCTCATATTTAGGTCTTTAATTCATTTTGAGTTTATTTTTATGTATGGTGTTAGAAACTGACCCAGTTTCTTTTTTTTTTTTTTTTTTTTTTTTTTGCATGTAGCTATCCAGTATTCCTGGCACCATTTATTGAAAATACAGTATTTTCCTCATTTTATATTCTTGCCTCCTTTGTCATAGATAAATTAACCATATAAATGTAGGTTTATCTCTTGGGTCTCTATTCTGTTTTATTGATCTATGTGTCTGTTTTTGTGCCAGTACCATACTGTTTTTATTGCTACAGCTCTGTAGCATATCTTGAAATCCAGAATTGTGCTATCTCCAGCTTTGTTCTTTCTCAGAATTGCTTTGGCTATTCAGGGTTTTCTGTGGTTCCATACACATTTTAGGATTATTTGTTCTAGTTTTGTGAAAAAAAATGCTGCTGGCATTTTGATAGGGATTGCATTAAATGTGTATACTGCTTTGGGAAATAGGGACATTTTGACAATGTTAATCTTCCAATCCATGGATGAGAATGGAATATCTTTCCATTTGTTTATGTCATCTCCAATTTCTCTCTCTCTCTCTCTCTCTCTCTCTCTCTGTCTCTCTCAATCGGTTTTCAGAATACAAACTTTTCACCTGTTTGTTTAAGTTAATTCTTAGGTATTTTACTCTTTCTGGTGGAAGTGTAAATAGTTTTATTTTTAAATTTATCTTTCTGTGACTTTGTTGTTGGTGAATAGAAATACTACTGATTTCTGGGTATTAATTTTGTATACTACCACCTTCCTGAATTTGTTTATTACTTCTAATAGTTTTTGGTGGAGTCTTCAGGATTTTCTATGTATAGTACCATATCATCTGCAAATAATTACAGTTTAACTTCTTCACCAACATGGATGCTTATTTACTTTTCTTGTCTAATTGCTGTGGTTAGGACTTTCAGTACTATGTTAAATAAAAGTGATCAAATCTGTGTTTTATTCCTGACATGAGAGGGAAAGTTCTAGTTTTTCACCATTGAGAATGTTTTAGCTGTGGGTTTTTCATGCAAAGCTTTTATTATGTTGAGATATGTTTCCTCTAACCCCATTTTGTTGAGAGTTTTTATCATGAATGGATGTTGAATCTTGTCTACAGCTATTGAAGTGATTATATGATTTTTATCTTTAATTTGGTTGATGTGGTATATTCCATTTATTGATTTGTGAATATTGAACCATCTTTGCATCCCAGGAATAAATCCTACTTGACTGTGGTGAATAATCTTTTAATGTATTGGTGTAAGTGGTTTGCTAATATTTTGTTGAGGATTGTTGCGTATATGTTCACCAGGAATATAGGTCAGCATTTTTTTTTAATGGTGTAATGCTGACCTCATAAAATGTATTTAGAAGCTTTCCTTTTTTATTTTTTGGAATAGTTTGAGGAGAATATGTATTAACTCTTCTTTAAATGTTAGGTAGAATTTATTTGTGAATTCATCTGATCCTGGAGTTTTATTTTTTGGTAGTTTTTTAAATTATTATTACCAACTCAATTTCTTTACTTGTAATCAGTGTGTTCAGATTTTCTATTTCTTCCTGGTTCTGTTTTGGAAGATTATATGTTTTTAGGAATTTATCCATTTTTTTTCTAGGCTGTCTAGTTTGTTGGCATAACATTTTTCTTAAAATTATCTTATAATCCTTTGTATTTCTTTTGTGTCAGTTGTTACTCCTTCTATATAATTTCTGATTTTACTTATTTGGGTCATTTATCTTTTTTTTTCTTGATGAATCTGGCTAAGGGTTTGTCAATTTTATTTATCTTTTAAAGAACCAGTCCTTGGTTTCATTGATTTTTTAAATTGCTTTTTAGTCTCTAAATCATTTATTTCTGCTCTGATTTTTATTATTTCTTTTCTTCTACTCACCTTGAGTTTTATTTGTCTTCTTTAAATTTCATTTTTGTCCCGAATATATGGAAGAGAAATATGATTCTACTCATTTGCTCTTGATTCTCTCCTTTTCTAATCTTTATATACAAATATATGCTTGAACATTTTCATAAATCAAAATATATCTAGCCCATCCCCTGGAGTGGCTTGCTATATTTAACTTCTCTGAAATTTAAAAGACTTATGCAAATAAATCTATAAAATGTGAGTTTTAGGATGGGGAGTCTCAGAGCTTCCATTTGAGAATTACTACCATGGAATGTGAAAAACTACTAACATCTCTTATGCTGTTCTGACTAAGTATGAAAATATAGCTGAGATATATGACTAAGGGTATTGCTCTGTCTTTCATAGAAAAGATATATTGCTAAGGGTTATTTTCATCCTGGATATATTATTTTCTGGTTTAAGATGATTTGGCAAAATATAAACTGAAGCTTAGCTCTGTTTCCACAAGAATGATTGACTATGGGGACAAAGGGAGAGAACTTAAAGTGACACCATGCATGATCTTCTCCAACTTTTTTGACTCCCTTGTTATTTGAGAGATTTGTAAAATTTTCAAAAATAAAATATGTAGGTATCTGAACCCTCATTGTTCATTTTTCCATGGGTTGTACCTACTTGTTTAGTCTACTGTTTCCTAATTGGCCCACCAGCCATGAATGAAACAATCACAGACAAACTTAATGGAAGACAGTGTTCACCACATTCCTGATACTTCTGGTTAACCACAAGAAGTGACAACATATGATTTTAGGTGTTTCTGACTGAACAAGCAAATAAGCAAACAAGCAAAGAATTTGAAATTAAATTAAAAATAAGATTCATTTAAATGTGTCAGTTTACAAATGGATTTCTTAAAACTAAAATGGCTACATGTCAATGTACTGTCTAAACGTCTCAATGTTTATGACAGTTCAGGGAGGAAAGTTGAATGTGAATCTATGAAACTAAAGCATTCTACAAAGTTCAGAAAACATCTTCATGGACAGAAAAAAAAGTAGAGTCCCACTCTTTTAGATAAGATTCAACAAAATTTTTGCAAAATAGAATTACAAATCACAGTGAGTCTCCTAATGTGATTACTTTGGTCATTTAGAAACTGAAATCAAGAAGTGAGAAATATTTGATCATATTAACATTTCAAAAACAAAACTGAACAGGATTTGGAGCTAAGTCATTCATATAAACATATTATTAAGAAATGGAAGGAATAGAGATTACCTGTTCTAATGTTTTAATTTTCCAGATAAAGATGATTTATCCATTTTTGACTTTAGGTTACTGACATGGTAGTGAGTTCTACAGTTAAAGCAGAGTTTATCTTGGAGTCAAGTCTCTTATAACCTAATGTTTTGGTGGCTAATTTTTAAATAACAACTTTAATGAGATATAAGGCATGTACTATAAATTTCCTTCTTTTAAAGTATAAATGTAATAGTTTTCTTAGTATAATCACAGATTTATACAACTGTCACTGTTATTTAGAGTATTTTTATCGCCTCCAAAACAAACCCCATACACATTAGCTGTCACTTCCCATTTTCTCTTTCCCTCACCTCTTGGAGACCACTTTCTATACATGGATTTGCTTCCTCTGGATATTTCATATAAATTCATAAAATAATATGTAGGTTTTTGTTACTGACTTTTTTCACTGAGAATACTATTTTATGGTTTGTCCATATTAGCATTGTATTCCTTTTGTCTGAAAAGTAATATTCCATTATATGAGTATACTAGTTTGAGGGTCTATTCTTCAATTGGTAGACATTTTTTTTTTAATTTTGTTAGAATAATTCTGCTGTGAAAAAAAACATGTACAAGTTTTTACTTTTGTTTGCAATACTCTTGGGCATATACTTAAGGGTGGAGTTGCTAGGTTATACAGTAACTCTGTGTTTCTATTTTGAGGAACTTCCAATTTTCTACAGTGACTTCACCATTTTATGATACCACTGGTAGTGTGAGAGTATTCCAATTTCTCCACATTCTCATCAACACTTTGATACTATCCTTTGATATTATCTTTTTATTTTCCCTATCCTTGTGAGTGTGAAGTGATATTTCATGGTGATTTTATTTCTATTTTCTCTAATAACTAATGATGTTCATTCTCATCAACACTTTGATACTATCCTTTGATATTATCTTTTTATTTTACCTATCCTTGTGAGTGTGAAGTGATATTTCATGGTGATTTTATTTCTATTTTCTCTAATAACTAATGATGTTGAAAATATGTTCAGGTGCTTACTGGTCCTTTATATATATTATTTGAAGATATGTCTACTCAGCTCTTCTGTCCATTTTTCAATTGTTTTATTTATCTATTATTGAGTTACAAGTTGTCTCAAAATATCTGGGTACAAGTCATGCAAATATTTTCTTGCATTCTGGGTTGTATTTCCACTTATTTAATGGTATTGTTTGAAATACAGAATATAAATTTGAATAAATTTATTTTATTCTTTTTTTTCTTTTGTTCCTTGTCTTTTTGGTATAATATTTAAGAAACCATTGCCTAATGAAGGCTATGAAGTTCTATTTCTAAGTTTTCTTCTAAGTTTTGTAATATTATCTCTGATATCTTGGTCTATGATCCATTTTTAATTATTTTTTGCATATGGTGAGAGGAAGGAATCTAAACTTATTCTTTTCCTTGTGTATATCCAATTGTCCCAGCACCATTAGTTAAAAAGACTGTTCTTTTACCTAGTGAATTATTTTGGCACCCTTGCCAAAAATTAATTGACCATATATATGAGAGATTATTTGTGGAGTGTCCATTTTATTTCACTGTCTATATGCCTGTCCTTATGACAGTATCACCCTCTTAGTTACTGAAATTTTGAAGGAAGTTTTGAAATAGGGATCTGTGAGTCCTCCAACTTTGTTCTTTTTCAAGATTGTTTTGTCTATTCTAGTTCTTTTGAATTTCCATATGAGTTTTGGGATCAGATTGTCAATTTCTGGAAAATACCATCTGCAAGTTTTTAAAATGGAATTGTTTTGTAATTTTCCTTTCTGAATGTTCACTGCTACTGTATAGAAACACAACTTATTTTTGCATATTGATTGATCTTGAAAACTTCAACTTTACTGAATTCATTTATTGCATAACATAGTTTTTTTGTGGATTACTTGGGATTTTCTATATTTTATATCATGTTATCTATAAAGATAGTTTTATTTCTTCCCTTTAATTTTAATGCTTTTTTTCATTTTCTTGCTCAATTCCTTGTATAGAAGCTCATGTTCAATTCTCAATAGAAATGGTAAGAACAAATATTTTTGTGTTGTTCCCAGGGTGAAAGCAATTCTCAACAATTGTCACACTATAAACTGTTACATTTTTTGTAGATACACATTATCAAGTTGAAGAAGGTACCTATTGACCACTCCCTGTTGGCTATCTGCTCTTATTATAAAAGTGTTTGACTAAAAAGTGTTTCTCTGAATATTGAGACTATCATGTTATTTTGTTCTTTATTATATTAATAATGTGTATTATATTTATTGATTTTCATATATTAAACCAATCTTGTATTTCTGCACTCATCTAACAGTGTTTTCTTGTTTCCCTTGTGATTTCTTCTTTTATCTTTTCATTACTTGGGAGTGTGTTGTTTAACTTATAAACATTTGTGAATTTCCCAAATTTACTCCTGTTATTTATTCATAATTTCATTCCATTGTGTTTGGAGAACATACTTTGGATAGTCTCAACAATTTTAAATTTAATAAGGTTTGTTTTATGGTCTAGTCTATGGCTCATCCTGGAAAATATTCTATGTGTACTTGAGGAGAACATGCATTGTTATTGTTTCATACATTTCTATAGATGTCTGTTAGTGTAATTAAAATCTTAATTTAAAACAAAATAGTTCAGATTTATATTGACTTAATTTCAATATTATATAATAGCTTTTTCCAGTTTAGCTCCTTTCCCTCACCCCAGCTTTGTGCTATTAATTATATACAAGTTGCTTATCTATATATTCTTAGCCCATTAGCACGTTCATATAATTATGCTCTTATGTATTTGTCATTTAAATTAGACAAGAGATGGGGCACCTGGATGGCTCAGTCAGATAAGTGGTAGACTCTTAATCTATGCTCAGGTCATGATCTCATGGTTCATGGGTTTGAGCCCCATGTGGGACTCTGCACTAACAGCACAGAGTCTCCTTGGAATTCTCTCTCCCTCTCTCTCTCTGTCCTTACCCACTCATGCTCTCTCTCTCTCTCACGAAATAAATAAATAAATAAACTTTAAAAACATTTTAAAATATATATATTGGTGGAATAAAAGTGTTAGAAATAAATTACATTTGTGCTGTCTTTTATACTTACAGATGTAGTTAATTTCTTTGGTGTTCTTTATTTCTTTGTGTTGATTCAAGTCATTGTCTAGCGTTGTTTCATTTACTGAGATTGGTGAGTAGATCCAAGAGTCACATGCTTAAAATCTTCAAAGAGCTTTCTGTATGATTGAATATTCTACATTTTGATCCTTAGAAAGAAGAAAAGAAAGTCTAGCCACACTCAGCTTTTTCTTCAAAACACACTTTCTTCACAGTGAATGTCCTAAATTTAACAACTTTTGCAATTTGGATAGACTGATAATTTTTCATACCATGATATGCTGGCTCTTTTATTTTTTATTTTTTTTCAATATATGAAATTTATTGTCAAATTGGTTTCCATACAACACCCAGTGCTCATCCCAAAAGGTGCCCTCCTCAATACCCATCACCCACCCTCCCCTCCCTCCCACCCCCCATCATCCCTCAGTTTGTTCTCAGTTTTTAACAGTCTCTTATGCTTTGGCTCTCTCCCACTCTAACCTCTTTTTTTTCTCCTTCCCCTCCCCCATGGGTTTCTGTTGAGTTTCTCAGGATCCACATAAGTGTGAAACCATATTGTATCTGTCTTTCTCTGTATGGCTTATTTCACTTAGCATCACACTCTCCAGTTCCATCCACGTTGCTACAAAAGGCCACATTTCATTCTTTCTCATTGCCACGTAGTATTCCATTGTGTATATAAACCACAATTTCTTTATCCATTCATCAGTTGATGGACATTTAGGCTCTTTCCATAATTTGGCTATTGTTGAGAGTGCTGCTATAAACATTGGGGTACAAGTGCCCCTCTACATCAGTACTCCTGTATCCCTTGGGTAAATTCCTAGCAGTGCTATTGCTGGCTCATAGGGTAGGTCTCTTTTTAATTTTCTGAGGAACCTCCACACTGCTTTCCAGAGCGGCTGCACCAATTTGCATTCCCACCAACAGTGCAAGAGGGTTCCCGTTTCTCCACATCCTCTCCAGCATCTATAGTCTCCTGATTTGTTCATTTTGGCCACTCTGACTGGCGTGAGGTGATATGTGAGTGTGGTTTTGATTTGTATTTCCCTGATAAGGAGCGACGTGGAACATCTTTTCATGTGCCTGTTGGCCATCCGGATGTCTTCTTTAGAGAAGCGTCTATTCATGTTTTCTGCCCATTTCTTCACTGGGTTATTTGTTTTTTGGTGTGGAGTTTGGTGAGCTCTTTATAGATTTTGGATACTAGCCCTTTGTCCGATATGTCATTTGCAAATATCTTTTCCCATTCCGTTGGTTACCTTTTCGTTTTGTTGCTTGTTTCCTTTGCTGCGCAGAAGCTTTTTATCTTCATAAGGTCCCAGTAATTCATTTTTGCTTTTAATTTCCTTGCCTTTGGGGATGTGTCGAGTAAGAGATTGCTATGGCTGAGGTCAGAGAGGTCTTTTCCTGCTTTCTCCTCTAGGGTTTGGATGGTTTCCTGTCTCACATTCAGGTCCTTTACCCATTTTGAGTTTATTTTTGTGAATGGTGTGAGAAAGTGGTCTAGTTTCAACCTTCTGCATGTTGCTGTCCAGTTCTCCCAGCACCATTTGTTAAAGAGACTGTCTTTTTTCCATTGGATGTTCTTTCCTGCTTTGTCAAAGATGAGTTGGCCATACGTTTGTGGGTCTAGTTCTGGGGTTTCTATTCTATTCCATTGGTCTATGTGTCTGTTTTTATGCCAATACCATGCTGTCTTGATGATGACAGCTTTGTAGTAGAGGCTAAAGTCTGGGATTGTGATGCCTCCTGCTTTGGTCTTCTTCTTCAAAATTACTTTGGCTATTCGGGGCCTTTTGTGGTTCCATATGAATTTCAGGATTGCTTGTTCTAGTTTCGAGAAGAATGCTGGTGCAATTTTGATTGGGATTGCATTGAATGTGTAGATAGCTTTGGGTAGTATTGACATTTTGACAATATTTATTCTTCCAATCCATGAGCACGGAATGTCTTTCCATTTCTTTATATCTTCTTCAATTACCTGCATAAGCTTTCTATAGTTTTCAGCATACAGATCTTTTACATCTTTGGTTAGATTTATTCCTAGGTATTTTATGCTTCTTGGTGCAATTGTGAATGGGATCAGTTTCTTTATTTGTCTTTCTGTTGCTTCATTGTGAGTGTATAAGAATGCAACTGATTTCTATACATTGATTTTGTATCCTGCAACTTTGCTGAATTCATATGTCAGTTCCAGCAGACTTTTGGTGGAGTCTATCGGATTTTCCATGTATAATATCATGTCATCTGCAAAAAGCGAAAGCTTGACTTCATCTTTGCCAATTTTGATGCCTTTGATTTCCTTTTGTTGTCTGATTGCTGATGCTAGAACTTCCAACACTATGTTAAACAACAGTGGTGAGAGTGGGCATCCCTGTCGTGTTCCTGATCTCAGGGAAAAAGCTCTCAGTTTTTCCCCATTGAGGATGATGTTAGCTGTGGGCTTTTCATAAATGGCTTTTATGATCTTTAAGTATGTTCCTTCTATCCCAACTTTCTCAAGGGTTTTTATTAAGAAAGGGTGCTGGATTTTGTCAAAGGCCTTTTCTGCATCGATTGACAGGATCATATGGTTCTTCTCTTTTTTTTTTTTTTATTAATGTGATGTATCACGTTGATTGATTTGCAAATGTTGAACCAGCCCTGCATTCCAGGAATGAGTCCCACTTGAGCATGGTGAATAATTCTTTTTATATGCTGTTGAATTCGATTTGCTAGTATCTTATTGAGAATTTTTGCATCCATATTCATCAGGGATATTGGCCTGTAGTTCTCTTTTTTTACTGGGTCTCTGTCTGGTTTAGGAATCAAAGTAATACTGGCTTCATAGAATGAGTCTGGAAGTTTTCCTTCCCTTTCCATTTCTTGGAATAGCTTGAGAAGGATAGGTATTATCTCTGCTTTAAACGTCTGGTAGAACTCCCCTGGGAAGCCATCTGGTCCTGGACTCTTATTTGTTGGGAGATTTTTGATAACCGATTCAATTTCTTCGCTGGTTATGGGTCTGTTCAAGCTTTCTATTTCCTCCTGATTGAGTTTTGGAAGAGTGTGGCTGTTTAGGAATTTGTCCATTTCTTCCAGGTGGTCCAATTTGTTGGCATATAATTTTTCATAGTATTCCCTGATAATTGCTTGTATCTCTGAGGGACTGGTTTTAATAATTGATTTTCATTCATGATTTTATCTATTTGGGTCATCTCCCTTTTCTTTTTGAGAAGCCTGGCTAGAGGGTGGTCAATTTTGTTTATTTTTGCAAAAAACCAACTCTTGGTTTCGTTGATCTGCTCTACAGTTTTTTTAGATTCTGTATTGTTTATTTCTGCTGTGATCTTTATTATTTCTCTTCTTCTGCTGGGTTTAGGCTGCTTTTGCTGTTCTGCTTCTCTTTACTTTAGGTGTGCTGGCAGATTTTGTATTTGGGATTTTTCTTGTTTCTTGAGATAGGCCTGGATTGCGATGCATTTTCCTCTCAGGACTGCCTTCGCTGCATCCCAAAGTGTCTGGATTGTTGTATTTTCATTTTCGTTTGTTTCCATATATTTTTTAATTTCTTCTCTAATTGCCTGGTTGACCCACTCATTCTTTAGTAAGGTGTTCTTTAACCTCCATGCTTTTGGAGGTTTTCCAGACTTTTTCCTGTGGTTGATTTCAAGCTTCATAGCATTGTGGTCTGAAAGTATGCATGGTATAATTTCAATTCTTGTGAACTTATGAAGGGCTGTTTTGTGACCCAGTATGTGATCTATATTGGAGAATGTTCCATGTGCACTCGAGAAGAAAGTATATTCTGTTGCTTTGGGATGCAGAGTTCTAAATATATCTGTCAAGTCCATCTGATCCAATGTTGCATTCAGGGCCCTTGTTTCTTTATTGACCGTGTGTCTAGATGATCTATCCATTTCTGTAAGTGGAGTGTTAAAGTCCCCTGCAATGACCACATTCTTATCAATAAGGTTGCTTATGTTTGTGAGTAATTGTTTTATATATTTGGGGGCTCTGGTATTCGGCGCATAGACATTTATAATTGTTAGCTCTTCCTGATGGATAGACCCTGTAATTATTATATAATGCCCTTCTTCATCTCTTGTTACAGCCTTTAATTTAAAGTCTAGTTTGTCTGATATAAGTATGGCTACTACACCTTTCTCTTGGCTTCCAGTAGCGTGATAAATAGTTCTCCATCCCCTTACTCTCAATCTAAAGGTGTCCTCAGATCTAAAATGAGTCTCTTGTAGACAGCAAATAGATGGGTCTTGTTTTTTTATCCATTCTGATACCCTATGTCTTTTGGTTGGCGCATTTAATCCATTTACATTCAGTGTTATTATAGAAAGGTTCGGGTTTAGAGTCATTGTGATGTCTGTATGTTTTATGCTTGTAGCGATGTCTCTGGTACTTTGTCTCACAGGATCCCCCTTAGGATCTCTTGTAGGGCTGGTTTAGTGGTGACAAATTCCTTCAGTTTTTGTTTGTTTGGGAAGACCTTTATCTCTTCTTCTATTCTAAATGACAGACTTGCTGGATAAAGGATTCTCAGCTGCATATTTTTACTGTTTAGCACACTGAAGATATCGTGCCAATCCTTTCTGGCCTGCCAAGTTTCAAAAGAGAGATCAGTCACGAGTCTTATAGGTCTCCCTTTATATGTGAGGGCACGTTTATCCCTTGCTGCTTTCAGAATTTTCTCTTTATCCTTGTATTTTGCCAGTTTCACTATGATATGTCGTGCAGAAGATCGATTCAAGTTACGTCTGAAGGGAGTTGTCTGTGCCTCTTGGATTTCAATGCCTTTTTCCTTCCCCAGTTCAGGGAAGTTCTCAGCTATAATTTCTTCAAGTACCCCTTCAGCACCTTTCCCTCTCTCTTCCTCCTCTGGGATACGAATTATGTGTCGATTATTTCTTTTTAGTGTATCACTTAGTTCTCTAATTTTCCCCTCATATTCCTGGATTTTTTTTATCTCTCTTTCTCTCAGCTTCCTCTTTTTCCATAACTTTATCTTCTAGTTCACCTATTCTCTCCTCTGCCTCTTCAATCCAAGCCGTCGTGGTTTCCATTTTGTTTTGCATTTCGTTTAAAGCGTTTTTCAGCTCCTCGTGACTGTTCCTTAGTCCCTTGATCTCTGTAGCAAGAGATTCTCTGCTGTCCTCTATACTGTTTTCAAGCCCAGCGATTAATTTTATGACTATTATTCTAAATTCACTTTCTGTTATATTATTTAAATCCTTTTTGATCAGTTCATTGGCTGTTGTTCTTTCCTGGAGATTCTTCTGAGGGGAATTCTTCCGTTTGGTCATTTTGGATAGTCCCTGGAGTGGTGAGGACCTGCAGGGCACTTCCCCTGTGCTGTGATGTATAACTGGAGTTGGTGGGCGGGGCCGCAGTCCGACCTGATGTCTGCCCCCAGCCCACCGCTGGGGCCACAGTCAGACTGGTGTGTGCCTTCTCTTCCCCTCTCCTAGGGGCAGATTCACTGTGGGGTGGCGTGGTCCGTGTGGGCTACTTGCACACTGCCAGGCTTGTGGTGCTGGGATCTGGCATATTAGCTGGGGTGGGTAGGCAAGGTGCATGGGGTCGGGAGGGGCAGGCTTAGCTAACTTCTCCTTAGGTGATCCACTTCAGGAGGGGCCCTGTGGCAGCGGGAGGGAGTCAGATCCGCTGCCGGAGGTTTGGCTCCGCAGAAGCACAGAGTTGGGTGTTTGCGCGGAGCGAGCAAGTTCCCTGGCAGGAACTGGTTCCCTTTGGGATTTTGGCTGGGGAATGGGCGAGGGAGATGGCGCTGGTGAGTGCCTTTGTTCCCCACCAAACTGAGCTCTGTCGTCTGGGGGCTCAGCAGCTCTCCCTCCCTTTGTCCTGCAGCCTTCCCGCTTTCTGAGCAGAGCTGTTAACTTATGACCTCCCAGATGCTAAGTTGCACTTGCTGTGGGAACACACTCTGTCCGGCCCCTCTGCTTTTGCCAGCCAGACTCGGGTCCTCGGCTTGGCTGGCAAGCTGCCCCTCTGCCCCGGCTCCCTCCCACCAGTCTGTGGAGCGCGCACCGCCTTGCTGTCCTTCCTACCCTCTTCCGTGGGCCTCTTGTCTGCGCTTGGCTCCAGAGACTCCGTTCTGCTAATCTTCTGGCGGTTTTCTGGGTTATTTAGGCAGGTGTAGGTGGAATCTAAGTGATCAGCAGGACGCGCGGTGAGCCCAGTGTCCTCCTATGCTGCCATCTTCCTATCATATCTCCTGGTTCTTTTAAACGTAACAGTTTATCTCCTCATTTTATCTCTTTCTAATCACATTTTACTATAGGCATCAAGAAAAAACTTTGCTCAGAAACTTCCTTAGCTCAACTTAAAACTTAACTGTTCACATGTTCTACATTCCACATAACTGTAGAACATGATTCTGCAAAACTTTCTTCTACTATATAACAATAAGTCATTTTCCTCCAGGTTTCAATGAAACGTTCCTCATTTCCTTCTGAGCCTTCATCTTTAGAGGCTTTAATATTAATGTTTCTGTCAACAGTGTTTTTTATGATGATTTAAAACAGTGTTTTTATGCATATTATCTTTAAGATAACATAGGTTTTCTCTACCATAATCCTCACTTTGAATTTTCACTAGCAGAGTTTCTAGTATCTACATTTATGCTGTCTTTCAAGGAAATCTAGACTTGTTTTTTTTCCTGTTGTCCTCTTAATGATTCTAGCCTCTGACTGCTGCCCAAAGCCAGAACCCCACTTCCAGGTATCAAAATCTGTCTTAGTTTCCTATTGCTGCTGTAACAATTACCAAAACCTTAATTGCTTAAAAGAACACAGATTTGTTAACCTCTAGGTCTGGTGGTCAGAAGTCTAAAATAGGTCTTAGCCAAAATCAAGGTGCCAGTAAGCTTAGTTTTCTGTCACAAGCTAGAGATTCCATTTCTTGTCTTTCCCAGCTTCTTGAGGCTGTTTACATTCCTTTGTTCATGACTACATCAATCTAACCTCTGCTTCTATCATCACATCCTTCTCTGACTCTGACCCTTTGCCTCCTTCTTGTAAGGATCATTGTTTACATTAAGTCCCCACTGAACCTTGAACAATTCAAGATACTTTTCCCCTCCAAGACCCTAAATCTCATCTGTAAAGCCCTTTTGCCATGTAAAGTAAGATATACACAGGTTCTGGAAATTAGGTTGTGGGTATCTTTAAGGGTCATTATTTACTCACTGACACTGCCAAACAGAATAAATAGTGAAAATTTTATGGTCTAAGACTTATTGGGGAATTCTCAATACATTTTGACTCTTCCTGTGCCTTCTAAGCTATTGGCTTTCATAACTGGTGTCCTCAGAAAGGCTTTTGTTTTCAGAGCCACCACAGATGTGGAATGAGGGAGGTAGAAGTAGACAAGTCACAACACTACAAAGGTTTCTCTTACTGAGCTATCAGCATGTGTCTGTGTAAATTCTCCTCAGATTGTTGTAAAGCTACAGTTAATTTCCAGAGTTATGAAAAGATTAATAATTTTGCCAATGTTCTCCTTGTTATTATGGAGTAGTGTCTTTGCAGAGATCCTTACTCTGTCATTCTAGAAGTGTTGCCACTCTGGTGGGTATTTTAAAATCCAATTAATCAATTAGTTTATCAAAATGATCTCATTAGTTATTTTAGTAGTCCCAATTCAACAGATGTTGTTGAAGCCTTCCTTGACTTTAGGGGTACCATTGCATGTGGTTGGATTTAGTTCATATGGCAAAAATGTGTTCTATCACTCTGTTTCGGTAGATGCTGGTTCAGAACCTTCTGAGGAACAATGATCATAGATCAGTCACCACATTTTCAAGTATCCCAAAAAAGGTAAATTTCAAGATGAACTATGCCTTCTGTGTAAACACAAAAAACCTGAGATTAATAAATTTCTTTATTTTAAATTATTTTATTTTATTTTTTAAGATTAATAATTTTCTAACAAATGTTTATTTTCCCCAAGATGTTTAGACAACACAATTCTTAGAGAAATTTACATGAGCCTTTTTATTTATAATATTTTCTTCACCAGTTATCCATGTCAATGCAGCTATGTAAAGCCTTCAATCTGACCCAGGAAATATATTTGCATAACAATCGTAGGCAGTTGATTTTTGGCTCGACTAAATCTTTTTGATAAACATGAAAATTGCTAGTGTGCCACTATAGTTCACACACATTATAAGCAGTCCAGAATAATGCATGACGTATTTATGCAGATGTTAACAGCAGATTCAATTACAATAGCTTAAATTTGTATTTATGGCTAGAAAAAGATGGAGACAATGAGCAGTTATGGATAATCATTTTGTCAAAAAAGACTATGAGAAATAACTTCTTTGAATAACAGTAGAATTCAAGCACAGTGCAAAGGAAGTATTTGTTATACACAGCAATTTGCACTGTGGCATAAAGACAGATAGATAGATGATAGATAGACCAATAGATAGATAATAGATAGATAGATAGATAGATAAAAGAAAGGAGGGATGGAGGAAGAAAGGAAGGAAGGAAGGAAGGACAATAGAGAGAGAAAGAAAGAAGACAAAGAATACAGTATAGGTAGTATCTCTTGACATGGGTCTCATTTTTTCATCCTTTTTGCCTTTATAAAACATAATAGTGATAGATTTTAATAAAATTAAAATACATTATAGCATATACTATAGCCTAACACAATCAAACTGTAAGTCTGTAGATATAACAGTCTACTTATGTGCCATTAGAGCCAGTGTCACTTGTCACTGAGAACAGCAGGCAAAGGCCAAAGCAGTGGGACAGCCTCCAGGGGAGACCAGGAAGGGACAGGCTCTACTCTCTGGGGGCTTTGGTTTGGAAGGTCTCTCTTTGATGTCTAACAGGTGAAGGGAAATTTTCCTACCTCCTGCCTTACAAGATCCTTCTTCAGCTGGAGTTCAGTTTAGGTTAGTTGCAATCCATTTATGCATTTATCTGAATTTTCTTCCTGCTCTCATCTCTTCTACTCCTCTCCAGTCACCCAGCCCAGGAACCCTGACACCCTTATTGTTCTTTTAACATGCCAGACTTTCTTGTATTAGGAAGTAACTTCCTACTGTGCTCGGAGTTTCTTCTCCTACATGTGCAGCGTCTGTGCCCTCACTTTTTTAGGACCTACTGAAAGTTTTCTTTATCCTAAGCACTTTCCAAATTACCCTAGATATCCTGCCATGATCTTCATCCTACAGTCTCTTCTCCCCTTATACTGCTCTATTTCTTTGTCTAGCAGAGTTTAGCAAATTTCTGTAAATGTCAAAACAGTCAGTAGTTTAGGCTTCGGGGGCTATATGGGTTTCTCTTGCAACTACTCAATTCTGTCACTATGGCGCATAGAAAATATGCATAAAAATGTGTGTTGTTGTGATTCATTAAAACTTTATTTACAAAAATAGGTGGAGGCCAGATTTTGCTTGCAGTTATTGTATGCTGTCCCCTGCTCTAGAACTGACAATTTGCACTACTGGAAAAATATTGTTTATTATCTTTCGCCAGAATATGGGTGCTCAATAAATATGCTGAATGTAAGAGGCATGAATAAAGAGCGCTGTTTAAACATCGAATGATGTTAATATCATCTTATCTCTGTCAAATAATTTAAGTTTATGGTATTAAAATCACCACCAAAGCCTACCAAAGTAAAATGTCTAAATCTGGAGATAGGCCAAAGTCCAGAACCCATAGACTTCATGCCTCTCAGCTAGTGGTCTGTTAGCTATTCTTTTAATCATTTAGCAAACATTCCATAGTTTATTGATGCTTCCTCTATATCAGGTATGAATTAGGGAGAGAAGGATTGAGCTTGCTTTCCAGCTGCTCAGTTTCTATGAGCTCTAGGAATGTGTGTAGGGCCAAGATAGGCCATTGCAGTAGTTTCCATACCAGATGAGGGTGCTTTGACTACACGGTGCAGTGAAGATAAAGGGAAGTGTTCAGATTCAAGATATATGTTGGGGTTCATAATGATGGCAGTTGTGAACAGAATATTAGGGTTACCAAGGGGATAAATAAAACACTTTAGCTTAATTTTTGGCTTGAACACTGGGTATGTGGGGTTACATTCATTGAGATGTGGGAAAAGGCTTAGAGACAATCTGAAGCATTTTGGATGTGGAAATATGAAATTGTGATTCCTGTTATATCTACAAGTGGAGATTCTGAGTTACTCACTTGAAAGATGAGTCTGGAAGGTGGGGGAGTGTAAGTGAGAGAGAGAAATGTGATCATTGTCCACACATCTTTGTATTTAAAGCCACAACACTGAATGTGAACTCTTAGAGAAAATGCAGATCACAGAGTCCATTACTGGAGGCTGGGTTCCCCAACATGGACTGGCCAGAAAGTGGGGAAAGAACACACAAAGAACATGGATAGCATACAGGAGGTCAGGAGGAATAATCAAACAGGGGCCAGTCCACAGTCTCATCATCTCACCAGCAATGATATATATATTCCTTTTCATGTTCTATTTACTTAACTTTGATATTGTTGATTATCATCAAGCATCTTTTAATTTGTCACATACATGCCAGACTGTTCTAAAATTGCAGCTGCTTAGGAAGAGTGAAAAAATTGTTAAAACTTTTCAGGCGAATCTGCTGACATGATGCAATCTATTCAGCCTATAAGTCAGAGAGGTTGTAAATTTTAGAGTTACTGAACATAGCAACTCTAATTGTGTCTCTGCTTAATAAGTAGAGTATAATTAAATTTTATTTCATACTGAATTTTTGGTGGAAACAGAAATTTTCTTTTTTATCTGGAACACAGATTACTTGGCTTTTTAACAAATCTTTTTCATACTTTCAACTCTCTTCTACTCCTCACTCCACTTTTCACTCTAATGAAGTCATTTTCTTCCACCCATTCCCCCATTTTGCAAATATTTGTAGAATACCTGCTATGTCCAGTCCCTGAACAAATACTTGGCATGAAATGGAGAAAAAGCAGACCTGGCTGCCTCCCAGAGAAGCATTATATTCTGGGTGAAATGCAGGAATGAGTAAGGTATCCATGTCTAACAGAGCAGAGTTGACCTTCCACAAATGAGGGAGGCTGTGCCTTAGGAAGCAGACCTGGGAAGATCCCTGGAAATGATGCTTCAGCTGAAAGCAGAGCAGTAGAGAAGTCTGGGTGCTGGTGTGTCCCATATGAGCATTCACATTTTGGCAGAGAAGCAAGGAAAAGAAAGGATGTCTGTGGATCCAAAGTGGATCCTTAAAGAAGGTGTTTCTCCTGCGTGAATGGGACATTATCCAGTTCCATTCATTAAGTCAAAAGTCCTCCAAATTAGATTACCTGAAATTAAAAAAATGGTGTGATTGTTTAAGTGACATTTGAATTCCTTACTTCTAATAAATGTATCAATCACCAGAGACCTGTTCAGTGTTTTCTCAATGGCTTAGCTGAATGTAAAGCTGTTTTCTAATAATTTTATTTGTACCACACATTTTTATGAAGGCTTTTTATTAAAAAAATAATAATTCTGTGAAGTCTTGGGCTTGTATTCTAAAGACAATACATAAGGCCAGCATTACCTATGAAGTCACATTTCAGTGAAATGTATCCAGCTTTGGAACTGTCACTCAAGCCTGTGGTGGAATGCCTGTAAATACCACCAACTGCCCAGCACCCAACCTTGTGGAAATATGTCTTTCAAGACACCCTCAGAGAGTCACCTTAAGAACAGAAGACTACCCAAAAAGCCCAACTCTGAGTGTCCTTATGCCTTGGAAATACTTTTATTGCTGATTATCAACTTCCACAAGATGAATTACCATAGAAAGCAGAACCCTACATTTATCTTGAAGACATTTATTATGGGACCTTAGAAGTTACCATTGGCACATTGTAGTTTTCTGTAACTAGAGTAGGTATAGATTATACTAGTTTAACCCCCTACAGAATAATCTTATTTCCAACTTGTTAGCATTTAAGATTGACACCAGGGACTTTATTGCACTTTTCATGTTTCTACATTTCCCACTACGTGCAGTGATAACATACACGTGAGATCTTAGTGAACTTTGTGCCAAAACTATCTCCCCCACAACCTGACTTCATTCAGGATCCCTGCACCATCCCAAGATTCTGTACTGGGGTGCTTCAAGCTGCAGATATTTTCAGACATCTGCCTTTGCCACCCTTCCCCCATTCCTGATAATCTCTCAAGAATTTCTTTGGGTTTTCCCTAGCAGAGTGGTGCCCTGTCTCATCTGAAAAAGTAACCATGACAGACTTTTCAACATTGTAAATGGAAACAAATAAATAATGTAAGATCTTCTGAGCCATTTTGATCCTTTATTTTTAAGAATCTATACCTGTCTAGATGACATTTTTATGGAGTCTGAGATTCACATGTGTGTTTGAGGTTTTTGTGATAGTGCATTTTTTTTTTCTCCAACAAGCTAGAAATGTTGGTGAACAGTTTTTGCTTTCTCGCTCCAAAATCATTCCTGTTCAGTAATGCTTATTATTAGCTATGCTATCTGCATTGCAATGTACTTCCTCCCATTAGAAGTATCAAAATCCATCTGTTGGTGTCACTCCTCTTTGCTGGGTATTAACAGCAAATATTAATCTCTGTTAATATAACAATGTTGATCAGGGTTTTTTCTTGTGTTAGACAATATAAAGCATGCTTAACCTATCAGACCCATCAAGTAGGCATTTTAATTATTTAGTCCCCATTTTAGTTAAGGAAGAAGATACGAGAGATTCATTATTTAGTCCAGAGCAAGGGGTGGACCTAGTGCAACTCTTTAAAGGAAACATACATGTGACATAATTAAGAATAGATTGTAATGGGGGCACCTGCGTGGCTCAGTCTGTTAACCCTTGATTTAGGCTCAGGTCATCATCTCATGGCTTGTGAGGTGAAGTCCTGATTCAGGCTCTGTGCTGACAATGCTTGGGATTCTCTCTCTCCCTCTCTCTCTGCCCCTCCCCCACTTGTGAGCACTCCCTCTCTCTCAAAATGAATAAACATTTTTTAAAAAAAATATCATAATAATTTATTTTATATAATTATTCAATTACTTAATTTATTCATTATAAATTGGAAGATAAATGACAATGTAAATATTATAACAATGGTGTAAATCACAAATTTTACCATGGTGAAAGCCTGAGATTAGGTTTTCCTATCCTTATGTAAAGGAGTTTTTTATTCTTTATTTTTAAAAAAATTATTTATTTACTAATTTATTCATTTATATTTTAGAAAGAGAGCATGTGCAAGCAGGGTAGAGGGGCAGAGGGAAAGAGAGAGAGAATCTTAAGCAGGCTCCATGCTCAGCACAGAGCCTAACTTGGGGCTCAATCCCATGACCCTGGTCATGACCTGAGCCAACTGACTGAACCATCCAGGCGCCCCTGTTTTGCTTTTTTGAAGAAAGATTGGAGGTAAGCAGAGAGGCATACCTCTTGGGCCTGTAAAATCATATGGTGTGATTTATGGATTCTGTCAGTGAGCGAGAACAGCCCTGCTGGGTGCAGAAGAGTGCAGCTCTCCACATACTACCAGCTGTTCCAAATCACCAAGTACTTACCTCTACATGAAAAGCCTTGACGGCTGGGTGTCATTTGTGAGGTGCCCCTCTATGTAAGTAAAGTTCTTTATCATACATTTGAGTACATTTGGGTACATAATCAATTGGAACAATGCTGTGTGTGTTGAGGAGTATTTAAAGGTACCCTGGAGCAAGGCTTTCAAACTTTATTACTTGTTTCCAGTTTTACTGAGAATTTGCTAAATTTACTGAGAATATGCTAAATAAATTATATTTAGCATATAATATTATGTAAACCTAAGGTATACAAACAAACAAAGATAAAACAAAATGTTTTATCTTTTCTTTTTTTAAATGTTTATATATTGGGTGGTGGGGATTAGAGGGACAGAGGGGAAAAGAGAAAATCCCAAGCAGGCTCTGCACTGACAGCGCAGGTCTCCATTTTCCAAACTGTGAGATCATGACCTGAGCCAATATCAAGAGTTGGACACTTAACTGACTGAGCCAGGCAGATGCCCCCAAAATGTTTATCTTAATAAGATTAGATATCACATTCTTCACCTCACATAATTACCATTTTTTCTTGTTGTAGTTATAGTGGGAACAGCTAAGATCTACCCTCATACAACTGTCAAGTATATAATATAGTATTGTCAACTATAATCACTATGTTGTATATTAGATGCCTATAACTTATTCATCTTATAACATAAAGCTTGTAGCTTTTGATCAACATTTCCCCATATTCCTAGGTCCTGGTAAACATTAGTCTACCATTTGTTTCTGTGAATTTGACATTTTGGGGTTCTACATATAAGTAAGATCATACAGTATTTGTTTTTCTCTTCTGACTTATTTCACTTTGCATAATTACCTCTAGATCCATTTATGTTGTTGCAAATAGCAGGATTTCCTCTTCACTTTTTTGGAATAGTTTGTGAAGGATTGGTATTATTATTATTATTATTATTATTATTATTATATTTTGACATACAAGGCCCAGTGCTCATCACAAGTGCCCTCCTTTAATATCGATCACCATTTAACCTATACCCTCATTCACCTTGCCTTCCAGCAACCATCAGTTTGTTTTTTAAGTTAAGAGTATGTTTTTTAGTTTGTCTCTTTTTACCCCACAATGTTCATCTGTTTCATTTCTTAAATTCCACATATGAGTGAAATCATATGGTATTTTTCTTTAACTGTGTTATTTCACTTAGCATAATACACTCTAGCTCCATCCACATTGTAACAAATGGCAAGATTTCATATTTATATATGTTTTCATTGTTTTATATAATATATACATATATATTATACACACATATACATTATATACACATATATATGCCAATGTTTATAGCAGCATTATCAAACAATAGCCAAATTATGGAAATAGCTGAAATATCTATAAGATAATGAATGGATCCATTCAGCTCTTCTCATAATTTGGCTATTGTTGATCATGCTGCTATAAACATTGGGGTGTACGTGTCCCTTCAAATCAGTATTTTTGTATCTTTTGGGTAAAATACCTAGTAGTCCAGTTGCTAGACCTTAAGGTAGTTCTATGTTTTTTCTTTTTTTTCCAATATGTAAAATTTATTGTCAAATTGGTTTCTTTTTTTTTTTTTGATATATGAAATTTATTGTCAAATTGGTTTCCATACAACACCCAGTGCTCATCCCAAAAGGTGCCCTTCTCAATACCCATCACCCACCCTCCCTTCCCTCCCAACCCCACCAACCCTCAGTTTGTTCTCAGTTTTTAACAGTCTCTTTTGCTTTGGCTCTCTCCCACTCAAACCTCTTTTTTTTTTTTCCCGTTCCTTCCCCCATGGGATTCTGTTAAGTTTCTCAGGATCCACATAAGAATGAAACCATACAGTATCTGTCTTTCTCTGTATGGCTTATTTCACTTAGCATCACACTCTCCAGTTCCATCCACGTTGCTACAAGAGGCCACATTTCATTCTTTCTCATTGCCACGTAGTATTCCATTGTGTATATAAACCACAATTTCTTTATCCATTCATCAGTTGATGGACATTTAGGCTCTTTCCATAATTTGGCTATTGTTGAGAGTGCTGCTATAAACACTGGGGTACAAGTGCCCCTCTGCATCAGTACTCCTGTATCCCTTGGGTAAATTCCTAGCAGTGCTATTGCTGGGTCATAGGGTAGGTCTCTTTTTAATTTTCTGAGGAACCTCCACACTGCTTTCCAGAGCGGCTGCACCAATTTGCATTCCCACCAACAGTGCAAGAGGGTTCCTGTTTCTCCACATCCTCTCCAGCATCTATAGTCTCCTGATTTGTTCATTTTGGCCACTCTGACTGGCGTGAGGTGATATCTGAGTGTGGTTTTGATTTGTATTTCCCTGATAAGGAGCGACGTGGAACATCTTTTCATGTGCCTGTTGGCCATCCGGATGTCTTCTTTAGAGAAGTGTCTATTCATGTTTTCTGCCCATTTCTTCACTGGGTTATTTGTTTTTTGGTGTGGAGTTTGGTGAGCTCTTTATAGATTTTGGATACTAGCCCTTTGTCCGATATGTCATTTGCAAATATCTTTTCCCATTCCGTTGGTTACCTTTTCGTTTTGTTGGTTGTTTCCTTTGCTGTGCAGAAGCTTTTTATCTTCATAAGGTCCAGATAATTCATTTTTGCATTTAATTCCCTTGCCTTTGGGGATGTTTCAAGTAAGAGATTGCTACGGCTGAGGTCAGAGAGGTCTTTTCCTGCTTTCTCCTCTAGGGTTTGGATGGTTTCCTGTCTCACATTCAGGTCCTTTACCCATTTTGAGTTTATTTTTGTGAATGGTGTGAGAAAGTGGTCTAGTTTCAACCTTCTGCATGTTGCTGTCCAGTTCTCCCAGCACCATTTGTTAAAGAGACTGTCTTTTTTCCATTGGATGTTCTTTCCTGCTTTGTCAAAGATGAGTTGGCCATACGTTTGTGGGTCTAGTTCTGGGGTTTCTATTCTATTCCATTGGTCTATGTGTCTGTTTTTATGCCAATACCATGCTGTCTTGATGATGACAGCTTTGTAGTAGAGGCTAAAGTCTGGGATTGTGATGCCTCCTGCTTTGGTCTTCTTCTTCAAAATTACTTTGGCTATTTGGGGCCTTTTGTGGTTCCATATGAATTTTAGGATTGCTTGTTCTAGTTTCGAGAAGAATGCTGGTGCAATTTTGATTGGGATTGCCTTGAATGTGTAGATAGCTTTGGGTAGTATTGACATTTTGACAATATTTATTCTTCCAATCCATGAGCAGGGAATGTCTTTCCATTTCTTTATATCTTCTTCAATTACCTGCATAAGCTTTCTATAGTTTTCAGCATACAGATCTTTTACATCTTTGGTTAGATTTATTCCTAGGTATTTTATGCTTCTTGGTGCAATTGTGAATGGGATCAGTTTCTTTATTTGTCTTTCTGTTGCTTCATTGTGAGTGTATAAGAATGCAACTGATTTCTATACATTGATTTTGTATCCTGCAACTTTGCTGAATTCATATGTCAGTTCCAGCAGACTTTTGGTGGAGTCTATCGGATTTTCCATGTATAATATCATGTCATCTGCAAAAAGCGAAAGCTTGACTTCATCTTTGCCAATTTTGATGCCTTTGATTTCCTTTTGTTGTCTGATTGCTGATGCTAGAACTTCCAACACTATGTTAAACAACAGTGGTGAGAGTGGGCATCCCTGTCGTGTTCCTGATCTCAGGGAAAAAGCTCTCAGTTTTTCCCCATTGAGGATGATGTTAGCTGTGGGCTTTTCATAAATGGCTTTTATGATCTTTAAGTATGTTCCTTCTATCCCAACTTTCTCAAGGGTTTTTATTAAGAAAGGGTGCTGGATTTTGTCAAAGGCCTTTTCTGCATCGATTGACAGGATCATATGGTTCTTCTCTTTTTTTTTTTTTTATTAATGTGATGTATCACGTTGATTGATTTGCAAATGTTGAACCAGCCCTGCATTCCAGGAATGAGTCCCACTTGAGCATGGTGAATAATTCTTTTTATATGCTGTTGAATTCGATTTGCTAGTATCTTATTGAGAATTTTTGCATCCATATTCATCAGGGATATTGGCCTGTAGTTCTCTTTTTTTACTGGGTCTCTGTCTGGTTTAGGAATCAAAGTAATACTGGCTTCATAGAATGAGTCTGGAAGTTTTCCTTCCCTTTCCATTTCTTGGAATAGCTTGAGAAGGATAGGTATTATCTCTGCTTTAAACGTCTGGTAGAACTCCCCTGGGAAGCCATCTGGTCCTGGACTCTTATTTGTTGGGAGATTTTTGATAACCGATTCAATTTCTTCGCTGGTTATGGGTCTGTTCAAGCTTTCTATTTCCTCCTGATTGAGTTTTGGAAGAGTGTGGCTGTTTAGGAATTTGTCCATTTCTTCCAGGTGGTCCAATTTGTTGGCATATAATTTTTCATAGTATTCCCTGATAATTGCTTGTATCTCTGAGGGACTGGTTTTAATAATTGATTTTCATTCATGATTTTATCTACTTGGGTCATCTCCCTTTTCTTTTTGAGAAGCCTGGCTAGAGGTTTGTCAATTTTGTTTATTTTTTCAAAAAACCAACTCTTGGTTTCGTTGATCTGCTCTACAGTTTTTTTAGATTCTATATTGTTTATTTCTGCTGTGATCTTTATTATTTCTCTTCTTCTGCTGGGTTTAGGCTGCCTTTGCTGTTCTGTTTCTATTTCCTTTAGGTGTGCTGTTAGATTTTGTATGTGGGATTTTTCTTGTTTCTTGAGATAGGCCTGGATTGCAATGTATTTTCCTTTTTTTTTTAATATATGAAATTTATTGTCAAATTGGTTTCCATACAACACCCAGTGCTCATCCCAAAAGGTGCCCTCCTCAATACCCATCACCCACCCTCCCCTCCCTCCCACCCCCCATCAACCCTCAGTTTGTTCTCAGTTTTTAACAGTCTCTTATGCTTTGGCTCTCTCCCACTCTAACCTCTTTTTTTTTTTCCTTCCACTCCCCCACGGGTTTCTATTAAGTTTTTCAGGATCCACATAAGAGTGACCATATGGTATCTGTCTTTCTCTGTATGGCTTATTTCACTTAGCATCACACTCTCCAGTTCCATCCATGTTACTACAAAAGGCCATATTTCATTCTTTCTCACTGCCACGTAGTATTCCATTGTGTATATAAACCACAATTTCTTTATCCATTCATCAGTTGATGGACATTTAGGCTCTTTCCATAATTTGGCTATTGTTGAGAGTGCTGCTATAAACATTGGGGTACAAGTGATCCTATGCATCAGTGCTCCTGTATCCCTTGGGTAAATTCCTAGCAGTGCTATTGCTGGGCCATAGGGTAGGTCTATTTTTAATTTTCTGAGGAACCTCCACACTGCTTTCCAGAGCAGCTGCACAAATTTGCATTCCCACCAACAGTGCAAGAGGGTTCCCATTTCTCCACATCCTCGCCAGCATCTATAGTCTCCTAATTTGTTCATTTTGGCCACTCTGACTGGTGTGAGGTGATATCTGAGTGTGGTTTTGATTTGTATTTCCCTAATAAGGAGCGACGTGGAACATCTTTTCATGTGCCTGTTGGCCATCCAGATGTCTTCTTTAGAGAAGTGTCTATCCATGTTTTCTGCCCTGCAATGTATTTTCCTCTCAGGACTGCCTTCGCTGCGTCCCAAAGTGTCTGGATTGTTGTATTTTCACTTTCGTTTGTTTCCATATATTTCTTAATTTCTTCTCTAATGCCTGGTTGACCCACCCATTCATTACTAGCGTGTTCTTTAACCTCCATGCTTTTGGAGGTTTTCCAGACTTTTTCCTGTGGTTGATTTCAAGCTTCATAGCATTGTGGTCTGAAAGTATGCATGGTATAATTTCAATTCTTGTGAACTTATGAAGGGCTGTTTTGTGACCCAGTATATGATCTATCTTGGAGAATGTTCCGTGTGCACTCAAGAAGAAAGTATATTCTGTTGCTTTGAGATGCAGAGTTCTAAAGATATCTGTCAAGTCCATCTGATCCAATGTAGCATTCAGGGCCCTTGTTTCTTTATTGACCGTGTGTCTAGATGATCTATCAATTGTTGTAAGTGGAGTATTAAAGTCCTCTGCAATTACCACATTCTTATCAATAAGGTTGCTTATGTTTGTGAGTAATTGTTTTATATATTTGGGGGCTCCGGTATTTGGCGCATAGACATTTATAATTGTTAGCTCTTCCTGATGGATAGACCCTGTAATTATTATATAATGCCCTTCTTCATCTCTTGTTACAGCCTTTAATTGAAAGTCTAGTTTGTCTGATATAAGTATGGCTACTCCAGCTTTCTTTTGGCTTCCAGTAGCATGATAAATAGTTCTCCATCCCCTCACTCTCAATCTAAAGGTGTCCTCAGATCTAAAATGAGTCTCTTGTAGACAGCAAATAGATGGGTCTTGTTTTTTTATCCATTCTGATACCCTATGTCTTTTAGTTGGCGCATTTAATCCATTTACATTCAGTGTTATTATAGAAAGATACGGCTTTAGAGTCATTGTGATGTCTGTATGTTTTATGCTTGTAGCGATGTCTCTGGTACTTTGTCTCACAGGATCCCCCTTAGGATCTCTTGTAGGGCTGGTTTAGTGGTGACAAATTCCTTCAGTTTTTGTTTGTTTGGGAAGACTGTTATCTCTCCTTCTATTCTAAATGACAGACTTGCTGGATAAAGGATTCTCGGCTGCATATTTTTTCTGTTCAGCACACTGAAGATATCGTGCCAATCCTTTCTGGCCTGCCAAGTTTCAAAAGAGAGATCAGTCACGAGTCTTATAGATCTCCCTTTATATGTGAGGGCACGTTTATCCCTTGCTGCTTTCAGAATTTTCTCTTTATCCTTGTATTTTGCCAGTTTCACTATGATATGTCGTGCAGAAGATCGATTCAAGTTACGTCTGAAGGGAGTTCTCTGTGCCTCTTGGATTTCAATGCCTTTTTCCTTCCCCAGTTCAGGGAAGTTCTCAGCTATTATGTCTTCAAGTACCCCTTCAGCACCTTTCCCTCTCTCTTTCTCCTCTGGGATACCAATTATGCGTATATTATTTCTTTTTAGTGTATCACTTAGTTCTCTAATTTTCCCCTCATAATCCTGGATTTTTTTATCTCTCTTTTTCTCAGCTTCCTCTTTTTCCATAACTTTATCTTCTAGTTCACCTATTCTCTCCTCTGCCTCTTCAATCCAAGCCGTCGTGGTTTCCATTTTGTTTTGCATCTCGTTTAAAGTGCTTTTCAGCTCCTCGTGACTGTTCCTTAGTCCCTTGATCTCTGTAGCAAGAGATTCTCTGCTGTCCTCTATACTGTTTTCAAGCCCAGCCATTAATTTTATGACTATTATTCTAAATTCACTTTCTGTTATATTATTTAAATCCTTTTTGATCAGTTCATTGGCTGTTGTTCTTTCCTGGAGATTCTTCTGAGGGGAATTCTTCCGTTTGGTCATTTTGGATAGTCCCTGGAGTGGTGAGGACCTGCAGGGCACTTCCCCTGTGCTGTGGTGTATAACTGGAGTTGGTGGGCGGGGCCGCAGTCCGACCTGATGTCTGCCCCCAGCCCACTGCTGGGGCCACAGTCAGACTGGTGTGTGCCTTCTCTTCCCCTCTCCTAGGGGCAGATTCACTGTGGGGTGGTGTGGCTGTCTGGGCTACTTGCACACTGCCAGGCTTGTGGTGCTGGGATCTGGCATATTAGCTGGGGTGGGTAGGCAAGGTGCATGGGGGTGGGAGGGGCAGGCTTAGCTCACTTCTCCTTAGGTGATCCACTTCAGGAGGGGCCCTGTGGCAGCGGGAGGGAGTCAGATCTGCTGCCGGAGGTTTGGCTCCACAGAAGCACAGAGTTGGGTGTTGTGCGGAGCGAGCAAGTTCCCTGGCAGGAACTGGTTCCCTTTGGGATTTTGGCTGGGGGATGGGCGGGGGAGATGGCGCTGGTGAGCACCTTTGTTCCCCACCAATCTGAGCTTTGTGGTCCTGGGGCTCAGCAACTCTCCCTCCCTTTGTCCTCCAGCCTTTCCGCTTTCGGAGCAGAGCTGTTAACTTATGACCTCCCAGATGCTAAGTCGCGCTTGCTGTCGGAACACACTCCGTCCGGCTCCTCTGCTTTTGCCAGCCAGACTAGGGGGGCTCTGCTTGGCCAGGAGGCTGCCCCTCCGCCCTGGCTCCCTCCCGCCAGTCCGTGGAGCATGCACCGCCTCCCCGCCCTTCCTACCCTCTTCTGTGGGCCTCTCGTCTGTGCTTGGCTCCGGAGACTCCGTTCTGCTAATCCTCTGGCGGTTTTCTGGGTTATTTAGGTACGTGTAGGTGGAATCTAAGTGATCAGCAGGACGCGTGGTGAGCCCAGCGTCCTCCTAGGCCGCCATCTTCCAACCTCCTCCTCAAATTCAGGTAGTTCTATTTTTAACTTTTTGAGGAACCTCCGTACTGTTGTCCAGAGTGGCTGCACCAGTTTGCATGTCCACCAACAGTGTAAGAGGGTTCCCCTTTCTCCACATCCTCACCAACATCTGTTGTTTCCTGTGTTATTAATTTTAGACATTCTTACAGGTGTGAGGTGGTATTTTATTGTAGTTTTGATTTGTATTTCCCTGATGATGAGTGATGGTGAGCATCTTTTCATGTGTCTGTTAGTCATCTCTATGTCTTCTTTGCAAAAAAGCCATTCATGTTTTCTGCCCATTTTTTAAGTGCATTATACATTTTTTGGGTATTGAATTTGATGAGTTAAAGATCTGATTAGCAACACTTTATCTGATATGTCATTTGCAAATATCCTCTCCCATTCCAAAGGTTGCCTTTTAGTTTTGTTGATTGTTTCCTTTTCTGTGCAGAAGTTTTTTTTGTTTTTTTTGTTTTTTTTGTTTTTTATCTTGATGAAGTCTGAATAGTTCACATTTGCTTTCATTTCCCTTGCCTCAGGAGATGTATGTAATAAGAAGTTGCTACAGTTGATGTCAAAGAGACTGTTGCCTATGTTCTCCTCTAAGAGTTTGATGGCTTCTTGTCTCACATTTAGGTCTTTAATCCATTTTGAATTTATTTTTGTGTATGGCGTAAGAAAGTGGTCAAAGCTCATTCTTTTGGATGTTGCAAAACACCAATTGTTGAAGGGACTGTCTTTTTTCCATTGGATATTCTTCCTGCTTTGTCAAAGATTAGTTGACCATACAGTTGTGGGTTCATTTGTGGATTTTCTATTATGTTCCATTGATCTAGGTGTCTGTTTTGTGCCAGTATCATAATGTCTTGATCACTGGTGTTAATTCTTATTCAAATATTTGATAGAATTAACCCATGAATCCATAAGGTCCTGAATTTTTTTTTTAATTGAAGTACAGTTGACATACAATCATACATTATTTTAATGTGCACAGCATAGTGATGACAGTTCCATACATTAAGCTATGCTCACATGAAAAGTGCACTCCCCAACCATCTCCATAAAATGCCATTATATTGACTGTATTCCTCATGCTGTACCTTTCATTATTCTGACTTATCCATTTTATAACTGCAAGTTTGCACCTTTTAATGTCCTTTATCTATCTTATCTGTCCCTCAATCTCAGTCCCCTCTTTTCTGGAAACCACCTTCCCCCTGTTCTCTGTATTTATGATTCTGTTTCTGTTTTTACTTTTTTATTTGTTTGTTGGCTTGTTCTTTTTTTTTTTTTTATAATCCACACATAAGTGAAATCATATGGCATTGGTCTTTCTCTGCCTGACTTATTTCACTTAGTATAATACCCTCTTGGTCTATTCATGTGGTTGCAAATGCCAAGATCTCATTCTTTTTGTAGCTGAGTAATATCCCATTTTGTGTGTACACAATGTGTTCAGCTACATGTTATATATCTCACATCTCTACATATCTCTTCTTCTTTATCCATTCATCTATTGATGGGCACTTAGGTCATTTCCATATATTGGAGAAGTAAAAACCAACACCACAGAAATATAAAAGATTATAATAGACTACTGTGAAAAATTATATGCCAACTAATTGGACAACCTAGAAGAAATGGATAATTTCTGGAAATATACAATCTTCCAAAACTGAATCAAGGAGAAATAGGAAATCTGCAGAACAATTACTAGTAACAAAATTGAATTTGTATGTAAAAAAAAAAAACTTTCAACAAATAAAAGTCTAGCATCAAATGGTCTCAAAGGTGAATTCTACTATTTAAGGAGGAGTTAACACCTATGTTCCTCAGTATATTCCAAAACATAGAAAAGAAAGAAAACCTTCCCAATTCATTCTATGAGGCCAATATTACCCCAATAACCTGGGAGGTTTTTGATTATCAGTTCAATATCTTTATTGATTACTAGTCTATTAAGATCTTCTATTTTTTCATAATCAGTCTTGGTAGGTTTTATGTTTCTAAAAATTTACCCATTAACTCCTAGGTTATCTAATTTGTTGGCATATAAATGTTCCAGTAGCCTCTTATGAATCTTAAACAGCAGTGATATCAGTTTTAATTTTTCATCTTTCACTTAAAATTTTATTTATTTGAATCCTTTCTATTTTTTTCTTGGTAAGTATAGCTAAAGGTTTGTCAAATTCGTTTATCTTTTGAAAATATCAACTCTTATTTTTATTTATCTTTTCTAGTCTTTCTCGTCTTGATTTAATTTACTTCTGCTCTGATCTTTGTTTTCTCCTTTCTTCTGATAATTTTTGGCTTTTCTCTTTTCCTAATTTCTTGAGATGTAAAGTTATGTTGCCTATTTGAGATATTTTTTTTTTTAATGTAGGCATTTAATACTATAAACTTCCCTCTTAGCTCTGCTTTTGCATTATCCCATAGATTTTGGTGTGTTGTGTTTCCATTTATGTTTGTTTCAAGATTTTTTTATTTCATTTTTGATTTCTTCTTTGATCCATTGGAGTGTGTTGTTTAATTGCTACATATTTGTGATTTTTTTTTTTTTTTTTTTTTTTTTTTTTTAGTTTTCCTCCTGTTATTGATTTCTATTCTTATACATTGTGGTTGAAAAAGACACTTGGTATGATTTCATTTGTCTTACATTTGCTAAGGCTTATTTTGTGACTGAGCATATGATTTATCCTGGACAATGCTCCACATGCACTTGAGAAAAATGTGTATTCTGCCCTTGTAGATGGAATGTTCTGTATCTGTGTGTTAGGTCCATTTGGTCTAATACATAGTTCAAGTGCAAGGTTTCTTTATTGATTCTCTGTCTGGATAATCTGTCCATTGCTGAAAGTAAGATATTAAAGTCTTTTGTTATTATTATATTGACATTTACTACTCTTTTTAGATTTGTTAGCATGTGTTTAAAATATTTAGGTATCCAACGTTGGCTGTGTATATATTTATAATTGTTACATCTTCTTGATAAATTGACCCCTTTATCATTATATAATGACCTTTATTGTGTCTTGCTGCTTTTTGACTTCAAGTCTATTTTATATGAGTATAGCTAGCTTTGTCTCTTTTGGTTTCCATTTGCTTTAAATATCTTTTATTACTATACCTTCACTTTGGTCTTATATGTGTTCTTGAAACTAAAATCAGTCTCTTACAGGCAGAATAGAATTGGGTCTTTCCATCCAATCACTCTATGCCATTTTTTAAAAATGTTTTTTTAATGTTTTATTTTATTTTTTGAGAGACAGAGAAAGAGTACAAGTGGGGGAGAGTCAGAGAGAGAGGGACACACAGTATCACCAGGCTTCAGGCTCTGGGGTGTCAGCATGGAGCTTGATGGGAGACTTCAACACACAAAAGCAAGATCATGACCTCAGCCGAAGTCGGACTCTCAACAAACTGAGCCACCCAGGCGCCCAAATCGCTCTTGCTTTTTGATTGGATAATTTAATCTATTTACTTTTAAAGTAATTATTAATTGGTAGGGAGGGACTCTGAAGGCTGGTATCTGTGAACATAAAAATCTAAGGTGCAAAAACAGGTGAAATGTATGGGAGTCTATGGTGTCCGTTCTGGCTGTTACTCTCTTCAGTGGCAAAAGGTGCTGGGGTTAAAGAACCACTTTAGGTTGCTAGTATCATCAGAAGCTGCATTCCCATGTCCTGTTTTTACTTCAAAATCTGGATCCCCTTTGTTACCCTAAGTGAGAAAATAAAGACCAGGAGTTTTTCTTTTTTTTTAATTAAAAAAAATCATAAATATGAAGAACAGTAAAAATATAGCATATACTTCTAATGTGTTTTGAGCATGTATTTCAATGATCTATTTCACATGACTTATGATATATATTGGTTCAGTTTTCTCTTTCAAAGGAATAGACTATGTTGGAGCATTTGTACAATGTCAATTTTCTATATCCACTGTAGACTTAAATCTCTTTCAGGGAATACATTGTGTCATCCCAAGTTTATCATGTTAAGTTATTGTTCTGTGTAAGCCATATGACAGGTATCTCACTGTTTTGCTCTAGAATTAGCAAGTAGAGTGCAGAGTATCATATGAAGTGGTTGTTTATTCATGCTTGACATGGAAAATAGCCCTGGAAAGATGTTTAACTATGTTGTGTCCTTGAACTCCTGGCTACAAAGCAGTTAGGAATTCCCAAGACAGACTCCAGGATGAGGGCAGTGAAAAATCATTTTCCTTCTTCTTGATATTACAGAACAATTTTCCCCAAAAAAACTTATATTCATCTTCATTTGCTCTGCTTAGAACCAAAACCTCATCTTTAAAATCTTGGGAGGCTGTCAAACTATCCTGAGAACATGTCCAAATCAAGGAAGACCCAGGCCAGCCAGGAACTGTCATTGATCCCTCATCTCTTGAATCTCCTTCTTTGTGCCTATGACTTCCTGGGAAGAAACAGCCAAACCCTCACATTCTGATGCAATGGCTCCCATTGGATATTCAGAGTGTTAAAGCTATTTTTTATAAGTTTGTGATAAAGTTTGGAAACCACTGAATTAAACACATTTCAATTAAGTTTACTGCTTAGAGGTTACTCACACCAATTGAGAATTTCAAAGTGAGAACATGGTATACAGCATTTTCCAAATTATTTTGCCACAGACTCATATTTTGACAAATGGATAAAGAAGATGTGGTTTATATATACAATGGAATACTACTTGGCAATGAGAAATAATGAATTCTGACCATTTGTAGCAATGTGGATGGAACTGGAGTGTATTATGTTAAGTAAAATAAGCCAGGCAGAGAAAGACAGATATCACATGTTTTCACTCATATGTGGATCTTGAGAAACTTAACAGAGACCATGGGGGAGGGGAAGGGGGAAAAAAAGTTACAGAGAGGGAGGGAGGCAAACCATAAGAGACTCTTAAGGACTGAGAACAAACTAAGGGTACATGGGGGGTGGGGGAGAGGGGAAAGTAGGTGATGGACAGGGAGGAGGGCACTTGTTGGGATGAGCACTGGGTGTTGTATGGAAGCCAATTTGACAACAGATTATATTTTAGAAAATGAAAATAGAAAGAAAGAAAGAAAGACAGAAAGAAAGAATCAGTTGGGTTTACACTAAGGGAAATCTTGGACCAAAGAGTGAGACCTGTTCAAAGCCAGGCCCAGAGAAACCCACTGCCCATTGATTGCCCATCTACAGAGCTTCTAGGAAGGAGGGTTGACTCCTCCCCTAGTCTTGGATGAGTTCACAGCTGATACAGTAGGCAAGGCTCTCAGTCTTAACCTCCTCCTCCGATCCTTTGCTCCCTAAAGCATGGATTCCTCCAGGTGCCCTTTCTGGTACTCCCAGAGTTTTCTTTCTTTTTATAGTGGTTTATGATGATCACTTTGAGTGCACCAGAGCAATAATGTTCTCTACAGCCACAGCCCCAGAATGGTGAACAGTGCATGAGAATGTAGATGGTGGTTGAATGAGCACTGGAACAAAATCATGGGCACAAGTCCACTTTGTACCATGCACAAAAGAACATGTCACAGCTAAGCTTCTCCTGGTAACAAATTACTAGTAAAAAGAATCCACTAAGAGAAAAACAGCATGCATGTATTTTACTCAAGATGTCTAATCAAGCCACCTTGGGCATTCTCACTCTACAAGCTAAACCATAGAGGTAAATGCACTTTACACAAAATGAACTTTGGAATCCAATAAGTTATCTCTTCTACATATTCAGCTTTGGGTTCTAGTTTTCATCTTCTAAAAGGACCTCCAGAATCATTTTTAACCTATTTTTCCACAACATGGCCAGTTTATATGAGAAATTTGAACAAGTGAGGCTACCTTATAACATTTTTATATCTCAGAAACAGAGAAAAATGCAATTGTTTTCTTCTAAGTAGTAGACTGCATGAAGTCAGAAGGGTTAGCCCATCCAAGAAAATAGGAGCTGTCAAATATAAAAAGCAAGAAGAATGTTTCTCTTCAGTAAGGGTGTTCTGTATGCTACCAAAGTGGACAGTGCTCTATGAACTGGCCAGAGTCTGGCCCTCCCTGTATGAAGTTTGTTACAGGCTGAATGGTGTCTCCTAAACATACATATGTTGGAGTACTAATATCTGATACTTCAGAATGTGGCTGAATTTAAAGATAAGGTCTTTGAAGGGGTGATTAAGGTTGAATGAGTTCATATCTGCGGGCCCTAATTCAATCTGACTGGTTCTTTATAAAAAGAGATTAGGACACTGACACACACAAAGGGATTACCACGTGAAGGTACAAGGAGAAGATGACCATTTGTAAGCTGAAGAGTGAGACATCAGAAGAAACAACCTTGCTCACACTGATCTCAGACATTCAGCTTCCAGAACTGTGAGACAATATGTTAATTTCTGTTGTTGAAACTACCCATTCTGTGGTACTTTGTTGTGCACAAATGAGAGAGCCAAGCAAGCCCATCTAAAGTCCTCTTTTCAGAGCATCCAGTGTAGTGACTCTGTCACACAAACATCTTAGATCCCCTCAGTTGATAGTTTTTATTCTTTGCTATCTTTGGTAACTTTTATATATTTGGTAGGGTTGCTCATGCTTTTATTTCACCTTCAGTGGACATGCCTCAGAAAATTTAGACTACAAAGAAAGCATTTTGCACTGACATATTTTCACTTATTTGCTTTCCAAAGAACTATGAAGTAAGAACAAAAAAAGTTTTAGTCATAACCATAGCACTCATAGTTATGAAATTAGAAAACTTTTCAACTAAGCTAGCCATAATTTGTGTAAAAATTTAAGATCAGGTTTTTGTTCTTGTTTTGTTTTTGTTTCTTGTTTTGGATTTTTTTCTGGTTTTTAATAAAGCTAAGCATTTTTGTTGGGGGGTGAGTGCCCAGTTGTTCTTCCCAGTCAACTAATAAAAGTGACATTTTGGACTACAGTGAAATGTGACTGCTGTAACCCTCTTTTCTCAAACCTTGCCCACTGAACTCACAATCATTAGTCAATAGATCAAAATTCTGCCATTAAACACTAGTAGTCCCAGAGAAGAATGTATCCTCATAGCTCAGTGAGAAATCTAATTACTCTACAAATAAACTTCAAGAGGGGTATCCTTGTGGCTCGGTTGGTTACGCATCCAACTTTTGATTTTGGCTCAGGTCATGATTTCATGGTTCATGAGATTGAGCCCTACATTGTGCTTTAAGCTGACAGTGTGGAGCCTGCTTGGGACTCTCTCTCTCCCTTTCTCTCTCCACCTCTCCCCAGCTCACATGTATGCTTTCTTTCAAAATAAATAAATAAACTTAAAAAAGGACAAATAAGCTTCAAGAAATATATATCAATTACCTGCATGTTTGGAGGGCTCTGATAGGTGCTTAAGTATTACTTCATTTAGCCAGCTTCTGATGATATTATTATTCTTTTACCTGAAAGCAAATTAAGGCTAATTTTGGTCATTAATGCAGCCATAGTTTAGAACTAAACATACAACAAGTTGCAACCTCAGTCAAATGGCTGGACACAGAGCAACACTAAGGCCTCTAATAAATCAGAATACTTGTGGCTTGATGCATCCTCTGATGTGCTAGGCAGGGATACCTCTGGAAAGCCCCTTGGTTCATCAGCAGATGTTTATGGCAGCAGTTTTAACAGATACAATTGTAAATATGTCTTCCATAGGACATTCCTTCTGATAGCTGTGCACTTTGTGGTGATGCCTTGGCAAAAGTTCTGCCAGATGAGGGTTTCTGTTTGAGCCACTGGAGCTTCAGTCAGTGGCAGCTCCCAGAGGAAATGCTTTTGTCTCCTCTAAATGTCCCTCTGAATGAAGAGTACCCTTGGATTCTGCTGGCATTCCATCTTCCCCATGCTTTCTCTCTGATGGTAAGCATATTTAATGGGAGACTACCAGAGCCCACGTTGCTGGTACACATGGAGGTCCAGAGTGATGGAAGTATATGTCTTCTTAGTCATGCCTTTTCCACAGGCTAATGCAGAAGCATAACTACACCAACTCCTACCTCTTGCCCAATGGGGTAACTCTGAATGTGGTCCATATCAATTCTTAACCCCTTTCCTTACCTGCACTCCCTTATGCACACCTTACTGGTTTTTCAGCAACACGTCCTAGTAAATTACTTTTGCTTTAGTATTTTAACACGGTCAGATTGCTATTGCAGAGCCTAAGACAAGGTATCTTACACTATGAGTCACTTTGTCAGTTTATTCACACACATGTCCAAACACATAATTTGTATTTTATTGGAAATGAGATTGAATTTGTAATTATATTTGGTGTGAATTGATTACTTTGTTTAGGTTTACCCAGCAACAAACCCTAAGAGAAGTACAAATTGTAATTTGGGAGGTGAAAGAAGCACTAGTATAGGAACACTATCAGAAAGGGGTGGACACAGCCACACTTTACAATAAAGTGTATAATTATGCAGTTCACCAATACTTCAGGGAGTCTCAAAACCAGCACAGTTCAAAAGCCTTAGAACTGTCCCACTGGAGCATTCATACAGCAATTCAACAGTTCCTGGTTGAGACCTCACCCTAGGTGACAATTATTCTCCAAGCTTCTAGCAACCACATAAATAGGCAAAGGAGACCCTGGTGGACAATAAAATGAACAGGCAATAGGAGGTTAGGCTGGCATGTCCTGAAGTCATGAGAGTGTTGGGGAATGAGAGTGACATCAACAGATAACAACAATTGATATCTGCACAAAAGTGACTTCCCATACATGGATACAGAATATGGAATGCAGAATGACTAGATTCTCTTTTTTTCCCTTCTCCATAAGTTTCTGTGTATGTTTTAATATCCTCTGATTTACCTAGTAGTAAAAAAATTAACACTTTATATTGCAAATGCTACTTTTTAAGTTTTCTTCTAATTATTGATTATTAGTACATGAAAAGATAATAGATTTTTCTATGAGAAACTTTCAATTAACTTATTAAAACTATTAGTTTATAACCAACTATATTTACTTCTTTCTCTACAGATTAATTCTGCCTGTTCTAGAATTTATGTAAATGGAATCCTAAGTGCAGATTATTTTTACTTGGCTATTTTCATTCAGTTTAATATTTTTTTATTTATTAAATTAATGCATTCCTTTTTATTAGTGGAAAATATTCTCTAGTGTAGACAGATCACAATTTGTTTATCCATTCTTTGGTTGATGGAAAACTGGGTTATTTCCAGTTTTGAGCTACTACGAGCATTCATGTGCAAATCTTTGCATGGACACGACTTCACAGTTCTTTTTGGTAAATAACTGGGGTGAAGTATTTGGTCAAATATAAAGGTTTGCTTCACTTAATAAGAAACTGTCATATAGTTTTGTAATGTGACTGTACCATTTTACATTTGCACCAGGAATATTATGAATGTCCTAGTCACCCCACTTGTTATCATTCATCTTTTAAATTAGAGCCTTTCAAGTAGATGTGTAGTGGCTTTCCTTCTCAGTTTTGTTGTTTGTTTTGTTTTGTTTTTTACTGGTGTCTTTCAAAGAGCAAAAGTCATTGATTTGGGAAAGTCCAATTTGTGACATTTTTCTTTGATATGATTTTTGTGTTTTGTGATAAGTAATCTTGACTTACTTCAAGGAGGTGAAATTTTTTTTCCTATATTTTCTTCTTGGAGATTTGTATCTTTAGTCTTTACATTAAAACCTACATTAAATTACATTAAGCATTTCTAGTTAGATTTTGTAAATGGTGAGAGGTAAGGACTGAACTTCACTTTTATTTAAAAGACTATCCATTCCCTATTGACTTATCTTTATTCCTTTTGTTAAAAATCAATTGACCAGATATGTGTGAATCTACTTCTCGATTCTGCTCTGTTTTATTCTAGTAACACAATGTCTTGATTACTGTAGCTATATGGTAAATCTTGAAATACAACTTTGATATTTTATTTTATTTCATTTCATTTTGCTTTATTTTATTTATTTTATTTTATTTTATTTTATTTTATTTTATTTTATTTTAATGTTCATTTATTTATTTGAGAGAGAGAGAGAGAGAGAGCAGGGGAAGGGTGGTGTGAGGGGAGAGAATTCCAAGTAGGCTCCATGCTGTCAGCAGAGAGCCTAACTGTGGGGCTCAATCTCATGAACCATGAGATCATGACCTGAGTGGAAATCAAGAATGGGATGCTTAGTTGACTGAGCCACCCAAGGGCCCCTCAATTTTGATCTTTTAAAAAATTGAGTGGGGCGCCTGGGTGGCTCAGTCGGTTAAGCGTCCGACTTCAACTCAGGTCATGATCTTGCGGTTCGTGAGTTCAAGCCCCGCGTCGGGCTCTGTGCTGACAGCTCAGAGCCTGGAGCCTGTTTCAGATTCTCTGTCTCCCTCTCTCTCTCTGACCCTTCCTCGTTCATGTTCTGTCTCTCTCTGTCTCAAAAATAAATAAACGTTAAAAAAAATTGAGCTATTCTAAATTCCACAACATTTTTGTATAATTTTGTAATTATCTCGTCAACTTCAACAAAAATGCCTAGCGGGATTTTAATTGGGATAGAATTAAATGTATAGATCAATTTGCAGACAATTAATTTCTTAAGAGTAGAGAGTCTCTCAATCCATTAAGTTACATATATCTCTTAACTTAGGTATTCTTTACATTTTCTGAGTAGTGCTTGTACCACATATTGCACCACATGTTTTATTTAAATTATCACTAAAAATCTCATATTTTAATTCAATTATAAGTGGTATTATACTTTCAATTTCATTTTTGATTGATTGCTAATGTAGAAGTATAATTTATTTTTTTATTGATCTAGTACCTGAGACCTTGTTAAATTAACATGTAAGTTTAAAAGGGTTTTGTAGATTCATTAGTATTTTCTACATACACAATCATGTTTTCTTTTTTTCTGTTTTAATTTGCATGCTTTTTATTTCTTCTACTTGTCTGATTGCTCCTGCTAGAATGTCCAGGACCACACTAAATAAGACTGAAAGAAAAGACATTTTTCCCTTGTTCCAGATCTTAGAAGGAAAGTTGTTAGCCTTTCACCATTAAACATGATATTAGCTAAAGGATTTTTTTTATTTAATATATATTTATTGTCAAATTGGTTTCCATACAACACCCAGTGCTCATCCCAAAAGGTGCCCTCCTCAATACCCATCACCCACCCTCCCTTCCCTCCCACCCCCCATCATCCCTCAGTTTGTTCTCAGTTTTTAACAGTCTCTTATGCTTTGGCTCTCTCCCACTCAAACCTCTTTTTTTTTTTCCTTCCCCTCCCCCATGGGTTTCTGTTAAGTTTCTCAGGATCCACATAAGAGTGAAACCATATGGTATCTGTCTTTCTCTGTATGGCTTATTTCACTTAGCATCACACTCTCCAGTTCCATCCATGTTGCTACAAAAGGCCATATTTCATTCTTTCTCATTGCCACGTAGTATTCCATTGTGTATATAAACCACAATTTCTTTATCCATTCATCAGTTGATGGACATTTAGGCTCTTTCCATAATTTGGCTATTGTTGAGAGTGCTGCTATAAACATTGTGGTACAAGTGCCCCTCTGCATCAGTACTCCTGTATCCCTTGGGTAAATTCCTAGCAGTGCTATTGCTGAGTCATAGGGTAGGTCTCTTTTTAATTTTCTGAGGAACCTCCACACTGCTTTCCAGAGCGGCTGCACCAATTTGCATTCCCACCAACAGTGCAAGAGGGTTCCCGTTTCTCCACATCCTCTCCAGCATCTATAGTCTCCTGATTTGTTCATTTTGGCCACTCTGACTGGCGTGAGGTGATATGTGAGTGTGGTTTTGATTTGTATTTCCCTGATAAGGAGCGACGTGGAACATCTTTTCATGTGCCTGTTGGCCATCCGGATGTCTTCTTTAGAGAAGCGTCTATTCATGTTTTCTGCCCATTTCTTCACTGGGTTATTTGTTTTTCGGGTGTGGAGTTTGGTGAGCTCTTTATAGATTTTGGATACTAGCCCTTTGTCCGATATGTCATTTGCAAATATCTTTTCCCATTCCATTGGTTGCCTTTTAGTTTTGTTTATTGTTTCCTTTAGCATGCTTTACTACTGCATTTCATTCCATTGACAAGTTACATTACACTGTACACATATGACACATTTTGATTATCCATTAATTACTTAATGTGCATTTCCCAGCCCAGTTTCTCTCCTAGTATGAATAATGCTGCTATTAACTTTCATATACAAATTTTGCATAGACATATGTTTTCATTTCACTTTTTTTATATATGAAATTTATTGTCAAATTGGTTTCCATACAACACCCAGTGCTCATCCCAAAAGATGCCCTCTTCATTTCACTTTGATGTATAGCTAGGAGTGAATTGGCTGGGTCATATGGTGTCACTTTGTTTAGCCTGTTGAAAAACTGTAAGATGATTTTCAAAGTAGTCGTGCCATTTTACATGCTTACCAGAAATTTTCCTACATCCTAACTAATGCTTTTTGTTACCTGATTATTATTATTATTATTATTATTATTTTAGCCATCCCACTAGGTGTGAAGTGAAGTTTTGACTCAAATATCTTTATATCCATTAATGTTGAGTGTCTTTTCATGTTTATATGTATCTTATTTGGAGAAAGAAGCCACTGGTGCTGAGTATTTTTTCATATTTCTATGTATCTTCTTTGGAGAAGGAAGTCTATTCAAATCGTTGCCATTATTAAATTATTGTATTTGTTATTTTTATTTTTGAGTTGTACCTTTTTAAAAGTATCCTGGGTATAAGTGCCTTATCAGGTTATAAGATTAGCAAACATTTGCTCCCTTTCTATGCATTGTAATTTTACTTACATAATGGTAAGCTTTGAGTGCAAAGTTTTTAATTTGATAAAGTCTATTTTTTCTTTCAGTTTATACTTCGGTGTTATATCAAAGAAGTCTTTTCCTAACCCAAAATTTATTCCTAGTTTTTTTCTTTTTCTTTTTTAATGTTTATTTACTTTTAAGAGAGAGAAAGAGAAACAGAGAGTTAGGTGGGGAGGCACATTGAGAGGGGGAGACACAGAATCCAAAGCAGGTTCCAGGCTCTGAGCTGTCAGCACAGAGCCCAATGTCGGGCTTGAACTCATGAACTATGAAATCATGACCTGAACCAAAGTCGGACATTGAACTGAGCCACCCAAGCACCCCACTCCTACTTTTTTTCTTATAAGGATTTCATAGCTTTAACTGTGTTCCACATTGAGTTAATTTTTGGGTACTGTGAGAAAGTAGTGCAGCTTCTTTCTTTGGCATGCAAATCCAGTTGTGCCAGCACTACATTACACTACCATGTAATTATTCAATATTTATATAAATTGTGAAATGATCACCACAGTTATATCCAGTTAACATTCAGTTAACATCCCGTTATAACATATTAATAATTTTTTCTTGCGATGAGAACTTTTAAGATCCACTCTTTGAGCTACTTTAAAATATGCAATACAGTATCATTAACTAGTCACCATGCTGTACATTACATCTTTATGGATTATTCATTTCATAACTGAATATTTGTACCTTTTGACCCACTTCACCCATTTCATCCCCACCTGTCTTCTGCCTTAGGCAACCACCAATCTGTCCTCTATATCCATGAACTCCATTTTTTCTGTTTTTGTTTTGTTTTGTTTTAGGTTCCACATAAAAGTGAGGTCATGTGGTATTTATCTTTTTTCTTTCTGACTTATTTTACTTAGCATTTGTTGGTGCAAATAGCAAGCTTTAATTCTTCTTCATGGTTGACTACTCAGATATTATAAATATAGACATTTAAGATATAAATATATATGTGTGTGTATATATATATGTTTATATATATAATGTGCATATATATATAATGTAAACATATATATGTTTATATATAATGTGTATATATATTACATTTTATATATGTATATATGTATGTATATATATATTACATTATATATATTATACATTATATATATATATATATTTATACACACATTTTCTGTATTCATTCATCCATTAATAGACACTTAGGTTGTTTCTATATCTTAACTATTTTAAAGAATGCTACAATGAACATAAGAGTGAATATACCTTTTAAAGCTACAGATAAATACCTGGAAGTAGAATTGCTGGATCATATGGTAATTCTATTTTTAATTTTTCAGAAATCTTCATACTGTTTTTTATGGTGGCTGTACAAATTTATATTCCAACCAAGTGTATACAAGTGTTCCCTTTTTGTCACATTCTTGCCAAATATTGATTCTTGCCTTTTTCATAATAGCCATTCTACCATGTTTGAGGTTACCGCTCATTGTGGTTTTGGTTTGCATTGTTGTTGTTGTCTTTTATGATTAGTGATGTTGAGAATGTTTTCTTGTATCTTTCAGCCACGCGTGTAATTTTTTTTTTTGAAAAATATCTATTGAGATCATCTGCCCATTTTAAATTGGATTGTTCAAATTTTTGCTATCAGGCTTTATGAGGAAGTTCCTCTCTTTTCCTCAGTTTTTAAGTGCTTTTTTTTTTCCACACAGGGGTATGGATTTTCATGAAATTCTATTTCTGCATCTCTTGAGAGACTCGTGTTTCATGTCTTTTATGATATTAGTATGGTGTATTACACTAATTAATTTTTGGATATTAAATTTTCCTTGTGTACCTGAGATAAATACCACTTAATAATATTACATAATCCATTTTATATGTTGCTGGATTTGGTTTGCAATATTTTGTTGATGATATTTTTATCTATTTCTTAGAGGATATTGTTCTGAAGGTTTTTTCTTTTTTTTTTTTATCTTATGATGTGCTGTCTGGGTTTAGTATCTAGATAATGCTAGCTTCACAATGAGTTAGAAATCATTTGTGCATTCTCTATTTTGTGGAAGAGTTTCTAAAATATTGATATGAAGTTGCTTTCAAATGTTTCATAGGAGGTGCTGTGAATAGATCTGAGCTTAGAATTTTCTTTGTGGGAAGTTTTAAAATACAAATTCAATCTCTTAGCTTGTTATAGATATACATGGATTCTTTTATGTGCCAATTTGGGCAGTGTGTATCTTTCTAGTAATTTCTTTATTTAATCTAAGTAATTTAATTTGTAGACATACATATTATTCCCTTATAGTCATTTTTATTTCTAGTTAGATTCAGCAACAATATCCTTTCTTCCATACCTAATTTTAGTAATTTGAGTCCTCAGTTTTTTTCTTGGAAAGTCTAAGTGAAGTTTGTCAATTTTGTTAACCTTTTCAAAAGGCCAACTTTTGATTGTTTTATTTTCTTCAATATTCTATGTTTATTTCATTAATTTATGCCTTAATCTTTAATTTTTTTACTTCTTCTTATTTTGGGTTTAATTCATTCTTATTTTTCCAGTGTCTTATGGTAGAATGTTAGATTATTCCTTTTATATTTCTTCTCTAATAATATGAATATATACCACTATAAATTTCTCTCTAAGTACTGATTTAGTTGCATCCCATAAGTTTTGTTATGTTTTCCTTTATTTTTTATTCATCTCTCAGCTAATTACAGTGTAGTATAGAAATATTACTTTGGGGCCCTTGGGTGTCTCAGTCAGTTAAGCGTCCAACTCTTGGTTTTGTCTCAGGTCATGATCTCACAATTTTGTGGGTTTGAGCCCTGCATTGAGATTCATTCTACCTCTCTCTCTCTCTCTGTCTCTCTCTGTCTCTCTCCCTCCCTCCCCCCACTCATGCTGTCTCTATCTCTTTCAAAAATAAATAAATAAAACCTTAAAATTTTTGAAAAAAGTATTACTTCTATATAACTCTGTTTTTTTCTCCTCTTGTTTTAAATGCAATTATTATAGCACATAATGTCTGATAGTTTTTAAGTACTAGATACTGCATATAAAAATATACTGAGATAATATTAGTCCACGATACATTTCATTCTTAAACGTGAGTTAAACTTGCTTCTGGCAGATATCTAAGGGTATGAGATGATTTGCAAGTGGTCTTCAGTTCCTACAAGGGCTTCTCTCATTTAACCACACTTATTTATTCAGGATTGAATTAGAGTCAGAATCTCTAAATGTTTTTGCCTTATATTCATGCTTCCTTTGTCTCCGTTTCTATCTAATCCTTTTTCCTACTTCGTAGGTGTTTTTCCCAAGAATACTTTTTCCTGGCTCCCTTGTTTCCTTGTGTTTTGTGTGTTATTTGATTGAGAACTAGCATTTACTTCATCTTTCCTGTGCATTTTTGAGAGTCCAGAGGCTTTATCACAGGAGATTTTTTTTTTTTACAGTGAGGATTCACCATGATTTAATTATCATAACCATCCTTCTTCTATAAGAAATGAGATTTGTCAATGTCTCATAATTATAAACAATATAATTAAAATACTAAATACATATTTGTGCACAGGTGAAAACACTTTAGTAGATTAAATACTTAGGAATAGAATTACTGAATTAAAGGGCATGCCCTTAAAATTTTAATTTTGATAGTGTCAGAATGCCCTCCAGGAAAAGGATATCAACATTTAAACTCCTACCACCTGGGTATGCAATTGTCCATTTTGTTAAGTTTTATATTAATACACAATATTATTTATTCTTGTTCATTTCAGCCAGTATGATGGATGAAATTTTTTTTCTCATAGTTTCATTTTTTCATTCTTTGATTAAAGGAAATTAACCATATTTAAAAATTTCTTTTGGCCATTTATGTTCCTCTGAATGGCCTGTTTTCAGCCATTGCTCATTTTACTATAACAAAGTTTGAAGATGGGTATTTTGCTCATTTTACACAGCATTTTGTAGTTCTTGTTAAATTAGTTGCCAACATTTAGAAAAGGGAATATTTAACAGTTTTTAAATCCATATTTCTAGCTTTTCCTGAATATCTGAAGGCTGTACAACACTGGGCTCTCATTGGTAATAAATGCCTGGAATAGAAGAAAGGTTTCTTCCTCTAGTGGAGCAGGTGTTGGCCTGGATCTCATATCTTTTTCCCAGAAAGAATTTTTGTTTTAGTTCTTGTAGCATCCATTGAGCAAAATGAAGTTGGAAATACTTTAGCCTGGTTCAGTAGTTCTAGCCTAATGTAGAAATCTCAAATTCTTATCTGCCACTTTGTGACAGGCTGAATAAATGAATTAATGTAGGTAAACCATTTATGGAAGCACTTTGCATATTTAAGGAGTCCTTGAATAGTATTGTCATCATTATTATCATTATTATCATTAACATTATTATTCTCAACCTCTGTGTCAAGCTGTCAGCACCACTAAAAGAGAACAAAGACTCATAGGAGGGACTCTGCTGAGACTTCTTACATTATTTTTCTTTCAGTGAATAATAAATTATCACACACTTAGTGGATAATTACACCTATTTATTAGTTTAGAATTCTGTAGGTCAGACATCTGGCATAGCATGATTGGGTTATGTGCTCAGGTTGAAATCAAGGAATTGGCCATGCTTATCTGGAGAGTCCTCCTGGGGACCTCTTACAAGTTGGTTCCTGGTGTTGACAGAATTCAATTTCTTGTGCTTGTAAGAATGAAGTCTTATTTTCTTGCTAGATGTCAGCTAGGGACAGCTCTGAGCTTATATATGCTGCTCACGAGTTCTTATTCTATGTCCTCCTTCGTATTAAGGCCAGGAACAGAGAGTTTTCCTCATGTTCAAACCCTCTCACTTTTGTAATATTTTGACTATATCTGTAATCTTTTACAAAGCTCTATACTTTTTAAGGGCTCATGTGATTAGGCTAAGCCCACCCTATAATCAACTGATTATTGATTTTTTAAGGTCAACTGATTAGTATCTTAATCATATTTGAAAACTCCTTTCTCCATGTGAAGTATCATCATCATGCGAGTTAACATTAGACACCAAGATAGTGAGGCCCATCTTAGAATTTAATACCTCTCTTGGCAGGTCTTAAGAAACAGTAAAATAGAACCTATTTACAATCACATCAGTTAATAAAAGTATGGAAATAAGCCCACTTTGTCCCATTTATATCTCATTTCTAGCTTTCTCTGTACATAACTGAGCTCCAGTGTAAGTCCACTGATTTCCTGGAACAGGGGGGTTTTCATCTCCCCAAAAGGATGGTCTTACCAGTGCCTGAAGTCACCTATCCAACTGCATCAGCACATAGGATCACCTAGGAGCTATACAAATAAGATTCTAAAGAATTTTGATAAGATTGGATTAATTCTAAGTGAGGTTTCTGGTTCAGGTAACTAATTCATAAATAATGCAAAATAGATCCACTTATGTTCTATTTCTTTTATTCTTTCTTTCTTCCCTCTACAACTGCTCTGAATGTGGAACTTTATAAAGGTTTCACACCTGTCTCAAAGCCAAAAATGTGTTTTCTAATGGCTTGAATTCAAATTTGTCTATTTCATCTCTTTTTTCCCCTCTACATTGCCAGGGGATTGGCCTGGCATGAGTCAGCCATGTAGTTATCTCTTGGTACAAAGACCAGGTAGATTTGATGTCACTGAACTCCACACCACTGGTGTACCTACCCTCTGTCATCTGTATGGTCATAACTGGATGCCCCATGTCCCTGCCACATCTCCTAAACTACTAAAGTCACCTAAAGTCACAACAAAAAAGACCACTGGAGGAATCTCTTTTACTAAAGAGTGGAGCATTTATGTCTACCTCTGACCAAGTTGACAACCAAGCTGCAACCATCTGAGGAGGAAACCCATTCATCAGTGAACTTTTCCCTTCAAAATAAAAATGCACTGCACGAATGTGGGCATAAGGTGGTGTTCACAAGGCTTGACAATTGGTATATCACACACACCAATAATAAGCTCTCCAGCTTTTAACATGCCAGGGCAGGCTTCATTGTTGTTGAATCATTATGAAGCCAACGGTCTTCTTGGAAGGTAAGTAAAACACTCAGGATGACAAAAGGGCACAGGGACTTGATGGGTTGATTATTCCTGAAACAATAACTAACTGATGTGGAAATTTTCAACAGTTTAGAAATTCATTGAGCCATGCCAGTGCATACTTGTCTTAAAAGGAGAAACAAGATGGGCTTCATGGGAGGCTCAGTTGGATAAGCATCCGACTTTGGCTTACCTCAATCTCATCGTTCGCGGGTTTGGACCCCACATCAGGCTGTCTGCTGTCAGTACAGAGCCCACTTCAGATCCCCTGTCACCCACTGTCTCTGCCCCTCCCCCACTCTCTCCCTCTCATAAAGAAATTTAAAACATTTAAAAAAAGAAAATACTGTATTTTGTCAAATGCCTTTTCTGCATCTACTGACAAACATCTTATCCTTTCTTCTATTAATTATGATGTCTCACATTGACTGATTTACAAATATTGAACCAGCCCTCCAGCCCAGGAATGAATCCCACTTTGATCATAGTGAATAATTCTTTTAATTACTGTTGAATTCAATTTGCTAGTATCATGTTGAGGATTTTTGCATCCAGGTTCATCAGGGATACTGGCATTTAATTATCCTTTTTTATTGGAGTCTTTGTCTGGCTTTGGAATCAAGGTAATGCTGGCTTCACAAAATGGGTCTGGAAACTTTCTTTTAATTTCTATTTTCTTGAATACTTTGAGCAGAATAGGTATTAACTGTGTTTTAAATGTCTGGTAAATTCCCCTGGGATGCCACATGGCCCAGGACTCTTATTTGTTGGGATATTTTTGACAGAAGATTCAACTTTTTCACTGGTTATGGATCTGTTCAAATTTTCTATTTCTTCCCATTTGAGTTTTGGTAGTGTGTAAATTCCTAGGAATTTGTCAACTTCTTCCAGATTGTCCAGTTTGTTAGCATATAATTTTTCAAAGTATTCTTTAATAATTTTTTATATTTCTGTGGTGTTTGTTGTAATCTCTCCTCTTTAATTCATGATTTTATCTATTTGGGTTTTCCCTATTCTCTTTTTGAGAAATCTCCTAGGGGGTTATCAATTTTGCTTATTCTTTCAAAAAACCAGCTCCTGGATTCATTGATCTATTCTAATGTTTTGTTTTTGTTTTTGTTTTGGAATCTATATCATTTATTTCTGCTTTAATATTTATTATTTTCCCAATTCTTCTGGATTTGGGCTTTATTTGCTACTGTTTTCCTAGTCCATTTAGGTGTAAAAGGTTAGGTTGCGTATTTGGGACCTTTCTTGCTTCTTGAAATAGGCCTGAATTGCAATGTATTTTCTTCTTAGGACTGTCTTTGCTGCATCCAAAAGGGTTTGGACTGTCCTGTTTTCATTTTCATTTGCTTCCATGTATTTCTTAATTTCTTCTTTAATTTCCTGGTTAACCCACTCATTTTTTACTAGGCTGTTCTTTAACCTACACGTACTTGGTAGCTTTCCAAATTTTTCCTTGTGTTTAATTTCAAGTTTCATAGCACTATGATCTAAAAATATGCATTGTATGATCTCAATATTTTTGTACTTGTTCACGACTGTTTTGTGACCCAGAAAATATAGCATTCTTTCTTAAAAAAAACCCTCAAGAGTGTCAGGCTAGAAGAAACATACCTAAACATAAAAGCCATATATGAAAAGCCCACAGCTAACATAATCCTCAATAGGGAAAAACTGAGAGTTTTCCCCCTGAGATCAGGAACACGACAGGGATGTCCACTCTCACCACTATTGTTTAAGTCTGTGTTGGAAGTCCTAGCCTGAGAATTCAGACAACAAAATGAAATAAAAGGCATCGGAATTGCCAAAGAAGAAGTCAAACTTTCACTCTTCATAGATGACATGATCCTCTACATGGAAAACCCCAAAGATTGCACCAAAAAAACTGTTAGAACTGATACATTAATTTAGCAAAGTTGCAGGATATAAAATCAATATACAGAAATCAGTAGATTTTCTATACCCAATAATGAAACAACAGAACAAGATATGAAGGAATCGATCCCATTTACAATTGCACTAAAAACAATAAAATAACCAAAGAGGTATAAACATAACCAAGTGGTAAAAGATCTGTACATTGAAAAGTATAGAATGTTTATGAAAGAAATTGAAGAAGACATAAGGAAATGGAAAAACCTTCCATGCTCATGGATCAGAAGAACCAATATTGTTAAAATGTCAATACTACCCAAAGCAATATACACATTCAATGCAATCACTATCAGAATAGCACCACTATTGTTCACAGAGCTAAAACAAACAACCTTAAAATTTGTATGGAACCACAAAAGACCCCAAATAGCCAAAGTAATGTTGAAAAAGAAAAACAAAGTGAGAGGCATCACAATACCAGACTTCAAGCTGTATTACAAAGCTGTAATCATCAAGACAGTATGGTGTTGGCACAAGAACAGACACATAGATCAATGGAATAGAACAAAAAACCCATAAATGGACCTACAGATATATGGTCAACTAATCTTTGACAAACCAGGAAAGAGTACCCAATGGAAAAAATACAGTCTCTAGCAAATGGTGCTGGGAGAACTAGACAGCAGCATGCAAAAGAATGAAACTGTACCACTTTCTTACACCCTACACAAAATAAATTCAAAATGGATGAAAGGCCTGAATGTGAGAAAGGAAACCATCAAAATCGTACAGGATAAAACAGACAGCAACCTTTTTGACCTCAGCCACAGCAACTTCTTACTTGACATGTCTCCATAAGCAAGGGAAATAAAAGCAAAAATGAACTACTGGGACCTCATCAAGATAAAAAGCTTCTGCACTGCAAAGGAAACAATCAACACAACTAAAAGGCAACCAAAGGAATGGGAGAAGATATTTGCAAATGATTAGGGTTAGGATCAAAAATCTATTGAAAACTTACCAAACTCAACACCTGAAAACCAAATAATCTTGTGACTAAATGGGCAGAAGACATGAATAGACACTTTTCCAAAGACATCCAGGAGGCAAACAGACATGAAAGATGCTCAACATTGCTCATCATCAGGGAAATACAAGTCAAACCACCTTGAGATATCACTTCACACCTGTCAGAATGCCTAAAATTAATAACTCATGAAACAACACATGTTGGTGAGGGTGTGGACAAATGGGAAGCCTATTGCACTGTTGGTGGGAATGCAAACTGGTTCAGCCACTCTAGACAACTGTATGGAGTTTACTCAGAAAGTTAAAAATAGGGTTCCGGAAGATGGCGGCATAGGAGGACGCGGGGCTCACAGCGCGTCCTGCCGATCACTTAGATTCCACCTACACCTGCCTAAAGAACCCAGAAAACCGCCAGAGGATTAGCAGAAGGGAGTCTCCGGAGTCAAGCGCAGACTAGAGGCCCACGGAAGAGGGTAGGAAGGGCCGCGAGGCGGTGCGCACTCCACGGACTGGCGGGAGGGAGCCGGGGCAGAGGGGCGGCTCGCCGGCCAAGCAGAGCCCCCGAGTCTGGCTGGCAAAAGCGGAGGGGCTGGACAGACTGTGTTCCGACAGCAAGCGCGACTTAGCGTCTGGGAGGTCATAAGTTAACAGCTCTGCTCAGAAAGCGGGTAGGCTGGAGGACAAAGGGAGGGAGAGCTGCTGAGCCCCTGGACGGCAGAGCTCAGCTTGGCGGGGAACAAAGGCGCCAGCGCCATCTCCCCCGCCCATCCCCCAGCCAAAATCCCAAAGGGAACCAGTTCCTGCCAGGGAACTTGCTCGCTCCGCGCAAACACCCAACTCTGTGCTTCTGCGGAGCCAAACCTCCGGCAGCGGATCTGACTCCCTCCCGCTGCCACAGGGCTCCTCCTGAAGTGGATCACCTAAGGAGAAGCGAGCTAAGCCTGCCCCTCCAGCCCCCGTGCACCTTGCCTACCCACCCCAGCTAATACACCAGATCCCCAGCACCACAAGCCTGGCAGTGTGCAAGTAGCCCAGACGGGCCACGCCACCCCACAGTGAATCCCGCCCCTAGGAGAGGGGAAGAGAAGGCACACACCAGTCTGACTGTGGCCCCAGCAGTGGGCTGGGGGCAGACATCGGGTCGGACTGCGGACCCGCCCACTAACTCCAGTTATACACCACAGCACAGGGGAAGTGCCCTGCAGGTCCTCACCACGCCAGGGACTCTCCAAAATGACCAAACGGAAGAATTCCCCTCAGAAGAATCTCCAGGAAAGAACAACAGCTAATGAACTGATCAAAAAGGATTTAAATAATATAACAGAAAGTGAATTTAGAATAATAGTCATAAAATTAATGGCTGGGCTTGAAAACAGTATACAGGACAGCAGAGAATCTCTTGCCACAAAGATCGAGGGACTAAGGAACAGTCACGAGGAGCTGAAAAACGCTTTAAACGAAATGCAAAACAAAATGGAAACCACGATGGCTCGGCTTGAAGAGGCAGAGGAGAGAATAGGTGAACTAGAAGATAAAGTTATGGAGAAAGAGGAAGCTGAAAGAAAGAGAGATAAAAAAATCCAGGAGTATGAGGGGAAAATTAGAGAACTAAGTGATACACTAAAAAAAAATAATATACGCATAATTGGTATCCCAGAGGAGGAAGAGAGAAGGAAAGGTGCTGAAGGGGTACTTGAAGAAATTATAGCTGAGAACTTCCCTGAACTGGGGAAGGAAAAAGGCATTGAAATCCAAGAGGCACAGACAACTCCCTTCAGACGTAACTTGAATCGATCTTCTGCACGACATATCATAGTGAAACTGGCAAAATACAAGGATAAAGAGAAAATTCTGAAAGCAGCAAGGGATAAACGTGCCCTCACATATAAAGGGAGACCTATAAGACTCGTGACTGATCTCTCCTTTGAAACTTGGCAGGCCAGAAAGGCTTGGCACGATATCTACAGTGTGCTAAACAGAAAAAATATGCAGCCGAGAATCCTTTATCCAGCAAGTCTGTCATTTAGAATAGAAGGAGAGATAAAGGTCTTCCCAAACAAACAAAAACTGAAGGAATTTGTCACCACGAAACCAGCCCTACAAGAGATCCTAAGGGGGATCCTGTGAGACAAAGTACCAGAGACATCACTACAAGCATAAAACATACAGACATCACAATGACTCTAAACCCATATCTTTCTATAATAACACTGAATGTAAATGGATTAAATGCGCCAACTAAAAGACATAGGGTATCAGAATGGATAAAAAAACAAGACCCATCTATTTGCTGTCTACAAGAGACTCATTTTAGATCTGAGGACACCTTTAGATTGAGAGTGAGGGGATGGAGAACTATTTATCATGCTCCTGGAAGCCAAAAGAAAGCTGGAGTAGCCATACTTATATCAGACAAACTAGACTTTAAATTAAAGGCTGTAACAAGAGATGAAGAAGGGCATTATATAATAATCACAGGGTCTATCCACCAGGAAGAGCTAACTATTATAAATGTCTATGCGCCAAATACCCGAGCCCCCAGATATATAAAACAATTACTCATAAACATAAGCAACCTTATTGATAAGAATGTGGTCATTGCAGGGGACTTTAACACCCCACTTACAGAAATGGATAGATCATCTAGACACACGGTCAATAAAGAAACAAGGGCCCTGAATGATACATTGGATCAGATGGACTTGACAGATATATTTAGAACTCTGCATCCCAAAGCAACAGAATATACTTTCTTCTCGAGTGCACATGGAACATTCTCCAAGATAGATCATATACTGGGTCACAAAACAGCCCTTCATAAGTTTACAAGAATTGAAATTATACCATGCATACTTTCAGACCACAATGCTATGAAGCTTGAAATCAACCACAGGAAAAAGTCTGGAAAACCTCCAAAAGCATGGAGGTTAAAGAACACCCTACTAACGAATGAGTGGGTCAACCAGGCAATTAGAGAAGAAATTAAAATATACATGGAAACAAACGAAAATGAAAATACAACAATCCAAACGCTTTGGGATGCAGCGAAGGCAGTCCTGAGAGGAAAATACATTGCAATCCAGGCCTATCTCAAGAAACAAGAAAAATCCCAAATACAAAATCTAACAGCACACCTAAAGGAAATAGAAGCAGAACAGCAAAGGCAGCCTAAACCCAGCAGAAGAAGAGAAATAATAAAGATCACAGCAGAAATAAACAATATAGAATCTAAAAAAACTGTAGAGCAGATCAACGAAACCAAGAGTTGGTTTTTTGAAAAAATAAACAAAATTGACAAACCTCTAGCCAGGCTTCTCAAAAAGAAAAGGGAGATGACCCAAATAGATAAAATCATGAATGAAAATGGAATGATTACAACCAATCCCTCAGAGATACAAACAATTATCAGGGAATACTATGAAAAATTATATGCCAACAAATTGGACAACCTGGAAGAAATGGACAAATTTCTAAACACCCACACTCTTCCAAAACTCAATCAGGAGGAAATAGAAAGCTTGAACAGACCCATAACCAGCGAAGAAATTGAATCGGTTATCAAAAATCTCCCAACAAATAAGAGTCCAGGACCAGATGGCTTCCCAGGGGAGTTCTACCAGACGTTTAAAGCAGAGATAATACCTATCTTTCTCAAGCTATTCCAAGAAATAGGAAGGGAAGGAAAACTTCCAGACTCATTCTATGAAGCCAGTATTACTTTGATTCCTAAACCCGACAGAGACCCAGTAAAAAAAGAGAACTACAGACCAATATCCTTGATGAATATGGATGCAAAAATTCTCAATAAGATACTAGCAAATCGAATTCAACAGCATATAAAAAGAATTATTCACCATGATCAAGTGGGATTCATTCCTGGGATGCAGGGCTGGTTCAACATTCGCAAATCGATCAACGTGCTACATCACATTAACAAAAAAAAAAGAGAAGAACCATATGATCCTGTCAATCGATGCAGAAAAGGGCTTTGACAAAATCCAGCACCTTTTCTTAATAAAAACCCTTGAGAAAGTCGGGATAGAAGGAACATACTTAAAGATCATAAAAGCCATTTATGAAAAGCCCACAGCTAACATCATCCTCAACGGGGAAAAACTGACAGCTTTTTCCCTGAGATCATGAACACAACAGGGATGCCCACTCTCACCGCTGTTGTTTAACATAGTGCTGGAAGTTCTAGCATCAGCAATCAGACAACAAAAGGAAATCAAAGGCATCAAAATTGGCAAAGATGAAGTCAAGCTTTCGCTTTTTGCAGATGACATGATATTATATATGGAAAATCCGATAGACTCCACCAAAAGTCTGCTAGAACTGATACATGAATTCAGCAAAGTGGTAGGATACAAAATCAATGTAAGATCAGTTGCATACTTATACACTAACAATGAAGCAACAGAAAGACAAATGAAGAAACTGATCCCATTCACAATTGCACCAAGAAGCATAAAATACCTAGGAATAAATCTAACCAAAGATGTAAAAGATCTGTATGCTGAAAACTATAGAAAGCTTATGCAGGTAATTGAAGAAGATATAAAGAAATGGAAAGACATTCCCTGCTCATGGATTGGAAGAATAAATATTGTCAAAATGTCAATACTACCCAAAGCTATCTACACATTCAATGCAATCCCAATCAAAATTGCACCAGCATTCTTCTCGAAACTAGAACAAGCAATCCTGAAATTCATATGGAACCACAAAAGGCCCCGAATAGCCAAAGTAATTTTGAAGAAGAAGACCAAAGCAGGAGGCATCACAATCCCAGACTTTAGCCTCTACTACAAAGCTGTCATCATCAAGACAGCATGGTATTGGCATAAAAACAGACACATAGACCAATGGAATAGAATAGAAACCCCAGAACTAGACCCACAAACGTATGGCCAACTCATCTTTGACAAAGCAGGAAAGAACATCCAATGGAAAAAAGACAATCTCTTTAACAAATGGTGCTGGGAGAACTGGACAGCAACATGCAGAAGGTTGAAACTAGACCACTTTCTCACACCATTCACAAAAATAAACTCAAAATGGATAAAGGACCTGAATGTGAGACAGGAAACCATCAAAACCTTAGAGGAGAAAGCAGGAAAAGACCTCTCTGACCTCAGCCGTAGCAATCTCTTACTCGGCACATCCCCAAAGGCAAGGGAATTAAAAGCAAAAGTGAATTACTGGGACCTTATGAAGATAAAAAGCTTCTGCACAGCAAAGGAAACAACCAACAAAACTAAAAGGCAACCAACGGAATGGGAAAAGATATTTGCAAATGACACATCGGACAAAGGGCTAGTATCCAAAATCTATAAAGAGCTCATCAAACTCCACACCCGAAAAACAAATAACCCAGTGAAGAAATGGGCAGAAAACATGAATAGACACTTCTCTAAAGAATACATCCGGATGGCCAACAGGCACATGAAAAGATGTTCCACGTCGCTCCTTATCAGGGAAATACAAATCAAAACCACACTCAGATACCACCTCACGCCAGTCAGAGTGGCCAAAATGAACAAATCAGGAGACTATAGATGCTGGAGAGGATGTGGAGAAACAGGAACCCTCTTGCACTGTTGGTGGGAATGCAAATTGGTGCAGCCGCTCTGGAAAGCAGTGTGGAGGTTCCTCAGAAAATTAAAAAGAGACCTACCCTATGACCCAGCAATAGCACTGCTAGGAATTTATCCAAGGGATACAGGAGTACTGATGCATAGGGGCACCTGTACCCCAATGTTTATAGCGGCACTCTTAACAATAGCCAAATTATGGAAAGAGCCTAAATGTCCATCAACTGATGAATGGATAAAGAAATTGTGGTTTATATACACAATGGAATACTACGTGGCAATGAGAAAAAATGAAATATGGCCTTTTGTAGCAACATGGATGGAACTGGAGAGTGTGATGCTAAGTGAAATAAGCCATACAGAGAAAGATAGATACCATATGGTTTCACTCTTATGTGGATCCTGAGAAACATAACAGAAACCCATGGGGGAGGGGAAGGAAAAAAAAAAAAAAAAAAAAAAGAGGTTAGAGTGGGAGAGAGCCAAAGCATAAGAGACTGTTAAAAGCTGAGAACAAACTGAGGGTTGATGGGGGGTGGAGGGAGGGCAGGGTGGGAGGGTGGGCAGGGTGGGTGATGGGTATTGAGGAGGGCACCTTTTGGGATGAGCACTGGGTGTTGTATGGAAACCAATTTGACAGTAAATTTCATATATTAAAAAATAAAAAATAAATAAATAAAAAAAAAAATAAAGTTAAAAATAGAGCTACTCTATGACCCAGCTATTGCATTACTAGGAATTTATCCAAAAGACATAAAAATGCTGATTGGAAGAGGCACATGCATCATAATATTTATAGCAGTAGTAATAGCCAAATTATGGGAAGAGCCCAAATGTCAATCAACAGATTAATGGATTAAGATGTGATATATATATATATATATATATATATATATATATCCATATATCTTAATATATATATACCACATCTTCTTAATATATATTATACATGGCACAAAAACACACATAGACCAATGGAATAGAATAGAAACCCCAGAACTAGACCCACAAACGTATGGTCAACTCATCTTTGACAAAGCAGGAAAGAACATCCAATGGAAAAAAGACAGTCCCTTTAACAAATGGTGCTGGGAGAACTGGACAGCAACATGCAGAAGGCTGAAACTAGACCACTTTCTCACACCATTCACAAAAATAGATACTATATGGTTTCACTCTTATGTGGATCCTGAGAAACTTAACAGAAACCCATGGGGGAGGGGAAGGGAAAAAAAAAAAAAAAAAAAAGAGGTTAGAGTGGGAGAGAGCCAAAGCATAAGAGACTGTTAAAAACTGAGAACAAACTGAGGGTTGATGGGCGGTGGGAGGGAGGGGAGGGTGGGTGATGGGTATTGAGGAGGGCACCTTTTGGGATGAGCTCTGGGTGTTGTATGGAAACCAATTTGACAATAAATTTCATATATTGGAAAAATATATATATATTATACATATTAATATATATTTATATATAATGGAATACTACTCAGCGATGAATAAGAATGAAATTTTCCCATTTACAACAAAGTGGATAGAATTGGAGGGTATTTTGCTAAGCAAAATAAATCAGTCAGAGAAAGACAGATGTCACATAATTTCACTCATATGTGGAATTTGAAAAACTTAACAGACGAACATAGTGGAAAGGAAGGAAAAATAAGACAAGAGAGAGGGAGGCAAAACATAAGAGACTCTTAAATATAGAGAACAAGCTGAGGGTTTACGGGGGTGGGGCGTGGAAGGGTGGGTTATATGGGTGATGAGCATTAAGAAGGGCACTCTTTGGGATAAGCACTGGGTGTCAAGTGTAAGAGATGAACCACTGAATTCTACTCCTGAAGCTAAGAGTACACTGTATGTTAAGTAACCTGAGAATTAAGAAAGAAAAAGAAGGAAGAAAGAAAGAAAGAAAGAGGAAAGAAAAAGGAGAAAGATAATAGGACCTATTCTTGCCATGTTTGTTGCCTTTTATTTCACCTTTCATTTCCATGCCTAGTTGGATATGTCTTTCTTTGTGTCATCTTGAAGAATGCTATTTTTCAGTACAACATTTTTATGTAATAAACACTTATGAGATATTAATTGGTACTCAGCTATAAGCTGTCAGGAAAAAATACAATGATTGCTAGGGAAGATGAAGTGTTCTAGATAAGAAAGAAATGCTGGGAATAGAATTTGGAGGCCACACAAGAGAACACCGACCTCCACAATATCACAAAAGTCATTGATGGTCATTGTAAGTGAATGTTGCTAAATTCTGGCTCACACTTACTATGGATGTCTCACTTTATCCTGCACCCAAGACCCTCAACACCCTTTTAATTCTCCTCTTGCTTGTCATTGGTCTTCTGGACTGAACAGATGTAGTTTGGGCAGATGTAAAGATGGGGAAAATGTAATGCAGTGAGCATGGACCCTTAAAACACGTTGTGTGTGCAATACTGTAATGTGTGACTTTAAGTTCAGAGAACTGTTCCTTGTTGATTTTCAGGGAGGAATGTGGAAAGCTTATAAATAACAACCACAAAGCAGTCAAAATCTAGTGCAAAAATGAATGACAAATTTCTCCTGTTCTCATCGCATATCCTTTTGACAGCTCAGAATTAACTAGGCAATGTAAAGTTTTGAAATTTGGGCAAATGGTATGGGTGTGCGTGTGCGTGTGTGTGTGTGTGTGTGTGTAAGTCTTACACTCAGGTGTCTGTTTTCAACAAAAATCTAACAGTACTTGGTTGATTTTTTTTTCATTTGATGCAAATGAGACCTGGGCATATTTCAAACATCATAGAATATTTAACATTGTTACAACAAGGTGTATATTTAGTCCAGGATTTGAAATATAGCTTAAGAAACAGTGGTCCACTGGATTGTCCTTTGACTCTCTGGTGTTGTTAGAGAAGAGCTCTCTCCACATTCCAATACTTCCATGATATGAGAGACAGAGTTGTCCTTGAGGGTTAGATAGCATGGCAAAAGGGGGTTACACCATCTTTTTTTCCAGTATGGGAAGAAATTCCCTGATCCAGTGAACTGTTTCCAGTTATAGATTGGTGTGTTTGTCTGCTCAGGCTCCTGTAACAAAATACCTTGGACTAGATGGCTAAAACAACAGAAATTTATTTTCTCATAGTTCTGGAGGCTAGAAAGTCCAAGATCATGGTGCTGGCCAAATAAGTTTCCAGTGAGGGCACTTATCTTGGCTTTCAGATGACCACCTGTTTCCTCACGTGGCAAAGAGAGAGAGAGCAGGCTCTCTGGTGTCTATTATTATTAGGGCATTAATCCAATTCGAGGACCCTATCCTCATGACCTCATCTAAACCTAACTATTCCCCAAAATCCCATCTCTAAATACAATCACATTGGGGTTTAAGATTTCAACATATAAATTTGAGAGGGACACAATTCAGTCCATAGCAGTTAGTGCAGATCCATGATTTGCAATCCCATTGTATTATCTTAAAATTCCCATTGTATTTTCAAAAGCTACACTATGGTCTGAATATATGTGTTTTCCCAGATTCATAGGTTGAAATCCTAACCCCTAATATTGATGGTATTAGTAGACAGAATCTTTGAAAGTACTTAAGTCATGAAGGTGAAACCCTTGTGAATGAGATTAGTTCTTTTATAAAAAGAGGTTCTAGAGATATCTTTAGCCTACAACGTGGGTACACAATAAGAAGACACTATGATCTAGAGAGGGGGGTTTCACCATGAAGGTGACTGTGCTGGCATCATGGTATTGGATTTTCCAACCTCCAGAACTCTGAGCAATATACTTTTGTTTTTTTAAAAGCTATCCAGTCTGTGGTGTTTATTTTAGCAACCCAAGCTGACTAAGATAGGCTACCATAAGAATGTTCCATAAAATAGGTGGCCCAAACCACAAAAATGTATTGTTTCACAGTTTTGAAAGCTGTAAGTCCGAAATCAAGGTATTGGCAAGATTGGCTCCTTCTCAGGGATATGGAGGAGGAATCTATTCTAGGCCTCTCTGCTTGGCTTGCTAATGGCCATTTTCCCTGTATCTCTTCATATTGGCTTTCTTCTGTGTATGTCTCTGTGTCCACATTTCCCCTTTTATGAGGACACCTGTCATTGGATTCGGGTCTACCTAATATCTTATTTTAACTTTATTACCTTTGTAAAGATTTTATTTCCAAATGAAGTCACGTTCAGAGGCACTGGAGATTAGGACTTCAACATATGAAATTTGGAAAAACAATTGAACTCATAACACCCATAACACCCATGCTTCCTTTTTACAACAAATACTCAATGTCTCTTACTTTCCTGAAATAAAATCTGTAAATAATATACTTATTTACATAGAAAAAATTTCCAAAAAAACCCTAGCATAATGCTCTGTCACATCAAGGAAAAAGAAATATGAAAGTAATTTAAAATAGAATAATAAATATTTCACTTCCACCTTGTGCTTTTTTAAAAATATTTTTTAACATATATTCGTTCTTGAGACACAGAGAGATGGAGCATGAGCTGGCGAGGGACAGAGACAGAGGGAGACACAGAATCTGAAGTAGACTCCAGGCTCTGAGCTATCAGCACAGAGCCTGATGCAGAGCTCCAACTCACAAACCGTGAAATAATGACTTGAGATGAAATCGGATGCTTAACTGACTGAGCCACCCAAGAACCCTACTTCTACCTTGTGCTTTAATTATTCCTAGGAACTACTGAGCTATCTTGGAGCTTCCAGAATGGCATATGTGGGTGAGTGTGTGTTTGTGTGTGTGTAAAAGAGAGAGAGAGAAAGTAAAAATGAAAGTGGTATGTGGTTATATGAGTGTGTATATGTATGTGAACAAGTGTGCACAAATGTACATGTATGTGTGAGTGTGGTATGTGTGTGTACATGAGTGAGCACATATATGAATGTGTGTATGCATTTGTGACTGTTGTGTTTGTATGTATATGAACGTGTATTTGTGAATGTGGTGGTATGTGTGTTTGTGTGTATGTGTGTGTGGGGAAAAAACAGAGATACCCTGTTCACTAGACTGTGATGGTTGTACTTTTTTATTATCTTCACGTCCTTGTCACACTCATGTCAAGAAAGCATGTTAAAAATACCTCCTCATCTAGGACTCATTAGATAGGGATGATAAACACTCTGCTCACAGACAGTACTCATGGTTATTAATCATTCTGGGGCCAGTGAGCTCTTGTACCTCCAACTAGGCAGAGGAGATCCCTTTTGCCTTCAAAAAACATAGATGCTGTTCCTCCTCTGCACCAGAGGTGGTTCCATGCATTGAAGTGATATAAATAAATCAGGCACACACTCCTGTCCTCATAAAAATCCAAAGCCTATGAAAGAAGGCACACATGTAAAATACTACAATGCATTTGTCAGGGGTCATAACTCAGATGTGTACAAAATGCAACAGCAATAGAGAGGACAGAACAAAACCTATGCGGAGGAGTAAGGGAAGGCCTTGGGAAGAAGATTCGAATTCTAAGCAGACAATCATGGCAAAACAAGAATCATGCCAGGAGCACTGAACATTTCTGTTTACTCCAGTGAGGGGAGGAGAGCTTGTTCAAGCCTGGAAGTGTAGGTGGGAGAAGCTGCACTAGACCTAGGGTGGTCTTGCTTACCAGGAGACATTTTTGCCATGGGAAATGAGGAATCATTAAGGTTTTTTTAAATGTTTTATTTATTTTTTAGAGAGACAGCATGAGTTGGGGAGGGGCAGTGAGGGAGGGAGACAGAGGATCTGAAGCGAGCTCCATGCTGACAGCAGTGAGCCCAAGGTGGGGCTCGAGCTCACAAACCATGAGATCATGACCTGAGCCGATGTTAATGAAAGAAATGACAAAAAATTTTTTAGGGAGAAAAATAATTCTTGAAACTGTGTTTGTACTATACAAGCAGGAAGGTTTGAATAATTATAAAGAGAAATTAGGAGGCTACCTCAGAGTCTAGAGGAGACCTGGGAGGGTCTGAGCTAAGACAAGAATGATAGGGTTGAGCAGATGGGGACAGATAAAGACTACATATACTGATGATTAAATAAAGGACAAATGGGATATGAGATGACTCTGATATGTTTTGCCTACATGTATAAAGAAATTAAAATATTTTTACCCAAAGGAAGGGATAGTGAGAAGAGATAATGATTTATTATAAAAAAAATAATGAATTTTGTTTCATTCATTGAAATAGGAATGGAAATACAGAGCACAAATCAGACCTGGAATTCAGATAAATGGGGCTAGAATATAAATCTGGAAGGCATAAACTCATGAGAAACAGAAGATTCTATCAGGGAAGAGCATATAGGATATCACTTGTAAATACATCTCATTTTCATTTGAATACCAGCTATGACATAATTATTCACATAATTATGCCTGAAAAATATAGTTTGAGCACACATCCATAGCACTAGGATTTGATATTATTTTGTATGCTTCATAGAACACTGATTAAAATCAGTTTGGCAAATTTTGATTAGTGCACATTCCATAATCCCTGTCGGAAGAGAAAGAAGGAATCTCTGTTCAATGATGTGTCCCATATGCATAGATCTCATATGGTAGATATTCAGGAAACACTGGTTGGTTGAAATGATTACCTTCAGAAAGCCTGTAGAACTTGAGAAACTCCATGACTTTACACACACATGTTGTGCCTGCACACAAACACAAACATACAGGCACACATGCATGCACACACACTTGCAAAGTTATTAAATTAAAATCCTCTAAAAGGAGCCCCTATAATGTATAGTCTGGACCAAATGTTTTCCAAACTGTTTCTTTTGTAGTTATTTTGGATAGATTCAGAAAATTCCCTGGTAACAAAATTCAGTACATTTATTTAATACTAATTTTTAAGAGTCTCTAATGCATCGATCATCTCCAAGAGGGAAGAAAAATGTGCGTGGTGTCCAAAATGTACCTGTGATAAACACACAATCTGTCTTCTTTCCTTTTCATGCTAATCCCTTATTCTTTCCCTGATTCCCTTCTCCAAAGGGATCTCCTAAACCAGTCGGTGAAGGAAAGAAACATTCTGGGAGCTGTAGTCTTCCAGGCATAGCTGGAGCATACCTGTGTTGGAATACTACAGTTCCCTGGAGGTCCTCAAGCTCAGTTTGGGCCACTTCCTCCCTCATTGGGATGCCTCCTCAGTAGTATTCATTATCGGTGACAACTCAGAAGGAATAGGGGAGCCTACAGAATTCAATCAGCAAAAGCCCAGCTTTGCAAAAGACTGTTTTTTTTCCTTATCACCTTACCCAGTTTGAGACCAGCCATCCCATAAGTCTTCAGTAATGAAATCTAATATTTTTTAAAAATTCTATTTTGAAAAATTAAGATGGTATATCCCATGAAAATAGAAAAATACACAATGTGTAGTTTTCTTGCTGTTTTATAAGGAAGGAAAAATTTTGTTATTGAGATTTCTACATTTTGTCCAGGGTGGTACAGGGAGGGGGGTATTAGATAAACTGGTTTAAAATAATGAAAAAAATGAGGAATAAGGAATGGCTATGTGGGCTCCAGCTCTAGGAAAATTAACCCATTTATGTGAGTCATATATAAAAGGTACCTACATTGTGCTGGTGTGTTATATGGGTTATGACAATGAGGACTCTAAGATTTCTAAACACATACACATACATAGTGAGCCGTGTTGTGTTGTAATCAACTCAATATAAAGTTTGTGTGAAGTTCAATTAAAATAATTGAATGTTTTCAAATTCTTGCCAGATTCTCTCAGTAGAAAGTGAAGTATTCCCCTGGAGTATATGAAGGTGCTAGTGACTTTGATTTTGTACCTTTTCTATAGCTGCACATGTATCTGTCTTTTAAAATACTCAATACATTTGAGGGGCATCTCTGTGGCTCAGTTGGTTAAGCATCCAACTTTGGCTCAGGTCATGATCTCACAGCTTGTGGGTTCAAGCCCCATGTCAGACTTTGTGCTGACAACTCAGAGCCTGGAGCCTGCTTTCAATTCTGTGTCTCCCTCTCTCACCCCACCCCTGCTCATGCTCACTCACTTTCTCTCTCTTTCTCTCTCAAAAATAAGTAAACATTAAAATTTTTTTAAAATATTCAATACATTTGAAAGGTGATTTTGCAAATTCAACCTGCTATCAGGCATTTTGCACTGGAAATAGGCTGAACGGATGTTTGGTTCATAAACAGAGATTCTGGAAAAATTCTGCCTCCTCCATGAGAAGAACATAGCTATTTTCTGGCAGACATAGGCATTTGGGGGTGGATGTTCATAAGTTTGACAAAAACATATCTTTTGCAACTTCCTTCCCTGCTGTCATTCTTTTCATTTTTAATCCACTGCATATGCTTCCTTAAAATATGAAAATACATAAGTTATTCATATACCCAAGAGTAGAACATAGCCATTTAATCACATCAGTACCTTTGAAATCACAAAATCCCTCAAACTATTTTAAGTTCATGATGGCAACAATATTATTCTTCTTTTCCCCTATAATTTTGTAGCTTTTGGCCAACATTTCCTCTTGTCCTTCATCCTCCCCAGCCCCTGGTAACTACCATTCTATTCACTGATTCTATGAGTTTGACTGTTTTTTAAATAAATCACCTATAAGTAACATCATACAGTATTTGTCTCACTCTGTCTAGTTTATTTTACCTAGGATAATGCTCTCCAGACCCATTCATGTTGTCACAAATGGCAATATTTCTTTCTTTCTCATTGTTGAATAATATTCCAGTGTGTGTGTGTGTGTGTGTGTGTGTGTGTGTGTGTCACACTTTACCCATTCATCCATTGATGGACATTTAAGGTATTTCCATATCTTGCCTGCTGTGAATAATGCTACAATAAACATGGTGTGCAGATATCTCTTTGAAATCCTGATTTCATTTCTTCTGAAAACTTGCCCCAAAGTAGGATTACTGGATCATATGGTAGTTTTATTTTTAATTTTTTCAGGAACCTCCATACTGTTTTCAACAGTGGCTACACCAATTTACATTCTCACTGATAGTGCACAAGAGTTCCTTCTTTTTCTCCACACACTTACCAACACATACTATGTCTTGTTTTACTGGTGACATCCTTTTTTTTTTTTTTTTTTTTTTTGCCTACTGTCCAATTTTCTTTGTTTTAATTCCAGTGTAGTTAACATACAGTTTTACATTGGATTCAGTGGTACAATATTCAACACTTCCATATATTACTAAGTGCTCATCAAGATAAGTGTACTCTTAATCCCCTTCACCTCTTTCACCAATTCCTCCACCCACTACCCCTCTGATAACCATCAGTTTGTTTTCTATAGTTGAGAGTTTGTTCTTTGGTTTGTCTTTATTTTTACTTCCTTTGTTAATTTGTTTTGTTTCTTAAATTCCACATATGAGTGAAATCATATGGTATTTGTCTTTCTCCGACTGGCTCATACTGCTTCATATTGCTTCATATAATACTCCTGAGATCCTTCCTCCCATGTTTTTGTTGCAAATAGCATGAATTCATTCTTTATGGCTGAATTATATATACATAATGTGATGTGTATCACATGTTCTACATTCATCCATCTATTAATGGGCATTTAGGCTGCTTCCATAATTTGGCCATTATAAATAATACTACAATAAACATAGGGTGCAGCCCTTCAAAATAGTAATTTTGTACTGGTGTTTTTGTAATTAGTGTTTCACTGGGTAAATACCCAGTAGTGCCATTACTAGATCATAGGGTAGTTCTACTTTTAACTTTTTGAGGAAACTTCATACCGTCTTCCACAGTGGCTGCAACAGTTTACATGCCCACCAAAAATGCACAAGAGTTCCTTTTTCTCCACATTCTCACCAACACATGTTGTTTCTTGAGTTTTTTATTTTAGCCATTCTGACAGGTGTGAGGTAATATCTCATCAATCTTTAGATGAGTGATGCTGAGCATCTTTTCATGTGTTAGTGGCTATCTGTATGTCTTCTTTGGAGAAATGTCTGATCATGTCTTCTGCCCATTTTAAAAATTGGATTATGTGATTTTTTTGATGTTGAATTATATAAGGTCTTTATATATTTTGATACCAACCCTTTATCAGTTATGTAATTTTCAAAGATTTTCTCCCATTCAGTAGACTGTCCTTTAGTTTTGTTGGTTGCTTTCTTTGCTGTGCAGAAGATTTTTATTTTGATGAAGTCCTAATAGTTCATTTTTGCTTCTGTTTCCCTTGCCTCAGGAGACATATCTAGAAAAATGTCATCCAGTGTCAGATAATGTACTGTTTGTGCTCTTTTCTAGGATTTTTATGGTTTTAGTTCTCACATTTAGGACCTTAACTCATTTTGAGTGTATGGTGTAAGAATACATATTCTTGGCTTTGTTTCTGGGATTTATATTCTGTTCTATTCAACTATGTGTCTGTTTTTGTGCCAGTATGATACCGTTTTTTGTCTTTGTTTGTTTTCTTTTTTCTTTTTTTCTTTTTTTTTTTTTTTACTTTTATTTTAAGTAGGTTTACACCCAACTTGGGGCTTGAACTCATAATCCTGAGATTAAGAGTCACATGCTCTACTGACTGTGCAAGCTGGGCATTCCAATACCATACTGTTTTGTAATATAACTTGTAGTCTGGAATTGTGGGGACACCTGAGTGTCTCAGTTAAGCATCTGACTCTTGATTTTGGTTCAGGTCATGATCTTAGAGTTTGTGAGATTGAGTCCCCAGTCAGGATCCACACTCTCAGCTTGGGATTCTCTCACTGTTTCTCTACTTCTCCCCTACTCGTGCTTTCTCCTTCTCTCTCTCTCTCTCTCTCTCTCTCTCTCTCTCTCAAACAAAATAATCTTAAAAAAAAAGAAAAAAGCTGTTGGTATTTTGATATGGATTGCATTAAATCTGTAGATCACTTTGGGTAGTACAGACAATTAGTGATATTTTTCTTCCCGATCCATGTGCATGGAATGTCTATTTGTTGATGTTGTTTTTAATTTCTTTCATTAATTTTTTTATAGTTTTCAGAGAACAGATCTTTCACCTCATAGTTTAAATTTACTCCTAGATATCTTATTATTTTTGGTGTAATTGTAAATGGGATTGTTTTCCTAATCTCTCTTTCTGCTGATCCATTATTAGTGTATACAAATGCAATGGAATTATGCATGTTGATTTTGTATCCTGACTTAGTGTTTGGTAGAATCTTTAGGGTTTTCTATATAGATTATCATGTCATCTGCAAATAGTGAAACTTTTACTTCTTTCCTGATTTCAATGACTTTTCTTTTTGTTGCCTGACAGCTAAGGCTAGGACTTCCAGTACTATTTTGAATAAAAGTAGTAAGAGTGGACATCCTTGCCTTGTTCCTGACCTTAGAAGAAAAGCTCTCAGTTTTCCCCCATTGAGTATGATGTTGGCTGCAGGTTTTTCATGTATGACTTTTATTATGTTGAGGTATGTTTCCTATAAACCTACTTTGTTGAACGTTTTTATCATGAATGGATGTTATACTTTGTCGAATGCTTTTTCTGTGTCAATTGAGATGATTATATGGTTTTTACCCTTTCTCTTATTGATGTGATGTATCATGTTGATTAATTTATGAGTATCAAAACCCCTCTTAAATCCTGGGAATAAATTCCACTTAGTCGTGGTGAATGATTTTTATAATGTATTGCTGGATTTGGTTTGCTAGTATTTTGTTGAGGATATTTGCATCTATGTTTTATCAAAGATATTGCTCTGTAGTTCTCTTGTTTTGTGATGTGTTTATCTGGTTTGGGTATCAGAGTGATACTGGCTTCATAGAATGAATTTGGAATTTTTCCTTCCATTTCTGTTTTTGGAATAGTTTGAGTAAGACAGGTATTAACTCTTCTTTAAATATTTGGAAGAATTTGCCTGTGAATCCATCTGGTCCTGAACTTTTGTTTGTTGGGAGTTTTTTGATTACTGATTTAATCTCTTTGATGGTAATCAATCTGTTCTAATTTTGTCCTTCTTCCTGTTTAAGATTTGGTAGTTAATATGTTTCTAGAAATGTGCCCATTTATTCTAGGTTATCTAATTTGTTGGCATATACTTTTTCATAATCTCTTACATTTGTTTGTATTTCTGTGGTGTTGGTTGTTGTTTCTCCTCTTTCATTCACAGTTTTGTTTATTTGAATTTTCTCTCTTTTTTTGAAAAGCTTATTTTTGTTTCTTTCAAGTTTTTATTTAAATTCTATTTAGTTAACATATAGGGTAATACTGGTTGCAGGAGTAGAATTTAGTGATTCATCACTTACATATAACACCCAGTGCTCATCACAAGTGCCCTCCTTAAAACTTTTCACCTATTTAGCTCATCTCCCACCCACTTCCCCCCATCAACCGTCAGTTTGTTCTCCACAGTTAAGAGTCTCTTATGATTTGTTCCTCTCAATCTCTCTCTCTCTCTCTCACTCTCTCTCTCTCTCTCTCTCTCTCTCTCTATCTTTCTACCTCTCTCTCTCTCTCTTTCTTTCTTTCTCTCTGCTGAGTCTGGGTAGAGTTTTACCAATTTTTTGATCTTGTCAAAGAACCATCTCCTGTTTTCATTGATATATCATCTATCTATATACCTATATCTATATCGTCTATCATCTATATCTATATGTCCATATCTATATATCTATATCTATATCTATATCTATATCTATATCTATATCATCTATATCTATATATCTATGTATTTAGTTCTATATCAACTATTTCTGCTTTAATCTTTATAATTTCCTTCTTCCTGCTGGTTTTGGGTTTTATTTGTTCTTCCTTTTCTAGCTCCTTTAGGGATAAGGTTAGATTATTTATTTGAGATTTTTCTTGCTTCTTAAGGTAGGTCTCTAATGCTATAAACTTTCTTCTTAGAACCACTTTTGCTGCATCCCAAAGATTTTTGGCCATTGTGTTTTCATTTACATTTGTTTCCGTATAATTTTTTATTGCTTCTTTAATTTCTTGGTTGACCCATTCGTTAGTAACATGGTATTTAACCTCCATATATTTATGCTCTTTCCAGATTTTTTCTTATAGTTGATTTCTAGTTTCATAGTGTTGTGGTCAAAAAAGTTGCATGGCATAATTTTACTCTTTTTGAATTTGTTGAGAGTTATTTGTGGCCTAATACGTGATCTGTTTTGGAGAATGTTCCACGCGCACTTAAAAAGAAATGTGTATTCGGCTGCTTTTGGGTGGAATGTTTGAATATATCTATTAAATCTATCTGGTCCAGAGTGTCATTCAAAGCCACTGTTTACTTGTTGATTTTCTGTTTAAATGATCTGTCCACTCATGTAAATGGGGTGTTAAACTCCCCTACCATTATTGTTTTATTATTTATTAGTCTCTTTATGTTTGTTATTAACTGTTTTATATATTTGGATGCTTTCTTGTTGGGTGCATAAATATTTAAAATTGTTATGTCTTCTTGCTGCATTGTTCCATGAATAATTACACAGTGCCCTTCTTTGTCTCTTATTACAGTTTTTGTTTTAAAATCTATATTGTACAATATGAGTTTTGCTACCCTCTTTCACACCTATTAGTGTAATAAATGTTTCTCCATCCCCTCACTTTCAATCTTCATGTGTCTTTTGGTCTGAAATGAGATTCTTGTTGGAAGCATATATATGGGGCTTCTTATTTTATCTGTTCTGTCACCCTGTGTCTTTTGATTGGAGCATTTAGTCCATTTGCACTTAATGTAATTATCTATAGGTATGTATTTATTGCTATTTTGTTATTGGTTTTGCCACTATTTTTGTAGATCTTCTCTGTTCCTTTTTTCCCTTACTCTCTTCTGTCACCATAAGTTGGCTTTCTTTAATGGTATACTATGGTTTATTTCTCCTTTTTATTTGCATATCTATTACTGGTTTTTGATTTGTGGTTACCACTAGGTTTGTATATAATGTCTTCTGCATATAATGGTCTATATTAAGTTTATGGCTGCTTAAGTTTGAACCCATTCTTTTTTTAAATGTTCATTTGTTTTTGAGAGAGAGAGAGAGAGGGAGAGAGCAAGCACATAATGGGGGAGGGGCAGGGAGAGAAGGGAACAGAGGATCCAAAGGGGGCTCTGTGCTAACAGCAGAGAGCCCAATGTGGAGCTTAAACTCGGGAACCACAAGAACATGACCAGAGCTGAAGTCAGATGCTTAACTGACTGAGCCACCCATACCCCAAGTTTGAGCCCATTCTTTACTTCTCTCCCCCCACATTTTAGGTATAAGGTGTCTTACTTTACATTCTTTATTTTGTGAATCTTGACAGATTTTTATACATATACTTAATTTACCACCTGTATGTGTCCTACTTTTTTTTTTTTACTCTTCCTTATGTCTTTCCTTTCCACTCAAAAAGCGCTCTTTAATATTCCTTGCAGTGCCGGTTTAGTGGCCATAAATTTCTTTAACTTTCATTTTTCTGGGACACTCTTTATATGTCTTTCTATACTGAAGTTATAGCCTTGTTGGATAGATTATTCTTGGCTACAGGTATTTCCTTCCAGCCTTTTAAATACATCGTGCCCCTTCCTTTCTGGTCTACAAAGTTTCAGTTGAAAAATCAGCTGATGGCCTTATGGAGTTTCCTTCCTATGTAACTGTCTTCTTTTCTCTTGTTGTTTTTAAAATTCTTTCTTACCACTTGTTTTTGCCATTTTAATTATTATACTATTTGCGTGACCTCTTGGAGTCACAGGGGAACCTCTGTGTCTCCTGGAACTGAATTATTTCTGCAAGTTTGGGGAGTTTTCAGCTATTATTTCTTCAAATAAAATTTCTGCTCCCTTTTCTCTCTTCTTCCCTTGTGATCCCTATAATGCAAATGTTATGATACTTAATGGAGTCATTGAGTTCCCTAAGTCTATCTCATTTTATATAACATTTTTCCCCCCTCTCACCTGCTAAGCTTCATTTTTTATATTACTCTGGCTTCCAGGTCACTGATTCTTTCTTCTGCTTCCTTTAGCCTGCTATTTATTCTATCTAATGTATGTTTATTTCATTTATTGTTTTCTTCATCTCTGGTTCTTTTTTATCTCTTTGTGAAGAGTCTCACTGATGTTCTACACTATTTTCTCAAATCCAGTGAGTATCTTTATGATCATTACCTTAAATTTTCTATATGGCATATTACTTATCTCCATTTTGCTTAGGTCTCTTGCTCTAATTTTGTCCTGTTCTTTCATTTGTGACATATTGCTCCATCTCCTCATTTTGTCTAACTCTTTTTTTGTTGTTGTTTCTCTGCATTGAGAAAGTCAGCTATGTCTCTTCTTTTGAAAGTAGTGGGTGAGGCATGCACTTTCACAAGGTGGTGCTGGTCCTTTGCCAGAGGGCACATGTCTTGCCAGCACGACCAGGCCAACCAGGGCCAATCCACAAAGCCTATTTGGATGGGGCATGCAGTACTCACAGGTTTTGTTCTCTGGTCCTGTTCCAGTGGAGATGCACAGTCACTGCTGATACCAAGGCAGCTGGAGCTGCTCCACAAATTATGCATAGGCGCAGCATGCAGTGCCAACAAGTTATTCGCACCAGTTCTCGTCCACAAGGTATGTAACACCCTGGTCTTGGCAGGAAGTTCAGTGAACACAGTTTTGCCCACCAGTCCTCTTTCACAAGGATGTACTGCCACTGCCAAGACTAGGGTTCTGCTAACCACATGGATTGGGAGACATGGTATTGGCAAGGTTTATATTGGTCTTCCGATGATGGGACCCAAAGTGTGGAGATTGAGGTAGGCTTGGCTGCAGAGAGTAAGAAATAGTATAATCAAGGTAGGTAGTAAATATTTTCACTGCACTGGTTCTCACAGGTGGCCAGTATGTTTATGATAAGAAGCACAGGAGGGAAATAGTACCTGTAAACTCCTTTGTTCCTGGAAGAATTTCCCAGTGATCTCTGTTCATTTGGGATACATTGCTTATTTAGTAAATAACTCTACATCCCAAATGCCCCAGGTGTTTTTCAAACTGCTGCTTGTGTTCTATATCTCCATAGGCTGTTTTTGTGTTGTTTCTTTAAAGGCAAGGACTTGGTTTCCTATTGCCCTTCCGGATCTCCTGTAACTAAGGCTGCTGATTTTTAAAGTCCCATGCTTTAAGCCCCACTAGTTGTAAGAAATCATGGCATTCAGTTTTCAAAGCCAAACACTATGGGGATTCATCTTCCCTGTGTGGGCTCCCTGATGTGATAGTCTGTTTCTCACCCTTCTTCACACCCATGGCTCCCTCTTTCCTGCAGATGGCCCAAGAGTTCCTTTAGCTCCCCACCATGGCTCTGCCCTTTCTACCCACTTCAGTATAACTTCTTGTCTACCTTTGGTTGTGGAGCTTGTTCTGCCAGTCTTTGGGTCACTTTCTGGGTTATTTATGCTGATAAGAGTGTTATCCAGGTGCATCCATGGATTAATTGAGCTTAGGGTCCTCCTACTCTGCCCTCTTTCCCAGAAGTCCAATGTTATCCATTCTAACAGGTGTGAGGTGACATCTCCTTGTGGGTTTGATTTACATTTCTCTGATAATTAGTGATATTGAAAAACTTTTCATGTACCTGTTGGCCATATGGATGTCTTATTTTGAGAAACACTGATCTTAATCTTAGGCCTTCTCCCACTCTTCTTGTTCTGCATCCCCATTTTTTTACTTTTCCTTTTTCTATGTTATTCCCTATGTTTATGTCTGTGTACTTCTTCTTATGGCTCTGTCATAAGTCTCAGGAGTTCTGTAGCCTATTCAAAGTCTATACAGAAAGTGATAGGTCCATAGAGATGACTGACATGCTGGCGGGTCATGCAGAAGGTACAGGTAAAACTCCTTCACAAGGTCAGTTTGGGGATGCACCTTTATGTAGCTCCAGTGTGTCCATCTTTAGGTAAGCTTTTCATTATTCCCATAATGTTTTCATAAGAGTAATATAGCATTTCATTGAGCATTTTTGGAAAAACTAAACATATGTGATATGACAAGCATGTAAACATGTGATCTGTCCCTGGCCCTTCACAAAAATGAGTGAAAAGCTATGGTGATCATAACAACATGCTTTATCTAGATATTTGCTATGTTCCCTGGGAATTTTTCTAGTAAGCATGTAAATACAGAGAAGTTGACTAGTGTATTTCTAATAACTTTTCTTCAGAATTGAAAAACTTTGTGAAAGTGTAATTGATAACACTGGTGATATTGGTGTTAATATTTCTCAAGCAGAGGGAATGACATGGTCCAATGGCTCAAGGCTCAATGTGGCCCAGTAATGCTGCCACCATGAAAACACCTAGTGGTGCTGATGTAATTATGTTTCTTTCACACTGTCAGAACACAGAAAAGTGAAACCCACACACCAGATTCTGTTATTTAGCTACTAGAGTATTCAGGCCATAGTGGCAAAGTGGTTGTTCTATTAAGATCTATATTACAATTCCTCCATTCCTGTGTTTTAGTCCTTAGCAAATCATCCTTGCCTACTTTTGGGAAAATGCTCATTTTTGCTTCTTGAAAAACAGTTTCCCATCAATGTATATGTATGTTGACAAAGTGAAAAATTGCAAATAGTAACACCTGCAAGAAACAATAATGAGTTCATTCAATTCTATACTAAATCTGTAAAACTGTAAACCTGGAATGTTTTGTGGTTATTATTAATCTTTTCTTTCTCCCTTCAGATAGTTCTCTAAGAGCATTCTCTTTAACATCAATAAACATAGACACCATTCCCATTTACTACAGCATCTAATGGTAGTTCAGCATCTAATGGTAGTTCATTTTCCATAATCATTTTATAGGTTTTTTAAAAAATATTTATTTATTTATTAAAGGCAGAGACACAGAGTGAAAGCAGGGGAGGGGGCAGAGAGAGAGGGAGACACAGAATCTGAAGCAGGCTCCAGGCTCTGAGCTGTCAACACAGAGCCCGATGTGAGGCCCAAGCTCGTAGTGAGATCATGACCTGAGCTGAAGTCGGACACTTAACCGACTGAGCCACCCAAACACCCTTATTTTCCATAATAATTTTGATAATTCTGTGCCTGAGGCCTGAAACTGAATAAAAAGAATTTGCTTTTCATTGGAGCCTTTCTCTTTTATTGGAATCTTAAATTTTTAAGGTCTTATAAAGTAAAAAACTGCTAGTATTCTGGTTATCACCATTATCCATGCTGGCAGAAGGTTGAATTATAAACAGCCCAAGAAAATGAATCAGTGTAAACAGCTACAGAACATTCTGTGTGTTCAAACCTCTCTTCCTTTAATCTTCCACTATTTGTGTATGTTGTGTGTATATGTGGTGAGTATGTGTGTATGCATGTGTCTATGTGTAATGTATTAAGAGTGTGTTCACATGGTGTGTGTGTGGTATGTATGTGTATGCGTGTCACATGTGATTGTGTGTGTGTGTGCGTAGGGTATGTATGCATGTGTGCACCTGGTATGTAAGTGTGTGCGCGCGTGTGTCTGAACCTAATCTGAAGATGCTACATCTCCTAATTCCAGACCATTAAACAAAGCTCCCAGGCTCAGGGCTGTGGGACTTTCTCATGGGATATTACCGGGTGCAGCCTGGCAAAGGAGGCAGAAGCTAGACCAGTGACAAGATTCTTTTTCCTCTTTATTGTGAACTTTCAAGAAAGTGCAGAAACTATATGCAAAACTCCATTCCATGGTCCTCCTCCTCTTGATACTCCACTGCATCTTAGTCTCCATCTATATCAAGCAGGACTTTCCATAGAAACAGGACCAATATGTTATAAACGAAATTTATTGTAGGAAATGGTTCATGTGATTATGAAGTCTACTAAATCCCACAATCTGCCATCTGCAAGCTGAAGAGCTAGGAAAGCTGGTCGTAAAATTCAATATGTCTGAGGCTGATGATGCAAATCCCAGTCCAAGGGCAGGAGAAAATAAAAAGATATGCCCCACCTTAAAAGTTAGGCAAGAAAAAGGGGGCAGATTCACCCTTCGTTTGTCTTTATTTTATTCAGGCTCTCAACTGGTTGAATTGCCTATGCTTATCGGGGACAGTCATCTGCTTTACTGATTCCACCAATTCAAATGCTAATCTGACCTGGAAACCCCCTCACAAACACACCCAGAGAAAATGTTTAACCAACTATCTGGGCTTTCCTTAACCCAGTCAAGCTGACACATAAAATTCACCATCATAAGTCCACCCCTTGTCAACATGGCACCCATACACATATCCATAAACTATACTTAATCTCCAAAGACAATGACAAATCATAATTCCAGCTAACATGATACAACTACCCTGTGTACAATCCAAAACACACTAACTTCTTCCACATAAGAGAAAGTAAGTCCCTAGTATTCTCCTTGATATTCTGAAACTTAAATACTATAATGTAAAGTTAACAATACTTAAATAGTGTGATATAAAGTCAATACATTTTATGTTACATAAGGGAATAAGAGAAGGAAGAAAATAAAATATTTTCTATATACACATGTATTCATAATAAAATAAAGAAGACAATTATTTATGACAGTTACAACACTGTTTTGTGTAACTGGTCATGTATTAATAGCTGATATTTATACCTACCTTCTTATATGTACCCCATATTCCCTTTGCCTTCAACAACACCTCAGTTGGTCTTGATTCTTTAACTAATGGGATGACCAAACTTTCATTACTAGAGTCTGGACATTTGCTAGTCATGCTTGGATTGCGTGGTTGTAGTTTTTTTATTTATGTTAGTCACAGGGCATGGTCATACTAAGAGATATCCTGAGGAATCACTTGTATTCCAGACATACTCTTCCTTAACTCTACTGTGGAGTGGTATTATCCAATCTCCTTTTGGTATCCCGACCAACAGTGACTGCCTTCTTTACCTATTGATTCAAAAGCATGAAGAATCCAGAATGAATGGGTAGCAGTCTTCTCTACCAGCTCAATAGGATCATTGTTGTGTCTCCTGGTAGAAACACTCCTTCTTTTGAAACTAAAACCTCTGGTCCAGAGATCAGGAAGGAAACATTTTGCAGTGGGTCACTAGATAATTAATGATGCCATTCTCATTTCCATCCCTTGATTCCTGAAGTTGTAAATCCTGACTATCAGAGAAATAGCACTATTTTATTAAATACTGATTCAGAGCATATACAACATCTTAGATTGCCGTAGACTAAAATCTAAGGTCTAAAGTTCTTTCTTGTCCAGAAAGAGAGTGGGATGCAGGATTAAAATGTGAGAGAGGCTAATGTCTGGGAGGAGACAAGAGCCCCGAGTAAGGATTCTTGCTCCGTTTTTATTAGGATCAGAAGGCTTACAAGCATGATGGGCATGCACAAAGAGACCATGAAACTGTGAATATTCACTCATGGGTGTGGGAAAAGCGGTTTTGAAGATATGTGTTTTTAGGGGTTTGGGTAAATACAAAACAAAATTCTGGTGATACACCAAAGGTTTTTTACAGCAGACATGATGTGCTACTTCTTTTTACCTAAACTGGCCTAGGGGACAAGAAAGACAGAACATGCACCTCAGAGTCAACAAGGCACCTTTCTTTTGTTAATTAGCCCCACTGTGGGCAACTTTACCCTACTGCAGCCTAAAGTTCTGTTTACCTATTTACATATTTACATATTTTGTCCTTCTTTCCTGTGAAAGCAGCTTTCTGCTGTTGTACTAAGTTGAGGAGTATTTCCACCCTGAACACCTAATCTTGTTTACCCCATTTTTGATGCTTGCATCCTGAGGCTTTTCTATTCCTATATTTTTGACCTATACCAGGGGCCTTTGCCCGTTTACCTAACCTTGTTTACCTAATCTTGCTTGCCCAATCTTGGTTGTGTTCATCCTATGACTTTCTAATTCTTTATGCCTTGTTAACCCATCAATGCAAGCTCAGGGAATTCCTAAGCTTATTCCTAGACAATTTTGACTTAGCCCTGCAAGATATTGCCACCTAGCTGATGTTGCATCTGAGTTTTCAAGAGGCCATTCCACCATTCTATGAAGCAAGCTAGTTTAGGATTGTGGAGGTTGTAGTAAAACTAGTGAATTCCATAAATATGGGTGCATTGTCAGACTTCTTTTGCTGGCACATGCTGGACACTGGCCAGTGCACTCTGCTTGAGGCATAACCATGTAGCATCTTCAGGACAAACAAATGCACATCATGACAAGCCCACTGGGATGTGCTTGATAGGGGAAATTTCTCTCTGATTCTTTCAATGCTATTGACTTATCACAATGTTCCATCCTAGTGAATCACATTGACAATCATGCAACTTATCTTCATTACACACCACAGAACCATTTAATAATAGTACTTTTTGACTGGTGACATGTATTTGTGTAGCCAACTCTCACCCTGATTGAAACAGTTGAAATTGTTTGATTTAATATGGCCTTGGTTACTGGGAACACAATCCTCTTTCCCTGAAATTGTATCCCCATGCTCATTCATATGCTCATCAAGTCTTGAAAGGTGTTCCATAGCTGTCTCATCATTTGAGGAAATGCAAGTTCAATTTCATTATCTGGCTGAGAAGCAATCAATTCCTTCTGGTTTTTTTGGATCAGAGATGGGGGGCAATTAAATGTGCCTCTCAGGGGAGTCTCTTAACTCAGCAGGGCTCACTTTGTCCTTATACTTCTGACAAAAATTAACCAAAAAGAATATAATCCAGGCTTATTTTCCAAAGATTATTTTTATGTGAGGTAAATGGATGCAACTTGCTGCTCATAGCCTATAACAGAGGATGCAATGATGAAAGTCTAGGCTGTCCAGTCTCTTAGAAGAACTCTTGGTTTCTGTGGCATTCAGACATGGAAAGGTAGTTCTCCACAAGGATGCTGTGGGTGTCACATCCCCAGGAACTTGTTGTCTCTGACTGCCCTGTCTCCACCATGTTTATGGCCCTCCTTTCTGGTTCCAGTGTTTCATGCCCATTATCTTAATGCTTTCATAGTTCGATTCCACTAACATCCTCTCTTATAAGACTTTTCTCCCTTCTCTGCTTTCCCCAAACATACATACCTCCCCAGCACACATTCATGAATATCAAAAGCTGATTGTTGGGGCGCCTGGGTGGCTCAGTTGGTTAAGCATCTGACTTCGGCTCAGGTCATGATCCTAGGGTCCATGAGTTGGAGCCCCACGTTGGGCTCTGTGCTGACAGCTCAGAACCTGGAGCCTGCTTCAGATTCTGTGTCTCCCTCACTCTCTGCCCCTCCTCCCTCATGCTCTGTCTCTCTCTCTGTCAAAAATAAAAAAAACATTAATTTTTTTTTAAAAAAGCTCGTTGTTCTCTGCCCTCTGTCTCAAAAATTTTTATTTATTTATTTCTAATTTTTTAATGTTTATTTATTTTTGAGAGAGAGGTGGGGACAGAGAAAAGGGGAGACACAGAATCCAAAACAGGCTTCAGGCTCTGAGCTATCAGCACAGAGCCTGATGTTGGGTTTGAATTCACGAACTGTGAGATCATGACCCGAGCCGAACTCAGATGCTTAACCAACTGAGCCACCCAGGCACACCTGTCTCAACAATTTTTAGATGGAATATATGATAGCTATTGAAAATGTGTCAGTGTAGGGGCGCCTGGGTGGCTCAGTCGGTTAAGCGGCTGACTTCGGCTCAGGTCATGATCTCACGGTCAGTAAGTTCCAGCCCCGCGTGGGGCTCTGTGCTGACAGCTCAGAGCCTGGAGCCTGTTTCAGATTCTGTGTCTCCCTCTCTCTGACCCTCCCCCATTCATGCTTTGTCTCTCTCTGTCTCAAAAATAAATAAACGTTAAAAAAAATTAAAAAAAAAAAAAAGAAAATGTGTCAGTGTAAAAATATGAGAGGGCTATTCTCTTTCTGTTCTAATGGTCAATTCCCAAATGGTGGTGGTTTGCTCTCCTTTTGCCTCAGTCTCACATCTTCTTACCTGTGGTGAGTGCCCAGAACTTCAACATGCATCCTATGGGCCACAGGCAGCCCATGTACTTCATGTGACACAGGTTACAATGTGGGAGTTTTGCAAAAGGAAGGAAAAACCGCTTCCAAGGGTGTTATCATCCAAAACATGTCACTTTCCACAAAAAGAAATTGGAAAACAAATTACAATTAGCATAATTATATTTATCAGAGTGATGATTTGAACATGGATCTCTGGACAGTCCTTTGCAGTTTCACAAATTCAAGCTTCCTTCAAACTATAAGTAAATTCCTTAGACTAATATACAGTTTCTTTTGTCCAATATTCAGAGTTTTCCTTTCTTATTTCTCACCATCAAGTGTAATTTTTCATTATCAAACAGTGAAACTTGCATGCTTCTGCATTTATCTCATATTGGTTGTTTCTGTTTTCAGGGAAGTGAGGGAAAGGTGACTATGGCTAGATGAACTATGGGGAGCCTAAAATTCTGAGGGTCCATTCTATAGAATTAGTTTGTGTCACTGTTTTTGTAATTACTCAGAGGCCATACTTTTGTAGTTGTGGCTGTATCCAAAAAGATTTGAATTTAGTAACCAAACATTGACCTTTGGGTAAATTCAGGTATTATATATTTACATAATATATATTATAATACCTAAATACTCAAATTTAGGTATTATGTATTATATATTATACTCTAATGCCTAAATCTATCCAAAGGTCAAAATATATAATATATAATATATATTAAGATATATGTAATATATATATCTTATTACATTTATGGTATTATAATGAGAAAAACATTAAATAATTATTTTTGCTAACATTTTTGCCCACCAATTCCTCAAATAGGACATTTTATATACTTTTAGTTTCTAGTTCTTCATTTATTTTTGACAGACAGAGCAAAAAAACCCACTTATTTCAAGGCAGACTATTTTTGTGTGATAAGTTGCAAGAAGCAACAATTCAAACAATGTCTAAATTAAAGTAAAAGTCATTCCACCTCTCTTCATAGCACCCATATCTCTGTTTGACACTGAACTACAGTTAGCACATGTGCTCATCCTATATGCTTAGGTTTGTGCATGCAAACATATATAATAATATGTACATTAATACACACATGCACATACACATCTCTATTTTTTTAAGATAAACTTATACTTGACATAACTTTCTGGATCTTGTGTTTTATAAAGTGCTGTGGGCATACGTCCAATTCAGTGCATATTTTACTACCTCCTTCTTTTCAATGGCCACATTGTAATCAAGAATATGGATGGAGTATCATTTCTTCCACCATTCAAGGTGCTGAAAAATAGCATATCACAATAAACATTTGTAGTGTGTCTGTTTTGTTTGAATTTTTATTACTATTATTATTTGTTTTCTGGAACTGAATTTCTGTCACATAAATTCACAAGTCAAAATTTATGACATTTACTACTTTAAAAAATAGTACCACATTTCATTCCATGATTTTGTATTAGTTAATAATGTGTAAGTGACCTTTTTTTACCATCTTTGTCAGCATTGCCTATTTTAGTAAGTTGTTTTTTTTTAAATATATATTGCCTATCTCATGAAAAAAGTGAATCTTAATTGTTGCTTTTTTTTCTGACTCTTAATGAATCAGGTCATTTTCTTCCATGTTTACTGGCCACTTGCTGCTCCCGCAGCCATCTCGCCCTCATTCTCTCCCCTCACTGGTTTATCCTTGTCAAACACTTCCCTGGTTTTTCTGAACCATATCATGCTTGCCCTTTCTTGCTCATAACCTTAATGCTGGTTGCACCCTCAAGGTTTCTCCAGCATCTTCCTCACCTCCTTTCTGATTATCTCACATCCCAAGCTTCCTTGTCACTCTCAGTCTCTCTCCACACCTACCTCTATCTGCTTATTGTCTTATACCTGAGAGAACAGAAGCCTAAGAAAGCAGGTAGGTTGACACACTCCTTACTGTTTCTGAAGCACTGAGAGTAGTGTCAGGTACCCAGTAAAATGGAAACAAAGAGTAGAACCAACCAATCAGCCAAAGCTCTGAGTTTGGAAGAAAACTAAATAAAAGGGACACAACACAACAAAATCAATATAGAACAATGAAACAAAGATATCTAAAATTATGAAAGAATACAGAAATGATAATTAATGATACTTAATATTAAATGATACTCAGTGGTAATATATTGTGGATTCTACTGTAAATAATGCACTTAATAATCATGAATAAAACTTAATACATCAAAAAAAAAGAAAGAAAGAAAACACTAAAGGACCAACAACTGAAGAAAAATAAATGATTCATAAAAAGCTACTATTTTTTAAAGTATGAAAAAGAAACCAGACACAAAGGTGAACATACTAATTCTTTTTATCTTAAGAACAAAAGCAGAGGAAATTAATCAGTGGTATCAGAGGCAAGATGTTGGTTACAATTCCAATAGAGAAGCAATTAATAAAGGTGATAGGGGCACCTGGGTGGCTCAGTCAGATGAGTATCTGACTCTTGATTTTGGCTCAGGTCATGATCTCATGGTCATGGGATTGAGTCTCACATTGGGCTCCATGCTCAGCGTTGAGAGATTCTCTCTATATATATCCCTCTGACTCTCTCTCTCTCACACTCTCTCAAATTAAAAAGAAAAAAAAAAGAGGTAATATAGGGAAGCCCTGGGGACCTGCTATGTTCTATATCATAAAAGCATAGTCAATCAGGTTACAAGGCAGAGTATGGGTTATTGCTGGAATAGGACTATGAGGTAGCTAATGTGGTGGGAATAAAGATTTTAGTTCCTTGGGATGAAGTAGTCTTGGGGGCTGCCAGAAATTTTGGGTATCTGCAATATTCTGTCTCCTGACTAGAACACTGGATAGACGGGCACATTAAGTTTTGTAAATCCATCAAGATGGGTACTTTTGACATGTGTTTTTTTTTCTGTATATTTAGTTTATTTCAAGGAAAAGTTATTTTAAGACCTTATTTGTATATATGGTATTAGAGATGAAGTCTAGCAAACTTTTAAAAAATGCTTATTATTCTAATTAAAATTGCAACATTGGAATCATATGTTTTATTCCAATGTTACTTCTGCCATCACACAATGTAGAGGGTTTTCAAGTAACCTTTGTGTTAAAATGTAAAACCCATGATGCATCACAATCTAACATTCCACTAAAGATAAAAAGATTCAAAATAATATAATGGCAGGCCTAATTTAGCAATTTATTTTAAAATTGAGCAATACAACTGATTAGAACTTATTTCAGAAATGTGATGGTGCTACATTGGAATATCTGTGACAAGAATTTATTAACTGAATATATTAAAACCTTAAAAGACTGATTCAGTAGCATATTTCAATAAAAACACTAAGCATGCATTAGAGGGAGAAATAGTAGGTGACAAACATAAGGCAAGCATCAGGGATATTATCATTGTTTCAGTGAATTATACAAAGGAAATAAAAATAAGCATCATGAATACTAGAAAAGTCAATATCATTATTTCCAGGTGAAATGATCATATAACTTGAAAAAATAATGCATGCAACTGAAATGATTACAATTAATATAAGTACTGATATGAGCTCAATCCAAAATAAATACATAATGTTTAACAGCTCTTATTCACATTATCAACATCTATGTAAAAGTAGAAATGATAAATACCTTTACATTAGACAAAAAATTAGAAAGCAAAAGCAAACATATATCATAGGAACATTTTTTAACATTAATGGCACAAGACATATGTGAAAAAAGTAATCAAAATTCTATTGAAGAACCTAAAATCAGTCCTTCAAGAGAGGCATATGTTCCCGAAAAGAAAGATTTCCTATTCAAAGATGACTTCCATGATTAATTTGATAATTAAGATATTTCAAACAGAATTCAAATGATGTGGATTTTTCTGTATAATTGTCGTGTTAATTGCTGTTACAACTGGAGAGAGGATCTTAACTTTAACAGCAGTCCAGGGGAAGATTACTGTGAAAATGATAAGCTTCAACTGCCTGACCCCTCATTTGCACATGCTCTTTCCAAATCTCCAGGAGGGCTTCTAGGAAGATATGTAAAAATAAAGATATTTGAGCCATACTATGTGACCATGCTTGCCTCTTTCCACATTGTCTCCCAAGCAGTTTGGAGGAGGCAGTGGGCAGAGTGGTGGCACACTGAGGATGTAGCAGGGAAGGTTGATTGGGGTCATAAGTGTCTGCACTTCACACCTGTGCACAGGGCTTGAGCCATGTTCCTGAGTACTTCTCTCTGGGATTGTGAGGGATGGCTTTGCACTTTAGAAACTCTTCAGGAAAATGAGGTAAAAAAGAGTAATAGGTCCTCTGCTGCTCATGAAAAGCTAGGTGTTTACATCACTCAACAAATTTCCGTATTCTGCCCTCCTCCTAGGGAGTGGGCTCAATTTTGACATCACCAAATCCACAAGCCCCTTCTCATAACTACAACTTGAAATTTGTTGCATCTGTATTAAAAATTTTTTTAACTTTTTTTTTTATTTTAGAGAGGAGGCAGAGGCAGAGAGAAGGAAAGAGAGAGAGAGAGAGAGAGAGAGAGAAAGAGAGAGAGAAAGAATCTTAAACACAGTCCACGCTCAGCATGGAGCCTGACGTGGGACTCCATCCCACAACTGTGAAATCATGGCCTGAGCCGAACTCAAGAGTTGGACATTCAACCAACTGAGACACCCAGGCACCCCATGTTGCATCTTTATTCAAATCACTCACATGCAGCCTGCTGTCAGTGTAAAAGGGACTAATTTCACTCATGCATTGGTGCTCCCAAACAGCTGTTGTAGGTATGAGCACTCAGTATTTATGGTACTCCCAAGATTTTTTTTAAATAACACCTTTATTGAGTTATATTTCATATACTACAAAATTCACCAATGTAAAGTATACATTTCAACAATGCTTGGTGTATTCGTAGAACTGCACAACTGTCATCACCACCTAACTTAAAATATTTTCCTCACCCCAAATGAAACTCTGCACCAATTAGGCAGTCACTCCATTCTCCTCCTGCCAGCCCTAAGCAACCATTAATGTATTTTCTGCCTTTCTAGTTTGCCCATTGTGGCCATTTCACATAAATACAATCATACAATATGTGGTTTTGTTTTTATATTAATCAGTTGGTACATATTGGGTTGTTTCCACTTTGTGGTTATTATGACTATTGCTGCTATGAACACTAGCATCCAGGTTTTGGTGTGAACATACCAACCTTGAAGCATATACCTTGGGCATATACCTTGAAGTGGCATATATGGTTGACATTTTGAGGAAATGCTAAACTGTTTTCCATAGAAATTGCACTATTTTACATTCCTACCAACAGTGTTTGAGGGTCCCAATTTTTCTGCATCCTCTTAAACGCTTGCTTTTTTCTCTTTTTTAATTGTATCCACCATTGTGCATGTGAAGCAGTATCTCATGTTAGTTTTGATTTTCATTTCCCTAATGACTAATGATATTGCACATCTTTTCATGTGCTTTTTGGTCACACTCATATCTTCCTTGAAAGAAAATCTATTCAAAACCATTGCCTGTTTTTTTTAATTAGACTATTTGTCTTTTTAATGTTGAGATGTAAAAGTTCTTATATATTTTGGACACAAGTCCCTCATCAGATGCATTATTTGCAAATATTTTCTCCCATTCTGTGCTAGTAGGCTTTTAAATTTTTATTTTTATTTAAAAAAATTTTAAGATATTAAAATTATACAACACAGCTAATAATTTAAAATTTATGAATGAGTAATTCTTTGTAAGTAGCTACATTTTTATAACTAGTGAGTAGGTGAAACTTTGGAAGACTTCGGAATCTACATACACGCATACTCCCAGACATACAGTACATGGGTGCCTCCCAGACTGCACCAAGCAAGGGTGATAAGAAGATGTGGTCCCATTCACTTAGTGGGTGGGATGCCAACCTCATATGGCCACACTAGCTCCTACACACTTCAACTGGACCCATTTTTCTTCCATTTGGTGGGAGTAAGGATCAATGACACTCTTCTGAGAATCACTAAAGAGAATAAGATATTACATCCAGGCCAGTGTTTTCACCTTTTTTAAAAGCTATGAAACCCTCAAAGTAATACAAAATATAAACATAGGCCCAAGGGTCTCTGGTTGACTATTAACTCCTCATAGACTGCTGTCTACCAAGGGAAACACAATTTGAAAACATTTACCTTGTACCAACTGATGCCCTAAAGCGCAACATGCATCCCATGGACAAACTGTGTTTATTTTTTAAAAAAAAGAAGAAAAAAAGAGTTAGTTGTAAACATTTAGAAGCCAGATTTTCTTTTTCAAAAGTAAATATTTCTGCTTTTTTTTTTTTTAACGGCCAAAATATTTTGTGACTCTGGGCAGTTTCACAAAGTAGGCACTGCTCTGGATAGGGCTGTGCTGCAGGTCTCTGTACCCCCTCATCCCAGTTCACCTCATGGCCTCCCTCATTTATCCTTCCTGCTCCTGAAAGCACTGAACTTGCAAATTCACCTCTAGATGGATCTTTCCAACCTTTCACAGCAAGCCCCCCTGTAAAATACATTTTCCATTCCAGATTCAGGACACATACACATATTGAAAATAACACAAAATAATATTTCTGGGGACTATATAAGATGCCATATGATATGCTTCTTTCTATTCTACTATATTTCATTAAAAAATCCTGGATATTATTTTGAAATCCAAAAACACTGTCTTAGATTACTGCATCATATTAAAAGAGATAAGGCCACCAAGAGATTGAGTGGCTTGTCTGCTGTCTATAAACAAGGTAAACAATGTGTTTAGACCAAGTAATAACTTACAAGCTTCAATTCAAGGACACTTATTTAATAATTAATAGTCACTGGATGCTGCTGGACTACACTGAGTTGAGAAATCTCTGAATGAAGAATTTTGAGGAAGAATCTGTCATTATGTTTAAACATAGAGTTTTGTGATCTGGCAGCAAACCATAGTAATGCTACAATATCCAGCAGCCCCTACAATATCCAGTAACCACTAATATATCCAATAGCTCTTATAATATTGCTTAATCTTTGTGGCCTCCTACCCTGACAGTAATAAATTTGTCATTGCCTGAAGTTCTGCAGCATTTTGTGGCATTTTCATTGAGAAAATAATATTTTTCCTAGCATCAGGAAAATTATAGTTATACTTGGGCACATCAACAACCATAGACAAAAAATTTATCACAATTGCCAAAATGGAATTTATGTTTTCTTTCATAGAAACAAAAATAAATTTAAAAGCAGCTTCTTACTGCATATTTTAAATCAGTCCTCTTTTCCCTCTAAACCTTTCTCAAAGTAGATCAAATGCAACAGACATGGAGCTACCACTTAACTCTCTTCGTTCAAAGCAAATACAACTTTTCCTTAGACAAAAGGCTGTGCAGAGTGTAATTCTTATATAAGGCTTTGCCTCTTGACCCATTTTAACCTAAGCTGAAGCACAGGAAGAAGAGGGACCCAGAGGGGTGTGCAAGAGAGGATCCTCCAAGATCAAACATGTTGACAGTTGTCATAGCTACTAATCATTGAACCCTCCCCCCAACCCTCCCTCCTTTAGCCACCTAAGACTGGAACACATAAAGGAGAGCCTTTGCACAGCCCAGAGAGGGAAAAACTTTTCAATGTAGTATTTTGAATGAGTTTTATTTTTGGCACTACAATAAAAACTAAAATCGACATTAATTTTGTAATTACCATGGCCTGGAACACTGCTAAGCACTTTATGTTATCTCTTAGGGCTGCTATTATAAAATTCTGTAAAATGGATGGCTTCAACAGCGAACATGTATTTCTCACAGTTCTGGAGGCTAGAAGTCCAAGATCAAAATGCTGTGAAATTCAGTGTCTACTGAGGGCCCTCTTCCTGATCTGCAGATCTGTCTACTGTGTCCCTATGTGTGGAAAAGAGAGATGTCTTTCTTGTGCCTCTTCTTATAAAGACACTAATCCCATGAAGAGAGCTTAAGCTTCATAACCTAGTTACCTTCCAAAGGTCTCACCTCCAGATCCCAACACATTGGGGATTAGAGCTTCAACATATAAATTTGGTGGGGTGCAAGAGACACATTCACTCCTTAACATGGAATTATGTGCAGTTTTCAGTACTACTACACTATTAAAGGTAGGCATCCTATCCACATTCTTCACATTTCACAAATTAGGAGCCTAAAACCTGGGAAGTGTCTCACTTAATGGGATCAAAGTCTTAAAGCACATATATGGCAGACTCTGAATCCAGTGTGTAGGATCGCTGGTACTGTTTTTGGACTGCTCATATATTTTTATTTTGATAACCCTCTTAGACTTCTAATAGCTATTTTATTGTCTAAAGATAAGCTTTAGTTTGCAACTTGCATGAACATTTTCTCGGCCTTTCTATTTTTTAATAGAGAAAAAGAGTACAGTGAAACCCCATGTGCTAGTTACCCAACATCAACATTTTGCTCTTTTGGTTTAGGGTATCTGTCTCATATTTTTTAAAGAATACCTTAAGTAAATGTTAGCCAACATACGGATTCTCCAATAAACACTTCCTCTAACAGATATGCACCTCTGCTAATCCAGTGTCATTATCACAAAGTTAATAGTGATTCTTTAATATCATATAACACTCAATCAATCCATGGCCAGTTTCTCCAGGTGTCTTTTTTACAGTCATTTCAAATCAGTATCAGTTAAGGTCTACACATTGCATTTGATTGATATTTCTCTCAAGTTTATTTTAGTCAGTACAAGCTTCCTTTATTTATTTGGGCAGAAATGAGGCCATCTTGCCTGCCAACTTCCACACATCCTAGATTTAGTTGGCTATATTTTCATGGTGTCATGTATTCCCCACATTTCTTACAACTAGTAGTTAGCTCTAGACCTTTAGTGAGCTTTTAGGTTCAACTCTTTTGAAGAGTACTTCATAGGCCGTCCTGTGTAATTCTGATTACATCATGGCAGAAGTAACATGTCTGCTTGACCTTCTTTAGTGATGCTGAGACAGACTCCCAGATCCATCAGAGGCTACAGAGGAGTATATTTTAATTATGCCATTTTTTTCCTGCATTTGTTAGCTGTGGTTTGTCTGTAAAAATGAACTTTACCTAATTGGTATTTATTTAGCTAAAATTCAGTCCTTTGAAAGCACCTGGAAAAATTCATATTGCCATTTATTTATCAATTTTCAGTACAATTTGTTGGTGCCCAACAGCTTCTAGTCCTTTCTCTTATTTGGAGTGAAGTTTGGCATTTTTATCAACTTATGGTCCATTTTTAATGTTAACTAGTTATTCATAGATTTTACTATTGGATTTTTGGCCTAATTTTTTCTCATTTTTATATGTCATTCTTTATTAGTATAATAAATCCTTTTTATGTGATATATTAACCATATTTTCTCAAGTTGTTATTTGTCATGTTTACTTTCCTTAAAGCATAGTTTTTGTTATGTTAAATCATTTTTTTCATGTTGCCAATTTTATAAATACATTTTTAATTGCTCTTGGATTTTGAGTCATTGTTAGGAAATTTTTTATTAACCCAAAGTTGTAAAGGAATTCATTCATATCTCTATTCTAGTATTTTTGTGGGTTTTTTAGATCTCTGATCCTCTTGGAATTTATTATGGAGGATGGTATAAAATGCATCTAAATTTATACTTTTCTCATATGGCTTCCACAGATCATAAACTCCTACTTCCTCCTATTAATTTAAGTTGTTGTCTTTATCATATACTAATTCCAGGAGAATCTCAACTATCTTGTTCCCTTGGTCTGTTATATGCTAAAGAAAAATTGAGTTTGGTGTAGTCTTTGTAACATTTTATAAACATAAATTTTTATTATTTAATAATATTTAATAATCTAAGAAAAACTGGTTCCCTTCATTGCATTTCTCCTGGTATTTTTTTTAGTTTTTTAAAGTTTATTTTATTATTTTTGAGACAGAGAGACACAGAGCGTGACCAGGGGAGGGGCAGAGAGTGAGAAGGAAACACAGAATCTGAAACAGGCTCCAGGCTCTGATTTTCAGCACAGAGCCCAATGCGGGACTCAAACCCACAAACTGTGAGATCATGACCTGAGCCAAAGTCGGACACTTAACCGACTGAGCTACCCAGGCACCCATGGGTAAGGTAATTCCTAATTATTATTCTAAGTAATATTGATAGATAACCAACTTGTCTGGAAACAGAAAAGAAAGAAAAAAAGCTAATGACTTTCTTGAGATTACTTCAAATGAACATATTTAACTTGGGTAAATCAACACCTTTATGTTTTTGAGTCCCCCTAGTCAGGAATATGGCGTGTCTTTTATTTATTCAGTTTACTTTTGGCTCAGTAGTAACTTATGGACTGCTTCTTATAGAATTTGTGAGTTTTTGTTAAGTTATACTTAGCTATTTATGATATTTAAAAAATTATTTATGGTAGTTTATCCATTGATTCTTCTGTGTCTTCTAGATGCAAAACCATATTTTTCTTTCTAATTTGTATGCTTCTTATTTTATTTATTTATTTTTCTAGAACTATTTTGGTTAATGTATCCAAAATAATGGCAAGTGATAGTGAAGATAACGGACATTTACTTGTTTTAAAAAGAAAAGGAAAGTCTCTAGTGTTTTCTTTGTAATTAAGTTATTGGTTTCTAGTAACACACACACAGTATACATATATATATATATATATATATATATATATATATCTGTATATACTAATGTATATATACTTATACAGGTATATATGAAATATCATTTAAGCTCTCCTTTATTGAATATTTTTAACACAAATGTATGCTACGTTTTATCAAATGTCTTTGCCTTCTATGAAGATGAACATCAGATGGATTATGCTCACGAATTTCCACTCTTTCCTTCCTATTAATCTCATTAGGTCATAATGTGTTTAATATGCTGATTGAGACTGTTTACTAACAATTCATTTGAAGTTTTGCATCAATATTTGTAAGTGAGATTTGCTTTTCTTGTGCATCCATTATCAGGCTGCATATCATTGTTATACTTACTATATAAAAATAATTAGGATGTTTTCCTTCATTTTCTACTCTCTGGACTGGTTTGAGTAGCACCGACAGTATCTGATTGTTAAAGGTGTCATAGGACTCCCTGTATGTCCACCTGTCTGATGCTTTCTCACACAAGCACTCTTTCTACAATCTTCCATTTTTCTCCTATGGTAACTAAATTGTTTTGGAGGAAATTTTGACACTACTGAAAAGGAGAAAAATACTCATATTTTTGAAAATTATAACTTGTAGGGTGAAACTTTTACAGAGAAAAATGCTATCAAATTGTGAAATATTGTTGTTTGTTAAGTTTGTGCTAGAAGGAACTATAACCTTCATGACAAACTTGACCATCCACTGAAGTTATAAATGTCTGGTCCATGAATCATTGATATTTTTTTTTCATATGTGAAGTATTCAATATAATAAGGTGATTAAAAAGATTTTTAAAATCAAAAGCCTACTTTTATATACTTCAATATAAAGTAAGATAAAAGAAATAATTTTATGTTTTCACCATGAACAGATAAAGCAAGTCAAGTGAGAAACAAATGAGATTGTTCACATTTGGTTTCCTGAGGAATATATGGTTATGGTTAGAATTTTTATTTCTGTAAGATATTATAGTAACTATGATACTCAAACTTATAATGTAAGTATTAGGCTAGATCTCATGATGTATGTGAAAGAACTGATGGTTAAAAACAAAATATCTTTGTTTTAATGAAACAACAAAGCAACAATTAACAGAAAAAGCATGTCAAGATTAAAATCTGTCTTCTTTGTCTTACTTAGCTTTTTCTTAATATTGTTTTCTAGCTTCAAAAATTAGAAAATACTTTGTTTTATGGGATCCAAACAGAGGGTCTCCTTCCTGGGAGCCAGGGACTGAGACTGAAGAGCAGGCATATTCACTATGGTCATGGCTTTTAATGTAAGATTCAGTAGTATCACTACAACATGGGGCCAGCTGGACAGATTGGCAGGATTAGTAATTAACTTTGTTGGTATGAAAATTTTATTTTCGTAACCATAAGGCATGTTTCTCTTTTAAACATTTCTATCAAATAGTATTAGTTAATATATATGTACAGAAGTAAGACACACACACACAAACATGTACATATACACGTACACACACACAGAACTGACATTCAAGTAGAAGGATCCTGCTCAAAATAATTTCAGAATAATTAATAAAAATGTAATAATAAAACTACAAAATAATTATAATTAAATTTGGAAACAGTTATCTGAACATTTTTTTAAGGAAGGACTACTTAAGCCTCAATAAAAAGGTAAATATAGAAATGATGGATGAGGGGTGCCTGGGTGGCTCAGTCAGTTAACCATCTGACTCTTGAATTCTGCTCAGGTCATGATCTCACAGTTTGTGGTTTTGAACCCTGTGTCTGGCTCTGTGCTGATGGCATAGAGCCTGCTTGGAAGTCTCTCTCTCTCCATCTCTCTCTCTCTCTCTCTCTCTCTCTCTCTGCCTCTTTCTTTCTCTCTCAAAATTGATTTTTAAAAAAGAAACGATTGATGAATTTGCTAATATGAAGTTGTTGAGGTTCAGTATGTCACACATAACAAAAATACCAAGAAGGAGGAAACAAATGGGAATGGAAGGACTTCTCTAAATGATTCAAAATTATCCAAAAACAAAAGTTTCTATGTCCCTCTCAGGACTTTGGACCCCTACAAGTAAGGTCCCATGGCTCTTAGAACATTGACTGGCACATAATTACAGTTATATGTGACAGCAATATTATGATGATTGTGATGCTGATGATGGTCATGGTGGTGGTGGTGGCAGTATTGGCAAAGGTGATGATCACTGTGGTGAAGATAATGATGACCATGACCATGATTGTGATGATATTGATGATGATGATGTGTAGGAAAAGGAGGCATAGAAAAGAATTCAGTGGCTAAGTAAGACACTAGAATTTTTCTTCCACTTTACCTTCTCTATAAAATCCCAACTACCATTGTTATTTCAAGTGATTGCATACATCTTCAGAAGACTATGGTTAATTTAAATGTAAATATGTTTTACAGAAAATGTTACATATAAATTTATCAACACATTAGTATTGATTATTTGTCAAAGGGAGGATACAACAGGAGACCTTCTGAATTAGAAATAAGAATGAAAGTTGTAAAAGAAGTCAGGTAGAATGGAGTTGAAAGAAGTCTATACAAGAAGTTGTATAGACCTAGGTTTGTTTTGCAGCTCATCAAAGGTGATCTGTGTGGCACTGGGTAAGTTATTTAATATTTACAATGTTCAGATAAGTCCAGAAGAGGATTAAGATTAAATGGAAAATATAGGTAAAAATCCTATTGAGCCTATTGGTGTACAATGAATAAAATCCATCATTTGTTGCTTTATTATTGTTATAATTATGGCATGGAAGATAAACTTTGGAATGGTGGAGTAAGCATCTCAGTGACCACTTCCCCATAAAAATCAGTGAAAATACTAGCAAAGCAACTAAAATTTCAAAACAGTATAAATAACTAAAGTCACAAATTGTCTATCCAAGAGAAACTTTTGAATCTCAGAAATAATAGAGCCTATGCATGTAAGCTTTGGGTTATCCCCTTTCTCTCTGCCTTCTTGAAGACTCATTGGCATGGTAGTTATGAAAGATGTGCAGGCTCACGATGAATGGACAAGATGGACCTCTTTGGGTACTCAGTTAAGAATTTTATCCCAAAAGCAAAGTCAATATTTTGTCAAAACTAGCAGTATTCTAGCAAAATGAAAAATTTCATTCCCTAGGTATTGTGGCCATTTGATTTGACTCAGAGCTCAGCTCAGCTTTAAAAAAAAAAATCAATTTAAGATTCAGTATCACTAAAGCATCATAGAAAAAAATTGGAAATCTTCTGACAATGTTATATCTGCCTAAGTTTGTGATATTAATTAGTGCAAACAAAAGACCAGGCCAAAAAAAAAAATTAAAGCAAGACCTGTACTACAAGGAACTTTGAAGAGCTCCAGCAAATTCCTGAAGATCTATAAGAATGTTGTGTATCTGTGCAGGGCTGTGTGCATGCCCAGGAAACACCTAGGAATAGAGAAGGCCCTGTCACTAACCTCTGGCTTTGAGGAACTGTGTAAGCAGAAAATTAAAGCTAAGGCTGTCCTGTAAACTGTTTAAAGTTTAAAGTTATGCCATCACACACAGATCTCCTTAGCAGAATTAGGAAGAAATACAGGCAAGACATTTAAGGAAACTTTCTCACTGATCACTGGCTGACCACTAAATTATAATAAACCAAAAGTGAAGTTTAGGAGAGACCAGGCTTAAAAACAAAAACAAGAGCATAAAATCAACAACAAAAATTTAAAGAACTCAGTGGCTACACAGTGTGGAGAATACAGATTTACAAATTAGTTTAGAAGAGTCACTAAGGAAATTAACAAGAAGAAAAACAAGCATGAAACCAAAAAACCCAGGAACGGCAACCACCCCTTAAGTGAAAAGAGGATTCTGATACTGGAATTGTTATAATACATTATCTAAAATGTCCAGTTTCCAATGAAAAATTACAAAACCTGCAAAGAAATAGGAAAGCATACCAATACACAGGAATAAAAGCTGTCAATAGAAATAATCTTTGAAGAATCCCAGATGTTGGATGTAATAGACGCGAACTTTAAGTCAGCTTTTCTACATGCATTCAAGGAACTAAAGTAAACTATGTCCGATGAATTAAGGGCAAGGAGAGTATGATAATTAAGTCTCACTAAATGAAGAATATCTGTAAAATGGTAGAAACTATTAAAAATAAATCAATTCCAATTCTGGAGTTGAATAGTACAATGACTGAAAGAAAAAATTCACTAGCCAGCTACAAATTACAGATTTGAGCAGTCAGAAGAAAATAGCAGCAGACTTGAAGATAGGCCAGTAAAGATTATCTAGTAAGAGGAACAAAATGAAGACCGAGTTGAGAAAAGTGTATAGAAACTCATACATCCATTGGCACATCGTGATAATTACCAATAAACATTTAATGAAAGTCTCAAAGGAGAAGAGCAGAGAAATAGGGCCAAAATTATTTGAAAAGCTAGCAACCTAAAGAAGCTCAACAAATTATAAGCAACTCAAAGAGATACGTACCTTTCCACATCAGAGTCAAACTGACAATTTCTCAATAGAAACCAAGGAGGCCAGAAGATGATTAGAAAATTTCCTTCAAAATGTTGAAGGTAAAAGACTGTCAACCAATAATTCTAGAACTAGCAAAACTCTTCTTCAAAAATGCAGGAGAATCAAAAGATAATCCACAGCATACTAGAAAATATTTGTAAAACATATGTCTAATAAAAGATTTGACCCAAATTATATAGATAATTCTTAAGACTCAACAATATGAAAACAAATAACCCAATTTAAAAATGAGCCAAAAATCTAAATACCTCACCAAAGAAGACATATATATGGCCAATAAAATCATGAAAAGATGTTCAATATCATCAGTCATTAGGGAAGTGAAAATTAAACAGCCATGTACACTTCACACCCACTGTGATTATTATAATTAGAAAGACAGATATTGGCAAATTTTGGAAAGACTATGGAGAAGTTGGAGCCCTCATATATTGCTGGTAGGATTTTAAGGTATTGCCTTGAAAAACAGTTTGGCAGTTTCCCCAAAACATTAAATATAGAGGCACTTGGGTGTCTTGGTTGGTTAAGCATTTAACTCTTGATTTCAGCTCAGGTCATGATCTCATGATTCATGAGATGGAGCCCAACTTTAGGCTCTGTGCTAACATTGGGAGCCTACTTGGGATTCTTTCTCTCTCTCTCTCTCTCTGTTCCTCCCCTGTTCTCTGTTCATGTTCATGGTATCTCTCTCTCTCTCTCTCTCTCTCTCTCTCTCGAAATAAATAAATAAACTTAAAACAATTTAGTGTTTATTCATTTTTGAAAGAGAGAGAGAGACAGAGAGATTGCAAGCAAGGGAGGAACAGAGAGGGGGACACAGAATCTGAAGCAGGCTTCAGCCTCTGAGCTGTCAGCACAGAGGCTGAACTGTTAGCACAGAGCCCAATGTGGGGCCCAAGGTGGTCTCAAGCTCACACACTGTGAGAACATGACCTGAACCAAAGTCGGACACTTAACTGACTGAGCCACCCAGGCACCCCAATAAATAAACTTAAAAAAATGTTAAATATAGTTACTCTATCACTCAACAATTCCACTCCTATTCATGAACCCAAAGTAAATTGAAAACAAGCAGCACAAAATCTCATACATAGGTGTTTATAACTCTTGAATAATTAGGTGGGTAATACTGCCATTTGCTTAGGTAGAAAAATGGAAAAGAAGCAAGTTTAGGTTAAGGGAAGGGAAACTTGTCTTTGGAAGAAGTTAAACATGTAGTGCTTTTAGATATCTTATGAGAAGCAGGGAGCTGGATATCTGATTCTTGAGACGTAGAAAAATGTCAAGACTAAGGCATTGACATAGGAGTCATCAGCCTAAATATGGTACTTAACATAATGGAGCAGAAAAATATTACCTAGAGAGGATACGTTCTCCAAAAGTAAAAAAAAAAAAAAAAAAAAAAGGAAGAAGTCCAGGCCAAACCCTGAGGCACGCCAACTTTCAGACATCAGAGAGGAGAAACCAGCAAAGGAGTCAGAAAAGGAACATCCAGTGAAGTGGATGAAACAACATAAGGCAAGGGAATATAATTTCAAGAAGAAGGAGTTAATTCTATTGAACGTTGCTGAGATCAAGTAAGTTACAGAAGGAGAACCTGGACACTGGATTTGGCAATATGTTGACCAGTCACAGGAGAGTATCAGATGTGGAGTAATGGAATGTATTGAAGAGTGAACAGGAGGTGATTTATCAGAGACAATGATGATAAGCAAATCTTTCAAGAAGGTTTGCCTTGAAGACAAGCAGAGAAATAGGACAATAGCAGCAAAATTTTTATTTTGGTTACTGTACACCATGCTGAGGCTTCCTAGTGACCAAAATGCTTTAAGTACCCCTCACCTTGACTAAACTTCACGCAGCCCTTTTCCTGATAGGCTCCTAGCCTCCATTCTTTGACAGCATTTACTTTAAAAGAAAAAAATTGTGGGGCACCTGGGTGGCTCAGTTGGTTGGGCGTCTGACTTAGGCTCAGGTCATGATTTCACGGTCTGTGAGTTCCAGCCCTGCGTCGGGCTTTGTGCTGACAGCTCAGAGCCTGGAGCCTGTTTCTGATTCTGTGTCTCCCTCTCTCTCTGCCCCTCCCCCACTCATGCTGTGTGTGTGTCTCTCTCTGTCAAAAATAAATAAACATTTAAAAATATTTTTAATAAAAAAAGAAAAAAATTGTAGCTATAAGTTCTTTCTCTGACCCTTTAAGATGTAAGTCTTTTTAAAGGGATCTTGTTAGTTTCATAATAGAAATTGTCTTTCTCAAGGATCTGGGAACCATCTCTTTAAAATATATTCAAGAAAGATAGTATCCCAATCTCCTAGTTTCTGTAGGAAGGTAATAGCCTAACTTCAGCAGGGCTTTGCTCCAAGTTGCATAACTACCTCTCATCATAAAGATATGTGAAGTTTATTAGCGCACACTGGTGGTCTATGACCTCTTCCTAACATTCTCTAATTGCTTTTCACTTGCTCACCTTAGCTTTAAAAAACCCTATTGTTCTTTATTTTGATGGAGCTTCATTTTCGTATTACAATAGTCTTGAATAAATTATTTAAAAAATGTCAAATGTTCATCACAGCATTATTCATAAGATTGTAGAAGTGGATTCAAGCAAACTACCTATCGATTGACAAATGGATAAGCAAAATATGGTATATTCATGTGGTAGGATATTATTGGGTGATAAATAAGGGTGAAAACCTCACAGGGACTACAATATGAGTGAACCTTGAACACATTACACTAACTGAAGGAGGTCATTTTAAAAGATAACATGTTGTATGATTTCATTTATATGAAATGTCCAAAACAGGCAAATCTATAGACAGAAAATACATTAGTGGATGCCAAGGACTGGATGAGACAAGTGATGTTAGTGATGTGTGCAAGGGGAATGGGAAGTGACTGCTAGTGAATCTGAGGTTTCATTTTGTGGTGATGAAAATATTCTAAAATTACATTATGAAAATAGTTCCACCACTCTGAGAATATACTAAAAACCACTGAACTGTACATGTTTTATGTATGCAAATTGCACCTCAATAAAGCTGTTTAATAAAACAAGTTAAAAAGAAATAATTGTAGCATAAAGTCCTTTATGACAGTCTGATAGGAAGATAAAGCAAGCAGGACAGTGGCTAATGGCCAAGTAAAATGTTTGTTTACTTCATAGAAATGTCTGGAGCTGAGTCTCAGTGCCTTGATATCAACATTGTCAAGTTAAAGGAGAGCAATTATCCCAGAATTGGTGACAATAATTTCACAGAACAATACACAATCAGAAAGAAGGGGGCATACCTGTGATCTATTTTAGTCTTTTAATGAGGGACCCAAGTTAACAATGATGGGCAGAAGGGAAAATACCAAGAATGCATACTGTCTTTAAGGGTTTTGCAAACTGATCTTTGCAATATTTAATTAGAAATTTTCAATCACTTTATTAATATGCTTATATTAGTATGTGTGCACCAGTATGGTGCTTTTTTATATTCAAGATGCTAGTGCATACATTTCCTACTACCACAGACAGTCATGCTAGCAGTGTCTATGTGAATCAGTGAAGGGCTAATAATACCAATGCTGTCATGTGTTGGGCAACAACATAGGATATAGGCCTGCTCTTAGGTGAGGCATGCCCTATGGGGAAACCTTGTTATATAGCCTGGAGACAGGACAGTACTCCAAAAACTAAGTGTTTTCCAAGTGCTGTTCAGAAGTGGGGATCGAGGAGTTGAGAAGCAATAATTGGGGCAAACTCTTGCTTGGACCAGGGACCCCACAGGACCCTGGTAACAGCACCTGTCCATGACACCTGGCTCTGAGCAGGTTGCCACACTAGGTTTAAGGCAGCAGAAACACACTAGCATCTTGTTTCCTGGAGAATTTAATAAGGTGAGCATTGGTCTCTAATAAAAGTCAAAGCAGGACTGAGAGTCAGTTAACCTCTGGAATCCTGGCATGATTGCCTTATTAAATTTGTTTTTCCTGAGATCTGAATGGACTGAGTTTTGGGGAGAGAGAAGGTGATGTAGGTCAGATAGTTAGATCTCAGAGTCTGGAAACTAGTGACACTCTGACTAGCATCTTCCCTCTTTGAAAGCTGACCACAGCTTATGGTGACTAAAAGGGGTTCTCCAAGCTTAAAGAAACAAAGACAGCCCCGTTATATGCTGGGTCCACACAGATGATGACCAGGCTTCTGGCTGTGAACATCTTGCTGATCATGAAGATCTGCAGCAGGAACTCTCTGAGTTTAATGGCCTTTACCCATTAATTTTTGAGTTTTAGTGCCTTTGAGTAAATTTTTGAGAGCAAATATGACCTAAAATTTTAACTTCTGTCAAATGATCAGAATTATAATTTTGACTATAATGTTTTATAAACCTATATCTTCAAGGGTAAACATTTGTTCTATATTTTCAGATGGCTACCCCAAAGAAGAAATGATTTACAGATGGAGAAAAAATTCAGTTGAGGCAGCTGATCAGAAATCCTGGCGGCTTTATCAGTTTGACTTTATGGGCCTCAGAAACACTACAGAAATTGTAACAACATCTGCAGGTAGGACTTAATTTAAGGAAGTATAACTTTCAAAAAAAAGACTGACTTTTCTTCCCTCATTCCTAAGGCTACATATAATCAGACTCTTAATGTAGAATTCCATCATGCATATGCTTTAACTACTTATATTAGGGCAATCATATACCTCAAGTGATATTTGAGGAAAAATAACCAATTCAAAAGTGAAAATATTTTTTAAAGTTTTAATTGGTATGGGAAAAGGATGATTAGAATGGTCTTTTTTAATCAAAAATTTTTAATTAAGGCTGTATTTGCATCATGTCCATAAGCTTAACTAGGATTCCAACTATTGACCATATTTATATAAACTGATTTTAGTAATGATGGGAGTACAACTTTCCACATACATAATAAAATATTATTGATAATCTCAACATGAAAGAAGCTGGTGTGAAATGCCCTTTGCATTTTAATTTCTGTTTTTTTGGTATCCTTTACTCTAAACTTTATTTTAAGCTTTGTATTTCTTTTCCAATATATTGAACAGAATAATAATCCACCAATTTGATTTCATTAAGTGACTCATATGCATATTAAGATGAAAAGAAGTGATTCATCTATTAATGTATTTGGATGTTTGGGGATTTTTGTTTTATGGGGGGTTTTGTTTGTTTGTTTTCAGTATTTACTTATGCCTATGGCCTACTATTTTGCAATTGATTTACTTTTTCCAGGGTGTGGGGTGCATATGGCTTTAAAGCCAGCTTTTCTACTGATCTTATTGTTAATGTGAATAGTTTATTGGCACTTAAAACTCCATAACAATTTTTTCACTGATGATTAAGATTAAGATATAAACTTTGATAATTAGAGGTAAATACCTTTAAAGGAGAGTCTGAATTCTTGATAGAATAGTAAAATATAGAACATTTCCACATTAAGAAAAGTATGAAAATCCCTGATTAACAGAGAAAATCAAAACTTCCCTACAGGTGTCATGGTGGTAAAGGTGAGAAATGGTATCTGTGTTTAAATATTAGACAATGATAAAGTTAAAAGAATAAAAGATCATAATTTATTTAAATAAGCTGTGGAAGCAGCAAGAAGGGAAATGTGTTGGAGAGACTTTTTCCCAATTATGAGTCACCTACATTAAGAATGTAATTCTGCTCCTTGAAAAGTTGAAATGTACTAGCAGACCTTTTGGGTATAAAGCGGCCCAAAGGAGGGTAACTAAATGAGAGAGTTGTCCTAGCATTTAAGTGCCAAATATCAATGCTGTTTTTCTTCTCTTGTTGTTCTCTGAAAGATGATGTTAAAGGATAGGAAATCCAAAGGCAACTAAAACACAACTGGCCCAGGAGTTTTGAAATCCACTGTTAAGAGAATATCAGCACAGGGAAGTAGCAAATAGAGGGGGCTGGGGAGTCAAGGTAATAGTCTGAGCAATTATGTGCTAGGTGTTACTGTTACCAGACAGAGAATTGGTTCCAAACTTAGGTTCAGCTACTTAATGCTCAAAAATCAATACTCAAGAGACAAGTGATTGTGCGAGAGGAAATGCTGCTTTATTCAGGAAACTTGTAACCTGGAAAAATGGTTGACAAACATCTCAAAGACCATCTTCCCCATCCAGGTGAAGCCAGAGAGTTTTAAAGGGGAAGGCATGGGAAAAGGGAGGGGTCTGTGTGTGGGAAAGCAGGTGCCCTGGCGGCTAGTCCTGTGTCCCCTGTGTCGACGTGACCCTGAACAGACTTGTTGGTATCAGTGGCAGCTGTTTTCAAATGTAGTGAGGACTTAAATTCTGGGAAAGTTTCATCCTTCACTCTTTAAGGTCAGGGGTCTGCAAATCTCAGGGAAAGTAAATTCTACTACATATTAAAGGGCTTAGGTCTGCAAAGAGTGCCTAACTTTGAAGTAAGTTAACCCTTAAGACCGGTTGGAGTGCTATCACATTACTGTGGGTTTAAACAAATATGGAAAACATTCACTGGCAGCAAGAAGATTTCAGTCTCACTAGAAAAACATGGTAGACATTAAAGGCTTATGAACAAACCAAGAATCTATACACCAGCATAACAAATAGACATTATATTAAGCTAAATTCTACGCAATGTTTAGGGCTGTCATTTATAAGAAATGACAGTTCCCCAGGAATTTTTTTTACTTGTTCCAGGAAGTCAATGAATGTATTGACATTGATAGATGGATGTTCTCTACCTGCTCTTCTCTGACTTCTGTTTTTATTTGAACTTCATATTATGTTGAATCTTATAAATCACCCCTTCCTTTAGAAAATAAGAACAAAATGTATTCTAAATAAATTAATCTATATTAAAAAAATTAAACTCACTTGCCTCTAATAAATCAGATGCTGTGTAATATGGGAGTGAGATGTAAATGATGAATTTTCATTCTTCATTTCTAAACGTCTCGTGGGCCCAAGGTGGTTGCCACACTCCAATGCTTATTGTAGCAGACCAGAATGCTCTATATCCTATTTCCCCAGTGGAAAATCCTGGAAAAGTTACTATGATCACTTTTACACACTCTCTCAGCTCCCTTTTCCCCCTTTTCTTGCATACAATCCAACCCTAGTGAAACTCAGCCCTCTACCCACTCCAAACCACACCCATGCAGCATTATGGAGGAAAAATAATAAATAAAAGCATGCTATTTTTCATCATTACTGTCTTTTGAAGTTGTTGGCCATGAATTTCAAGAGGGTTTTAAGGTTATCATATTACATTGTTCTCGGCGTTTCTCAATCTTTTATTCATTATCACTTCTCCTAAGGAGTCTTTTTATATATATTTTAACTACCTCCCTTAGAAATACCGATACTAATGATATGCTTGTATATATTTTCATGTATTATGGCCTTTTGGAGGACTACACATAGCAATATCAAAGACTGTCACCTGTCCCTCCAAAAAGAATTTCACTCCCACAGGAGTAATATCACCTCCATTAAAATTTACGCTGGAGTCTATTTATTCTTCCACTTTCTTGAATGGCCAGTTCCTATTTTGCTCTTTGTCCCAACCTCATTCTTTACTTTCCACTAATGATCTTGCTTTTCACTGTTCCTAGAATATTGAGGAATTCAGAGGATGTCCAACACCTTTGCCTACCTCTTGCAACCGCTCCCTCATAGTGCTGCAGATGAACTCCCATTGCTTACCTACATATGTACCAGGTCATCTTTCTTTTCCCCTATACAAGAGATTGCTCCAACACATCTCCTTCTCTCACACACTTTTTTTTTAGTTTCTGCTGGATCATTACTACCATCTACTTAAAAACAAGCTTTTATTTAAGTAACCTTTTTTAAAAAAATGGTTTACAGTGTGCAAAAAAAAATGACTGGTTTCCAGTCAGGTCTCCAGTGTGCAAAAAAATGACACACACAAACTGGGTAATTAAGAAGAAGATAATGAAGGGTAGAAACTATATACAATCTTGCTGGCAGGACTTATGACATATTTAAATAAGGCATTGTTGTAGGCAGAATAATGGCTCCCAAAGATGTCCATTTTCTAATCCCCAGAACCTGTGAATACATCATGTTACTTGACAAAGGAGACTTAAGGTGGCAGATGGAATTAAGGTTGGTGGTCCCCTGAACTTCAGACCGAGAGCTTATCCTGGATTATCTAGATGTGTTCAATATGAAAGAAGGAGGGATAAGAAGAGAGTCAGAAGACAATGTGACTGTGGAAGAAACTCAGAGAGGTACAATTTTGCTGGATTTGAAAATGGAGGAAGGGGCCATGAGCCAAGACAAGTGAGAGTTTCTAGAACCTGGAAAGAGCAAGAAAATGAATTCTAGAACCTCTAGAAGGGAACATGGCCCTACTGACATCTTAATTTTAGCCAAGCAAGACATATATCAGACTTCTGACCTGAAGAACTATAACATAAAAATGTTTTGTTGTTTCAAGCCACTAAGTTTGTGGTCATTGGTTACAACAGCAATAGGAAACTAATATAGACATATTGCAGTAATCTCTAGTTAGTGATATTGGGAAGCTATTACCACTTAGCTGAAGACGCAAGAAAGGGGAGTGGTTACTAGAATCTTGAGAAATAGTTGCAGTGAAAGGGCTGTATGGCAGCTAGTATCACTTTCAGCAGATAATCCAGCTGAACTGCAGCACTGAGGCAGGAAAGGATCCTAGGAATATTTGTCTTAACCTCCTTTACCTCATATTTTCTGTCCCTCCTCCCCAAGGGCTAGAAGCCAAAACTCACGGAAATTATATGGTGTGGTCCAGGCAGAAGCTTCCTGGGCATAAAGCAGGTGGAATAGAGTATAAGGTAGATATGAAGGGGAATATCTAGAATATGATTCCTCCACAAGCTACTGTCCTATTTGTGCCTGTTGCAGCAAACTCTTCTAAAGAGTCCTCTAGTCTCACCGACCCAGTACCTTCATGCCTGTCTCTGGAGCCCACCCCAGCCAGACTTTCCTCTTCACTCTTCCACCAACACTATTCTCAGCAAGGTCACCAGGGACCTCTAAAATGCTAAGCCTCCTTCTCTCTCTATGACTCCTCTTACCTCTTCCCTTAGTTTCCAGGACACACCTCTCTTAATTATCCTCCCCTTGATGTCTCTTCCTCCACATTTTGTGTTGGACCTCCATCTTCTCCACATTCTGTTTTTCTGGGAATGCCCAGGACTCCATTTTCTATCTATACTCACTCTTCTGAGTCTCATCCAGGTTTCTGTGGTGTGAACTCCAAAATTTACGTCTCCAGCTCCAGATCAAATATCTCATAAATTCCAGCCTCCTGGACCCAACTACATGTTCAAGATCTCCCCTGGGATGTCTCAGAGACCAGTCCCACTTAGCATGTCCCAAACTGATGCACACACAGGCAATTCTAACTATAGTTTTTCCCTACCAAGTGGTGACCTTTCATTTTCTCAGGCCTGAACTCCAGGATCATCCACTCTCCCTTTCTTTTATATATCAAATCCAAAATATCAGCATATGCTGTTGACTATATTTTCAAAATATTCTAAATATGATGGTTCCTACCAATTGCATTGCTACTATCCTGATCTGAGTCACCATCAACTATTTCCTGAATTAGAGCATTACCCTCCTTATTTATCCTCTTGATTATAGACTTGCCCACCTATGGTCCACAAGAAAGTGATATATCATTACTGAAGTCAACATTCCTCCACTAAAAACTGTTTCATGACTCCCCTTCTTTCTTAGAGCAAATGCCAGTCTTTATGATCGCCTACAAAGCCCTGTAAGATCTACCCCCTGATGTTCTGCCCCCAACGTCTCACCCAAGCACTCTCTCTGACTCCACTTCCATCATATCAAGCATGTTCTCACTATATGACTTTTGACAGACTGTTCTATGCCTAGATGCCTTTCATCAGGATTTCTGCATGACTAACTCCCCTATGTTCTATAAGTTTGTGCTCAAAAATCATCTTCTCATTGAATTCTACCCTATGAGCAATCTCTGCCTTCACTAGTTGATATAATCTATCATATAATTTATGTATTTATTAAGTTTATCTTTTTTGTTGTATTACATTAAGGGGTTATTGTCTATGTTGTTAGCTAATTATATGAAACATGTAGACTGTTCTTGGCTCCTAGTGATGTTCTCCTAAACGAAATAGAGAGGAAAATATTTGAGTCAAGGATATCAGTTAGGAGGTGGGTATGAGTCTAGGAAAGGTCATGAGTGTTATCAGAAAGAAGAGAAAATAAAGAAAAGGAAGTATTATATTTAAAAGACTTTCTGTCAATCAAATGGACAAGTCGAGTAAGTGATGTGTATATGGGATACGACGAATACCAAAAGCAAAGAAGAATGAAGTAAAACATATTGGAGCAATATGTGATCACATCACTACAATAGGATTGGACATGTGTTGAAGGGAATAATGAAACCAGCTCAGATATTCTAAATGAAAATTCTCATTAAGTTTCCTCAATGGCAGATATGACTCCAAATCTAGTAGGCTTATCTCTTACCTATGAAATGGGGGCTGAACAAGTTGATGCCCATTTTTCTGCAGTAGAATCATGCTTGAAGGGTGTCTATAACTAGTCACACCCAAAAGGTGATACCCATAAGAACAGATCTAGATCTGGGCACCTAGCCGGCTCAGTTGGTTAAGCATCTGTCTCTTGATATCAGCTCAGGTCATGGTCTTATTGTTGTGAGATGGAGCCCATGTTGGGTTCCACACTGACAGCACAGAGCCTGTTTAGGTTTCTCTCTCTCTCTCTCTCTCTCTCTCTCTCTCTCTCTCTTTCTTTCTTTCTCTTTCTGCCCTTTCCCCACTTGCACATGTGTGCATGTTCTCTCTCAAAATAAATGAATAAACTTGAAAAAAAAACAGGTCTAGATCAAATAGTTTTTGGAATAATGCCTGCCTGAGGTTGGATCCCTCCCTGATTGTCCTAGCCCATGGAGTTCTTTGCCAGAAGGGAATACAGCTGTTAGATTTCGCTTGCACTTCCAGGGAGATTCCTGGGATCTGACTTTGTGCAGTATCCATTCTGGCATCTGGCTGTAAGGCTTTGAGTAAAACATTTCCCCAAAGACCTATAGAGCAGTTTGGTAATTAGGCAATCTCAAATACAGCACAATGAGCTGGATGACTTTGACTATAATCATGCCAGCTAATATGGGGCATCTCGGTGTCTCAGTGGGTTAGGTGTCTGACTTTGGCTCAGGTCATGTTCTCACAGTTCAAGAGTTCAAGCCCCATGACAGTCTCTGTGCTGACAGTGCAGAGCCTGGATCCTGCTTTGAATTCTGTGTGTGTGTGTCTGTACCCCATCCCCCATCTTGTTCTCTCTCTCAAAAATAAATAAATAAACTTAAAAAAATAATGCCAGCTCATGTGTAATATTCCAGTTATTATTTTAAATGTTTTACATGCACTAACTCATCTAGATTTCACAATTCCCACACACTATTACTCTTGCCATAGAAGAGTGGGCTTCAAAGCATTCCAGTTCCACCAATAACTTGCTGTGGGCACACTACTTTATCTTGAAAAGCTTTGGGTTCTCTAGAACCCCAAACAACCCTTATAGACATAGGATGATTATGTTCCGAAGAAGTGTTAAATGCAGACAAAGTAATCTTTCTGTTAAAATATCAAGACAGATAACTCTAATATATTTAGGAAGCTGTGAAAGAGCTCATAATAGGCTGATTTCCTCTTTAATATTTTTATGCAAACTTTGTTGTCTTAAAAGTACTTTTAACTACTATTCATAGATTCAATAATCTAATAACAATCTAATATCTCTTTTAATTGCAAAACAATTCCTGGAAGAGCTAAAATGTTCTGGACACTTCTTCATCTTAGTGAGTCCCCAGGCTTGCAAGGACAAGGATTTAGAATTTAGTGAGAGATGTTTCAATATAAATGTGTCCCATCAACTGCTGCAGGAACACAGAGGTAAAGGAAGAGCTTATTTCTGGCACTTCACATGTGATCAGGTGTTTCAGCATCTCCTCACCATTTTATTTGTTTAATTTTTTAATGTTTATTTATTTTTGATAAATAAATAAAGAGAAAGAGAGAGAGAGAGAGAGAGAGCACGAGTGGGGGAGGGGCAGAAAGAGAGAGGGAGATACAGAATCTAAAGCAGCCTTCAGGCTCTGGCTGTCAGCACAGAGCCCGACACAAAGCTCCAACTCATGAACCATGAGATCATGACCTGAGTTGAAGTCGGACACTTAACTAACTGAGCCACCCAGGTGCCCCTCCCCACCATTTTCTATAGGTCACCAGTATATTACAAGATACCAACATCAGTGTTAGCAGAAGTGTTTCCTAACCGCAGCAATAAATTAGGAAACACTGCATACTGCATTCTCCTCCTGGAGACGCCCAGTGTGTCTAAACAAGGTAGAATTGTGTTAAATAAGTCAGTCTGTGTTTAATTCTGCACTTTTCAGATGATTATACCAGAAAATACTTTTTTCATGGAATAACCAACAACTTCCTGGGCAGCATTATTAGTCTGAAAAAACATCATTTTGGGCATTTCATTTGGGTATAATAATAATGTTGTTTTTTGGGGATTTGAAGATTTATTGAATACTAAATGTCATCATTGAGGGAAAAATGCAAAAAAAAAAAAAAAAAAAAAGAATAGCCCCATAAAAGCAACATACTAGCCAATAACTGAGCTTTTTACTTGGAAAATATGGAATATTTAGATGTGTCTCTCACATGTACTCTGAGAGAGGAAAGGAAGAATTGCATTCTGCCACAGGAAGCTTGCAGATTTATTTGACATTTAAATTTTTATCATGAGGAATACTAATTTCCTTCAAGTGAGATTATTTATTTTTACCAATACTGTGGCCATAAGAAAATTAGATTAAATCTGAGCTTATACTTTAAAAAATTTTTTTAACGTTTATTTATTTTTGAGACAGAGAGAAAGACAGTATGAACGGGGGAGGGGCAGAGAGAGAGGGAGACACAGAATCAGAAGCAGGCTCCAGGCTCTGGGCCATCAGCCCAGAGCCCAACACGGGGCTCGAACTCACGGACCATGAGATCGTGACCTGAGCTGAAGTCGGACGCTTAACCAACTGAGCCACCCAGGCGCCCCTGAGCTTATACTTTTAAAAAGTTTTAGAACCATAGTCAATCTTGCGTATAATATACCTGTAATGAAAACATTCTTTACATGTAAAAAATATTCCAATACATATGTTTATTAATTAATAATCGTTATGTGCACTGTTAGCCATTGATGGGCATTAATTATAGCCTGAAAACAATTATCATAGATTGTTGTTGATTATTGGCAGAATCCAGATTATGTGAACCAGGAAATTGATTCCTTAGTAGAATGAGTGTTTACAAAATAAAGTAAAAATTACGAATAGTTTTTTTTTAAGAATTTCTTTATTTGGCAATCTCATTCTTATGTTGCAATGTTTCCAGTTACAAAAACCAAAGCAAAAAAAAAAAAAAAAACCCAAAACAAAACAAAGCAAAAAAACTCTGTTCCTGCAGGAGTTTATTTACTGATCAAAAATATTGGGTTTTTATACTCTTCAGGGTATGTTGATAATTCAGGTGAGTTTCATATTATACAGTGTCTCCCCACACCATTCTTAGCTTCACATCATCTTTCTAGGATCCCCAGTGTGGCCTCACAAATACCATTGCAGTTTGGGGAGATCTGACCTGATCCCCCACTTTTTAATGAGGGAATTCCTGGGTAGCATATTCCTCTTTGTGTATAAATTCAAACTTAATGGAATTCATATCCAATGTAATGGATTTGAAAAAGAGGTACTATGAGCCCCTTAAAACCCAAAGCAGCATCATGACAAATGTCTGGCTTTGCCTTGTTGATCCTCTTCTTTAAAATCCTTTTAAAGTAAATAAAACAAAATTATTACAACAATTCATTTATTCATTTATCTAATTCACAATATGCAGAGATAAAACTTAAACCTCTGGTTACTATTAAGGTTTGCAAGAAAGTACAGCTGGAATAAGTGGGAACATTTCTCATATATAACTGTGCATAAGGTCTATGCACTCAAGATAACATGAGATGGCAGTGTGGTAGCTGAAGCCCACAAGGATGAGAAAGCATGCTGTGCCTGCACACCACAGTGTCCTGTTCCATACATGTTTTTCTGGCCATATCCAGCATGAATTCAGGTGTCAACATTTAAGACAGTTTAATGAATATTCATGAAACACCGTTGTGTGGCTAAGTGTGTCTGGCATTTTGCAATATGGAACGGTCACCCACAGTGCTTTGATGGCATTTTAGAGGACCCCTGTTAGATAAATGTCTTTTTATAGACCAATGTCATCACTTGTTTTCAATCTCTTAACTCAAAAAGATGATGGCAATAATATAGAATTACACATCTCTTGTTTCCAAGAAGATTAAAGCATTTGGAGCATTATCTATCCAAATGGTTCTCAGAAATCATTGTGAAGTTTGAAGAAGATGGATATTATTATTCCGTGTTTTCTAATATCTATAATTAATTTTACTATGGAACTTATCTGTGAAATGGAAGATCAAAGAAATAAACCTCACAATCATGAGGCCAGGTGTCCAGTATCTAGGTATGTTGCCAACACCAAATACTTTGAGATGAACTGACTTCATTATTGCCTCACGTTATCATGGAATCTGTGTGAGCACTATCTTCATTAACCCCAACATCCTTTTGGTGTTACCCTGGACAGCCACTTTTATCTGACTGGTCCTCCTTTTCTCTGTTAAGATAACAGGAATATAAAAATATTATTTTTATGACTGTATAATAAATATGCTTACTTAAATAATAATAAATAAATAACAAATAAATAATAAATAAATAAATAGGCTTACTTAAAATTTGCAAACACCATTTAAGAGCATGAGTGACCATATGTGTTCCCTTGGGTGGTTGTAGGAGTAGCACAAAATGATTGTCTCATAATTCTGGATGTGGGAAATCCAAATTCAAGGTGTCACCAGGGTTGGTTCCTTCTGAGGACTGCACAGGAGGATCTGCTCCCACTCCATGGCTTGTAGGTGGCATTGTCTCTGTGCCTTCACGTCATCTTCCTTCTGTGCATGTCTGTCCCTATGTTTGAATTTCCCCTTTTGTATAAGAATACTAGTCATATTGGATATAGACCCCTTGGTCCACGCTACTCCAGTTAAACTTCATCTTAACTAATTACATCTACAATGACTGTATTTACAAATAAAGTAACATTTTTAGGTACTTGGTGTGAGGAGTATAATACTTTTTGGGGAACACAGTTCAACCCATAATAGTAACCAAGAAAGTATCACACACCATGATAATTAGCATTTCGATTGCATTTGGAAATGAGACTTTCTTTGTCCCAAACACATTCTTTATACTTGAATTCCCTTAAGGATTAGTGTCCCCTCCCAAGTGGACTGTTTTCATTGACTGTGAAGAAAATAGGCCATGGGCTAGCACAGCTAGCATGTGTGACCTGCTGATGGGCAGCCTTTGCATCATCTAGTAAGTAGTAGGAAATTGAGATTCCTAGGCCTCACCTTGAACCTTTTAGGTCAGAATCTCTTGGAGGAGGAGTCCAGGACTCTGAATTTCATACCCCTATATGATTCTGATGATACTGAAAGTTGGCATGTACTGGGTGGACCAGACCAGACTATAGCAGATGGATGGTGTAAAAATCTCATTACTGTGAGATCAAAGCCAGTAAAGAATAATCTCCTATGATGATTTCTGACTGAGTCAACAGTGTGCTGTATTTTGTATGTTACTGATGTTTCTGAACGTTCTTTAGATAGTCTAGATAGTTGCCTTCTTCAACTGTTTCCCCAAGGATGGTTACAGCAAATCTTTTCCTTTGTTTTAGCCCAATGCCATTTTGGAAAATGAAAGCCAGAAATTTTATATCTAAATACATAGATTCTACCAATTATAATAGGAAATAAATCTATAAGAATACCTCATATATATTGCTGGTTTGGTTCCAGACTACCAAAATAAAGCCAATATCATAAAAAAGCAAGTCAAACAATTTATTTGGTTTCTTAGTGCATATATAACATACATTTACATTGTACTATATAGTCTATTGAGTTTGCAATAGCATTTTGTCTTTAAAAATAAAGTAATACCTTAATTTAAAAAATAATGTTATTGCCAAAAAATGCTGTTATCTGAGCTTTCAGCAAGTCATAATTTTTTTGCTGGTGGAAGGTCAGTGTTGTTGGCTGCTGACTGGTCATGATGACAGTTGCTGAAGGTTTGGTGTGGGTGTGGCAATTTCCTAAAGCAAGAAAACAATGAAATTTGTCACATCAATTGACTCTTCCTTTCACAAACAATTTTTCTGCAGCATGTGATGTTGTTTGATAGAATTTTACCTACAATAGAACTTCTTTAAAAATTGAAGTCAATCCTCTGAAGACTCTGCCACTGTTTTGTCAACTAAGTTTATGTAATATCCTAAATCCTTTGTTGTAATTTTAACAATCATCACAGCACCTTTACCAGAAGTAGATTCCACTCAACTGTAAGAAGCAACTCCCCATCCATTAAAGTTGTATGCTTAGACTGTAGCAATCCAGTCACATCTTTGGGCTCTACTTCTAATTCTGGTTCTCTTGCTATTTCTCCTACATGTGTAGTTATTTCCTCCACTGAAGTCTTGAACCTCTTAAAGCCATCCATGAGGATTGGAACTAAGTTCTTCCAATCTCCTGTTCATGTTGATATTTTGACTTCTTCCCATGAATCACTCATGTTCTTAATGACATCTCGAATGGTGAATATTTTCCAGAAGATTTTCAATTGACTGTCCAGAACTATCAAGGAAATCATTATCTATGGTAGCTATACCCTTATGTAATTTATTTCTTAAGTAATAAGACTTGAGAGTTGAAATGACTCCTTGATCCATGGGCTGCAGAATGGATCCTGTTAGCAGGCATGTAAACAATATTAATTTCATATATCTCTATCAGATCTCTTGGGTAACCAGGTACATTGTCAATGAGCAGTAATATTTTGGGGGAAAAATCTTTTCTCAGCAGTAGGTATCAACAGTGGGCTTAAAATCTTCATTAATCATATTGTAAACAGATGTGCTGTCATTCAGACTTTGTTGTTCCATTTATAGAGCACATGCATAGTAGATCTAGCATAATTGTTAATGGTCCTAGGATTTGGGAATAGCAAATGGACATTGGCTTCAACTTAAAGTCATGAGCTGCATTAGCCCCTAGCAACAGGGGCTGATCTACATCAGCACTTACCTCTTTACCTTGTACTTTTATATTATGGAGACAGTTTCTTTCCTTAAACCTCATTAACCAATCTCTGCTAGCTTCAGACTTTTCTTCTGCAGCTTTCTCACCCCTCTCAGCCTTCACAAAATTGAAAAAAAAGGTTTTTTTCTCTGGAATATGTTTTGACTTAAGGGAATGTTGTAGCCGATTTGATCCTCTATGCAGACCACTAAAACTTTCTCCATATCAACATTAAGGCTGTTTCACTTTCTTGTCATTTGTCTGTTCACTGGAGTAGTACTTTTAATTTCTTTCAAAAACTTTGCCTTTGCATTCACAACTTGGATAACTGGTGCAAGAGGCCTCGCTTTTGGCCTGTCTCAGCTTTCAACATGTCTTCCTTGCTAAGGTTAATCATTTCTAGCTTTTGATTTCGAGTAAGAGATGTATGACTCTTCTTTTTACCTTAACAGTTGGAAACCACTGAAGGGTTATTAACTGGCCTAATTTCAATATTGTGTCTCAAGGAATAGGGAGGCTTGAGGAAAGGGAGCGAGATGGGGAAAGAGTTGGTGAAGCAGTCAGAACACACACACTTTTCAATCAAATTTGTTATCTTTTATGGGTGCTGTTCTTGGCACCTCAAAACAATTAGAATAGTCACATCAAAGATCACTGATCACAGATCACCATAATAAAAATAATAATAAAAAAGTTTGAAATATTGGGAGAATTACCAAAATGTGACACAAAGACAAAAAGTGAGCAAATGCTATTGGGAAAATGGTGCCAGTACACTTTTTGGATGCAGGGTTGCCACAGACTTTCAATTTATTTAAAAAAATGTAGTATCTGTGGAGTGCAATAAAGCAAAGCCCAATAACACAAGGTATGCCTGCATTAGATTATTTTTCTGACAACTTATATACAATTTCTTCACTGAGAAAAACTTGCATAAAATTTAAGTATATGGGGGCGCCTGGGTGGCGCAGTCGGTTAAGCGTCCGACTTCAGCCAGGTCACGATCTCACGGTCCGTGAGTTCGAGCCCCGCGTCAGGCTCTGGGCTGATGGCTCAGAGCCTGGAGCCTGTTTCCGATTCTGTGTCTCCCTCTCTCTGTCCCTCCCCCGTTCATGCTCTGTCTCTCTCTGTCCCAAAAGTAAATAAACGTTGAAAAAAAAAAAAAAAAATTTAAGTATATGTATATATGTGTGTGTGTATGTGTGTGTGTGTGTGTGTGTGTGTATATGAATTATTTTAAATAAGTCAATGACAACACATGTGACCTGGGTTTTCAAAAATTTTATTAATTTAAAAGAATTAAAAATTTATAGATATGTGTACATGCACATGTTAGTATATAAACATACATTGTCTTTCTCTGTCAGCTGAGAGGTTCTAGAGCAGTGATACCCTAGTACCAGTGAGACAAAATCTTTGTTTCTAATGCCAATCTCCAGTAAAAGGAAACGAAGTTCCTTGGAGGAATGGTTGATTGTATGGCTTGGGCCATACATACATATTGTACTTACATACAATATGTAAGTAAGACTAGATCATCTTGCAGTGCCAGGAAGAAAGAAAATGTTAAGACATTCACACACACACATAATGACAAGGATATGTCAAAAAGAAATAAGAGCCAACTAAGATGTTGCGATTGTTAAAGCCGACTACTATGAGCAATAAAATAAATAAAGTAGTATTGGGCTATAACTAAGTGTAAAATAATTATACATGAAAATGATCTGGAGTCCCTACTGATATAAATAAATGATTGAATAAATAAATAGGAGAAAATGGACAAATACCCTGTGCATATTAATATGTAGATGTAATTTATGTAGATATCACACTGTCAGGGAAATATAGACTGACTCCTATTCAAGTGTGAGCTGCACATAATGATTTCCTTTTAAAGAGTACAGTATGGAAAGAGATGGGCGAAACAGTTGGTAAAGCAGTCAGAACATGCACAGTATATGTTGTATGGAAACAGTATGGAAAAATATTACAGAGCAGACATTTGACAAACACCAGCTCAGCCAGTGGATCAAGGTGAGCATCAAGAGTCATATAATGGTAGTGGTATGTACCATTGATATGATGTGATGGAAATGGTACTTTACCTCTGGTCACTTACTCCAAAAGACATAGAAGCCCAGTCTAATAATGAGGAAAACATGAGACAAATTACAATCAAAGCATATCCTATAAAATACTTTACCCATACTTCTCAAAACTGCCAAGGTCATCACTAACAAGGGAAGCCTGAAAAACTGTTACAACCACTTAAAGTCAATATGGTATCCAGTGGAGGATGGAAGATGGTGGAACAGCATGGAAATTTTTTGTGTCTTGCATCCATGAAATACAGCCAGATCAAAACTAAACCTTCCTTCACACCTAGAAAACTGATTTGAGGATTAACACAACAATCTGTACAACCTGAACCACAGAACTCAGCAAGTATGTGGTACAGAGAGGTGAACTTGAGGGAGAGAAAAGCTGCAGAGGGCAGGGAGCTGTTTTTCCTTGTAGAGAGAGGACAGAAACCGGGGGTGGGGGGGGGGGAGGCAGAGAATACAGGCAAAGCATCTTCCCAACAGCAGCTGGAGAGAAAGTGAAAAGTGGAAACAGCCACAGGGACTGAACTAAAAAGGGAAAAAAGAGAAAGGAAAGGGTTTAAATTCCATTAAGACTCTATAAACAGGGGGAACACAGACTCTGAAACTCTGCATCTCAATACCTGGCGGTGGTCTGGTGAGAAGGGCAAATCCCCAGGAGCAGAATGAAGTCCAGGGCTGTTCAGGCCACATGGAGAGAGGTGGTTCCCCTGCTGGAAGGACATCTGGTAGAGGCTGTGTGGATCCCTCACAGGCAAAGGCCCCAATGGACCTGGGAGAACAATGACATTCACTGGTGCTGGAACAAGGTCATTGGGGGTGAAGCCTGGTGCTAGATGTGTGTTGTGATTTTCCATAATCCCTGAAACACAGCTGCTACACAACTATATGAACTTTTTCTGGGGCGGGCTGGCACCCAGCTGCAGTCTCTGGGCATCGGCAGCAGCATGGTCCTGCGAGTGTTCCTGGCTACAGCTGGTACCTGGCCATTTCTTGGTGAGACCCTCCCACAGAGGGGTATAATGGGTCAAAGCCACAGTCCCTAAGAAATAAGGAATTGGGAAAAACAGCCGCATTTGAGATAAAACTCAGAAGGGAGGTGCTGCCTGGGGGTTGGCCATGGACAGTGTAAAAGTGATGAGTGGACGGAACTAAAGACAAAAGATGGGTGTGTGATTGCTGATCAGGGAGAACAGAGTTCTAATACTAGAGACTGCCATTTTCACCACTCCTGCGCATGTGCATAAACGCCTACAAGGGCCACAACAATCCAGCCCAGTAAGCTAACCAGCACCATCTACTGGAGAAGGAGCTGTTACACTAAGCCCTGCCCAACTGGGCCAACCTCGCTGTTCAGGAAAACAAATCTCTCCATTAGCTTAGTTTACAGACTATAAAGCGTTTCATATTTTGACTTCTAGGAGAAAACGAAGTAATTTCAATCATATTTCAGTCTGTTTGCTGGTTCATGTATTCAATTTTCTTTTCCTTTTCCTTCTTTGTCATTTCTTTTCTTTTTCATAAATTTTATTTTTATTTTCAATTTTTATTAAAAATATTTTCTTTAATTTTTTCTACTTCATATTTTACTTTTGTGTAAATTTTTCAAATTCTATTTTACTTCCACCATTTCATTTTATTGTTTTGCAGTGTATTCATTTTTTTCAAATTTTCAAACGATTTCCTATTTCTTTCTTTCCCCTTTTTTTTCCTCTAAGCTATCAAGCCCCTTTCAACCCCAGACCAAAACACAACCTAGGATCTAGCATCATTTATTTGATTTGGGCATGCATGCACATGTGTGTGTTTAACTTTTTAATTTTAATTTTCTTTTAATTTTAACTTTTTCTTACTCATCAATTCCTTTTCTCCCTTCAAAATGACAGAATGAAGGAATTCACCCAAAAGAGAGATCAGGAAGAAATGACAGCCAGAGATTTAACCAACACAAATACAAGAAAGATTTCTGAACCAGAATTTATAATCATGATACTGAGAATACTAGCTGGGGTCAAAAATAAGTTAGGATCCCTTTCTGCAGAAATAAAAAAAAAAAAAAAAGCAAAAGATAGGACGAATAAAAAATGCTATAACTGAGCTGCAATTTGGAATGGATGCCATAGCAGCAAGGATGGATGACTCAAAGCAGAGAATCAGCGATATAGAAGGCAAACTTATGGAGAATAATGAAGCAGAAAACAGAAGGAGACTAAGGCAAAAGAGCACGATTTAAGAATTAGAGAAATCAGTGATTCATTAGAAAGGAACATCAGAATCATAGGGGTACCAGAAGATGAAGAGAGAGAAAAATGGTAGAAGGGTTATGTGAGCAAATCATAACAGAAAACTTTCCTAATCTGGGGAAAGACACAGAAATCAAAATCCAGGAAATACAGAGGACTCCCATGAGATTCAACAAAAACTGACCATCACCAAGGCATACCATAGTCCAAATCACAAAATACTCAGGTAAGGAAAGAATCATGAAAGCAGCAAGGGAAAAAAAAATTCCTTAAACTACAAGGGAAGACAGATCAGGTTTGCAGCAAACCTATCCACAGACACTTGGCAGGCCAGAAAGGACTGGCAGGACATATTCAATGTGCTGAATCAGAAAAATATGCAGCCAAAAATTCTTTATCCAGCAAGGCTGTCATTCAAAATAGGAGGGATTAAAATGTTCCCAGATAAACAAAAATTAAAGGAGTTTGTGACTACTAAACCAGCCCTGGAAGAAATTTTAAGAGGGACTCTCTGATGGGAAAAAGGACAAAAATAAATAAATAAATACATACATACATACATACATACCAAAAACAACGAAGATTAGAAATTACCAGAGAACACTCCAGAAACTCCAACTCTACAAAAAACATAATGGCAATAAATTCTTATCTTTCAGTACTCTATCTAAACATCAATGGACTAAATGTTCCAACCAAAAGACATAAAGTAACAGAATGGGTAAGGAAACAAGTTCCATCTATATGCTGTTTACAAGAAACTCACTTTAGACCTATAAACACCTTCAAATTAAAAGTAAGAGGATGGAGAAATGCGTATCATGCCAATTGTCAACAAAAGAAAGCCTGAGTAGCCATACTTATATCGGACAATCTAGACTTTAAAATAAAGACTGTAACAAGAGATGAAGAAGGGCATTATATCATAATTAAGGGTTCTATCCACCAAGAAGATCTTACAATTGTAAACATTTATGCTCAAATTGTGCAAGAACCCAAATATATAAATCAATTAATGACAAACATAAAGAAACTCATTGATAATAATAACATAATAGCAGGGGACTTCAGCACCCACTCAGAGCAATAGACAGACCATCTAATAAGAAACAAGGAAACAATCATTTTGAAAGACACACTGGACCAGATGGACTTAACAGATATATTCAGAACATTTCATCCTAAGCAGAGGAATATACATTCTTCTCCAGTGCACGTGGAATATTCTCCAGAATGGACCACATACTGGACACAAATCAGCCCTTAACAAGTACGAAATGAGTGAGATCATACCGTGCATATTTTCAGACCACAATGCTATGAAACTCAAAATCAACCACAAGAAAATTTTGGAAAGGTAACAAATACTTGAAGACTAAAGAACTTCATACTAAAGAATGAATGGGCTAACAAAGAAGTTAATGAGGAAATTAAAAAGTACATAGGAGCCAATGAAAATGAAAACACCACAGCCCAAAAGCTCTGGGACACAGCAAAGGTGGTCATAAAAGGAAAGTATATAGCAATCCAGACCCTCCTAAAGAAGGAAGAAAGGTCTCAGGAATGCAACCTAACCTTACACCTTAAAGAGCTGGGGGAAAAAAAAAAAACAGCAAATGAAACCCAAAACCAGCAGAGAACAGGAAATAATAAAGATTAGAGCAGAAATTAATGCTATCAAAACCAAACAAACAGTAGAACAGATCAATGAAACCAGAAGCTGGTTCTTTGAAAGAATTAACAAAATTGATAAACCACTAGTCAGTTTGATCAAAAAGAAAAAGGAAAGGACCTAAATAAATAAAATCAAGAATGAAAGAGGAGAGATCACAACCAACACAGCAGAAATAAAAACAATAATAAGAGAATATTATGAGCAATTATACACCAATAAAATGGGCAATCTGGAAGAAATGGACAAATTCCTAGAAACAGATACACTACCAAAACTGAAACAGGAAGAAATAGAAAATTTGAACAGATCCGTAACCAGGAAGGAAATCGAATTAGTAATCAAAAATCTCCTAAAAAACAAGAGTCCAGGGCCAGATGGCTTTCCAGGGGAATTCTACCAAACATTTAAGGAAGAGTTAACACCTATACTCTTGAATCTGTACCAAAAAATAGAAATGGAAGGAAAACTTCCAAACTCTTTCTATGAGTCCAGTATTCCCTTGATTCCAAAACCAGACAAACACCCCACTAAAAAGGAGAACTATAGACCAATTTTCCTGGTCAACATGAATGCAAAAATCCTCCACAAGATATTAGCCAACCGGATCCAACAATACATTAAAAAAATTATTCACTATGACCAAGTGGGATTTACATATGGGATGCAGGGATGGTTCAACGTCCACAAAACAATCAATGTGCTTCATCATTTCAATAGAAGAAAGGACAAGAACCACATGATCCTCTCAACAGAGGTAGAGAAAGCATTTGACAAAATACAGCATCCTTTCTTGATAAAAACCCTCAAGAAAGTAGGGATAGAAGGATCATACCACGAGATCACAAAAGCCATATATGAAGGACCCAATGTTAATATCATTGTCAATGTAGAAAAACTGAAAGCTTTCCTCCCAAGGTCAGAAACAAGATAGGGATGTCCACTCTCACCGTGGTTATTCAACATAGTATTGGAAGTCTTAACCTCAGCAATCAGACAACCCAAAGAAATAAAAAGCATCCAAAGCAGCCAGGAGGAGGTCAAACTTTCACTCCTCGCAGATGACATGATACTCTATATGGAGAACCCAAAAGATTCCACCAAAAAAACTGCTGGAACTGATTCATGAATTCAGCAAAGTTACAGGATATAAAGCCAATGCACAGTAATCGGTCGCATTCCTATACACCAACAATGAAGCAACAGAAAGAAAATCAAGGAATCGATCCCATTTACAATTGCAATAAAAACCATAAAATACCTATAATAAATTTAACCAAAGAGGTGAAAAATCTATACATTGAAAAGTATAGAAAGATTATGAAAGAAATTGGAAAAGACATAAAAAAATGGGAATATATTCCATGCTTTGGGTAAGAAGAACAAATATTGTTAAAATGTCAATACTACCCAAAGCAATCTACATATTCAATGCAGTCCCTATCAAAATAACGCCAGCATTCTTCACAAAGCTAGAACAAATAATCCTAAAATTTGTATGGAACCAGAAAAATCCTGAATAGCCAAAGCAATCTTGAAAAAGAAAACCAAAGCTGGAGGCATCACAATCCCAGACTTCAAGCTGTATTACAAAGCTGTAATCAAGACAGCACGGTACTGGCCCAAAAACAGGCACTCAGATCAATGGAACAGAATAGAGAACCCAGAAATGGACCCACAAACGTATGGCCAACTAATCTTTGACAAAGCAGGAAAGACTATCAAATGGAATAAAGACAGTCTCTTCAGCAAATGGTGCTGGGAAAGCTTGAGAGCGACATGCAGAAGAATGAACCTGGACCACTTTCTTACACCAGACACAAAAATAAACTCAAAATGAATGAAAGACCTAAATGTAAGACAGGAAGCCATCGAAATCCTTGAGGAGAAAGCAGGCAAAAACCTCTTTGATCTTGGCCACAGCAACTTCTTACTCAACACGTCTCCTGAGGCAAGGGAAACAAAAGCAAAAATGAACTACTGTGACCTCATCAAAATAAAAATCTTCTGCACAGTGAAGGAAACAATCAGAAAAACTAAAAGGCAACTGACAGAATGAGAAAAGATTTTTGTAAATGATATATCAGATAAAGTATTAGTCTCTAAAATCTATAAAGAACTTATCAAACTCAACACCCAAAAAACAAATAATCCAGTGAAGAAATGGGCAAAAGACATGAATAGACACTTTTCTAAAGAAGACATCTAGATGGCCAACTGACACATGAAAAAATGCTCCATATCACTCATCATCAGGGGAATACATATCAAAACCACAATGAGATATCACCTGACACCTGTCAGAATGGCTAACATTAACAACTCAGAAAACAACAGATGTTGGCAAGGATGTGGAAAAAAAGGATCTCTTTTGCACTGCTAGTGGGAATTCAAACTGGTGCAGCCACTCTGGAAAATAGTATGGGGATTCCTCAAAAAATTAAAAAAACTACCCTACAACCCAGAAATTTCACTACTAGGGATCTATCCAAGGGATACAGGTATGCTGTTTTGAAGGGGCACATGCACCGCAATGTTTATAACAGCAGTATCAACAATAGCCAAAGTATGGAAAGAGCTCAAATGTCCATCTTGGATGAATGGATAATGAAAATGTGATATATATATATATATATATATATATATATATATACACACACACACACATACACACACACACACACACACACAATGGAGTATTACTTGGCAATCAAAAAGAATGAAATCTTGCCATTTGCAACTATGTGGATGGAACTAGAGAGTATTATGCAAAGCAAAATTAGTCAGTGAGAGAAAGGCAAATATCATATGATTTCACTCATATGAGGACTTTAAGACACAGAACAGATGAACACAAGGGAAGGGAAGCAAAAAATACATAAAAACAGGGAGGGGGACAAAACATAAGAGACTCTTAAATATGGAGAAAAGAGTTACTAGAGGGTTTGTGGGAGGAGGGATGGGCTAAATGGGTAAGGAGACATTAAGAAATCTACTCCTGAAATCATTGTTGCACTATGCTAACTAACTTGGATGTAAATTGAAAGAAGAAGAAAGAAAGAAAGAAAGAAAGAAAGAAAGAAAGAGAAAGAAAGAAAGAAAGAAAAGCAAAGAAAAGAAAGGCATCCAGATTAGGATCTTGAAACAGAAAAAGGACATTAGGAAATAACTTTGAAAATCTGAATAAAGTATGGACTTTAGTTACTAATAAGGTATTAATATTGTCTCACTAAATGTAACAAATAGGTTATACTAATGTAATCATTAATAATAGGGAAAACTGAGTGTAGGAACCATCTATTATCTTCACAATGTTTCTGTAAATCTAAAAGTATTCTAAAATAAAAAGTTAAAAGAAAAGGAAAGTGAATCATAATGATGAAGTTTTACTTCCAATTATTTTTTGAGTGGCTTGAAATATGCCAGCTCTTTCATTGAGATAGACTGAAAAATAAATGGATAGGATAACATTATATTCTCTTTGAAGACTGATCAGGTAGGTGCTGAAGCAACCATGACTTGAGCATACAAAATCCTGGAGAAGTAGACACCACACAGAGAGGTAAACCCACATTGTGTTGTGGCTTTATCTCTGTGGTCACTTGCTGAGCATCTGGAAATAGAAAGTGAATCCAAAAATATAGGTAAAGACTCTGAAAACAAAATGTCTCTGAAAGATCTATCTCAAGTTGGAGCATCAACAAAATGCAATAATAAGAAGCTCTTTAGGCCAGAATCCCAGGGGGAAAGGAAGATAAAGAAATGAACACTATTCTGCAAACACTTTCTAAAGTCTGAGACTGTGAAGAGAAGGAAGTTAAAGCAAGCAAAAAGCCTCTGAGAAGGATAGTCTAACAGCCCATCAGTGTCAGGAAGATAAGAATTATCATTGAGGATGCTCCACAAATAAGGGCCATGGTGAACACACCAAGAACTCAGTTACAATACCTGAAGGGTTATAGCCTAGAGCAAATGTGAAAGAGACCACCACCAACAACAACAACAATAAAAAACAAAAAAACAAACAAACAAACAAAAAAAACAAAACTTGTCCAACTACAACTAACTGAGCCTTGAGTTACCCCAGCCTCTCATTGTATTAGAATGACTAGTCCCAAACTTATTGACCAAAAAAGAAAGTGATGAACTGTCTTTGAAGGATAATAAAAAATTTTCATACAAATTTTACACAAGGTATATGCTGTTGCCAAATTAACAAATCCAAAGGAAAACTAAGAGAGTATAAGCACAGATCCACAGGGGATTAGATTTTGGAAATAGCCAGCAAAGTCTTTACTATGGAAATAACTAATATTTTTAAGAGAACAGGGGAAAAGAGAAAATTATGACTGAAAATATTGATACTTTCACCAGAGAACGCGAATATGTTTAAAAGAAAAACATTCAAATGGAGTTTTTTTTTAATTCAAGGATTTTAATTATAAACACAAAAGATAAACTTAAATTATTATATAAAAAAGTTAAAGGGAAAATATGACCAGCTAACTATAAAACAGGTCAATAGAAAATACCAAAATAAAGAAAAAATAGAAAGGAATAAATAATTTAAAAAGTTAAGATGAAATAAAATATGTGGGGTGCGATATAAAGTTGTCATATAAATGAATTGGTAAAAAATAAAATAAAACTAAGTGCAATTAGAATTCCAGAAATGTAGGGGCGCCTGGGTGGCTCCGTCGGTTAAGCGTCCGAATTTGGCTCAGGTCATGATCTCAACATCCATGAGTTGGAGCCCTGTATCAGGCTCTGTGCTGACAGCTCAGAGCCTGGAGCCTGCTTCAGATTCTGTGTCTCCCTCTCTCTCTGACCCTCCCCCATTCATGCTCTGTCTCTCTCTGTCTCAAAAATAAATAAATGTTAAAAAAAAAATTTAGAATTCCAGAAATGTAGGCCATAGAAAATGAGATGCGCTATCTGAAGACATAAAGACTTAAAATTACCCTTGATAAATGAAGACATTAACTCACACACTCAGCAACACTTGTGAAGTCCAAAGGATGAATAATACAAAGGGAAACACTGAACTGCCAAAGACCAAAGGCAAAAAGTATGTCTTTAAGTATTAAGAGAAAAAAAAAAAAAGACACATTACCCTCAAAGGAGCAAAATTAACACAGACATCTGTCTTTGAACTAGAAATCAAGACTGCGAAATGACAATGGAATTCCAAGTATGAAAAGAAGCAGAGTATTTATTATTTTTTTTCACTCAAATATCCAATTTAAGAAACAAAGCAAATGAATAAACAAACAAAAAAGAAGAGAGAGACAAAAAAAAAAAAAAAACAGACTCTTAAACATAGAAAACAAATTGGTGTTTGCCAGAGGGGAGGTAGTTGGAGGGATGGGTGAAATAGATAAAGGGGGTTAACAGTACACTTATTTTTTTGAGCTCTGAAAAATGATTACACTTATTGAATCATTATATTGTATATCTGAAACTAATATAATACTATATGTTAATTATAGTTTGATTAAAAACAAATAAAAAGAAGCAGAATTTGATATCCAACAAAATAGGCAATAAAAATAAAAGTGAAATGATGATGTTTTCAGGCAAAGGGAACATAGAGAGAGAGTGAAAGAGATTGACTTTGTGATTATTATAGGAAGCTGCTTTTGTCTATTTGGGTTAAACCTTTAAGTGAAAGAGCAGACCTACGCTGGCCGACTCCATCTTGTTCTGTGTCCTCCACCTTGAGTGACTATGTCCCCGACATGGACCCTTTCTGAGAAAATCGCAGAAACCTCAGACCACGCCTCCTCCCTTTGAGTAACCTCCCCCTCACCCGTTCAAACTTCCCGATCAAAACACACCTGGAGACATGCGTAACGGGACTCCAATCCTTCCCCAGACAATTGGCTGAGGCCACGACCCTTCCCCAGCCAATCGGCTGAGGCCACAGCCATTACCTCACCAACTGCCCCTAGACCCCTATAAAACCTTTGTGCTTTTGAAACTCACTCTCTCTGGCATCTCACCGCTGCGTCCATGCAGATAGGGGATTGAGCTCGAGCTAGCTTGAATAAAGGCTCTTTGCTTTTACATGGGACTTGGCTCCCTGGTGGTCTTTGGGGATCGCGAATTCTGGGCATAACATAAGATATTTGCATACTAATGCATTTCTTTGATGTATCAAGACTACCTATAATGTCCATTTGAACCTGAGTCCAATTGTCTAAAATCACTTGGGCAAGTCACCCAGCATTTTTTTATCCTGAGGATCAGAACATCTACAGCAAGTTTTGTGACATGGAACCAAAACTGTGAAACACATTCTGTGGTGGGCATATTTATGGCAAGCTTAGAGCATGCTTAGAGCATGCTTAGAAGTGGCTTTCTAGCAAAGGCAGTCCTAACAAAGGCATCAAAGGAGGAGACCCCCAAATTTAACTGCCCTAGTGGCTTTCCCCCTGGTGCCTGTTTTATTACAAAGCCCCAAATAGACCCCCTAAGAGATAAAAGTTTTTACAGTCAAAGTAACCATGAGAAAGAGCTGTTCTTCCATGACTACGGCAAAAGCCACACCATTTGATGTGATTGCCTGATATTTTTGAAGTTTATTTAAGCTTTAAGTTAACAGCTTCTGTAAGTAATTCTCCAAACTCCCCCCAAATTATTCTGTACATTAAATTTTGCATATTCAATAGGTAGGTCATGCTCCAGTTGAATTAAAACAAAAAAAAAACAAAAAAACAACAACAAAAAAAACTTTCTCTGATAGTGCCCACCGTAAAGAGTAAGCACAGAGGGTGGGAGAATGGAGTCAGACTTCCCAGCTTTGATTTCAGCAATACCATTTATCTGCTAATGTAAGGGTTAAATTGTAGTGTAGGGCTAACGTGTAGATTGAAAAACAACAGCTTTGTTCTGACACTGAAGGTCAAGAGATAACAGCCTTGCTTTACTCTTTTAAAGTACACTTCATACTCTTGTAAATCAGGCTTCACCAACTAAGGAAACAAATGCTCAAAGAAAAGAGCATCAGAAGCAAGGTCAAGGAGATCCACTGGTTGCAACTTAGCAGCAGAAAGTCTAAAATAATCACCTCATCCGGCAACTGTTCTAACTCATCTGGGAACTGTTTCTAACTCGTCTGGGAACTGTTTCTCTGTTCTGTTCCCAGGTGATGATACAACAATGTGATCGGCCATAAAAACTCTGTACCCCAGCTGTTCGGGGCTGCACTCTTATCAAGAGTGTTGGTCCCAATCTGTCGGCTTTGTCTCTCATTGCAATAAACTTTGTTGTGACTGTCACTGGTGCCCCCAGCATTCTGTTTCAGGAGTCGTGTGGATGCAATACTATCTTACCTTGAGCAACTTCTGTGATCCATCCATGTACACCTCTCATAAATGAGAAGGAAATTGCCTTCTCCTTTATTTTTTAAGTTTATTTATTTATTTTGAGAGAGAAAGAGAGTGCATAAGTGGGGGAGGCTCTGAAAGAAGAGACAGAATCCCAAGAAGTCTCCATACCATCAGCAGAGCCCAATGTGGGGCTCCTACTACAAACTGTGAGATCATGACCTGAGCCAAGATCTAGAGTCTTGAAGCTTAACCAGAAACTTCTAGATCTAGAAGCTTAACCAGCTGAGCCACCCAGGTGCCCCTGCCTTCTCCTTTATATGGATATTGTGAATTTAAGTAAACCACCATATGTGAAGTGCATAATTGCCATCACTATATACAAATATTATCTTTTATTATTTGCTTTAATACAGTTCCTGTGAGGGAGGATTATGATATTCCCCACATTACTTCATTTAGTAAACAGTCCATTAAATCAGCTGTTAGCATTTTATTCAATGAAACATGCTTTAACATGGCAGTAGAATGAGATTTTTATCTTGAATGCAAATAGGAATGTATGTTTAAAATAGCTTCAGTAGAAGAAACTCTAAAACTGGTTTCTTCTTGGCTTTTTGTCATATTTGTCTGAGTACAATCTGAGTAACAAATCAGTCTGGGTTTTAGAGTCAGAATTTTAAAAATAGCAACAGTGTCTTTGTTCACAAGATTTAGTGAAAAATCTTTCAAACCTACTGTGAATCATCTTCCTCCTCTAATTCAGAGAGGAAATGTGGAAAAAACACTGCTTGGTTGAATGAACTGCTCATCCACTAAGAAAATTGAAATTCTATGATACAGATCACATCTGACTATGTCTATTCTTTTAAAATTAGACTTAATTAACTACTCCTTAAAAGAAAAATTATCTTTCCATGGGACCTGAACAAATTATAATATTTAGAATATGGTGACAGTGAAATTTATACATATACCATTTTACAGTTTTCATTTGCCTCTCAACTTGCACTTTGAGAAAGGTAGAATATGTGCCCATATCTTTATTAATAGGTAAGGGACTAAATCTCAGGAAGATCGCAGGCATGGCCCACAGCAACACCCAATATATGCTGCAACTGATGTTAGAGACTTTTACTCTGAGGCCAGTGGCTTTTCCATGACATCACTGGAACAAAGGGTTAACAGTACTTCCTGTGGCTAGCGCTCAATTTTCAGAATATTTTATTTTATCTAGTTCTATGTTGGGTTAAACTTCATTGGTATATTTCCTAGAATGGTTTATATTGTATATCTTTTTTTTTTTTTTTCCATTATGGAGTTACATTCCTGCTTCCAATCATTTGATCGGAGGAAATGCCTTAAATTTGTACAGTCACATAAGGAAAGATGATAATTTAAAATGATTTGTAAAAAGAATTATATTATTGTTGAAATTTAGATCTCTGGCAAGGAATGATCTAGTATATCCCCATTTTTAAAATGCTAGTTAACAGATGGCAAACCTGAGTCTTTAAACTTGTTTATATAAACTAGTGTCAAGGCTTAAGACAACTATTGAGTGTTCTTATTGAGTACATCATTCTAGAAAGTGCCAGGGGGGTCCTGGTTACATACAATCAAACAACTCTCCCAACCCTATGCTAAGGTACTGGTACCTGTCTGCATCTTAGCAAGTATGTCACACCATGCTTCTCCCCATTCCCTTCCACACCACTCTGATTAACTTTAATCATCCCTACATGGATATGTTCAGCCAGGAAGCCATTTTTGAGACATCTCTTAGGGGTGCCTGGGTGGCTCAGTCAGTTAAGCATCCAACTTCAGCTCGGGTCATGGTCTCATGGTTTGTAAGTTCAAGCCCAGCGTCAGGCTCTGTGCTGACAGCTCAGAGTTTGGAGCCTGTTTGGGATTCTGTGTCTCCCTCTCTCTGCCTCTCTCTCTCTCTCAAATATATATATATATATATATATATATATATATATATATATATATATAAATCTCTTAAAGACTAGGTGAAGTAGGACAGCCATTTACTTCCACAATGCCCTGATTTTGCCCCAGGGTAGCATTTATCACATTGTGATGTATTCTAATTGTAATCAAAGAGGAAATGTAAAACACAGATAAGAACAAGAACTCTGGAGCCATCATGCCTGGGTTTAAATTCCGGGCTTAAACATACAAATTGTGTCATCTTGGACAGTTATCTTCCCTCTCTGAGCCTCAGTTTTCTCATCTGTAAAATGGGGAAGACAGTACTAGCGCCTGCTTCAGAGACAAAGCTCTTGTGAGGATTAAATGAGCTTGAAAATAGTAATAATTGCATAGCATATATTGTGTGTATGTTTCCAATAAATTGACCTATTTGTATCCCAGGGATCTAGCAAAGTACATAATTCTCTCAAAAAGAAAGTACTTGGGGGGCACCTGGGTGGCTCAGTTGGTTGAGTGCCCGACTGCGACTCAGGTCATGATCTTGCAGTCCGTGGGTTCAAGCCCTGCATCAGGCTCTGTGCTGACAGCTCAGAGCCTGGAGCCTGCTTCAGATTCTGTGTCTCCCTCTCTCTTTCCCTCCCCAACTCATGCTCTGTCTCTCTCTCTCTGTCAAAAATAAATAAACATTAAAAAATTGAATAAAAAAAGAAAGTACTTGGTAGATATATGAATGTGTGGAAGAAAAAAGAACGGTTTGTTTACCAAACAAGTCAAAAAGAAAAATATTTCACTTTACCAACATTTAACTGTCATCTTAGAAATATTAATATGAGACCATTAAGGTGATACAGTAATAAACGGAATGCATTTTGAATTTTAGTAGTGTGTTTTACTGCTTGTTTATAATTTTATTACTTAAAATTTAATTGATAAAGGATACTTTTATCTACTTTGTACTTTACAGGTAACACTTATTTTGGTGTGTGAATACAAATGTCTGAATTGATATTTGTGATTTCAAGCAGATTAATTTATTAAGTTCTTTGATATACATGTTAATTGGACAGCACAAGCACATGGTTTACCACAATTTCATTTTCTAAGAAAACCCTATACACTTTTGACAGGAGTCAGTTTTAAGAAACTTACACTGTTATAGCCTGGAATCTCTTTGGAGGCTGTCCCTACTAGGCTGTCTGCCTAGGTAGGGAATTCAGTCCTAAGGAATTCATAGAATTCCTTAGAGGGTCAGGAGTTTAAACTATTAATGTTCATCCAGAAGGTAACTCATCTGAAGATTTTGGTCTGACTTCCATTTTTCTTTTTAATCAACATAGAATCTGGGGGAAATACAGACCTATTTCCCAAGATTACTAAATGTTTGCCCACCAGAGACAAGCTTCCTTTACCATGGTAACATTTGCACAGTACGCCATCAATTACAGAAGCCGGGGGATGTTTCCTTTGTCCAATGACACTTTTCCTATTGGTTCTGTTTCTATATGGCTGTAACTAAATGGATATTTCAATACAAGAAGTAGTCCTTACAGATCCCAATGCTCCCTGGACAATAACCCTGTTCTTTGGACCTTACTCCCTTTTCCACTCTGCTCTCCACACTCACTGAGACAGAAGAATGAGAATACTTTCAGAGACCACTTCCAGCTCTTACCCTATCACCCTTCCTGCCATTTCTTCATTATTGTCCTTGTTTCATTACTATACCTATCTCTGTGGTCATGAAGGAGGTCTGAGGTCAGAGTCATGCTGCTTTGGATTTAGTAGTCCACATTCTCCTTCTGATTGGCTCTAAAACAAAAGGAGACTTATTCAATTTATCAGAATACCATACATTTACAGCAGGAATGCAATGGTTTTCTAACTGCTTGACCCTTGGCAATGCCCTTCTCTCACCCTGTTTGCTGTGTGCTCTGCTTACAAGAAGTACCCATTGGTCTAGATTCATAATCCATATGAGCCTAGCCCCACTGTGCTGTGGGTGACACATCAGCTCCTCACTGCAGCCAATGTCACCAATTCATGATCATCAATGACCTGGAATCACTCTTCTGAGGGTGCATACAAACTGTTATTTAGTCAACCTGCTTACTCCTCCTAGAGAAGTAAAGAACATAATTAAAGAAATCACACAGTCTGAGGAAAAGCTTACACTGAAGTAATAATGATAAGAACATTTAGAAATTACTCTGTTACTCCCTGTATTCTTATTTCAAATGCATGAGCAATGTTGGCAACTTGCATACCTCTAAATTTTCTTCTCCATTACCCTTACATACTAAAGCTACCATTATTTCCTTCTTTATATATGTGTATGTGTATATATATATATATATATATATATGTGTGTGTGTGTGTGTGTGTATACACATATATATATTAATTTTTGAGTAAATATATATACATATATTTAATGTGTACATATTAATTAATATATACATATATATTTAAGTATATATATATTTTATATTCTAAGTAAATATATATATTTTAAGTAAATATATATATATATATATATATATATATATATATATGTTTAAGTAAATATGACTTGTGTAATTTGTTTATCAAAACCTTGCTATTAAGCCATGCTAGGGTCATTCCTTGATTCTTTACACCAAAAGACTTTGTTTTATCAATAAATAAAGCTCTAGAGGTTTGGACTTTACCCAGAATTGCAGTGTCATGACTTGCCCATTTGTCAGGACTAATTATGCTGAACTTAGAACAGTCTCTTTAAAAAGAAAAAAAATTATCTAGCAAGCCCACAGATTTAATGAGAACTTGAAGTGCAGACTTGGCTAAAAATTCATCACAGCTTTTCCAAATATGTCTTAAGTAAAAAGATAGGATGCATTCTAAAACTTGTAATCAAACTCTTCTGCAATAAAGTCATAGATAAAGGAATAAAAACTCATGTTTTGGTCTTGGTTTAAGTCTCACTTCAAAAAGATCTAAAAGACGTTGTGAAGTTAATGCTACTGGTTCCTAGAACTTCATAAGGTAATTAAACCTATGGCCCAAGGTGAATCTCTGCACCAACTAAGCATTTGGGCTAGTTAATGGGGTGACGAGTGTAGTAAATAGATCTGCTGTATTCAGATGTCTCATCTCAGGTCCTTCTCTCATAGGGTTCCTCTTTCTTTATGCCATTATTATTACACAAAGGCCAGCATGCTTTCTTGAAAATGAGTCTTCAAAGTACCACTTGGATTGGATTGAATGACACTGTTTTATAAAGAAATTTGTTTTGCTGAAATAGAACAGCTATTTTTTTAAGACCGATATTTATATTGTTCTTTGTGTGATGAAAGAACCACCGGTAAAAATACATCTGTGCATTTACTTTTTGAATATAAAGGCAGGCCTTTAGCATCACACCTGCTATTTGAAGTGTCTGTCATCAGTGAGATTCTGTGTCTTCAATTCACAAACTGTTCATGGCCCCAAAGGAAAGGATGATATATTGAATAAAAAGACTTTGAAAGAATTATTTATTTTGAATGAGGAAAAAATGCTTATAGTAAAATGTTAGAGAAAAATGATTGTATAAAATCCTTTATGACCTAGTTTGTGTTTGTTGGGGTGTGGATGTATACTGAAACTAAATAAAACAAAACCATAATGGTGGTTTTATTGCCATCTCTGGGAAATATTTTCCATTCCTCTTCAATTATGTGTGCACTTTGCACATATTTTAATATATTGTTATTCTTAAAAACTTAAAAGTCACAGGAAAATATGTAAAAGAGGAATCAGTTTCCATCCTCCACCAGTCATTAATAACTTGGTATATATGTCTCCAGAGTTTTTCTGGGTTTTTTAACATAAGACACGCTACTACTTTTCATACAATAGATTTGTTGCCATATGTATATTTTTTAAAAATACCTTCAAAAGTGGAGAAAAGTACAAAGATGAGGTTTTTTTTTAACTATCTCATAGTAAAGTCCACATAAATATTAGGTAGATGTCTTCTAAAACAATATGCAAACGAATCCACACCAATTAGTAGACCCATCTGCAAACACAGAAATGTGCATATGCTTTTTGACAACTTAGAAGAAACGGATGAATTCTTAAAAACATATAACCTTCCAAAATTAAAGCAGGAAGACAGAAAATTTGAACAGACTGATTACCAGCAATGAAACTGAATCAATAATCAAAAAACTCCCAACAAACAAAACTCCAGGACCAGAGGGTTTCATAGGTGAATTCTGACAAACATTTAACGAGTTGGTACCTATTCTTCTCAAACTATTCCAAAAACATAGAAGAGGAAGAAAATCCACCAAATTCATTCTATGAGGCTAATATCACCCCGATACCAAAACCAGGTAAAGACACCACCAAAGAAGGAACTATGAGCCAATATCTCTGTAAATATAGATGGAAAATTCTCAACAAAATATTAGCAAACCTAATCCAACAATCCATTTAAAAAATCATTCACCACGATCAAGTGGGATTTAATGCAAGGTGGTTAAATATTTGCAAATATTTGCAATTTCTTAATGCAAGGTGGTTAAATATTTGCAAAACAATCAGTGAGATACACCACATTAATAAGAAAAATGATAAAATCATATATTGATTTCAATAGATGCAGAAAAAGCATTTGACAAAGTATGAGATCCATTCATGATTTAAAAAAACCCTCTGCAAAGTAGGTCTAGAGAGAAAATACCTCAAAATAATAAAAGCCTTATATGAAAAACCCACAACTAACACCATACCCAATAGGAAAAAAATCCAGCTTTTCCACTAAGGTCAAGAACAAGTCATAGATGTCCAATCTCACGACTTTAATTCATCATAGTACTGGAAGTCCTAGCCACGATAATTAGACAAAAAAAGAAATAAAAGCATCCTAATTGAAAAGAAAGAAGTAAAACACTTACTATTTGCAAATGACATGGTATTATATATAGAAAATCCAAAAGACTCCACCAAAAGCCTACTAGAACTGATAAATGAAGTCAGTAAAGTTGCAGCATAGAAAATATGAGTGAAACCATATTATATCTGTCTCTCTCTGACTGACTTATTTTGTTTAGCATAATACATTCTAGCTCTATCCATGTCATTGCAAACGGCAATATTTCATTCTTTCTGATGACTAATATTCTATTGTGTGTATGTGTGGATGGATGGATAGATAGATATCACATATTTTTTACCCATTCATCAGTCAATGGACATTTGGGCTCTCCATATTTTGGCTATTGTTGATAGTGCTAAATACTGGGGTGCATATATCCCTTCAAATCTGTATTTTTGTTCCCTTTAGGTAAATACATAATAGTGCAACTGCTGAATTATAGGGTCTCTTGAAGAGCCTCCATACTGTTCTCCAAAGTGGCTGCACCAGCTTGCATTCCTACCAACAGTGCAAGAGGGCTCCCCTTTCTCTGTGTCCTCACCAACACCTGTTGTTTATTGTGTTGTTTATTTTAGCCATTCTTACTGGTGTGAGGTGGTATTTCATCATGGTTTTGACTTGTATTTCCCTGATGATGAGTGATTTTGAACATCTTTTCATGTGTCTGTTAGCCATCTGGTTGTCTTCTTTGGAAAAGTGTCTGTTCATGGCCTTTGCCAATTTCTTAACTGGATTATTTGTTTTTTGGGTATTGAGTTAGATAAGTTCTTTATAGATTTTGTATATTAATCCTTTATCAGGTTTGTCATTTGCAAATATCTTCTCCCATTCTGTAAGCTGCCTTTTTATTTTGTTGATGGTTTCCTTTGCTGTGCAGAAGATTTTTATCTTGCAGTCCCAAAAGTTTATGTTTGCTTTTGTTTCCCTTGCCTGTGGTGATATGTCTAGTAAGAAGTTGTACCAGCCGAGGTCAAAGATGTTGCTGCTTCTGTTCTTCTCTAGGAGTTTGACTGTTTCTTGTCTCACATTTATGTCTTTCATCCATTTTGAATTTACTTTTGTGTATGGTATAATACAGTGGTCCAGTTTCATTTTTCTGCATGTTGCCATCCAGTTTTCTCAACACCATTTGTTAAAGAGACTGTCTTTTTCCACTGGATGTTCTCTTCTGCTTTGTCAAAGATTAGTTGACCATATAGTTGTGGCTCTATTTCTGGGTTTTCTCCTCTGTTCCATTGATCTATGTGTCTGTTTTTGTGCCAGTGCCATACTGTCTTGATGACTATAGCTTTGTAATATAGCTTGAAATCCAGAATTGTGATGCCTCCAGTTTTGTTTTTCTTTTTCAGAATTGTTTTGATTCTTCAGGGTCTTTTGTGGCTCCATACAAGTTTTAGGACTGTTTGTTCTAGCTCTGCAAAAAATTTCTGGTGGTATTTTGATAGAGATTGCATTAAATGTAGATTGCTTTGGGAAGTATAGATATTTAACAATATTCTTCCAATCCATGAGCATGGAATGCTTTTTCATTTCTATGTTACCTCTTCAATTTCTTTCATAAGTGTTCTGTAGTTTTCAGAGTATAGATTTTTTACCTCTTTAGTTAGGTTTAGTCTTAGGTGTCATTGGTATTAGTGTAAATACAAATGGGATGAATTTCTTGATTCTTTTTCTGCTGCTTCTTTTTTGGTGTATAGAAATTTCTTCATATTGCTTTTATTACAATTTTGCAGAATTCATGTATTCTAACAATTTTTTGGTGGAGTCTTTCAGGCTTTCAACATAGAGTATCATGTTGTCTGCAAATAGTGAAAGTTTGACATCTTCCTTGCTGATTTGGATACCTTTTATTTCTTTTTTGTTGTCTGATTGTTGAGGCTAAGACTTCCAGTACTATGTTAAATAGTCATCTTGAGAGTAAACATCCTTATCTTATTCCTGACTATCAGGAAAAGGCTCTCAGTTTTTCCCCATTAAGGATATTAGCTGTGGGTCTTTTGAATGTTGAGGTATGTTCTATTTATCCCTACTTTGTTGAGGGTTTTTATCAAGAATGGATGCTGTATTTTGTATGCTTTTTCTGCATCTGTTGAGAGGATCATATAGTTTTTATACTTTCTTTTATTAATAAATATGGTATATCAAATTGATTGATTTGTGAATATTGAACCAGCCCTGTAGCCCAAGAATGAATCCTACTCAACCATGCTGAATAATTCTTTCAACATGTTGAATTTGATTTGCTAGTAACTTGTTGAGAATTTTTGTATTCATGGTCATCAAGGATATTGGCCTATAATTTTCCTTTTTTATTGGTGTCTTAAAACCTTTAGAAAAATAGCAAGAATAGGGGCGCCTGGATGGCTCAGTCGGTTAAGTGGCCGACTTCGGCTCAGGTCATGATCTAGCGGTCCGTGAGTTCGAGCCCTGCGTCGGGCTCTGTGCTGACAGCTCAGAGCCTGGAGCCTGTTTCAGATTCTGTGTCTCCCTCTCTCTGACCCTCCCCTGTTCATGCTCTGTCTCTTCCTGTCTCAAAAATAAATAAAACGTTAAAAAAATTAAAAAAAAAGAAAAATAGCAAGAATAATTCAATGAACACCTGTATGCTCTGCACCTAGATTCACCAATTGTTAACATTTTGTTGCATTTGCTTACCTGAGGGGTGGCCAAACTAACAATGTTTATTGCATATGTAAGAAACTTTTATGTGCAGGATAGCTTGACCATATATATTGGGCTGTGGGATGGATCTAAAGGTAGGGAGAGAAGGAAGAAACTTCAGGCTTGGGACCAGTAACCACAACTTACTTTCCTTACAGTTCCATGTTCCAGGATGGAATTCCAAGGATCCAGGAATTTCATATTTGAACCTAGACTACTAGGTCATAATAAAGTCTAATTATCAACTTAGGAGGATAGAGAGGCTAAAAACATATTTTATTACTTTACTAAGTTGGTTTATGCTTTTTTAAAACTCTAGATGTATATAATAAAGGTCTCTACTTGTAATCTTACCTGGGCCCTGAAAATGTTAGGAGGACACCTAACACCTATTTGGAAGGGAAAGGGAGATATTGTTTTTCCACTGATTTCAATTATACGTAGTAAGGGTTTCAGAAGGAGTGGCACCAAGATGTGCTGCTTTGGCATGAAGGCCGAAAACTGTTGAGGCCCAAAAGACTCAAAAAGGAAGTTGGCCTTTTCCCTGAATTCTTAATTTGAGCCAATACTTAATGGGGTGGATTTTATTTTTAAGTTATTTTTTTTCATTAAAGACCCATGATTGCTGTATCCTCTGACTTATTTTATGTTTAAGAATGTTTGCTCTTGCCTATATTAATTGTGTCTTAGCTAAGTCAGTTTCTTTCCCTGAGATCTTTGTAAACATTGTTCTATTGTCTTCTGTCCATGACAGTTGTTTGGGAGAAATCTGAGGGCATTGCAATGCTTTTCCCTTGGAAGCATAAACCATATCAGAAAGATAGCAGCTTTATGTTAATTATTATAAAAAACTCACTCATGGTAATCACTGTGAATTATAACTAGTCCATCTACATGGCATGTCTACTCACTCATATGAGAATTATTACCTTTTGGAGTTATAATTGGGCTTATTCTAGCTCTTGATAATAATTTAGGAAAAGTATATCTGCCCATTAGGAATTTCTTATCAAACAAACCTGGTCAATTATAGTAGTACTAAGCACAATGCCTTCACCATCCCAAAATAACTAACTTTATATGGTTAAGATATACTTTTTTCATATTTATATTTGCACATTATTACACGTCTTACGATTTTTACGATTTGATTTGATTAGAATTAAGACTAATTCTAGAATATTGGAAACACAGATTTGAGAACTGGCTGCATTCTAAGCACTAATTGGTCTCAGTCAAAACATTCCCCAGAAAAAGTCTCAGTAGATAAGATACAGTACACAAGGGAGAGTGACTTTCTAATGCATGTTTTTCCACTCACACCTTCCGGTATTGAAACAGTAGCAATAAATCTAGAGCCATATTCCTGACTATAAAAAACCCAATCATTGATGAGAGGCACGAGTCATTAAAAAAAAAAAGTTCAACGCCAATCTGAAGATTAGTCTTACATTTGTTTTCAAAAACCAACTCCTTTTTGATAAAAAGCTTTGTTTTAATGGAAATGCTTATTTCCATGTAAGAAACAGGCTTCTAATAATATTGATAAGCAGTGAGCATTAGCAGCAATTAAGCCTGTAATCCTTTTTGAAGTAATTAGATACAAATATGAATTTTACTTGGTCCCTATTCTGAAAAACATCAAAGGTGACAACACCAGCATAGTTTAAAAACACAGTTGACATGTGCTCACAGCTTCCTTCTGCTGGGCCCTGTTTTAAGGGCTTTATGTTTATTAACTTATTTAATGTTCCCAATGACCATAGGAGATATAGATACCATTATTATTACCAGTTTGCATGTGAGAAAAATGGAGACACAAAGAGATGGAACACCTAGTCAAAATCCAGGTAATAAAATTGTTATGGCTGTTCTCTTAAATATGCTACTCTGCTTATTTAAAAAATAAGACTTCTGATGATGAATAAGAAAATATACCAGCAATTCTGATAAGCACAGAGAACGAACTATTGCATTTGAGTCTACAAAGCACATCAGAAAATAGGTAGGCACTGAGAATATTACCAAAAGAGTGAGGAGGACAAGGGAGGACCAGAGTCCACAGCTATTCATATGAGGGCAATATCTTTCTTAACCTACTCATCCATTTGGCTATAGTCTAACATGGTAATTGGATTTCCATTTATTTATTGACTGATGTGATTAGTAATCATCTCTTCTGAGTAATGCCTCTTGCTAGGCATTAGAATAAAATTGTGAGTGAAGGAAACAAAGGCCCAGTTCTTATTGAGTTAATAGTCAGTAGGGAAGATAGAAATTAATCAATAATGTCACCAAAAGTATGAAATCACGACTGTCATAAGTTAAGGAGAATACATGGGCAAAATTCTCTATAAGATGCTAAGTGGGGAGCCTGACTTCACTTCAGTGGTCAGGAAGGTGATCTTCAAACTGAGGTGAAAGAACAAGCAGGTACTCACCAAGCAAGGGCTGCCTTTAACATGGTGGAAAGGGTGATTCTGGGTAGCCAGGCTGTTAGAAGGAGCACAGTGCCACTAAAAGAGGGGCTGGTATGTGGAGGAAGAACAAAAACAGATGAACTTGGAGAAGAAATATATGTCTCTCTCTATGGAAAATATACTTTATATATCAACTGACAAAAGCTTGTCAGAGAGTGACTAGGAGACAGCTGAGGGAATTGAATGCAGGGAATTGGTTAGACAAGTGATTGAAAGGCAGATAAGGCAACCAGGGGATATGAGACAACCCAGAGATTAGCAAAAATGGAATACTCTACTCTCTCAAGTTAGTGGGACAAAGGAAGGAGTGTTCAGAATAGCCTCATAGAAGCCCAGTTAAGAGTGGCCTCATAGAACCTTATAGGTTCCATGTCCTCGAGAAATGGCCTAAGACAACCAGGGAGAGGGAAAAATACCCTGGTTTCTCCCATTCTCCATTCTGCCAGGTACATTTCCCATTAGTACCCATTTACCCAGAAGCTGGGGAAATAGCTACAGTTGCCAGTCTCCATGAGATACAGAATGGGACAGAGGAGAGACAATGGATAGCTCTGTAGACAGAGGCCCAAGGCCAGTACAGATATAGCATAACTATGTCTTGTTAATTAAAGGAATTCCTTAAATTCCCACTCCCTAAAATCTGCCTGTTCTGGAGGCATTTTCTATGCTAAGTCCAATATGTCAATTCAAAATCCTAAAAATATGCCCAGCCTACTCTCTGATCTCATTTATTTTTATTTTGGTATATGTTCACTTGTTATGTAAAGTTAACATAGTGGAGTACAAAACCTACAGAGTTTGGTGCCACAGTATGATTAACTATATTAATAATATAACCAAGTGTCTATTATTTTTGGTAATTTTCAGGCATCATCTGTATTTACTATAAAAAAATGAACCCAAGCACCTTATATAAGGGAGAATTAAAAGATAAAAATGACCTTAGATTTAGCCTTGAGTAACTGTATCATCAGAATAAGAATCAACACCTGTTTCCAAATGTTGACAGAGGTGGTAAAAACAGACCAGCATGTTTGTCCCTAAAGAATGCAGACTTCAACCACAATGATGTGCCAGGGACAGAGATTTTCTTTTCCAAAGCAAGCTTCACAAATCTCCTGAAATATTCCCTGAAGACAGTTATGGACTGATCATGAGGCAGTCCTTGAGGTTTCTTTTTAGAGTCCCCAAATCAGTCACCTCACAACCATTTTAAACCCTCATCACAGATGTAAATGAATTATATCCCTAAAGAGGCTCATTCTTCTGCAGTCTATTTAAATCAGGCTTCCTCACTGACAACTCATCCTTGACACTAAATTTGAAGTAATTCCATCAACTGTGAAAAATTCCAAAGATATAAAACACAAGATTTGAACAGACTTTATACAAAGTAAAATATGTTTCTGAAACATCCCAGGTGAACTCTCCTCATCTGACTTCTTCAGGCACTTGAGGCTGTGCCCATATTTCTGTCTTGATTGGTAGTGTGAAAGCACCTTTGAACACCTGGGGATGAGAAAGTAGGAGTTTTTAGTTTTAGCTCTGATTTTCTATAATGGAATTGTCTACAAGTAAGAGAATAAATTGTCATAGTGTATTGAGAAAATGCCAACCTTAGAAGACGACACTTGTTTTATTACCCATGAATCTTGCATTCTCATGTTGAAACATTCTAAGGGATTGATGTGAGAGGACCTTGATCTTAGGTGTCCAGTAACAAGAGCCTAGCACAGACCTGGTGACACAATCACCAGTAGCAGAGTACTCTAAAAATAAGGATGAAGCTCAAGGTAAGGAGGGCATATGACTTATATTTAATAAAAATAAGATAACTTAGGTAATTGAAACTAATCAAATTTGGCATAGAGTCTGAATCAGAATCATTGATGATTTTCACAAAGTTCATTTTCATTCAACATTTACACTCAATATAATTTTCATTCAGTTGAAAATACTTTTTTTAAAAAATTTTTTAACGTTTATTTATTTTTGAGACAGAGAGACAGAGCATGTCTCCCTCAGAGATAGAGGGAGACACAGAATCTGAAACATGCTCCAGGTTCTGAGCTGTCAGCACAGAACCCAATGTGGGGCTCAAACTCATGAACCATGAGATCATGTCCTAAGCCAAAGTCGGACTCTGAACTGACTGAGCCACCCAGGCGCCCCTAAAAATACTTTCTAATTCACATTTTGATTTATTATTTGATCAATAGGGTGTTTTTACATTACCCTTTTTTAAGATAATTATTGATTAAAATAAAATTATAATAAATAATACAGAGATCTCATGTACTCTACTGGATTACACCAATAGTACTGTTTTTTGGGGGAAAAAAGTGTATCACAGATTAGTGATACAGTCAAGATATGAAACATTTCCATCCCCACAAGGACCTCTCATGTTGTCCTTTAAGAGCCATGCTCGTTTCTCTCCCTCCTTTCCCCCCTTAATCCCTGGCAACCATTAATACGCTCTCCATTTCCATCTTGCCATTTCAGGAATGCTATCTATATAAATGAAATCATACAAAATGGAACTTCTAACGTGGCCCTTTATCTATGTGGTTACCATTCACGGGGCTGGTTATTCATTTGTGTAGATCCATGTTTCCATTCTGTTGTTGTTGTTGTTGGTGGTGGTGGTGGTGGTTTATGTGTGAATGATTTCCTTTAACATTTCTTGTAGTGTGGAAGTGCTAGTGATGAATTGTTTCCACTTTTATATGTCTAGAAAAAAAAGTGTTTATTGTTCCCTTATTCTTGGAAGATACTTTTGCTGATAATAGTCTTATAAGTTGACAGGGTTGTTTTTTATTTCTCTTTTTAAAAAGTTTTAGAGTTACAAAAGAAGTAGAAAAGATAATACAGAAACTTCTCATTTACCTTTTGCTCACTTTCTCGTAATTTCACGTTTTATATAGCCATGGAAAAGTTAGAAAAACTAGGGCACCTGGGTGGTTCAGTCAGTTAAGTGTCCAGCTTCAGCTCAGGTCATGATCTCATGGTTTGTGAGTTCAAGCCCTGTGTGGGGCTCTGTGCTGACAGCTCAGAGCCTGTAGCCTGCTTTGGATTCTGTGTCTCCCTCTCTCTTCCCCTCCCCTGCTCACACTCTCTCTCTGTCTCTCCAAAATTAATAAACATTAAAAAAATTAAAGAAAAGTTAGGAAAATGAAGAAATTTACATAGCCCCAAAACTATTAGCTTTGTTACAGCCTTTATTGGCACTTCATGAATGTTTTAATTAATGTCCTTTTCCTGTTCTAGGATCCAATCCAAGATATCATGCTGCGTTTAGCTTTAACATCTCCTTAGGCTCCTCCAATCTGTGACAATTTGTTTTATGAAAAGCAAACTAACCTTGACACTTTTTTTTACACTGATGAAATATTTTTTAGAATATCCCCAACTTAGGCTTTTCTGATGTTTTCTCATATTAGACACTTTCATCATATAACGTGAGGGATTACATGATATCAACATTACTTATTACAGGTGGTATTAATCTTTATCACTTTGTTAAGATACCAGATTATTCCACTGTAAAGTTGCAATTTTATCCCTTTCATTTTTCTACTAATTAGAAGTGAGTTACTAAGCCTATCCCATATCCAATAGGAGAGAATGATGTTAATAGCAATGTTTTTGTTTTTGTTTTTGTTTTTTGTAGATACTCTTTCTAGATTAATGAATTTCCCTTGTAGTTTTAGTGTTCTGGGAGTTTTCTCGTAAATGGATGTTTCCTTTCATCAAATTATTTTTCTACATTTCCTGAATAACCAAATAATTTTTCCTGTTTAGTTTTACATTGACTGATTTTTTAATATGAACCAGCCTTTCATTCCTGGAATTAATCTTACATACCACAACATGTATTTTATATGTGTATTTTGCTAGATTCAATTTGCTTTTATTTTGTTGACGGTTTTGTGTCTACATTAATAAGGTACATTTGTCTTCATTAGTTTTATCTTTTCTTGTAATATTTATGTCTGGTTTTGCTGTTGGTAACTCATCATAGAATGAGTTTGGAAATGCTCCTTTTTGTTTTATATTCTGGAAAAGTTTGTGTACTTGGTACTATAGTTGCTTGATAAGATTTGATGCTTGATAAAATTTGATAGTAAAGTTATCTGATCACAGTTGTGTATTTAGGGACCCCTGGGTGATTCAGTCAATTAAGTGTCTGACTCGATTTCAGCTCAAGTCATGATCTCATGGTTCTTGAGTTCAAGCTCCATGTCAGATTCTACACTGACATTGCAGAGCCTGTTTAGGATTGTCTCTCTCCCTGTCTCTCTGCTCCTCCTCCACTCACTCCTACATATGTGCACACACACTTTCTTTTTCTTTCTCAAAATAAATAAATAAAATTAAAAAAAAAGAGTTGTATTTAGAGTTTAATAGATATAGGTTTATAAAGATTATTTCTTTTTGAATGAGTTTTGGTAGTTTATGTCTTTCAAGGAATATTTTTTTAAATTTTTTTTAACGTTTATTTATTTTTGAGACAGAGAGAGACAAAGCATGAACGGGGGAGGGTCAGGGAGAGGGAGACACAGAATCTGAAACAGGCTCCAGGCTCTGAGCTGTCAGCACAGAGCCCGACGCGGGGCTCGAACTCACAGACTGCGAGATCATGACCTGAGCCGAAGTTGGCTGCTTAACTGACTGAGCCACCCAGGCGCCCCTCAAGGAATATTTTAATTTAACCTAGGTTGTAGAATTATTGATATAGCATTGTTCACTTAATTCATTTATCATAAAATAATATTAACCCCTCTTTCATTCATGATATTATTTGTTTCTTATATTTTTTCCTAGACAAACAGGATTAGATTTTTTTCACTTGTATAGGGAGAATTATAAGATGATTTCCAAAGTTTTCTACCCTCTGTATATTCTTCCACAGAGTGTGATGTATTTTGCTCCCATGATTAGGTTATGTTATTTATATGGTACAGTTGAACTTGAGATATGGAAATTATCTGGATGGGCCTTGCTTAGTCACATGAGCCTGTTAAAAACAAGAGTTTTTTTTCTAGCTAGTTACAAAAAGGGAATTTAGAGTAAAGCACTAGAAGATTCCATGTGTTTTTGCTGGCTTGAATATAGAGTCAGCAAATGGCAAATGTTAGTGTGTTATTGTCCCACAGCTCTTGGTTTCTTTGTTCTGATTTTTAACGTATTTTTTTCTTTGTGTTTCAGATTGGATAATTTCTGTTCAACTGTTGTCAAGCTCACTGGTTCTTTCCTTTGGCTGTGATAAGTCTATTGATCATCAAAAGCATGCTTAAACTCCCCTACTAAGTTTTGTTTTGTTTTGTTTTTCTGAATTTCCATTAGATCCCTTCCTAATAGTTTCCACTAATCCATTGAAATCACCTATCAGCCTTGCTTGTTGTCTACCTTCTTCATTAAAGCCTTTAACATATTCAATGGTTATTTTAAACACCTCTTTTATGTCTGGTTCTCTTTCTAATGATTGCTTTGTCTATTCAGACTGCTACTCTTAGTTTATTGCATGCCTTGAAATTATTTGAAAGCTGAATATGTTGTATAGAATAGTAGACACTGACGTAAATGTTTTGTATGCTTAGAGATGAGCGTGACTTTCATTCTCCTAGGCCTTTAGTGTGAGGGTGAGGGTTTTTGCTTATCTGGTAGGAAGTTGAACTGTGTTTAAAGTTTTCTCCCTGTTTAACTTTGTGACTTGTGACTTGGATTCAGGTCTTTCCTTTCAATCTGCCAAGAGATAATCTGTCTGTTACAGTTTTTCCACATGGATTACACTATTGTTTTTATTCAATGCTTGTTAGTGTGTTGGTGGTTGCAACAGAGGATGGTGGGTGTTATCTGGTATTTGACTAAGATCCAATCTTAGGCAGAATTTGTGAATCTAGTCCTTCGGGTGTGAACTTCATAAGTGTTTCTGTGCCCCTCCAGATGTAATGCTGAGCCTAGCAAGTAAAGAGCTATTTTCCAGTTCCCTTCTCACAGATGTAATAGGTTTCCAACAGTTCCCTAATGCAATAGTACTTGCTGCTCTCTTCCTGCATAATAAAGTATTTATTTCACAGGGAACACAACAATATGTGTGGGTAGAGTTTGGGCAATGGGGACTGTTGTCCTCCCACAAGTTGCACCACTGGAGAGACTTTCTCAGGATTCGCCTTGATCTTCCTTTTGGAACCCTGGTGACGTTCTTGGATAAAAACCTGCAAGAAGATGAAAAACCCTTATCTCTATGGTCCTCACAGGTTTTACATTTTCATGCTGCCCCATTTAGTACTTAGTATTTAGTAATTTGGTAAACACTTCTGGCTTGATAGTCTTAAATGATTGTATAGTGTTTGGTGTATTTAGCTCAAGTAAGAAATACTTAAATAAGCAAATGCCTACTAATGCCTCTCTTTCCAAAGATTTCAGATTAGTCATTTGCCCTGAAACCTTACATCTTTGATAGCTTCAATAAAAGGTATTAGTTTGCAATCACAACAAACAAAGGAATAAATTGCCCCAATTGGTCAGGAGTAGATTACATAATTATTACTAAGGAGGGCCAGAGACAATGATTGACATCCTTATCTGGACTAAGTGAAATGGAGAGGGCAGGTTTCCATAGGAAATAATGAGTAGACAAACTATATACCTCCACTACACTAAGTCTGCTTTTCATGACTGGATAAATTATAAAAATGTTTATCTCAATCCAGTTAACATATACTTGATTGCTTATCTCTAATTTACGCTATCTTAATAATTTAAATAAACTTTTTTAAAACTAATTTTAAATTTACATAAAATTTCCAAGGACAATGTAAAGAGTCCCTGTATGCTCCATACCCTCTGTTAATATCGCTTTCATTTCTGTAGTACATAAGTAAAAAAAAAGCAATATTGATATATTATTATTATTAAATAAACTCAAAGTAATAAGATTTCATATTTTTTTTCATATCTTTTCTCTTCAAAGATCTCATCCAGGATACTTTGTTAAATTTAATCATCACAACTCCTTAGCCTTTCTGGGCTGTGAAATTTTCCCAGACATCCTTTGTTTTTAGTAAACTTGACAGTTTTGAGAGTACTAGTCAGGCGTTTTGTAAAATGTCTCTCAATTTACCTTTCTTAGGTGTTTTTTGTTTTTTGTTTTTTATTGTTTTTTCTTTTTCATGATTATATTAGAGTTAAGTGTTTGGGAAGAAAGACCATAGAGATAAGATACCATTCTTAGCACATCACATTAAGGTAAGTGCTATGAACATTACTTATCACTGGTGATAAGATAGAATGTGCCAGATATCCTCACTGTAGTTACTTCCAGTTCACACTTTTTTACAGACCTTTAAAAAACAAGTTATTAAGCACAGCACCTACTTATCAGGCAGGAAGTTATGCTTTACTTCCTTGAAGTGACAGTATGTACAAAAATGATTTTAATAATTTTCATGGCAGATTTGCCCCTTCTTCAGCACTTATTTACTTGTTCATTTATTTATATAGGTATGGACTCATGGATATTTTTTTTTACATTGGGTTATAATCAAATACAGTTCTATTTATTTTTCTTCTCAAAGTGTTCCAGCCTCCAGCATTAAAAAGCCCTTTGACATACCCCCTATCATTTAGTTTTCTTCATCACATCTTTACTTTGAGCACTGCAGATGCTCCAAGCTCACCTTGTTTATTTTCTGCCCTCACTAAAAAATCAGAGATTTCTCCAAGTAATCTTGATTTTCTTTATTGGAGAATAGTATTATAAATCAAGAAATAGGTCCTGGGTTAGCCAATTGCTGGACAGGGAAGTATCATCACTTCTAAACCCTCTACACAGTTAGAGCAAGGAAATATATGTATGTATCTTAACCTGTGAATGAGAGGAAGTGACACAGAAGAAGATATCATAGAGACAGGCCCTGTTCCATGGACACTTGATATATCAGTAAAGAGAAAGAGATAAAGAAACAGAGAGAGAGGGAGAGAGAGATTGATCATACCACTACTAAACATGGAAAAGGAAACACTAAAGGAAACACTAAATCACTGTACCTAGCCCTATGTCTTGCAAAGACCCTTTAAGATTCCCCATTGATATCCTTTTCAATGCAAAATCAGTGGAAGCACAATGCTGAAAAGATTAATTGACTATTCAGCAAACAGGAATTAAGAAAGTGAAGAAATGGACAAAGTGCCCTCATGGAACATGCATTCTAGGGGGCAGGGAGATTAGAGGGTAAACAAACAAACATACAGATATTTTATATTTGATGGTGATAAATGCTATAGAAAGAAATAAAACAAGGAGGAGAAAATGGATTTCCACTGTTTGTGGCAAAACATTCTTATTTTATATAAGGTATTCAAGATTCTAATGGGACCTTATTTGGGGAAACCTGAAGGCAGTGAGGAGATGAGAAATGCAAAGATCTGTTGGGTGAGTGGTTTGGGAATTAGAAATGCAAGACCAGAGGAGGAAAATTTGGGACATTTGAGGGATAGCATGAGAGCCAGTGTAGCATTAATTGGGGTCAGTAATGGAGAGGAAGCTCAAACATGGAGGACTTTGTAGTCCAACTTAAGATCTTGGGGGTTTATCTGAATGAAACGGGAAGTTGCTGGATGAGCTTGGCCAAGGCTTGATCTTCCCTCTATTTTAAAAGAATTATATTGGCTGCTGAATAGAGAACAGTCTACAGATAGGCAATTTAGGCAACCATTATAATAATCAGGTGGACATGACTATACATTGGAGATGGTAATAATGTGGTTGGAATCTGAGTGTATTTGTGTGTGTGTGTGTGTGTGTGTGTGTGTGTGTGTGTGTTTTAATGGGCTGACCATATAGTGTGATAGGAAGAGATGAATCAAAAATGGCTGTGCAGTTTCAGGTCTGATCAACTAGAAGGGCAAAGTTCATATTTGCTGAGATGGTTATACTGAAGATAGAACTGCTTAGTCCAGAGTAGGAAACAAGAGAAGCAGGAGTCATGGGAATATTGAGTTTGAAATGCTTTTTAGACATTTGTGTGGACATATTGAGATGATGTTAGAATATATGTGACTATACTTCCAGAAAATGGCCAATATTGTGTGATATATTTGTACTATTTAAACTCCTTAAATTAGACGATATCCTATAGAAAATAAAAAAAAATAGAAGGAATATCTCAGGGCTGAGCCATTGACATGCTCATAAAAGGAAGTTGCAGAGAGGAAGAGACACTCACAAACAAGATTGATAAGATACTGCTCAAAGACAAAGCTGAGGAGGAAAGTAGGAAATTGAAAACTTTAGAAATATCTTTAGACAATCACTTGGGCTTAGTTGACTTCAGCTGGCATTGTTCTTCTAGTAGGGCTGAACCTCAAAAAAAATCTCCAATCAACATCAGGTTAGACGTATAAATAAGACCTGTGCAAAGATACAAGAGAACAAAACAAAACATAAAAAAGTACAAATTCAAGTGATGCATAGCTATCCTAAGAATCCAAATAAATGCTAATCAAATGCTAATCCAAATAAATGCTAATCAAATAAATGCTAATCCAAATAAATGCAAATCAAATTAGATATTTCTCTAAGATCTTAGAGCAATTGGGGGGTGAGGGGTGTTGAACTCAAAATTGAAACAGCCAAAAGGAAATAAAAGAAAGATAGAAAAATATAATAAAACCAGAGAGAAAATATAAAGGGTGGGAGAGGTAGGGGGAATAAAACAGAAGAAGAAATAAGATGATAAAAGGTAAAACCCACATTAAAAGTAGAAATAATAAAAGCCAATCTGCCAAAAATATTGTCAGGAACATGAACAACAGGTTTAGAAATACTGAGGTGTACACCCAAGAGGGAATAGTTAGTAAGAAGAACATAATAAGTATGTAAATCAAACAGTGTTCACAAACACATAATTAATGTTCCTGAGAAATGGAAAAGAACAAAGCAAATAAAGTAAAATATTTAAAGATATTATTAGAGAAAAATCCTGACATCAAGGAATACATAAATCTGAACACTAGGTCCCAGGAAAACAAGACATGAGATATATTAATAAAGTTATAAAGAAACAGAGGAGAGGCTGGGAAGATGGTAGAGTAAGAGGACCCTAAACTCACCTAATCCCATTGATACAATTAGATAACATTCGCATAAACATAAATAACCCAGAAAATGACCTGAAGACTGGCAGAACAAACTCCACAGCTAAAGGTAGAGAAGGGCCCATGTCAAAGAGGATAGGAAGGGTGGAAACAATGTGAAGAGTTTAATGAACCATGGCTGTCCATGGGGAAGAGGGAGCCTCAGGCATGGAGAGGGAAAAGAAATATACTATCACACCAGGATCCCCCATAGGGAAGATGAATTCCATAACATTTGGCTTTGGAAACAAGAGGGGCTGAATTTCATGAGGCCTTACAACTAGTGGGAATTAAAACTGGAATTTTAAAAATCAGCATGTTTAGTTCTGGACAAGCTGAGGTGGGGGTATTGACAGGAAGCTGAGTCTCTACCCTTAAAGTAACAGCATGACAAACAACTTGTGGAGATACAGTGTAGAAGCAACAATTTGAAAAAAAAAAAAAAACACCTGAGACATATAAGAGGAAGTGTTATTTACTAATCTCAAAGAATGACCCCGAGGGACAGGGTTCACTAAGGGACTTCTCTAGGGAGAAAAAGGAGCTGGAAGGTATCATCTCTCTCCCCGACCCCACAGCATAAACACATAGCCACCCAAGGAAAAGAGCAGGGCACCAATATTCACTACCTAACTTGTTTATACCAAGCTTTGCCCCACACCACCCCAGTGTTTTAGTATATCTGCCCTCAGCAGTCACTTTTGCCCTTGTCCTGGCACCTCAAGTCCCCTCTCCTAGAAGATTAGCACAAACCTTGCCAACACCTCTTCCCCAATGCACGTTTTGCAGGGTCTCAGTCCCAGTGGTGCTGATAGATGCCCAAAAGCACATCGTTAAAATTGCACGCCCAGCCCATGTGCATTTTGTGGCTTCCCAGGTTGGTCCTGTCTTGGAAGCAGTAGAAGAAGGAGGCCTCATTGCCTAAGCAGACCAGTGCTCACACTTAAAACTACATGCTGCATCCAGGCTTGGGACAAAACACTGCCTACAACATGCAAAGAGAGCCTCTGCAGATACTTTACTGAAGGAAACAGTGTCCAGGACACAATAGCAGGGCACACACAACACATATAGAAGACACCCCCTAAAGCACTAGGTTCTGGTGAACAGGGAACACTAAACTGCAGGGCACTACAGGACCTCTTCATCATAAGACCATTACTTTCAAGAGCAGAAAATGTAGCTGACTCTCCTAACACAAAGAAACAGACACAGAGGTAGACAAAATGAGGAGACAGAAGACTGTGCCCCCAAAGAAAAAAATAAGACAAAATTATAGCAAGAGACATAATATGAAGAGAAGTAATATTCTGGATAGAAAATTTAAAGTAACGATCACAAAGATATTCACTGGACTTGAGAAAAGAATGGAGGAGAAAAGAGTAGAGAACATCTTAACAAAAAGATAAAAAAGAACCAATCAGAGATGAAGACAACAATAAATAAAATAAAAAATCCAGTAGATGGAATAGATAGCAGGCTAGAGGAAACAGAGAAATTATCAACCTGGAAGACAGAGTAATGGAAAGGAATGAAGCTGAGCAGGTCAGAGAAAAATAAGTATGCAAAATGAAATAGGCTTAAAGAACTATGCAAAATGAGATAGATTTAAGGAACTCAATGACTCCATCAAGTGCAATAATATTTTCATTATAGGTATCCCAGAAGAAGATAGAGAAAAGAGAGCAGAAAATTTATTTGAAGTAATAATAGCTGAAAACTTTCCTGATCTGCAGAAGGAAACAGATATTCCTCCAATCCAGGTGGCAGAAATCCCTCAACAAAATCAACCAAAGGAGATCCACACTAAGATACATAGTAATCAAAATGGAAGAAAGTAGTGATAAGACAGCATTTTTAAAGCAGCAAGAAAAAAAAATACAGTTACATAAAAGAGAGACCCCATAAGCCTATTGGCAGATTTTTCAGCAGAATCTTTGCAGGCCAGAAGAGAATGGCATGATATATTCAAAATGCTGAATGGGAAAACTCTGTAGTCAAAAATACTCTATCCAGGAAGGCTATCATTTAGAATAGGAGAAATATTGTCTCAGACAAACAAAAGCTAAAGGAGTTCATGACCACTAAACCATCCTTACAAGAAATGTTAAAGGGAACTCTTTGAGTGGAAAGACCCATATAGTAAGTCTTCATAAAGTAAGAAAACTAGAAAACACCAAAGCAGTAAAAGTAAGTATATCTGTAAAAATCAGTCCAGAAATTTACAAGATAAAACTATGATAAATATGATACCATATAACTAAAATGTGAGGAAGAGTAGTGAAGAATGTGTTCAAATTTAAGTGATCACAAACTTAATATAGACTGCTATATGCAGACTATAGCATATACAAACCTAATGGTAACCACAAATCAAAAACCAGTACTAAATATGGAATAAATAAAGAGAAAGGAATCCAAGTATATCACTAAAGAAAGCCAGCAAAAGGTGAAAAAGATCAAGAGAAGAAAGGACCAGAAAAGAACTACAAAAACAACTACAAAACACTTAACAAAAGGAAATAAATTCACACATATAAAATTAATTTGAATGCAAATGCTCCAATGCTCCCATCAAAAGACATAGAGTGACAGGGGCACATGGGTGGCTCAGTGGGTTGAGTGTCCAACGTTGGCTCAGTTCATGATCTCACAGCTCGTGAGTTCAAGATCCGCATTAGGCTCGGTGCTGACAGCTCAGAGCCTGGAACCATTTGTGGATTCTATGTCTCCCTCTCTCTCTTTCCCTAACCCACTTGCATTCTGTCTCAATAAATACATACATACATACATAAATTTTTAAAAATTAAAAAAAAAAAAAAGAAATAGGGTGACAAAATAGATTTTAAAAAAATCAAAATCAGAATTCCAGCTTGGATCTCAGGGAAGATGGCAGTGTATGAAGACGCTGGGCTCACCACATCCTGCTTATCACTTAGATTCCACCCACATCTGCCTAAATAACCCAGAAAATTGCCAGAAGTCTAGAAGAATGGACTCTCTGGAGCCAAGCGTAGACAAGAGTCACACAGAAGAGGACAGGTCTGCCTCCTTCCTGTGCCACAGGGGCCCTCCCGCAGTGGACCACTGAAGGCAAAGAGAGCTGAGCCTGCCCCTCCTGCCCCCGTGGACCTTGTGGATCCACTCCGGCTACTACGCCAGATCCCGAAGAAGCAGCACTACAAGCCTGGCACTGTGCAAGTAGCCCAGATAGGGGCCACACCACTTCACAGTGAGTCCTGCCCTGGGAGAGGGGAAGATAAGATACACACCAGTCTGACTGTGGTCACAGCGGTGGGCTGGGGGCAGACATCAGGTCTGACTGCGGTCTCACCCACCAGCACAAGTAACTCCAGACAGCACAGGGGAAGAGCAATGCAGTTCCATGCCACTCCAGGGACTATACAAAATGACAAAACGGAATAATTCTCAAAAGGAACATCAGGAAGTAGCGACAGCTAACGAACTGATCAAAAACGATTTAAGCAATATAACGGAACAAGAGTTTAGAATAATAGTCATAAAATTAATCACTGGGCTTGAAAAAAGTATACAGGACAGCAGAGAATCTATTGCTACAGAGATCAAGGGGCTCAGAAACAGTCAGGAGGAGCTAAAATATGCTATGAATGAGATGCAAAATAAAATAGAGATGACCACAGCTTGGATTGAAGAGGCAGATGAGAGAATAGGTGAATTAGAAGATAAAATTATAGAAAAAGAGGAAGCTAAAAAAAAGATTAAAAAAATCCAGGAGTATGAGGGGAGAATTAGAGAACTAAATGATGTGATGAAACACAATAATATATATAGGGATAATATATATAGCATATATATATAATATATATAGTATAATAGGGATTCCAGGGGAGGAAGAGAGAGAGACAGATGCTGAAGGTGTACTTGAAGAAATCATAGCTGAGAACTTCCCTGATCTGGGGAAGGAAGAAGGCACTGAAATCCAAGAGGCACAGAGAACTCCCTTCAGACATAACTTGAATCAATCTTCTACACGGCATATCATAGAGAAACTGGCAAAATACAAGGATAAAGAGAAAATTGTAAAAGCAGCTAGGGATAAACATGATCGAACATATAAAGGGAGACCGATAAGACTAGTTATGGATCTTTCTACTTAAACTTGGCAGGCAAGAAAGGAATGGCAGGAAATCATCAATATGATGAACAGAAAAAATATGCAGCCAAGAATCCTTTATCCAGCAAGTCTATCATTTAGAATAGAAGGAGAGATAACGGTCTTCCCAAACAAACAAAAACTGAAGGAATTCATCACCACTAAACCAGCCCTACAAGAGATCCTAAGGGGGATCCTGTGAGACAAAGTATCAGAGACATCGCTACAAGCATGAAACCTACAGACATCAAAATGACTCTAAACCCATATCTTTCTATAATAACACTGAATGTAAATGGACTAAATGCGCCAACCAAAGGACATAGGGTATAAGAATGGATTAAAAAAACAAGATCTATCTATTTGCTGTGTACAAGAGACTCATTTTAGACCTGAGGACACCTTCAGATTGAAAGTGAGGGGATGGAGAACTATCTATCATGCTACTGGAAGTCAAAAGAAAGCTGGAATAGCCATACTTATATCAGAAAAACTAGACTGTAAATTAAAGGCTGTAACAAGAGATGAAGAGCAATATATCATAATTACAGGGTCTATCCATCAGGAAGAGCTAGCAATTATAAATGTCTATGCGCCAAATACCCGAGCCCCCAAATATATAAAACAATTACTCACAAACATAAGCAACCTTATTGATAAGAATGTGGTAATTGCAGGGGACTTTAAAACTCTACTTAAAGCAATGGATAGATCATCTAGACACAGGACCAATAAGGAAACAAAGGCCCTGAATGATACATTGGATCAGATGGACTTGAGAGATATATTTAGAACTCTGCATCCCAAAGCAACAGAATATACTTTCTTCTCGAGTGCAAATGGAACATTCTCTAAGATAGATCACATGCTGACTGGGTCTCAAAACAGCCCTTAATAAGTATAAGAGAATTGAGATCATATCATGCACACTTTCAGAACACAATGCTATGAAGCTTGAAATCAACCACAAGAAAAAGTCTGGAAAACCTCCAAAAGCATGGAGGTTAAAGAACACCCTACCAAAGAATGAATGGCTCAATCAGGCAATTAGAGAAGAAATTAAGAAAATATGGAAACAAATGAAAATGAAAATACAACAATCCAAATGCTTTGGGATGCAGCGAAGGCAGTCCTGAGAGGAAAATACATTGCAATACAGGCCTATCTCAAGAAACAAGAAAAATCCCAAATACAAAATGTAACAGCACACCTAAAGGAAATAGAAGTAGAACAGCAAAGACACCCCAAACCCAGCAGAAGAGAAATAATAAAGATCAGAGCAGAAATAAACAATATAGAATCTAAAAAATCTGTAGAGCACATCAATGAAACCAAGAGTTGTTTTTATGAAAAAATAAACAAAATTGATAAACCTCTAGCCAGACTTCTCACAAAGAAAAGGAAGAGGACCCAAATAGATAAAATCATGAATGAAAATGGAATTTTTACAACCAATGCCTCAGAAATGCAAGCGATTATCAGGGAATACTATGAAAAGTTATATGCCAACAAACTGGACAACTGGAAGAAATGGACAAATTCCTAAGCACTCACACACTCCCAAAACTCAATCAGGAGGAAATAGAAAGCTTGAACAGACCCATAACCAGGGAAGAAATTGAATCAGTTATCAAAAATCTCCCAACAAATAAGAGTCCAGGACCAGATGGCCTCCCAGGGGAATTCTACCAGACATTTAAAGCACACATAATACCTATCCTTCTCAAGCTATTACAAAAAAAAGAAAGGGAAGGAAAACTTCCAGACTCATTCTGTGAAGCCAGTATTACTTTGATTCCTAAACCAGACAGAGACCCAGTAAAAAAAGAAAACTACAGGCCAATATCCCTGATGAATATGGATGCAAAAATTATCACTACAATACTAGCAAATCGAATTCAACAGCATATGAAAAGAATTATTCACCATGATCAAGTGGGACTCATTCCTGGGCTGCAGGGCTGGTTCAACAAATCAATCAATGTGATACATCACATTAATAGAAGAAAAGATAAGAACCGTATGATCCTGTCAATTGATGCAGAAAAAGCATTTGACAAAATTCAGCACGCTTTCTTAATAAAAACCCTCGAGAAACTCGGGATAGAAGGAACATACTTAAACATCATAAAAGCCATTATTCAAAGCCCACATCTAATATCATCCTCAATGGGGAAAAACTGAGAGCTTTCCCCCTGAGATCAGGAACATGACAGGGATGTCCACTCTCACCCCTGTTGTTTAACATAGTGTTGGAAGTTCTAGCATCAGCAATTAGACAACAAAAGGGAATCAAAGGCATCAAAATTGTCAAAGATGAAGTTAAGCTTTCACTATTTGCAGATGACATGATATTATACATAGAAAATCCCATAGACTCCACCAAAAGTCTGCTAGAACTGATACATGAATTCAGCAAAGTCACAGGATACAAAATCAAAGTACAGAAATCAGTTGCATTCTTATACACTAATAATGAAGCAACAGAAAGACAAATAAAGAAACTGATCCCATTCACAACTGCACCAAGAAGCATAAAATACCTGGGAATAAATCTAACCAAATATGTGAAAGATCTATATGGTGAAAAGTATAGAGTGTTTACGAAGGAAATTGAAGAAAATATAAACAAATGGAAAAACATTCTGTGCTCATGGATTGGAAGAATAAATATTGTTAAAATATCATTACTACCCAAAGCTATCTACACATTCAATGCAATCCCAATCAGAATTACACCAGCATTCTTCTCGAAGCTAGAACAAGCAATCCTGAAATTTCTATGGAACCACAAGAGGTCCCGAATACCCAAAGAAATTTTGAAGAAGAAGACCAAAGCAGGAGGCATCACAATCCCAGACTTTAGCCTCTATTACAAGGCTGTAATCATCAAGACAGTATGGTATTGGCACACAAAAAAAAGACAAATAAACCAATGGAATAGAATAGAAACCCCAGAGCTAGACCCACAAAATTATGGCCAACTAACCTTTGACAAAGCAGGAAAGAATATCCAATGGAAAAAGACAGTCTCTTTAACAAATGGTGCTGGGAGAACTGGACAGCAACATATAGAAGGATGAAACAAAACAATGGTTTAAATAGTTCTTAAACCATTCACAAAAACAAACTCAAAATGGATAAAGGACCTGAATGTGAGACAGGAAACCATCAAAACCCTAGAGGAGAAAGCAGGAAAAAACCTCTCTGACCTCACCCACAGCAATTTCTTACTTGACACAGCTCCAAAGGCAAGGGAATTAAAAGCAAAAATGAACTATTGGGACCTCATGAAGATAAAAAGCTTCTGCACAGCAAAGGAAATAATCAACAAAACTAAAAGGCAACCAAATGACATATCGGACAAAGGGCTAGTATCCAAAATCTATAAAGAGCTCACCGAACTCCACACCAGAAAAACAAATAACCCAGTGAAGAAATGGGCAGAAAACATGAATAGACACTTCTCTAAAGAAGACATCCGGATGGCCAACAGGCACATGAAAAGATGCTCCACGTCGCTCCTTATCAGGGAAATACAAATCAAAACCACACTCAGATATCACCTTACGCCAGTCAGAGTGGCCAAAATGAACAAATCAGGAGACTATAGATGCTGGAGAGGATGTGGAGAAACGGGAACCCTCTTGCACTGTTGGTGGGAATGCAAATTGGTGCAGCCGCTCTGGAAAGCAGTGTGGAGGTTCCTCAGAAAATTAAAAATATACCTACCCTATGACCCAGCAGTAGCACTGCTAGGAATTTACCCAAGGGATACAGGAGTACTGATGCATAGGATCACTTGTACCCCAATGTTTATAGCAGCACTCTCAACAATAGCCAAATTATGGAAAGAGCCTAAATGTCCATCAACTGATGAATGGATAAAGAAATTGTGGTTTATATACACAATATCAATAAGAAAGATATATACACATGGCAATAAGAAAGAACAAAACATGGCCCTTTGTAGCAATGTGGATGGAACTGGAAAGTGTGATGCTAAGTGAAATAAGCCATACAGAGAAAGACAGATACCATATGGTTTCACTCTTATGTGGATCCTGAGAAACTTAACAGAAACCCATGGGGGAGGGGAAGGAAAAAAAAAAAGAGGTTAGAGTGGGAGAGAGCCAAAGCATAAGAGACTCTTAAAAACTGAGAACAAACTGAGGGTTGATGGGGTTGGGAGGGAACGGAGGGTGGGTGATGAATATTGAGGAGGGCATCCTTTGGGATGAGCACTGTGTGTTGTATGGAAATCATGTTGACAATAAATTTCATATTAAAACAAAATCAAAATCAATCTGTATGCTGCCTACAAGAGACACACTTCAGACCTAAAGACAGTTGCAGATTGAAAGTGGAGAATACTTTGTCATGCAAATGGATGTCAAAAAAAGGCAGTGTAGCAAGACTAAAAAAAAAAAAAAAAAAAAGCCAGTAATGAGAGACAAAGAAGGACACTATATAATAATAAATAGAACAACCCAATAAGAAGATATGGCCATTGTAAATATTTATGCACCCAACATGGAAAAACCTAAATACATAAAACACTTAATAGCAAACATAAAGGAACTAAGCAATAGTAACACAATAATAGTTGGATACTTTAAAACTCCACTTACGTCAGTGGACAGATCATCCAAACATAAAACCAGCAACGGAACAAATGCTTTGAATGACACCCTGGTCCAGATAAATTTAATAGATCTATTCCGAACACTTCATCCTAAAACACGCACATTCCTTTCAATGTACATGGAACATTTTCCATAATGCATCACATATCAGACTACAAAACAAGTCTCAACAAATTCAAAAATATCGAATTTATACCCTGCATCTTTTCTGACCACAATGCTTTGAAACTAGAAGTCAACCACAAAAAAATCTGGAAAAACACAAATACATGGAGGTTAAATAACATGTTACTAAATAATGAATGGGTCAACCAAGAAGTCAAAAAAATAAATTAAAATTACCTGGAGAGAAATGGAAATGAGAACACAATGGTCCCAAATCTTTGGAATGCACCAAAAGCAGTTCTAAGAGGAATTTTATAGAAATATAGGGCTACATGAAGAAGCAAGAAAAATCTCAAATAAACAACCTAACCTTACCCCTAAAGGATCTACAAAAGAAGAAAAACCCAAAAGGTTAGAGCAGAAATAAATGCAATAGAAACTAAATAAAAAACAAAAACCAATAAAACAGATCAATGAAACCGTTAACTTTTTCCTTGAAAAAATCAATACAATTGAAAAACCTTTAGCCAGGCTCATAAAAAAAAAAAAGAGAGAAAGAGAGAGGCCTCAAAGAAACAAAATCACAGGAAAGAGGAGAAATAATAACTGATACCATAGAAATACAAATGATGGGCAGAAAATATTATGAAAAATTATATGACAACAAGCTGGACAACCTAGGGAAAAAAATGAATATGTTTTTAGAAACATATTGAACCAGGAAGAAATAGAAAATATGAACAGACCAATTACCAGCAATGAAATTGAATCAGTAATTTAAAAACTCCTAATAAACAAAAGACTGGGATCAGATATATTCATAGGCAAATTCGACCGAACATTTAAAGAAAAGTTAATACCTATTCTTCTCAAACTTCTTCAAAAAACAGAAAAAGAAGGAAAACTTAAATTCATTCTTAGGCCAGTATTACCTAATGCCAAAACCAGATAAAGACACTACCAAAAGAACTGCAGGCCAAAATTTCTGATGAACAACATAAAGGCAAAATCCTCAACAAATTATTAGGAAACCCAATCCATTAAAAAAAAAAATTCACCACAATAAAGTGGGATTTATTTCTGGGATGCAGGGTGGTATGGAGTTTCAATATTCACAAATCAATCAACATGACACATCACATCAATAAGAGAAAGGATAAATACCATATGATCACTTCAATAGATGCAGAAAAAGCATTTGACAAAATACATTTATTCATGATAAAAAAAACCCAAGAAAGTATGTTTAGAGGGAACAAACCTCAACCCAATAAAGACCTTATATGAAAACCCCACAGCCACATCATACTCAATTGGGAAAAGCTGAGGGCTTTTCCTCTGATGTCAGGAAGAATACAAGAATGTCATTCTCACTATTTTGATTCTACATAGTACTGGAAGTCCTAGCCACAGAAATCAGACAAGAGAAAGGAATAAAAGCAGCAAAATTGGTGAGAAAGAAGTCAAACTTTCCCTATTTTGTAAATGACATGATTCTATATATAGAAAGCCTCCACCAAGTCTATATGTAAAAGACTCCACCAAGAATCTACTAGAACTCATAAATGAGTTTGGTTAAGGTCACAGGATACAAAAGCAATGACAGAAATCCACTGCATTTTTATAAACCAAGAATGGAGTACCAGAAAGAGGAATTAAGAAAAAAATCCCATTTCCAGGCACCAAAGTTATTAAAATATGTAAGAATATACTTAACCAAAGAAATAAAAACGTACTCTAAAAACTGTAAAACATTGATGGAAGAAATTGAAGGCAACAGAAAGAAATGGAAAGACATTCATGTTCATGGATTGGAAGAACAAATATTGTTAAAATATCCACACTACCCAAAGCTCTCTACAGATTTAATGAAAACCCATCCCTGTCAAAATACCAACAACATATTTCATAGAACTAGAACAAAGAATACTGAAATGTGTATGGAACCACAAAGGACACTGAATAGCCAAAGCAATCTTGTGGGGAAAAAAAAAATTAAAAAAGCAAAGCTGGAGGCATCACAATTTCAGACTTCTTCAAGTTATATTACAAAGCTGTAGTAATCAAAACAGTATGGTACTGCCACAAAAATAGACACATGGATCAAGGGAACAGAACAAAAGTCCAGAGAAAAAACGCTATATTAAATGGTTATTTAATCTTTGACAAAGAAGACAAGAATATGCAACGGAAGAAAGACAGTCTCTTCAACAAATTTTGTTGGGAAAACTGGACAGCTTACATGCAAAACAATGAAACTGGACCACTTTCTTATACCATACACAAAATATAAACTCAAAATTGATTAAGAACCTACATGTGAGACCTGAAACCAGAATAAAACTTGAAGAGAGCTTAGACAGTAATTTTTCTGACATAGGATGTAATAACTTTTTTCTAGATATGTCTCCTAAGGCAAGAGAAACAAAAGGAAAAATTAACTACTTGGCACTACACTAACAGAAAAAGCTTCTGCATAGCAAAGGGAACAACCTACAAAACTAAAAAGACAACCTACTTAATTGGAGAAGATATTTGCAAATTAAATATCTGATAAAGGGTTAGTATTCAAAATATATCAAGAACTTACATAAAACTCAACACCAAAAACCCCACAAATAATCCAATTAAATGGGAATTTTATACAAACAGAGATTTCTCCAAATAAAACACTCAGATGGGCAACAGACACATGAAAAGATGCTCAACATCACTCACCATCAGGGAAACAGAAATAAAAGTCACAATAATATATCACCTCACACCTGTGGAAATGGTTAAAGTAAAATCTCAAGAAACAAGTGTTGGGAGACTGTGGAGAAAAAGGAATGCGCTTGCACTATTGCTGGGAATGTAAACTGGTGCAGGCACTGTGGAAGACAGTATGGAGGTTCTTCAAAAAATTTAAAAAATGGAACTGCCCCTCAATCCAGTAATCACACTACTGGGTATTTACCCCCAAAATACAAAAACACTAACTTGAAGGGGTATATGCACTCCTATGTTTGTTGCATTATTTATAATAGTCAAACTATGAAATATCTCAATTTTCCATTGATAGGTGAATATATAAAGAACATGTGGTATATGTGGTGTTTGTATGTATATATGCCACATATATAATATATATAATATTAATATATATGTGGCATATATAATATAATGTGATATATATGATATATAATATATAACGTGGTATATATATATATACACCATATATATATATATATATATATACATTATATATATATATATATATATATATATATACTTTTAAAAGTATTAAATCTTACCACTTGCAACAACATAGATGCATCTAAAGGTATAATGCTAAGCAAAATAATCCCATCAGAGAAAGACTAATAGCCTATGATTTCACTCATATGTGTATGTGGAATTTAAGAAACAAATCAAAGAACAAAGGAGAAAAAAATAACACAGACACACCAAGAAACAGACTCTTAACTGTAGAGAATAAACTGATGGTTACTAGAGGGGAAATGGGGAGGGGATGGGTGAAAGAAGTGAAAAAGTTAAGAGTACACTTATCTTGATGAGCACTGAATAATATATGGAATTGTTGAATCACTATATTGTACAACTGGAAATAATATAACACTGTATGCTAACTGCACTGGAAATATTTTTTTACGTTATAATGAAAGAGAAAGAAAGGCTAAATTAAAACAAAACTATGCTCAAGATGGCTCCTTCTGTTCATTCAATGTATTAGTAGAGGTACTTGAAAGCATAAAGTTAAATTATTCTACATAGAAAACCCAAAAGACAGAATCCATAGAAATTATTATTCAAATTAATAAGATTTTAAAGGTAGTTGGATATAAGATCCTTGTGAAAAATTTCATTTCTGAATGCCAGCAAAATAGAGTTATAAAATATAATTTAAGTACAAATATAATTTATATTTAAGTATGTCATTGTTCATAACAACAGAAATATATATCAACAATTAAACACTAGGCATGCCAAGGCTTTATGGAAGAAATTCAATATCTTATTGCAGGATATTCAATTTGGAATAAGTAATACTTTATGAATGATAGACCTTTATTTTGCTAAGAGCTCTACTTCCTGGTAGCCACACTGAACTAAATAAGTGAAGATACATTGATTTATTGGTTTATTCCAATCAAAACACCAAAAGTGTTTCTTGAGGAAGTTTTTTAACTGGTTGTACAATTTATACAGAAACACAAAGACCCAAGACTAGCCTTGCTATGTTTGAAGAATACTAAAATTGAATATTTTTCTTCTAGTAATCAATGCTATTGCATTATTTTTCTCTTTTTCCCAGTTTTATTGAAATATTATTGACATATAACATTGTTGTACATTTAATTTTTTAACGTTTATTTCTTCTGAGGGGGGAGGGGCAGAGAGAGAGAAAGACACAGAATCTGAAGCAGGTTCCAGACTCTGAACTGTCAGGACAGAGCCTGACGCAGGGCTGCAACTCATGAGCCGTGAGATCATGACCTGAGCCAAAGTCAGACCCTTAACCGACTGAGCCACCCAGCACGCCAACATTGTTGTATATTTTAAGTGTACAACATGTTGATTTGATACATACACACACACACACACACACACATATATATATTTATTACAAAATGACTACCACAATAGGATTAGTTAACACCTCTGTCATCTTACATAATTTCCTTTTTTGCCATAAGAACATTAAAGATTTACTCTCTTATCAACTTTCAAGTGTACAATACAGTAGGGTAACCATAGTCACTATGTTGTATATTAGATCCCTAGAATATATTATTCCTATAACTGTAAGTTTGTAACTTTTGATCAACATCCCCCCATTTCTCCCATCCTCCCCACCCCTGCCACTGGCAACCACAATTCTACTCTCTGTTTCTATGAGTTTGACATTTTTATATTCCACTTATAAATGAGATCATAAAGTATTTTTCTTCGATGTCTTACTTATTTCATCCAGCATAATGCCTTCAAAGTCCATCATGTGTTTCATTGCAAATGACAGAATTTCCTTCTTTCTCATGGTTGGAAAATATCCAACTTTGCATATATATACCACTTCTTTTATCCATTATCTGTAGATAAATACTTAGGTTGTTTCCATACCTTCTCTGTCATAAATAATGTTGTAGTGAACATGGGATTACAGATATCTCTTTGAGATACCTTTGAATATATACCCAGAAGTGGGATTGCTAAATTAAGTAGCATTTCTCTTTTTAATTTTTTGAGGATCCTCTATACTATTTTCCAAGTGGCTTCACCAACCTATATTCCTACCAACAGTGCACAAGAGTTCTCTATCTTCCACATCTTCTTCAGTACTTATTTCTTGACATCTTGATATTAGCTATTCTAAAAGTATAGGGTGATATCTTATTATGGTTTTGATTTGCATTTCCCTGACATTAGGGATATTGAACATCTTTTCATGTATCTGTATGCCATTTGTATACCTTCTTTGGAAAATTATCTATTTTGGTTCTCAGCCCATTTTTAATCAAATTTTTCTGTTGCATTGCGTGGGTTCCTTGTATATTTTGGATATTAACCTGTTATCATATGTAGGGTTTGCAAATATTTTCTTCCATTCCATTGGTTGTCTTTTCATTTTGTTGATTATTTCTTTTGCTATGCAAAAGATTTTTAGTTTGATATAGTCCATCTGTTTAATTTTGCTTTCGTTGCTTGTGCTTTGGTATTATATCTAAAATAATTTTTGCCAAGACTAATGTTAAGGAATTTTTCCACTATATTTTCTTCTAAGAGTTTTACATTCTAAGACACTGACAATGAAGTTTTGAACCACTTTGAGTTAACTTTTGTGAATGGTATAAGATAGGGGATCAATTTTAGTATTTTGCATGTGATTATCCTGTTTTCTCATTTATTGAAGAGATAATTTCTCCTACTGAATATTTTTGACTTTGTCAAGTATTAGCTGACCATATATGTAGACATTTATTTCTGGGTTCTCAATTCCATTCCATTTATCTATGTATATATTTTTATGCCAGTACTCTACTGTTTTGATTACTATAGCTTTGTACTATAGTTTAAAATCAGGAAGTGTGATGCCTCCACCTTTGTTCTTCCTCAGGATTGATTTGGCTGTTGAGGGTCTTTTGTGGCTCTCTGTGAATGTTAGGATTTTCCTTTATTTCTGTGAAAAATGCCATTGACATTTTGATAGGAATGGCATTGAAGCTATAGATGGCTTTGGATATACTAATTTCTCCAATCCATGAACACCTAATATATTTATTTACATATATATATTTGTGTCTTCAATTTCTTCCATCATTATCTCATCGTTTTTAGTGTACTCCTTGGCTTAAATTTATTTATAAGTATTTTATTGTCTTTGATGCCATTATAACTGAGATTGTTTTCTTTATTTCTTCTTTGAATATTTTATTGTTAGTATATATAAATGTAACTCATTCTTGAGTGTTGATTTTATATGCTACAACTTAACTGAATTAATTTATTAGCTTTGATAGTTTGTTTTTTTTTTTTTGGTGGATTCTTTAGGATTTCCTATATCTAAGATTATATTACATTGCAAGCAGACAATATTACTTCTTTCTTTACAATTTGGAAGCTTTTTATTTCTTTTTCTTGCCTAACTGCCCTGGCTAAGACTTCCCACTATATTGGATAGAAATGGTGGGAGTGGACACATATGTTTTGTTTCTAATCTTAGAGGAAAGCTTTCAACCTTTTACTATTGGGTGTAATGTTAACTTTTCCTTGGTATGTGTGGCCTTTTTTATGTTGAGCTCCATTCCTTTGATAACTAAATTTTTGAGAATTTTTATTATGAAAGGATGTTGCATTTTGTCAAATGCTCTTTCTGCATCTATTCAGATGATTGTGATTTTTACCTTTTATTCTAGTAATGTGGTGTATCACATTTATTGATTTGCATGTGTTGAAACATCCTTCCATCTCAGGAATGAATCCTACTTGATCATGGTATATTATTATTTCAATGTGTGTTGAATTTGGTGCTATTATTTTGTTGATAATATTTGCATCTATACACATTGGGAATAGAAGCCTGTAGGTTTCTTGTAGTGTCCTTATCCAGCTTTGGAATCATAGTAATGCTGGTTTCCTAAAATTAGTTTAGGAGTATTCCTTTCTCTTCATTTTTGTGGAAGGGTTTGACAAGAATTAGTGTTAATTCATTTGTAAATGTTTGATCGAATTCACCATGGAAACCATTCAATAATTTTCTTTGTTGAGAGATTTTTTCATTGCTGATCCATTCTCCTTACTCATTATTGGTCTTTTCAGATTTTTTCTTTCCTCATGGTTCAATCTTGGAAGGTATGTTTCTAGAAATTTATCAATTTCTTCTAGCTTATCCAGTTTGTTGGAATATAATTGTTCATATTAGTCTCTTAATGCTTTGTATTAATGTAGTATCAGTTGCAATCTCAGGTGTTTCATTTCTGATTTTATTTATCTGGGGCATCTCTTTTTTTTTTCTTTTTCTTTTCTTAGTCTAGCTAAAGATTTGTCAATTTGCTTTATTTTTACACAAATAGCTTAGTTTCACAGATTTTTTATTGTCTTTCTGGTCTTTATTTCATTTAACATGAACTGATTTTTGTTATTTTCTTCCTCCTGATAACTCTGGGCTGTTTGATCTTCTTTTCTCAGTTCTTTGAGATCTAAAAGTTAATTTGGTTATTTGAGATCTTTCTTTTTTCTTAACATAGACATTTGTCACTATAAAGTTCCATCTTAGAACTGGCTTCGCTACGTCCTATGGGTTTTGGTATGTTATGTTTTCATTTTTATTTGTTTCAAAAATTGTTTTTATTTCTGTTTGATTTCTTCTTTGACTCACTGGTTGTTCAGAAACATGGTGTTTAATTCTCACATGTTTGCAAATTGTCCCGTTTTTTTTTTCCTATTGCTGACTTGTAGTTTCATACTATTGTAAAAAAAAAAAAAAAAAAAGAGTTGGTATGATTTTGATCTTTTTAAATTTGTTAAGACTTGTTTTGTGACCAAATATATGATCTGTCTTGGAAAATGTTCTCTGTGCACTTCAAAAGAATGTGTATCCCTGCTGCTGTTGGATGGAATGTTCTGAATATGTCTGTTAGGTCCATTTCATCTTAGATATAGTTGAAATCCAACATTTCCTTATTGAGTCTCCATCTGAATTATCTCCTCATTGTTGCAAGTGGGGTATTGAAGCCCCCTACTATGTACTGTTGTCTGTTTCTGTCTTATTTGGTTAGTAATTGCTTATTATATTTAGGTGCTTCAATGTTGGGTGTTTTTATATTTACAATTATGACATCCTCTTGATGAACTGACTCCTTTGACGTTACATAATGACCTTCTTTGACTCTTGTTACGAGAAAGACAGATACCATATGTTTTCACTCTTATGTGGATCCTGAGAAACTTAACAGAAACCCATGGGGGAGGGGAAGGAAAAAAAAAGAGTGTAGAGTGGGAGAGAGCCAAAGCATAAGAGACTCTTAAAAACTGAGAACAAACTGAGGGTTGATGGGGGGTGGGGGAGAGGGGAGGGTGGGTGATGGGTATTTTGGAGGGCACCTTTGGGGATGAGCACTCGGTGTTGTATGGAAACCAATTTTACAATAAATTTCATATATTGAAAAAAATAGAATTTTATTTAACAAAAAAAAAAGACTCTTGTTACAACTTTTGACTTAAAGTCTATTGTGTCTGACATAAGTACATCTAATCTTGCAATTTTTTAGTTTCCACTTGCATGGAATATCTTTTTATATCCCTTCACTTTGAGCCTATGTGTGTCTTTAAAGCTGAAGTCTTCTATAGGCAGCATACAGTTGGATCTTCTTTTTAATCTATTCAGCCACTCTACGTCTTTTAATTGGAGAATTTATTCTTACATTTAAGATAATTATTGATAAGTATGGACTTACTTATGCCATCTTATTAATTGTTTCTGACTGTTTCATAATTCCCTTATTCCTTTCTCTCTCTTGCTGTCTTCCTTTTTGAATTGATGACTTCCCATTGTGGTATGCTTTCATTCCCTTCTCTTTATTTTTTGTATATCTACTGTAGCTTTTTTCCTTATGGTTACCATGAGGCTTAAATAAAATATCATATAATCATAACAATCTATTTTGCACTAACTTCTATTGCATTTTTAAAATGCTAATAGTTTCCCTCCTTTTATATTTTTGTGTCAGAATTTGCCTCTTATTTCTTGTACCCATTAAGAAATTATTATAACTATAATTATTTTTTAACACTTGTTTTTACCTTAACCTTTATACTGAAGTGGTTAACACCTTACCATATTACAGTATTAGAGTATTCTGAATTTGACTATGTACTTACCTTTACCAATGTGTTGTATATTTTTATGTTTTTTATGTTACTAATTAGCTTCCTTTTTTTCAACTTGAAATCCTTTCAGCATTTCTTTTAAGGTGATGAACTCCTTCAGCTTTTGTTTTTCTGTAAAAGTCTTTATCTTGCCTTAATTTCTGTAGGACAACTTGCAAGATAAAGTATTCTTGATTGCCAGGTTTTTGTTTTTTTTTCCTTAAGTACTTTGGATATATCATTCCACTCTCTCTCTGGCCTCCAAGGTTTCTAAGAAATATGCTGATAGCCTCATGGTGGTTCCCTTGTATTAGATTTTTTTCTTTTAATGTTCTGTATTTGTCTTTTATTTTAATCAGTTTTATTAAAATGTATTTTGAAGAAGATTGTTTTAGATTGAAATGTTGGGGTTACCTATTAGCTTCATGATCTTGAATGTCCAAATCTTCCCCAGATTTGGAAAGTTCTCAGTCATTATCTATTTGATTTAGTTTGTTATCTCCATTTGCCTCTGTTTTCCTTTTGGGACTCTGATAACTGGCAAATTGTTTCTATTAGTAATATTCTCTACACCACATAGATTTCTTCAGTCTTTTTTATTCTTCTTTTATTCTTTTTTAACTGAATAATTTCAAAATCCTGTTCTATTTTACAGATTCCTTCTTTTTCTTTTTCAAGTCTGCTGTTGATGATTTCTATTGCCTCTTTTCTTTTTCTTTTTTTTTTTTTTTAACTTCTTTCATTTTATCCTTCAGCTCCAGAATTTCTGCTTGGTTCTTTTCTGTAATTTCTATCTCTTTGTTAAAATTCTAAATTTGTGTGCATGTGTCTTGTTTTCTTGATTTCATTAAATTGTTGTTATGGTTGTTTTGTAGTTCAATGAGCTTCCTTAAAATAGCTCTTTTGAATTCTTTCTTTGGTAAATCATAGATCTTGGTGTTTGGGGTTGGTTTTTGCAAAATTATTGTGTTCTTTATCGGGATCATGTTTCCTTAATTTTTTTTTATATTCCTTGAAGTCTTGCACTGTTGTCTTTGCATTTGAAGTAGCACTCACTTCCTCCAGTCTTTATGTGCTGACTTTGGGAGAGAAATAGCTTCCATCAGCCTGAGGGATTCTGAGTCTTTCTCAGACTTTTTCCATGGGTATGTCTGCTCCCTCTTGTAGCATAATATTTAAATTTATATGCTTTCTCACAATCCTGAAAAGCCATAGTGGGTGCTCACAGACTCTCTTTTTCATTACCTAGAGCTGTGCTGAGTCCTCAAGTGTGTAGTTTCTCCCAGGCCCACAGATTTGAGCCAGCTTTCTGTGTGTGCTCACTAGCCATTTGCTAAAGATTGCCATTACCACAACTGAGAATGCACATAGGGAACCAGCCACTGTTGGGGAAAGGAGTGGCATACAGAGCACTAGAGGTACCTGTTGGCCAGTTAGGGAGGTCCAGAGATGAGGTTTCCTGGCCACTTGCAGGCATACCTCCTGATGGAGTCCATGAGATTGTTAGTATAATCTGTGTCCCTTTATTATATCCCATTCCAATCCCTGGCTGCTATTCTCTCAGTGCTTACCACCCTCCAGGCATGCAGCGCAGGACTAAGCACTCTGTGTGAGAGGAGAGAGAAATGGACCTCATAAGCACCATCCCACACAGCTGGAGAAGTCAGGTACTCACACTTTCTCACTTTCCCTGTGGGAGAAATCACAGACCAAGATTTCTCTTGGAACTGAGCTGTGCTACTTTGGGGGTGGGTGATATGACTAAAGTCAAACTGTTTCTCTTTCCCTCTTCAATGTGTCCAGTCTTGGATTTTTTTTTTTTCTCTAGCAGTGTGCTTCAACATCTCCGTTTGACTCCTGGACTTCCACAAAGGCCTCTCATCTGTGGGTAAATGTCTAAATCAGTGTTCTTCAGAGACTCCCAGATAGTGACCAACAGGGGCTGGAGATAGTTCATAAGCCATTTCTTGGTCCACAGCTGGATCGAGTTCTGTATGCCTATTACCTAATGCATAGTAGGTGTTAACTTTTCATGAGTCCCTTGGCAGATGGTGATAGCAACAGAACAAAAGACAAGTGTGGCTATGGATGAGTTCTGAATCAAACAGAGCTGTTTTTAGGTTCGATGAGTCAGTTGCCTTGGTAAAAGTCTGTTTTTTTTTCAAAATGGCTGTCTTCATTCTTGAATAGCACCAGGATTTCACAGTCTCCTACCTGGATCCCACAGCTCCCACAAAGACACAAAGGTGGCTGGATGCCAAATGAGTGTTGTTGAGAGCGAATATGTTTGAGGAACATCTTATTTGGCCATCTTGTTGATGTCACTCCCCCTTAATTTTTCATTTCTGTCTAACAGATTACCACAAATTTAGTGACTTAAAACAAAATGTTCATTTATAATTCAACAGTTTATGTGAGTAAAAAGCATGGATTTGCCTTAGCTGTGTCCTCTATTTAAGCTGTCATAGCTTACAATTGGGTTATTCTCATCTCGAGGCTTGACTAAGGAAGAATCTACTTCTAAACTTATTAAGTTGTTGGCAGCATTTATCATTTGTAGCCATAGAGCTACAAGACTAAAAGAAGAATCTCTCTTCAGGAAAGTCCCAGTCCTTCAAAGGGTTTTCACCTGATTGAGTTAGGCCCATCCACAGTCTCTCTTTGGATTTGCTTGAAATCAACAGATCTCAATATCCATTCACCTGTACTATATAAAGTAATCTGATCAAGGAAGTTACATTCTATTGGCTAAAACAAAATCACAGGTTCTTCCCACACTCAAACTGAGAGAACTGTACAAATGTGTGATTAATTTGAGGTCATTTTAGGGTGGGTCTTCCAGTTTTAATGATTAAGATAGTATGGTAATTGTGCAGGAATTGACATGCAGGAACAGATCCATACATATCTGGATGCATGAATAAAACAGATCCATACTTATAAGGATATGTGAGGTGGCACTGAAGATGAATGAGGGTAGCAACAAATGATATTATGACAACTGATCATGGAATTTAAAATTTTCAATTTGAAGAACGATCAACTACATATAAAAATAAAAATAAAACTTGTAGACAAAAACAGTACAATATTTTTATGATCTTAGGTTAGGAAACAGATTCTCAAGGATAAGACAACAGCACTAACAATAAAATAAAAGGTTGATAAATTTAATTCCTTAAAATCAAGAATTTATTTTCATGTACAAATGTCAAAAGCAAAAGAATAAGGTAAGTTTTCCCAGGGCAAACTTGAAGATTAAAATGGAGAAGATTAGGCTTCTTTTATACATAACATTGCTTGCTGATTACCATACCTTAGCTGACTTTTAAGAGGTATTAACTTAGGATATTTTGAAAGGAGACCAAGAGAAAATACCACTGTAAGGCAGAGAGAAGGCAAGGCCATCAGAAGGAGAGTAAGTCTGGAGAAATAACAATGATATTTAAAAGAGATTCAAAGGAAGTTTTGTTGCCTAAGGAGTAATAAATAAATAAGGTTATCTATGACATGGAATAAGTACTGATTTATAATAGTTCTCTCTGGGAACAATGTTGGGGTAAATTATGGAAGATGTGCCTAGTCTTCAGCCTTGAAGGAACTTTCTGCATGTTATTAATCTTTGTACTTCCAAATTCATAAAACATAGTATTAGTTTAATAAATGTTTATTTCTTAAATGTGTATTGACTGCCTACTCTGTGCCATTGTGCTAAAAAGTAGTACTACACATGCTGTCTCAAAAAGTAATCAATGATTTCATATATTTTTCCTTACATTGGCTCAGGGAAAGAAAATCACAAAAATGAACTATTGGCAAAAAGAGCCATTTTTTTTTCTTTTAAATCCACTGGGCCCAAGATGACTTTTTACCTTGATGGATCAGAGAAGTTTCTCATTCTCTCCCCAACTATTTCTATGCCATTTTTCCCCCAGAAAGTGGGCACCAGGCACATTCCAGGGTAGACTATGGAGATCTCTGTGGTTGCTAGATCCTTATTATTGCCATAAGAGTCAACCAAGGCTCCAGGTACCTTTGTTTGAAAAGAATTGATCACATAAAATCAAAACCATTCTGGTCCAGTTTGTAAACTGCATTAGGAAAGCTGCACATTGATCATGGTGCATGATTAAACATCACAGAGAGGGAAAGAAAGCTTCCAAGGAGCATGAAGTAGGACCTGAGACTTCACACCCAAGTTGGAGTAGACCGGGTCCATGGGTGTGTGTGAGTGTCTATGCATGTGGATGTATATGTGTGGATATATGTACACTTGCAGAAAGGGAGCAGATAGAAGGAACATCATTCTTCAATTAAGAACCCTAAAACTAATGACAAATATAATTTACTCATGTACTTGACCTGTCTGAGAAACTTTTCAGCCACTTATTTACAGATATAGGGAAGGGCTTTCACCTCCTCTGAGGACATATTATACCTCAGGCCTACATAAACAAATTAAGTGTATACAGAAATATGTGATGTAACTAGAAATTAGGATCCCATGGCTTTTTCCTTCCAGTTTAGGATGAGTGGTATAATGGCTATGTGTTGGTCTTCTTGTGAGGGGCAGTGGGCCTAGAACCCACAATTCCTCCTGTTTCTCTTCCCCAGCCATTTGTATCCTATGGAAGCTGGAAATTTGGAACCATGAAGTTCCCTGGAACTGCATTTTGGAGTGTGTCCCAAAACCTCACCAAGAGCCAATTAACTTATAGACTCAGGCTCCAGAATGAGTCCCTGACATTCCATCTCACTTTCATACCTGATGATGGGACATTCAGCAGATCTCTGAGTTAGTCAAAGGTATATGTTGAGCATAGGTGTATACAGTCCATTTACCTTAGGTTGGGGGAAAGCAGAGATATTTGCTAAAATGAATTGTGTATCTGCTCTGGAATTGTCCCTCTTTATCTTTCTCAGGAACCTACAATGGTGGCTGAAGAAACTATTCAACTGTTTGGATATTCCATTGGGGTTATGTTCATAACTACTAGAGTGATTTATTATGTTTGTTTTTTCTGTCTACTGTTTGTTTTCTCTTTGGTTTTTAACTGAAATTTTATGTAAAGGTTAAAAGTTATTTAAATATTGCACATAATTCAATGATATTTCCCCAGGAAATTATGTAATTTGGCATTCATATTAGAAATATATCTTTGTGTCCTTTGAGTGCTCCAGGTTAATCATTCTGATTCCTTCGCATTGAAATGCTAATTTGCTTAAAATTTTAAATGTTTCTCAGAAAATGATCTCAACATTGATGTTTCTATCAACCATCCCGAATATTGCTACAACAGAACACTACAAAAAGAATTCTAATTATTGAAAGGCAGTTTTTATATGGGCTCAATATAGTCTCCTTGTCAATCTTTTAAACTAAAAATGGAAATTTCATTATGATCTTTTCAATAAATAAACACTAATCAATTGTTTATCATTAAGTAACGCTGGTTAAAAAAATTATATATTCTATAACCCAACCAGTTTTTTAGTCTGGAAAAATATACTAGTAATTATAGAAATGAATGAATAACAGTTGTCAGGAGAGGCTCAGTGAGGACTTCGTGATGAACTAAATGATTTCTAAGCTGAGATTTGAAGGTGAGTGGAACTACTGGGATGCAGGGGAAAAGAAAAGAAGAGCATCCTAGGTAGATGAGAAGAAACTTAGTGACCCATGGAGAAAAATCTTGGTATGTCTGAGCACCTGGGGAGAATCTGATTTCCAGAGTGCAGAGACTATAGGGAAATGAGTATTACATGCAGAATAGTAGAGACCATACTAAAGTCATGACAATAATAAAAAGGTAGCAAGATGATGGTGAAGGATTATAAGGAAGGGGATATAATGATATTTGTGTTTTATAATGATCCTTTTGATGGTAGGACATAGAATGGTCTGGAGTGTAAAAGGACTGGTTGTTAGGCGATAGGCCAGGGACTATGAGAGAATCTGGTACTCGCGGGGAAAAGAATTGAGAACAATGCAGGAATTGAATAAGGGAAAAGAAGTGACAGGTGGTTTCTGGATTTGTGCCTTGAATAGAGAGAAGGACCTGGCTTAGATGAGAGAACAGCCTGGTGTGGGGGATATGATAGTTCAGGTCTGGACACTGAATTTCAGGTGCTGAAAGACAATCCAGTATGTTGAAGAGTGAAAGTCAAATGGGAAGAGGGGGATAGACATCCTCTCAGCAGGAGGTTATGCAGAAAAGATACAAAATAGAGATGATTTTGGAATAAAATGTCTCATGTATTAAGCATGCAACTTCTCCTTATCCACCAGGAATCTTATGGAATCTCTAGTAACAACTATGTTCCTCCCAACTCTTTTATGGTGTAGCTTTGCTGTAGTAGGAGGAAGCAAAGTCATAAAATGATTTCTTCTTTTTGTTTTCTGGGTTGGCACAGCCTAACTGCTGGAGTCATGAAAGGATAACATCAACCTAAAAATATCGAGTAAAACATAAAGTACAAGATTGATAAGCTAAAATTATGCTATAAAAATAGAAATATAAAATTGTTACACAAATTTATGTATGAAAACTTATGTATAGCTCTGTTACTATTGAAAAAAACAAAATGACTATGGATCTACTGGAGGATGGATTTTGTTATGTTACTGTTGCAGGATTTTTTTTTTAACCACAATACCCGGATTTGTTTTCTCGCTGCTTTGAAGAATTAAGACGTGGACACAAAATGAGCAGCAGGCAAAAGTTTATTAGAATATAAGATTAGAAAGTAAGAATAGTAGGAAAGCTCTCTTTACAGGAAGGGGACATTCAAAAGTGAATGCCTGCGACACTAGGCAAGTGTCCTTGCTTTAAAAGGTTTTGGTTAGCCCTCCCCTCCCCTTCCCTTTCCCCTTGTTCCTTCTCAGGTTCTGCCCTTACCATCTGGATGACTCTGGGTGCTGGGTTGTCCATTCTGTATTGGCTCATTTCCATTAAAAGCAGTGGGGGGAGGGGGTGTCTATGGACACACCTAGGTCTTTCCTTAAATTCCTGAGGGAAACCTGAGAGGAAGTAGGTGGGGTCTGTTACATTCTTAAGAGGAGCTTTATGCCTGAGGGCTTTTCCTGTGGTCAGACACTCCCAGAATTTTTCCAAATACATGTTTTTCCCTAACTGGGGGCCTCAGGTCCTCATCTTTCCCTCTCTGCCTACTGAATCCTATCTTCTTCTATCATATTACCCCTGATTTTAAACACACAACACACAGATGGACTCAATCAATAATAGCTCGTTATGTAATAATATGTCAAAGAATAGATGCGCATGTCTGTCTCCTCTATCAATTAATATGTTTGTTTGTGTGTCTTTTCCCAGTAAAATGCCTTGAAAGCCATAGATAAAATAAAGTTTATAAAGATTAAGTTTAAGAACACCAGCATTTTGACCTTTTTTCACAACTTATTACTGTAGTTGTATATTTTTATCCAAGTCATATATTTAACAAAATTATTGCCCCTGAATTATTTTTTAACCAAAGAAAGTTGTTTTACTTTTTGACAATACTTTATTACAGGTGATTATGTTGTCATGACTATATATTTTGAATTGAGTAGAAGAATGGGATACTTCACTATTCAAACATACATTCCCTGTATACTGACTGTGGTTTTATCCTGGGTGTCATTTTGGATCAAAAAAGATGCTACACCAGCAAGAACAGCATTAGGTGAGTTAAAAAACAAACAAATAAAAAACAAAAAACTCTTCCACCATTTTGTATAATATTATCACAGAAGTATTCATAAAAATACTTCCAGTGAAAAAGACTTTAGTCAAATGTACTTGGATTGCTTTAAGTAGTCAAATTAGACTCTTCTTTCTGACAATAGAATTCTATGTGTGCCACTTAAAATCAGTTGGGGTTAGGGATTCAGAACAAATCAATTGCATCATTGATACTCTAAGGATGGTGTCATCATAAAAATGTAGTCATGTCCTGTGAATCTGTCATCCTGAAAATCTCATTACATCAGTGTAAGGACACACAACTTTTCATGCACTTTTGAAGACTGAAGACATGATATCATTAAATAGTCTCTCAATAACAAGAGATTGTCTATAGCAACTTTACCATCAAACAAGAAAGTGATCATTCTTTTCAGCTATAATCTACACACTAAATCTCAAAGTCTTCATGAATTTTCCTCTGACCCCCCCAAAAAAGTCCTCTTAATAAAACATCAAATTTCAGTGGTTTTAGAATTGTGTAACATTTTATATCAATTTTTCTTTATGACAGGAATATTACCTAACTTTCAATATTTTGACCTGTGAAAACAGGTAATATATATTAAATATATAGTTGTTTTCCCAGAAAAATGTCTTTCAGAAAAAAGAGGGAGCTGCCCCAATTTTAAAATCCTTGCAAAATCTCTCACTTTACATGTTGCTTTTTCTGTATTCATTTTATTCTGTTTGTTCAACAACAAAGTACTGGTTGAGGAAAAAAAAAAAACTAACCTGTAATATCTGTTGCCAGTGTTAGTTTTGCATACTTCTAGAAAATACATAATAAAATTGGTAAATCACCCAGCAAGTTACAACACAAATTTAGTAATTGTTCTTGGGGTTATGACCTCACAATTACAAGTGCCAGGTAAGCATGACTTTAAAAATCAGCTTCAAGGTGCGCCTGGGTGGCTCAGTCGGTTAAGCGGCCGACTTCAGCCCAGGTCATGATCTCACGGTCCATGAGTTCCAGCCCCGCGTCGGACTCTGTGCTGACAGCTCAGAGCCTAGAGCCTGTTTCAGATTCTGTGTCTCCCTCTCTCTGACCCTCCCCCATTCATGCTTTGTCTCTCTCTGTCTCAAAAATAAATAAAAGCTAAAAAAAAAAATTAAAAAAAAAATCAGCTTCAAAACAATATAATATGTAGTATTGGTTGCACAATTTGAGACTATGAAAGTCCTGTCAAAGAGTTACCACTATGGCATTAAGGGGCTAGAGATACTAGAAATACATAATGCTGGAAGATAATATATTTACACTCCAGAAGAGTGAAGAAATGTCATTAACACCAGAATATTTAGTTCAGACACCAGAAAGACTGTGCTTAAAACTAAAGGGGCACTTGTAGGACTGCTTTGAATAAATTTTAAATCAAGCCATGAGAAGATCAAGGAGAACAATTAGTAAATTTACTATCTGTCAAAAGAAAGCATTTAATATGCTTTTAAAAAGGATAGCATACTTCATAATCTTTGTAAGGTATCATCCACAAGATTGAGTATATAATAAAAAATTACTAGACATTCTTAGAAGCAAGAAAATGTGACTCATGATCAAGAAAAAAAAAGTCAATATAAAAAGACATCTCTGATTTTGAGTCAGCAGACATGGGCTTTAAAGCAGCTATTTTAACAATGTTAAAGGACTTAGAGGAAAATGTAATGTTAGTGAATGAACAGATGGATAATCTCAGCAAGTAAAGTATATTAAAAAGTAAATTCTAGAATGAAATGTATAATAGTTGAATTGAAAAATTCACTAAATGGGCTTAAGAGCAGATTCAAGAGAGCAGAAAAAAAAGGTCAGGCATAATTGAAGACCATCATACAAAATTTAGCTAATCTGAAGAAGCCAGGGATAAAAGCTTTTAAAACATAAATCCCAGTGGTCTGTTGGACAATATGAAGATGTATAACATAGCTGTAACTGATGTTACAAAATGAGATAAAATAAGATAAAAATTTTTGAAGAAATGAAGTTAAAAATCCCCAAATTTAATGAAAAAATTACTATCTAGATATTCTGTAGGCATGACATGGTCACCATATTTTTTTTTAAAGTTAAATTGGGGTAGAATGCTGGGAAGATGGCGGCGTAGGAGGACGCTGGGCTCACCGCGCATCCTGCTGATCACTTAGATTCCACCTACACCTGCCTAAATAACCCAGAAAACCTCCAGAGGATTAGCAGAATGGAGTCTCCGGAGCCAAGCGCAGGCGAGAGGCCCATGGAAGAGGGTAGGAAGGGCGGGGAGGAGGTGCACGCTCCACGGACTGGCAGGAGGGAGCCGGGGCAGAGGGGCAGCCTGACAGCCAAGCAGAGCCCCCAAGTCTGGCTGGCAAAAGCGGAGGGGCCTGACGGACTGTGTTCCGACAGCAAGCGCGACTTAGCATCTGGGAGGTCATAAGTTAACAGCTCTGCTCGAAAGCGGGAAGGCTGGTGGATAAAGGGAGGGAGAGTTGCTGAGCCCCCTGAAGATAGAGCTCAGGTTGGCAGGGAACAAAGGCACTCACCAGCGCCATCTCCCTCGCCCATCCCCCAGCCAATATCCCAAAGGGAACCAGTTCCTGCCAGGGAACTTGCTCACTCCACGCAAACACCCAACTCTGTGCTTCTGCGGAGCCAAACCTCCGGCAGAAGCAGCTGATCTGACTCCCTCCCGCTGCCACAGGGCCCCTCCTGAAGTGGATCACCTAAGGAGAAGTTAGCTAAGCCTGCCCCTCCTGCCCCCATGCACCTTGCCTACCCGCCCCAGCTAATACACCAGATCCCCAGCACCACAAGCCTGGCAGTGTGCAAGTAGCCCAGATGGGCCATGCCACCCCACAGTGAATCCCGCCCCTAGGAGAGGGGAATAGAAGGCACACACCAGTCTTACTGTGGCCCCAGCGGTGGGCTCGGGGCAGACATCAGGTCTGAATGTGGCCCTGCCCACCAACTCCATTTATACACCACAGCACAGGGGAAGTGCCCTGCAGGTCCTCACCACTCCAGGGACTATCCCAAATGACCAAACAGAAGAATTCCCCTCAGAAGAATCTCCAGGAAATAATAGCCAATGAAGTGATCAAAAAGGATTTAAGTAATATAACAGAAAGTGAATTTAGAATAATAGTCATAAAATTAATCTCTGGGCTTGAAAACAGTATACAGGACAGCAGAGAATCTCTTGCTACAGAGATCAAGGGACTAAGGAACAGTCACGAGGAGCTGAAAAATGCTTTAAACGAAATGCAAAACAAAATGGAAACCACGACAGCTCGGATTGAAGAGGCAGAGGAGAGAATAGGTGAACTAGAAGATAAAGTTATGGAAAAAGAGGAAGCTGAGAGAAAGAGAGATAAAAAAAATCCAGGAGTATGAGGGGAAAATTAGAGAACGAAGTGATACACTAAAAAGAAATAATATACGCATAATTGGTATCCCAGAGGAGGAAGAGAGAGGGAAAGGTGCTGAAGGGGTACTTGAAGAAATTATAGCTGAGAACTTCCCTGAACTGGGGAAGGAAAAAGGCATTGAAATCCAAGAGGCACAGAGAACTCCCTTCAGACGTAACTTGAATCAATCTTCTGCACGACATATCATAGTGAAACTGGCAAAATACAAGGATAAAGAGAAAATTCTGAAAGCAGCAAGGGATAAACGTGCCCTCACATATAAAGGGACACCTATAAGACTCGTGACTGATCTCTCTTTTCAAACGTGGCAGGCCAGAAACGATTGGCACGAGATCTTCAGTGTGCTAAACAGAAAAAATATGAAGCCGAGAATCCTTTATCCAGCAAGTCTGTCATTTAGAATAGAAGCAGAGATAAAGGTCTTCCCAAACAAACAAAAACTGAAGGAATTTGTCACCACTAAACCAGCCCTACAAGAGATCCTAAGGGGGATCCTGTGAGACAAAGTACCAGAGACATCACTACAAGCATAAAACATACAGACATCACAATGACTCTAAACCCGTATCTTTCTATAATAACACTGAATGTAAATGGATTAAATGCGCCAACCAAAAGACATAGGGTATCAGAATGGATAAAAAAACAAGACCCATCTATTTGCTGTCTACAAGAGACTCATTTTAGATCTGAGGACACCTTTAGATTGAGAGTGAGGGGATGGAGAACTATTTATCATGCTACTGGAAGCCAAAAGAAAGCTGGAGTAGCCATACTTATATCAGACAAACTAGCCTTTAAATTAAAGGCTGTAACAAGAGATGAAGAAGGGCATTATATAATAATTACAGGGTCTATCCATCAGGAAGAGCTAACAAATACAAATGTCTATGCGCCGAATACCGGAGCCCCCAAATATATAAAACAACTACTCATAAACATAAGCAACCTTATTGATAAGAATGTGGTCATTGCAGGGGACTTTAACACTCCACTTACAGAAATGGATAGATTATCTAGACACATGGTCAATAAAGAAACAAGGGCCCTGAATGCTACATTGGATCAGATGGACTTGACAGATATATTTAGAACTCTGCATCCCAAAGCAACAGAATATACTTTCTTCTCGAGTGCACATGGAACATTCTCCAAGATAGATCATATACTGGGTCACAAAACAGCCCTTCATAAGTTTACAAGAATTGAAATTATACCATGTATACTTTCAGACCACAATGCTATGAAGCTTGAAATCAACCACAGGAAAAAGTCTGGGAAACCTCCAAAAGCATGGAGGTTAAAGAACACCCTACTAAAGAATGAGTGGGTCAACCAGGCAATTAGAGAAGAAATTTAAAAATATATGGAAACAAACGAAAATGAAAATACAACAATCCAAACCCTTCGGGACGCAGCGAAGGCAGTCCTGAGACGAAAATACATTGCAATCCAGGCCTATCTCAAGAAACAAGAAAATTCCCAAATACAAAATCGAACAGCATACCTAAAGGAAATAGAAACAGAACAGCAAAGACAGCCTAAACCCAGCAGAAGAAAGAAATAATAAAGATCAGAGCAGAAATAAACAATATAGAATCTAAAAAAACTGTAGAGCAGATCAACGAAACCAAGAGTTGGTTTTTTGAAAAAATAAACAAAGTTGACAAACCTCTAGCCAGGCTTCTCAAAAAGAAAAGGGAGATGACCCAAATAGATAATATCATGAATGAAAATGGGATTATTACAACCAATCCCTCAGAGATACTAACAATTATCAGGGAATACTATGAAAAATTATATGCCAACAAATTGGACAACCTGGAAGAAATGGACAAATTCCTAAACACCCACACTCTTCCAAAACTCAATCAGGAGGAAATAGAAAGCTTGAACAGACCCATAACCAGGGAAGAAATTGAATTGGTTCTCAAAAATCTCCCAACAAATAAGAGTCCAGGACCAGATGGCTTCCCAGGGGAGTTCTACAAGACATTTAAAGCAGAGATAATACCTATCCTTCTCAAGCTATTCCAAGAAATAGAAAGGGAAGGAAAACTTCCAGACTCATTCTACGAAGCCAGTATTACTTTGATTCCTAAACCAGACAGAGACCCAGTAAAAAAAAAAAGAGAACTACAGGCCAATATCCCTGATGAATACGGATGCAAAAATTCTCAATAAGATACTAGCAAATCGAATTCAACAGCATATAAAAAGAATTATTCACCATGATCAAGTGGGATTCATTCCTGGGATGCAGGGCTGGTTCAACATTCGCAAATCAATCAACGTGATACTCACATTAATAAAAGAAAAGAGAAGAACCATATGATCCTGTCAATCGATGCAGAAAAGGCCTTTGACAAAATCCAGCACGCTTTCTTAATAAAAACCCTTGAGAAAGTCGGGATAGAAGGAACATACTTAAAGATCATAAAAGCCATTTATGAAAAGCCCACAGCTAACATCATCCTCAACGGGGAAAACCTGAGAGCTTTTTCCCTGAGATCAGGAACACGACAGGGATGCCCACTCTCACCGCTGTTGTTTAATATAGTGTTGGAAGTTCTAGCATCAGCAATCAGACAACAAAAGGAAATCAAAGGCATCAAAATTGGCAAAGATGAAGTCAAGCTTTCGCTTTTTGCAGATGACATGATATTATACATGGAGAATCCGACAGACTCCACCAAAAGTCTACTAGAACTGATACATGAATTCAGCAAAGTTGCAGGATACAAAATCAATGTACAGAAATCAGTTGCATTCTTATACATTAACAATGAAGCAACAGAAAGACAAATAAAGAAACTGATCCCATTCACAATTGCACCAAGAAGTATAAAATACCTAGGAATAAATCTAACCAAAGATGTAAAAGATCTGTATGCTGAAAACTATAGAAAGATTATGAAGGAAATTGAAGAAGACATAAAGAAATGGAAAAACATTCCGTGCTCATGGATTGGAAGAATAAATATTGTCAAAATGTCAATACTACCCAAAGCTATCTACACATTCAACGCAATGCCAATCAAAATTGCACCAGCATTCTTCTCAAAACTAGAACAAGCCATCCTAAAATTCATATGGAACCACAAAAGGCCCCAAGTAGCCAAAGTAATTTTGAAGAAGAAGACCAAAGCAGGAGGCATCACAATCCCAGACTTTACCCTCTACTACAAAGCTGTCATCATTAAGACAGCATGGTTTTGCCACAAAAACAGACACATAGACCAATGTAATAGAATAGAAACCCCAGAACTAGACCCACAAATGTATAGCCAACTCATCTTTGACAAAGCAGGAAAGAACATCCAATGGAAAAAAGACAGTCTCTTTAACAAATGGTGCTGGGAGAACTGGACAGCAACATGCAGAAGGTTGAAACTAGACCACTTTCTCACACCATTCACAAAAACAAACTCAAAATGGATAAAGGACCTGAATGTGAGACAGGAAACCATCCAAACCCTAGAGGAGAAAGCAGGAAAAGACCTCTCTGACCTCAGCCATAGCAATCTCTTACTCGACACATCCCCAAAGGCAAGGGAATTAAAAGCAAAAGTGAATTACTGGGACCTTATGAAGATAAAAAGCTTCTGCACAGCAAAGGAAACAACCAACAAAACGAAAAGGCAACCAACAGAATGGGAAAAGATATTTGCAAAAGACATATCGGACAAAGGGCTAGTATCCAAAATCTATAAAGAGCTCACCAAATTCCACACCCGAAAAACAAATAACCCAGTGAAGAAATGGGCAGAAAACATGAATAGACACTTCTCTAAAGAAGACATCTGGATGGCCAACAGGCACAGGAAAAGATGTTCCACGTCGCTCCTTATCAGGGAAATACAAATCAAAACCACACTCACATATCACCTCACGCCAGTCGGAGTGGCCAAAATGAACAATCAGGAGACTATAGATGCTGGAGAGGATGTGGAGAAATGGGAACCCTCTTTCACTCTTGGTGGGAACGCAAATTGGTGCAGCCACTCTGGAAAGCAGTGTGGAGGTTCCTCAGAAAATTAAAAATAGACCTACCCTGTGACCCAGCAATAGCACTGCTAGGAATTTACCCAATCGATACAGGAGTACTGATGCAGAGGGGCACTTGTACCCCGATGTTTATAGCAGCACTCTCAACAATAGCCAAATTATGGAAAGAGCCTAAATGTCCATCAACTGATGAATGGATAAAGAAATTGTGGTTTATATACACAATGGAGTACTACGTGGCAATGAGAAAGAATGAAATATGGCCTTTTGTAGCAACGTGGATGGAACTGGAGCGTGTGGTGCTAAGTGAAATAAGCCATACATAGAAAGACAGATACCATATGGTTTCACTCTTATGTGGATCCTGAGAAACTTAACAGAAACCCATGGGAGAGGGGAAGGAAAAAAAAAAAAAAAGAGGTTAGAGTGGGAGAGAGCCAAAGCATAAGAGACTGTTAAAAACTGAGAACAAACTGAGGGTTAATGGGGGGTGGGAGGGAGGGGAGGGGTGGGTGATGGGTATTGAGGAGGGCACCTTTTGGGATGAGCACTGGGTGTTGTATGGAAACCAATTTGACAATAAATTTTATATATTGAAAAAAAAATAAAGTTAAATTGGATATTCATTACAAAATCTTTTTTTTTGTATAAAAATATACCTGCCATCAGTGTAGACTTTTCAAGTTTACATAGCATTTTTTAAAATATTTATTTATTTTTGAGAGAGAGGGATAGCACAAGTAGGGGAGAGCGGAGAGAGATCGGGGGACAGAGGATCCCAGGCACACTCTGTGCTGACAGCAGAGAGCCAGATGTAGGGCTCAAACTCATGAACCATGAGATCATGACCTGAGCCAAAGTCAGATGCTTAACCAATCTGCCTGAGCCCCCCAGTTGCCCCAAGTTTACACACCATTTTTACATGAAGCATGGCTACTTTCCCACCTACAGTAAGGAGGCATTCCATTTTCACCGTACTGATTAAAGAAACAGATTCAAAGAAAGTAAGTGACTTTACATGACCAAATGCTGAGAAGGCTTAGAGCAAGGCAGGGGGATTTGACTTCCAGGTCAATATCTTTTACACATGGTTAACTTGTCCACCCTGTGCTGTTAGCCTCATCCTCCAAATGGCCCTGGCTACCCTCCCTGAGGAAGTAAGGGAGGCATTCACTACACAGGAGCTATGATGCTACAGTTAAGGTGGGAACTAATGTGCATTTATCTATCATGTCTACCTAATCACTGAGTATTACTGCCTGGCAGATATTTTATAGTACTCTCATTCAGCCACACAGGTAGTGAGTGTTAATGTCCATATTCCTGTGATTCCAGGATCCATGTCACTAACCTGCGTGTCCAACAGCTCTAGCCGGTTCTGATTTCTCAGGAGCTCATCTAGGGTGGAATTAGCCTTAACTTGTTTTGCATAATGATCATCCAGTCATTTCATTCTTTTTCATGTTTCATAGCCTTCATCCTCTTTTCATTTCTTTTTCCTTTTATACCATCCATCACATGGGTGTCTCTTTTCTAAATCTTTTCCACAGTCTCTGAATCTTTAGAATTGACTCACTAAGTATTGAAATAATCAAAGTCAGACCAACACTAAGTATTATGAATTAACTAATTGATCAATGAATCAACGCATTCCATTCGAATGCCTAAAATGTGTTAGGCACAATTCTTGTTAACAGGTAAACAAAGATGAGCAAGATACAGTTTTGCTTGTAATGATCACACAATTTATTCAGGGAGACAGACATGCAAAAACCATAAAGACATATGCAATTATCTATGCTATGTAGAAATGAGGTACATAGAAGGCACAAGGTAGTGCAGATTCACATTATCAACTCTGAAGTACATGCAATAGGACCTCAGAAAGAGTGGTACTTCATCTTGGTCTTCAAGAAGGGTGGGAGTTCACAAATTGCATAAAGAAAAAGCAAGAAAGGAAATGGTTTATTTGGCAAAAGACTAGTGTGAGATGTGGAACAGAGAAAATGGGGGACTGCAAACTGTATCACTTAAAAAATATCTAAAAGAGAAAATATGAGACAATTTGAAAATTTCTGAATAAATTGAAAGGTGTTGACTTAATTCAGGTAGTTTAATGTTTTTGTGAAGACTATGATAAAAGCTCTATGGAAATGTTGCTTGCAAAATTGCATAAACATTAAAAATAAAGTATTATTACATTTATCCAATGTCAACAAGGATTTACCTAAAAATAAAACACTGTTGGAGTGGAGGAATTTTGTGTGATTCCTTTTACAACTTGATAACTATCCCCTGTACAGGCATCACCACAGTGCTGACCATGACCACGCTTAGCACCATTGCCAGGAATTCCTTGCCCCGTGTGTCCTATGTGACAGCCATGGACCTCTTTGTGACTGTTTGCTTCTTATTTGTCTTTGCTGCTCTGATGGAGTATGCCACCCTCAACTACTATTCAAGTTGTAGAAAACCAACTACCACTAAGAAGAAAACATCGGTAAGTTCCAGTAGCAAAGATTTTCTGGAAAGGTAGGGGAAGGATAGTTTGCAATAAATGATTCTCTTCTACACTGTTATATAAATAGCTAATTCAACAAGACATTAAAAAAAGACAAATATTCTGAAGATATGAATATAACCATAAAGTACCTCTTCAACTTTACCTACCAGTGACATGGATTGATGTAATCACACATGAATGATTTCTCTTAACTAAGGTGATCTGTAATGCAGATTTCCACAGTTTTCTAATTGTTTTTTTTCTGGTTTTCTTGTAGTTATTGCATCCAGATTCCTCAAGATGGATTCATGAGCGAATAAGCCTACAAGCCCCCTCCGTATGTATAGCATTGAAGGTGCAAATATTCCTGAGAACTCTTACTAAATTAAGATTAAATGATATGTTATTGTTTATGTATGCATATATTGAAGAACAATGAGTGTTGCACATACTCCTTTCAAAAGTGTGTATACTTTTTTTTAAATATCCAACTTAGAAAATTTGGAAAATGAACAAAATAATCATAATCCTTCTACCCAGGGATCAGCATATACATACATATTTCTGTTTTGTAACTCAAAAATATGTTATGAATAAGTTTCTGCGTTATAATATTATTTTATAGGATCATTTTAATGATTGAATTATATGCAATGATTGACGCACAGATAGTTGTGGCTGGAAACGGGGCTAATACACACCGTTTCACTTTTATATATATTCTTATCATTGCAGTTTTGTATATACCTGTGACTATTAATATAATTTCCTAGAAGCAAAATGGCTGGGTCAGAAGAGTTGCTTGGCTCCATTAGCAGTGTGGGACACCCACCTCCCAGAACTCTCCTTGCATTAGGTTTGATAGACAAACAGAAAAATGGCTCCTGCAAAATGTTCCTTTATCATTTCTTTGATTACTGACAAAGTTGAATATATTTCACTTGTTTATTTTTTACTCGCATTTCTATTACTGTGAATTGCTTTTTATGTCTTCTTTTATGTAAGTTTTTTATATAACATTTATAACTTATTTATGTCTTAACTTTTTTAAAGTTAAAAGTAACTATCTGCCAGTTACTTATATCATATATTATGTATATTATATTTTATATAACAAAATTTATATACTTGCATACAGAATAATTAAGCATATTAATATGTTTTTTAAGTAGTTTTATTCCAGTTTTATGGCCATGCTGTCACTGTTGTTTCTTGTGCTTTTCTCCACATGTATTAAGTCTCCTGTTGCCAAATCTATCAGTCTTTCCTTTTGTGGTCTCTGCCTCTTGTGTCCTTTTTGGGAAGGTCCTCCCTACCCTCAGAATGATCTAACTCCCGTCACTTTCTTTTGAGCACTTACTCTGTTTGACCCTATGTTGTAAGTGCTTTCATGTGTGAGTTCATTTAACCTCACCCATTCTACTAACAAGGAAGCTGAAATACGGAGAAATTAAGCCCTATAAATATTGATGAAGGTTCAACAATTTATAATATTATTAAATTTAATTAGTAATGCATCTGAATTTTTAGTATATGGCTTGAAGTAAGAATCTAACTTTTGAAAAATAGAGAAATGTCTTAAAATTACTGATGTGAGCTACCCTTTTATCATATAACAAAATTTATATATAACTACTTGTATTCCTTTATACATATCAATTCACTAATTACACTGAATGCTTTATGCCCACCTATATACCATACATGGTTTTCTAACTGCTGATCAGTAATTTATGTTTAGTGCCTTTCAACATGTTTTTTAAAAGTGACTGCTTGGTTATCTATACTCTGAAAGTGTATCATTTTAGTTCTGACAGAGGTGAGTGCTGAAGCCACTTTTATAGCTGTGGGAAGCCACAGAGAACTACAGATTTGCCAGCAAATGCTTCCAAATAGCAACAGACTGAAAAGTAATGGAAAGAGTTGGGAATGGGGATGCTGTAAACAAAGACAAGTCAGAACACATATCGTGAGGCCTAGAAACCACATTATCACACACAGCCAGGGGGCTGGGAGTGGAAGAAGAAATATTGACACCTTTTGTATACAAAAGATATTGCCAAAAAAAGAATATTTTACATAGCAAATAATAATAATAATAATAATAATAATAAATTTTCACAAAATCAGAATTGTTTTCTTTCGTTTTTAAGAGGAAAAGTGTAATGACCTTGAAGAAAGTATGTAGAAAAACAACTCAGAGAGAAAGGGCTCCAGGCCAGGTGAGAAGACACAGAGAGATCTTAAACAAAAGTTCATAAAATAGCCAAAGAAAAAGGGAATTTTCCAGGGTGCCTGGGTGGTCCAGCCCATTAAGCCTCTGCCTTTGGCTCAGGTCACGGTCTCATGGTTCCTGAGCTCAAATCCTGTGTCAGGCTGTGTGTGAACAGTGCAGAGCCTGCTTGGGATTGTTTCACTCTCTCTCCCTCTACCCTGCTTGTGCTCTCTCTCTCTCTCTCTCTCCTTCAAAATAAATAAACTTAATTTTTTTTGAAAAAAAGGGAATTTTCAAACTTTTCATGAAAATTGTCAATGTATTCAATTCTATGTTGAAAGATCCACAGGGTTAGGCTAGTTAAGGGACCCTCTATCACCAACATCTGCAGAGATGATCAGTCTCTGAGCAATGAGGCAGGCCCCACTAACAATCATGCATGCACTTTGGGGCAAGCTGTTCGAACATCTCTGTGCCTCAGTTTCCTAACCTGTAAAATGCAAAGCTAACCACTTCATATGTGCAGTAGAACCTGCCACCCAGGAAGCACAGGTTTCCAGGGAAGTCAAGGGACTGCATCATACATGCAGGCAAAGCAGGAGTGAGTCAGGCTGTAGGTGACCTTGGAGATGCATTAATTAAAATCTCCATTTTGAGCCCAGTTTGAAATTTTTATGATAGGTGAGAGATATACATTTTAAAAAGTATGTAAGCAGTTTAACATATGGCTGTTAATAATATCTTCAATAATAGAATAATAATATCTTCAATATTATAAGATGCAATTGATTTTATTCCATATTTATTTATTTATTTATTTATTAAAAGCCTTCAATTATTAGATCAGGTTTATTTATGTTTCAGTAATCATGAGTTTTTAGTTTGTTAAATGTAGACGTGAATAGGGTTTCCTTGCCTCCAGAAACCCGGCTGCTTATTTGCCTGTAGCTCCTTGATCACCCTTTAGATCTCTAAGGGGCTGTCCCCATCCTTTCAGAGCCTTCTGATGCCCATTCTGAGTCAACATCTTCCTTTGGGCCTGTCCTGCCAGTAATGGCCCTCCTTCTCATCTGTATGTCACTACACAGGGACAAAGTGTTGATGAAATGAAAGGATGAATATCTGGCTGAACACTGTCAAAACACATATGCAATTACTTTAAAAAGGCAGATTTTTCCAATTGAATCTTGCCAAAAAGATACAGATTCCTCAAATGCACTGAAGTACAGAAGGAATCAACTTTTTGTTTTTCTGCAACCACCCCCCCCCCGCCCCCACGGATTTTTATACCCACTCAGGTTTAAGAACTATTAACCTTGAGGAGATGTGTCCACAGTAGAGCCTATGGAACAACAAGGCTTTCATTTCTATCATTGCCCAAAGGTGTGGAAAAAGGTAGAAGGTTCTCCATGATGCTCCTGACTGGTCATTGGTATGTGTGGAGTAGGCAATGCTTAGTGAACATGTGGTCTGGGATGTCTCACTTTGGGTTGGACCTCACACACAAATACTTCTGAATTAAAAAGATGCCCCAAAGCTTACCAATAGGGACACTGAGTGCTATACGCTTTTACCTGCTTTTCTCTGGTTTTCGGCTCCACATAGCTATGAGCATATTCAATCAAACTAAAATCCAGAAGTAGAAGAAAAGATGTACACTGTTTCCTTGAAACAATAGTTTTGGGTAAAAATCAGTTGACCCTTAAAAAATAAGTTGAACCTAGAATAATGCAGGGATTAAGGATGCTGCCCTTTCTTCCCCCCCCCCCCACACACACAGTCAAAAATGTGTATATAACTTTTGACTCTCCAACAACTCAACTACTAATAGCCTATCATTGAGTGGAAGCCTTACCGATAATATAAATAGTTGATTAACATATGTTTTGTATGTTATATGTACTATATACTATATGCTTACCTTGATGTAAACTAGAGAAAAAAAGATTAAGAAAATCATAAGGAAAAGAAAATACATTAACAGTACTGGACTTGTATTCATTGAAAATAATTTGCATATTAGTGGACTTGCACAATTGAAATCCATGTTGTTAAAGGATCAGCTGCATAAGAGGTATTCACGATGCTTTCTAATGAATTTTGGAAGGTCTCTCTCCTTAAGCAAGGAACAACAGATCTAGCCAGTCAGCTGAGGACTGGGTTTGTGTGTTCACCTATCCCTTGATTTCAGCTTTCACTACTTCCATTGGCACACTTCAGTCCCTCAGTTCAACCAGCACAAATGAAACTAAAACAGAAAGGCAACTATAATCCTTAATACTCTCACATTATTCAGTCAAATTTAGAAATATAACCTCTTAACAGACTTCAATTTAATACGTAATTCATAGTTATCTGGAAGAGCTCAAACAAGTGCCTGAGGAATTGACAAGTCTATATGAAGACACTTCTCAAGGTTAAGAGTGATTCATCTCATTTATGAGTGAACGTTAAGTCACCCCCTCTCCTATACAGGCCCTACACTGACTTTTCCACGTCAGGAAGAGAGCTTGGGAAATAGAAAATAAAACATTCCAATTGTACACATTTTTGGCTATTTCTCTATATGCGACAAATGGTATCTGGCCACCACACACTGAAAGCTCATTTTTTACCTTAATTACATTGAACAAGAAGATTCTGTCATCAGTCTTATAATACCATATTTTTACCGGTTACTAATTAGGGAAAAACAAATTTATCTCTCCACATTTCAATATATGTAGTGCTTAATATTTGGGGATTATATACAATATGTACACATTTACTCCAAATCAACAGAAAAGTAGGCAGAACAGAGACTTGAAATGGTTAATACATATCTGAAAATGTGCTCATCTTCCCACACCAATAATTTGAGATATGCAACTTTTGAAAGCTGCATTGTACTTTTTTTTGCATTAGGTTTTCAAATATTTAATTGGCAGACTGAACTCTAAAAGACTGAAATGTCCAGTTCAGGGATGGGGGATGTGTGGGAATAGGCATGGCATTATCCTCCTTATTTGGTGGACAGATATAACATGCACCTATTGCTCGATTTATCTCAGGCTGTTCTTATTGCATTCATGATGATTCTTGTGTTGTTCTTATTGCCTACAGAACTATTCTCTCCTTGACGTGAGGCCACCACCACCTGCAATGATCACTTTAAACAATTCTGTGTACTGGCAGGAATTTGAAGATACCTGCGTCTATGAGTGTCTGGATGGCAAAGACTGTCAGAGCTTCTTCTGCTGCTATGAAGAATGCAAATCCGGATCTTGGAGAAAAGGGCGTATTCACATAGACATCTTGGAGCTGGACTCATATTCTCGGGTCTTTTTCCCTACATCATTCCTGCTCTTCAACTTGGTTTATTGGGTTGGATACCTGTATCTCTAAATATTTCTGTGGTGATGAGTAAAGAGCACTAGATTTCACTCTTTACTTTCACTGTCCCCAGACCAGTAGTGACCAATTGGAGTAGGAAGGAAAAACACTGCTCAGTTTATCTGAAGTTATACATTACCTTTGAGCAGCACCGGAGTACCTGGCAACCATTTCTATTATGCATTTCACACTCACACACATGCGTGCGCACACACACATTAATTGAGTTTTAAAGTGATATTCTTGCTAATCCCTTATTGAATCTGTAGGTTGGTGATGTTTATGAATGGTTTTTGGATATTGGAAACAGTTGCCAATTGCCGTTGCAAGGAAATCTGTAAAACATGTAAGCAAATATCCGGAAGCTCTCTTATGCCAAGACCCCTTCTATATCTTTCCTTAGCAACTCTTAGGAGCACCAGTGCCCACATGTGTGGAGACACTGCTTGCTGGGACACACTCATGTTGACCTCATCCCCATGTTCCTGGACAGTCTGAGTTCAAGTATGAACTGCAGTGAGTTTTGACCTGGTTTCCTCTCTTTGTGACCTCTTTTACTCTGAAACTATCATTGTTACCTAGAATTTCTTTATTTAATAATCTCACCCTAGGTTTAGGAAGGGTGTATATGCATTATCCACAAGTTTCCAGTTGAGAAAAAAATATGATTTGAAAAATTCTCATGTTGCTGAATTCAATGATGTTGATTATCTCTGAACATCAGAAGGTTATTACTCTATTCCAAACTACTAAAAGTAAGCAGTATTTTAACTTTGGGTTCTTGGATTAGTTCAGTTGGAGTTCAACATTTTACCTTAAGGGTTGTGTTTTGGTCTAACAAAACACAACCCCAGAGTATGTGTCTTTTGTATGTTATGCTATTACAGGTTCGATGATTATCTTCATCTTGCAAAGACAAGTATACAGCACTCATAAGCCCTTGTCGTGAAAATGTTTTCCAAAGTGTGAAAGAAATATAGATGGAATTTAAAATTTTCGTAGTTATAATTAACTTTCAAGTCAAATCAACTTTAGATGCAAAAAAAAGGGCAATGGCTATCATCAATGATATATTTTGATGAACAAAATTATTTTATACTTTGAGATATGAATATGTAGCAAAATCCCAAAGAAAAAATCCCCTGAAATTAATACTCTTTTGATATTTTTATAACACAAAACTAACTTGGTTCTTGATGTTAGTTCTTTGTTATAACTGGATACCAGTATGTAACTTCACAAGACTCTTCAGAAGCCTCCCACCATTGATAGGAAAAACAGTCCCACCAGTTCATTAATAATGCTTTGGCATTATTAAAATTTTGGTACTAAAATTTTTCTACCAGTATCTCTGTACTTCTCATCTTTCTCACCCATAAAATTGAACTAATTTTATTGGAAACCATAAAATTTTATTTTAATTGTCTATTGTAAGTACAATTATTACTCAGAAAAAAGGTAAAATAATACACAGAGAGAATATATAAAAGTGCTAATTTCACATAATTTACTGGATTAAGACCAGACATAAGGGGATGGGAGTGGAAGAGGCTAGAAAAGTAAAATATAAATCTGTTTATATTTATGAAACATCATTCATATCAAGTGAATGCAAATACATTGGTATGATCACCCAGCTTTCAAGGACTGAATCTATGTAGTGTGAGACACCCAAGTCCTCGGCTTTTCTTCCTGTCATCTCCCTGACTTTTGATTTAATAGTGGCTACATAGGCCACAAGCCAATTGGGTTCTATTTAGCAAATTCAATTTAAAACATAAAATAATATTTGTGGAAAAATAAGTTGAACCTATTGGCTAATATGAAATTTCTACTCTATTGAAGAATTTCACATACTAGCATCCTTGTTCTGTCTCTCATGCATAAACTACTCCCCCACACTTGGCAGTGGTGTCCTGGAGGCACCCTGACCAAAGGAATCCACCATATCCCACCAAAGCACTGAGTACCCATGGAAGGTGGTCCAAAGTCAGTCCTTTTCAAGCATAATTTTCATCTTTATGAATTTATAATATCTAACAATATGAAGAATTTCAACCTGTTATGTCTTAAAAGTAGTTATGGAGGGAGATGAATTTTCTAGTGAAATTCCTCTTGGAAGAGACATAACCTAAGAACACTTTTATAAGATAAATTTGCTCCACTTTTACCTTAAAAATTATATTGATGCTCCTTATTTCAAAGCTCCTCAATATTTGGGTGTTGTTGGCAACTCATAAAATTATATGTGTAGGATATACTTACCAATAACCTATTTGCTGAATCCAACCATTCTCTTCCCCCTGATCTCAGCCATCCTGCTGATGAACACTAGTTCATGGTTCATTTCTCCATAAAGGAAAACTTTTATCTCAAGAGAGTCTCATAGATGTTCACTCACAAAGTATAAAATAGACTCCTGCCCATACAGCAATCTACCCACAATGGGTTCTAACTAAAAAGAACTCAAACATCCCCTCAGAACACACCAATGTCAGTTTCTCTGCAGGCTTGTCTGTTCAAGTTCTCTTATAAGTCTCAACTTCTGAGATAAGCCTTCAGTCCACAATACAAGAGATGGTATGCACCTCATGCAGGTACAGAGCTCAGGGGCTTGCTTATTAACTATGTAAGAGTTTACCTTTTGGAGGAGGGAAGAGGAGAGGCACAGGAAGAATGTGAAGGAAATGTATCTCTCTTAAATTGAGGGACTCTCCTTCACCAGTATGCTTGGTTAGTAGTGTATGTGTGAGGTACATGGGTGTAAGGCTGTTCCACCCAGACCCAGCACCTGTATAGCTCTGCCCAGCTTGCTTTGCATTTAGACTTGAGAAATATGTTTTGTGTTTTCATGGCAGCTGGTGGGGAAACTGTGTAAGTGGCTGGTATTCTAAAGGTGCTACTGTATTCCTCACTTTCAGAAATACTGTAAATTGCAGAGATGAGAGTTACGTATTTTGAAAAGGATTTCTAATTTCTTACCACTGTGGATCATACTTACAACTGTGACTGTCTCTCCTTTAAGCTTCATCCAGGCTGAGAGGGAGACAAAAGAAAAGGCATTCCACATCAATGAAATTAGAGAAAAATTCCTCTTCAGAGCCTAGAAAGTTTCTGTTTCTACAAAGTCTCAACACCAGTGACCAGAGGAGAGATTCTCAGGTACTGGGCAGAGAAGGAAAATGTTACTATAAGTTACTTTTGACCCAGCCAATACTGCCCCCTTTTTACCCAACATATGCCTTAAAATAACACATAAAGCTTATATCATACATATCTCATAGATTTTCCATTTTCTGTAATCACATATATTCATGACAGGTTTTATTTATTGTTTATGGATGGATGGAGACAGGATTTTCTTTTGTGTGTGTGTGTGTGTGTGTGTGTGTGCCAAGCAGTCTTTTCCTTAATTGTATAACAAATCAGGTAAGAAAATAGTTTTTGTTGATTCAGTTGAAAAAATGCTTGTCCTTCATGGCAAAGCATTTTCAGGCTACATGAGGGAAATTGGGGCCAATCTAAATTAGTGTTTCTGATGGGATATGAGTGTCCACCCTTCACACTGAGTCTTTTTATCTGGCCATATCTTGCTACAGTAAAAGTGTCTAGACATATTTTTTGCTTCTCTGCAAAATAGCATACTCTGCAAGCAAAGGTGGGTATTTCATAACCCCATTTTGCATTAACGTATACTTGCCACAACTAGGAAGCAATGGGGCACTCTATCTAAAGGGCTAGAAAAAAGACAAACAAAACCTCTTCTTCCTTGATTATTTTATCTCAGCTGCCAATAACTGAGAACTTTCTATGATTTATTTTGCAAACTTGAAGAATTATAACTAGTTTCCAAGCATATACTTGTCACTATATCAGATCAATGTTCTCAAGACACAAAGCACTTTGAATTCTCTCCATGATCTTACAAATATCTGCTTTTTCTGAGCATTTATAAACTATATAAATATGAAGTTTCAGACCCAATTTCTGTAAAAAAGAAAAGTTAATGAACGACTTTGGATAAACATAATAATATATAAATACACACTGGAATGTTCAGAACACTATTGTTTTTAAAATATTCAGAAAGATGTCTGGAAATAAGGGGGGGACAAACAGATTGTAAATACACTGTAAATGTTAAATTCATGACTTTCTGTTGAGTTTTCTTCAAATTGCCCAAAATTGAGGAAGTATGCAATCTGTGCCTATTTCTTCCTCTCAAACTTGCTTGTAGGAAACATTCAGGTTGACAAGGTTTAGAAGTATTTCTGCATTGTATAATCATATCCAAAGACCTAAATAAATAAATAAATAAATAAATAACAGTTCAGGCTAAATGACAAATCCCTTCTTGTATTCCTTGTTTACTTAACCTTTTACTTTAGAAACAATTTTCTATAATTAATAGGAGAAAGCATGTACATGTTGAGATAACAGGATAATAATTCAGTCATTCATGTCTCTGGGAGAATAAAAACTTGCCTTCTTTAATGTTTGATAGTTTTGAAGACTAGAGACTAGACCATTTCCATTCCTCTTTTCAACTTTATTCTAATTACAAGTCAGCAATTCCAGGCTATAACCTGGTTTAGTTCTATTAAAATTAAAGAGAGGCTATTCCCTACTATTTTTCTTCAAAATGTCCTTTAGTTAAATGATGCTTTGCTTTTTAATGTTGTCAGTAAAATACCTTAATCCTCTTATTACTCTGCTCACATAAAAAACAAATTTTAGACTAGTTTAAATCAGTGCTAAAAAATTAGTTGAACAGCCACTAACAAGTGTTCAACGTTTTGAGCTAACCAAGTAGGTTTTTCAGATTGTGTAATATAGGAATATGAGCTAGAAAATTTGGAAGACAAAACACACAAACATGAACACACATACACACTTGTGTACACACATGCATACACATGCATGTACACACACATGCACACATGCAAAACAAACTCTGTTTGAATGCAACATTCAGGTAATTAAAGGAAATTTAAATTGTTCTGCTTGCATTATTCAGATAATGGCTTACTTTCACCACTTCGTTTTTCAAATTTGTAACCACAACACAGTTTTCCCAGCCAAGTGGACTTGCTCCACAAAGTGAGGGTGATAGTGGTTCCTGCAGGGAAGGAAGGCTCTCCATGTCTGTTGAACAGTTTAAACTGAACAGATTGGAAACAATAGTGAAGACTGATTTCCAATAATGAAATCTCACAGATTGTCAAGGTAGCTGCCATAGTTTCTTCTTTTCTGGTTATTTGGAATTTCTTCATTTCTCCCACTAATCAGTTATTCACAAATGGATTAAAATTCCTAATTTCCAAAAACAAAAAAAAGTAGAAGTCCTAACTCTCAGTCAGACTGATTTTTAGGAATAAATAATGATTGTTTTTATTTGTTTAGAATTTACTAAAATATATTTTTATCCTGTACTGTTCACACTTATGAGGAGGGATTTCAGTTTTGACAACTGAGTGAAGGCACCCCAATACAGAGAACAATAGTTTAATCACTTTGATGGAGAGATCAGACCACCCCATCCTCTATCTAGCCCAGTCAACCCATCCACCATTCAGTTAAGCTGCCCCATTCATTTAGTCCATGCACAGGTTAGTGCAGGGTAGGTCTAGAATCTATAGAAAGAAGAGTAATAATAGAAATTTCACATAATTTGCTGATTAAAATCTCAAATTGTGAGCCACATAGGGTAAGATATTAGAAGATAAACTATGCTGCATCATCATAACCATCATCATCATCACCATCATCAACATCATAACTATCACCATCATCACCATCATCGTCATCATGACCATTATTATCATCTATATCCTTTTACATGTTCCATACTAGTCCTTAGCTATTGATCCAAAACAAAGGTCTAATGTTTTTTTTTTCCAAATCATAACAAAATTAGAACTTAAATTAAGAAGAAAATGGAAAATTTTAATTTTAGCTTAAATATTAGATATGCAGATTATAGTTTAAAAACTTGTTTTTCTAAAACATTTCCATAACTTCTCTGTGTCCCTTCAGTCTTTGTCTACCCTGCTTCAATCAAATTTGAAATTATTCCTTAAGAGAACACTCCACCTACTTTTTCTTTATTGGTTGCTTCTGGGTTTTTTGTTTTTGTTTTGTTTTATCTCACGTGGCTTTGTTATTCTTTTTCATGAAGATAACATATGTATTGGCTATGAACTCTTTTCCCTAAAATGGATGCATCTTCAGACACCACAGATTTTCTTAGCCCAAAAGGACAATCAATATGCTTCTTAGTATACAATTTGGGTCTAGGCTTTTATTCCCCCTAATTTATCTTGAGATTTTTACTTTTAGATAGAAGTAGACGCAGGCAAAATATATTGATTACATTTACAGTGTTTACTATTATATTATCTGTTTAGAATAACTGTATTAAGATATTGTAAAAGATACTTTCAATTATTCTTGACCTTCAAAATGACTAATTTTGTGCTAGTGAACAATGTTTACATGCATATATTTATAAAACTACATGATATGTTTTTCTTTACAAGCAGCTCCTGGACTGAGTGAAAGGGTCATTCCTCATGAGTGCATTTTCTATGGAAGATTGTAGAAGAGTAATAATTTTCAGGGATTGGGCCTGGGTTGTCTTGTAAGCAGCAAAGGGCCATCTTGTGTTTACATGCAGTGATGTGTGTATTTGTGTATGTATGTACAGTGGTAAAACTGGAACAACTTATTAACATGTGTATTACTCTACCCACCACCCCAAATGTAGTTGAAAAAAGTAGAAAGGAGCACAGTTTTACTAGTGATAGTATATTAGCTTACTAAGTGTTTAGTTAAGGAATAAAGGAGTGAGGGAGAGAGTGAGGGAGGGAGAAAGAGAGAGAAATGGACAGTCTCTATATTTTCTGGAAATTTGGGACCACATTCTTTCTTAAAAAAAAAAATCAAGTTTAAATACCTGATCAGAGTTGGTTCTGAGTTCAAACAATCCTGCCTCCTACTGAGAACACGATCATATTTTCACTTGGGTGCACATCTAGCGATTCTATGATCATTTGTGCAGGTGGTCAGTATTATCTGATAAGCTAGAAGTAGTTCTCAAGATGGAGGTGACAAATAGCCATCCTCACACTTATTTAGGACGCATTTTTCATGTCCAACGTGCGAAAGCATCGATCAGGTCTAGTGTGAACCATGCGACATTGGAATTAGCCACAGTGCATGGACTGTCCTCTCTTTTTGAAACTTGTGTGGAAAGTAAACCATCAGGAGCCCTGGGAAATGCCCCAGGCAGAAAGGGAGGGAAAAAGTACTGATCTGTTCTCTGCCTCAATGCAATTCTTCCTACTTGTGAAGCCATCTCGTTCAGGTGGGAGGAAGGTAGAAGAATTCCAGAGTCTGAGAGCATCTTGGAATTGACTGTGAGCACATAGGGTAGATGAGTTCGGTCCTGAGAAGGTGTCCACCCTGCTCAAGTGTGTGTGTCCACCCCTCTCTAGGAAGGTGGACCAAGGACCAGGCCAGGGTACTCACCAAGTGGCCTCCAACAGTCCCTGCTCTCGTCATCCCACATGGACTTGGAAGCCCTGACTCCCAGTCTTCGGGCCATCTCGGGGCCCTCCCCACTGTCCCGAGATGGTTCTGAGATCCCGCTGTCCTCCTCCCCTCTCTCAAGGATGTAACTTCCTGCTAGCCGTGCAGCTCAGCTCGTGGTGTCCTAGTGAAACGAGGGCGCACTTGCGCCCCACGTGCCTTGGCGACACGGGCGGCACCACGCCCCGCTTCGCCCCGTCCGGTCCCGCCGCACCCTCTAGGCCGTGCCTTGCCCTGGGCCAGCTGGGCCTGGTGGCTGGGTCGCACTCTGTATTTGTATTTGGATTCCTACGTTTGTACTACTAATACAAATAAATGCACATGTTGTCAAAAATACTTGACCCAGGAATGGGCATCTTTCCGGTTTTGGGTGGGTGACCAAGAGGCTGGTGAAAGGCACACTGGGGCCAAAGTCAAGGGTACCCCTATGCATATGGTCCCTGCCCACCAGGGGGACATGGCACCCAGTGCCCCTCTTGGAGGCTCAGTTCCCTGCCCAGCACCACACAGACATTTCTGCAGTGCTGAAGGGGAGAGGGTTAAATGTCTTATCTGGCAGAAAGGTTATAAGTGGCTAGCGTCCAAAGGAAGTGTCTTCCTCTTCCACTCCTGCCAAAGCCCATGAACAGAGATTTCTAACCCATCCCTGGAGAGCAGGAGGCCCCACTCCAGCCAAGTCAAGGCAACTGATGCCAGCCTCTGGGGCCTTGCCCACAGTTGAGGAGAGGACTACAGTGTGGCCAGTGACCCTATACTGTCTATGCATCTGGAAAGGACTGGCCACCCCCAAAGTCCAAACAGTTGCTTGGTGGGAAGGCGCTGCAGCCCCACACTAAATAAAGGCAAACCTTCACAAAGGAAAACTATAAACCAATCGCAACTCCCACCACTGTGGGTAGACAGAAAATTTTATACTCTAGTTTATTTGAATTGAGCACATATTACTAAAAGTGAACAACCCAGGTCCCCTACCTAGTTCACCTAGTATGACTTCCACAAAATAGTCCCACCTCTTCCCAGATGGCCCTGTGCTGGTGGAAGGTGGGGTGGGGGCTACCAGACATTTTCTACCACCTCTGCCTGTTTCTACCTCTGCTTTCAGTTCTAACAGAGGACATAAAATATGACATTGGATTTTCAGAAGCTGATTAGACCTCTCCAAAGTACCTATCTTGGTGTTTTCAGCAATTACTTCTAGAATTACTTCAATCTGTGTTTAAACACTAACGAACATTCTGTGTTCATTCCTCGCTTTCTCTTACTAGAATTGTCAAGTTTTCCCTGTTTTGTGGCCAAAGTTGCAGGCCCTTTCAGAGATAAATTATAACAGCTGTCACATGTATTAAGAAATTTTCACACATTGAATTTATTCCATCCTTCCAGCACACTGTGATGGAGGTACTGTATTTGTCACTATTTTACTGATAAGACAATTGACACATGGGTTAAAATAACTTGTCCGATATTGTAAGCTTACAAAAAGGATTTAAATGCTAGAAATATGACTTCAGGTAACTTCAAAACTCCTGTGCTTAGTGGCTACACTCTGCCAGTCAGGATCTTGAAAACCTTGATATGGAATGAACTTCTGAGGCCATTCATTTACTGTGGTAGAAGTTCACTTTTTAATTAATATAAACACACTTTTCTTTGGAAAGTAACATCTCTTCCAGGGGGGCAACTAAATAATGTGCCCAAATGGCACACTGAGGTCAGCTGTCTTTAGTAGGGACTGTCTTTAGTGTTGCTGGAAATCAACAAAAACTACTCTCAACTAAAAAGTAATACATACAACGTTCACTTACTTGATTGCTTGACCTGTAAAGTAAGAAGAGAGTTCATGCTAGGCCCTGAAGGTACTGGTTTCAGAACTGGAATTCTAAGTAAAGGAGAGACTTCATAAAGTCTCAAGATTTGGGACCCTGAGACCTGGAGGGGCATATTTAAGCCTCCCACTTCACCCCAAATTAGCTTTTCTTTTCTGAAAACCTTTCAGTGACTTTACCTGGGCCAATAGCTTCATTGGTCCAGGCCCAAAGGAAAGTTACATCCAAACATAGCCCAGAAGGAATGCTTCTGGTCTGTTCCCTAGGGGAGATGGCAGAGATTCTTGGGATCCTGCAGCATCTTAAATATTTGTAGTGAAAGGAAACTGGGAAGACTGCCTGGAAGTTATTTTAAGGGCTTAAGAACTAGAAAGGACTGACTATAAGACTGGGCTGGATACATTTATATATGAAGGGACCAAATAGCACCAACAATTTGCTTTTAAGGTCAATGAGGAACTACTCAAATAAAATGGCTATTTAAACCTGAATTTACAGTGGTATTCAGCCAAAGAAATTGAAATTTCAGTACTTCCTTGATACATTGTAGAGGAAAAGCCCAAGTCTTTGGGAGGTGAGAATGTTGGAATGTGTCCATTACATGCAACTAATCTATCCACCATCTAAACACAAACAGGGACATTCAAGGATACCCCCCCTCACCTAAAGACTAAGAAAGACATCAGTGATGAAGCCCCAGCATCCATGGAAGTTCAGAGGAGGCTGCAGATGTTGGGGATATGCTACCATGGACCCCCGGATCCCTGGTTTCAGTGGGAATTATTAAATTTTGTAGTAGTAGGGCCAAGTGGTGTGACTTAATCTTCATAAGCAGTGGATTCAATGACAATAATAAGCCCTAGGAATGGAGGAAAAATCAGAGCATGTCAATCCACAAACATCTGAGGCAGTGGCTAACTGATGCCAAAGTCTGTAGGAATGGTATAGATGCAAAGGCTACAGAGGCTTTGTTTGATGTATATAATCAGGGAAGTGCTAGAGCAAGCAGGCAGAATCTCATGTTGACATAATTAAAATTCATGGATCCTTACTGTGACCCTGGTTTAATACAATTCACAGATTCAGAGTCCCCCTGTGGAACAGGATCCAGGTCCCTTTAAAGGAATTCTGTATCATGGCCAAGAGTATATACTGAGATTCTTCCTCCAAGCATTTCCTAGAGATAAGGAGCTGTTTACCAGAATAACTGTGTCAGAAGGAAACGAAAATAATCAGAATTTCTAGAGTTATTTGGTACTGAGTTATGAATTTTATTTTTTTTTTATTTTTTTTTTTCAGAAATAATATGCATTTTTATTAGTAATGAGTTATGAATTTTAAAAATTCCCTGGGAACACAAAATACACTAGGGTCCAAAGTCAGAGGAAACAATGGAACTCAGAGCATAAACAGTTTTTCTGCTTTCTCTTTGCCTATGCCAATCCTCCAGGAGCCCAGAGGAGTAAGACTCCCAATGTATACGAGAAGTATAAATACTGTAAATCTGATGGAATCTTCACACATTTGCTCTATGAAGACTGAGAGACAAAGACTTTAAGAAAATGTGTTCTACTTGCAAAAGTGTTACCAATGACATCCCAGCTAAAGTTTGCCAAATGGAAAATACGATGGGATTTAAAGAAAATAAAACCAGATTACTAAAATAACCAAGAAATATCTGTTCATGTGACAAAAATAGTCATTTTCTGTCATGGTTAACACAATATCCACAAATGGTATCACATATCTTTAAACATCGGAATGCAAAAGTCAGGGATAAACATGTTCTTATTAAACCAATAACAGAAAAGCTCATGGTTTTATTTGTTCACAGAACTTGAGGTAGGAGACAAACTGCCTTTTTTTTTTTCTGACTGTGGTGCATACAATGTTCCCCACAATGGATAACAGGCTGCCAGTTTGCTTCCACATTTGCTGACTCATGGAGTGAGGACTACTACAGTATGAGAGTCAAGTGGAAGCTGGCTTAACTGCCCCAGTTTGCCAAAATAGCAAGTTCAAAATATTGTCGTATCTCTGGGGGAGTGTCAGTCTCCTTATACCTAAAATGTAAAAGATGCAGGGGAGATGACCCTTCTGTAGCTTGCACATGTATGTGTCTGGTACAAAAGTCAGTTAGAGAATGACCTTTTGTAAAGAATGTGATTATTATAAAATGAATCAAGTTATGATGCCATTCACAGAGAATATTCCAGATGTGATATACTTTTTAGAGAAAATGAACAAAGTCCCTGGCAGTTAATGTGCTGCTATTGACCCAGCAAATGCTTTGATTTTAGTCTCAGTTAATAAACACAATAAAAAATGATTGGCTTTTACCTGCAATGGCCAGTAATACACTTTGACTCTTACATCAGAACAGTGTAAACTTATGTGCTTTCTGTCATATCAAGCCCAGACAGACCTTAGTTGTCTTGATATATCCACAGAGCATTATGCTAGTTCATTTCAATGACTCAAAATTATTTAGATCTTTCAAGTGGCAGAATTAAGAATCTTAGAGCCTTCAGTAAGACAGACTCATTACAGAGTTTGCTAAATTCTGGGGAAGCCCAGAATCATACTATATTAGTGACTTGACTGGGAGACAAGTGATCCAGAGCATACCTAGTTTCTTTATATGTAAAGACAAATTGTTCCATCTTCAGTCACCCAGCATAAATAATGGGATACAATGTTTGATACACCTCTTTAGAATTTGGAAGCAATATATAAAACATGTAGTTATAATTTTTTGACATATTTATTGTATAGCCCATAAGGTTGAAAATTTGGGGTAGGACTCACAGAAAAAGAATTATTTGAAGCAGGCCCTGCGTAAGTACAGGATGAAGTGCAAAGTAGTCTTTGTGACCTAGCAGAGCAAATGGCATTTATAGTATCTGTGGCCAATAGAGATGTTGTATGGACTCTCTGACATGAGTAATAGGATAATCACCATTCTAATGCCTTGAATTTGGGAGCAAAGATTTATGCCCTTCTATTGACAACCATTCTCCATTCTAGTAGCATTTCCTGGTTTGCTAATACATTTATAGAAATTTAATTCATGATTATGAGTTGCCAAAAAAGATATATACCCATCATAAATGGAGATTCCATATATGACACTAAGCCTGAATAGAGGTAGAAAGCATAAGCAATTTGCATGAGCAACAGATACAGATTCTCATGGTACCAAGACCATATATAAAACAACCATATGGTTGGAGCACATGTGGCTCAACAAAATGGACTTTGCCTCACCAAAAATGATCTGCCACCAATTAGTGCCCATCTATCACCAGAAAAGGCCAACTCAATGCCTCTGATATGACACTATTCCTTAGAGACACTAAACATCTACTTGGCAGATTTATGACATAGAACTCATCCTTTAGCTAGTAGTGAGTGATTCCTCTTCTTTGGAGTAGATGAATATTTCTGATATGAATTTTCCTTCCCTGCCAATAAGACCATTCACATATTTGCATTCCTTATTCATTGCCATGGCAACCCATACAATGGCACCTCTGCCTTTCAGGCCAATTCAACCTGCTCTAGACCATTTATTAATGGTCTAAAAACAAATGCTTTTATTGGTGGTGAATGCTTAAATAGTAATGGCATATTTAATAATCAATGGCAGACAAACACAGCCACAGCTCTCCAGTCAAATAAGCCACATTGTCTAATAATACTATCCATAATTCATTGAGGACCAATGGAATAGAAATAAAAGGCAGAAGAAATGAGTGTCAGAGCAATTCATGTGTTAACAGACTCATGAAAAAATGGCTGCCAGATTTCTAGACACTCACCTTTAATCTGATCTGTCCCTCTCACCTTCTTCAGCCATGCCATGCAAGGTTTGAATACAGCATATATCTCTTCATATGGACTCAATATGGAACATGAAACCACTGAACTGAGTAAAGTAGCTAACATGGGACCAGCAGACAAGTGCATATATCCAACCCAGAGAGAAGCAGCGTCTGGCATTTTAAAAGCAAGATGCAAAAAAGTACAGAGTACCTGGTGACAGAAAGTTAAATTTTAAGAATTTAACTCTTATGCATTTTCCGCCAGGGCAGAGGGGAATAATTGAATAAACCAAACAAGTAAGAAAAATGCAAAGTTGAGAATAATCTTCCATAAAAGGAAAGCCTTTTTAAAAATGGAAAGTTAAAAAAACCAGTCATCTCCAATCCAGTTTCTTCTTCCAGCCACAAAGTCTATTTTGCCTAATTCCTCTTTTTCATAACTTAGCTGCTGATAAGCATGACACCTGGGGCTCTTGCGTTCCTAAGTGCCTCCTCCAGAGGTTTTCATGTATCAGGTCTGGAGCAGGACCCAGTATTCACAACACGCATTTGTAAAACATGTGTCTAACTAAATTGGGAGGAGGGAATGTAGAGGTGGAAACCAGAGGGAAATGTGATATCTGAGCAAACCTCTTTAGTTGTCCCCTTAGAATGGAAGGGGGATGCAAATCATAAATTAAATAGGTATATCTCTGAGGCTAAAAAGTATTTTTGAAATGAGATTAAAGTAGCAAGTCTTCTCTACAGAATTAAGCAGTATGGCTCAGTCACTGTATTCACCAAGGGAGGCTAGTACAACAAACTCTGAAATCTCATCTGCCTCACATAATCAGAGCTTTCTCACATTTAAGCCTGGACAGGCTATCAAGGTATTGAATTCCATTCAACATGTTGAGATTAATGTGGCTTCTCCTATGTTGCTTTACTCTTCTTTTCCATTTATCTGTTGGGTGGGGGAAAAAGAGTGAGTCTCACAGGTGGAAGTTGTTTACGGGCTGGGCTGGCAAGTGGCACACATTCCATGAGGCACGGCCAAAGAGCACAGTTACTCCTAATTGACTGCACAGAAGGCTGGGAAGTGTCCAGCTTCTCGCCCAGGAAAAAGAGGGTGAGCTAGGATTTTGGCAAGTGAGAGTCTCTGCCACACAGGTGAACAGAAGTAAAAGTGGGGTATGGGAGCCCCTGCAGTTCAAATGCCAGCAAGCAACATTGGAAAACCCTGCAGCTGACCAATAAGTACAGCACGTGGTTTGCCATGGGATAGTAACAGTCACAGCACCTGGATGCTTGTTAGAAATGCAGACTTCAGCCCATCCCAGACTTACTGAACTAAATCTGCATTTGTGGGCACCTTAAAATTTGAGAGGCACTGACTGCTCTTGCCAAGTCAGAATTGTCTTCAAATAGTTTAATCTTATGGTAACTTCAAAGGTCAGTGAAGGAAATGAAAGGACTCTGATTCAATTAAAATTCACCAGACATCCCACACATATTACGTTAAATTTAATATCAATTAAAATAATTATTTCACATGTGACAGGATGACACATTTCAAATCCAGATATATTCATCCCTATGTAATTCTAAAGTTCTGAGCCCCAAGGATTATCTTTAAAATCATGTAGGAGCACAAAGAATACATAAACATCAAAATTCATAAAAGATGAATCTATTTATAGATATTTGAGACTGTGTCAGATTAAATTCAGATCAAATATCAGCACTTCAATCACTGTGCCAATAAAGCTGAGAATCCTGAGTGACAATTATTACATTGATGGCCAATTGGGCAAAAACTCAGGGTTACTAAAAGGTTTGAGTGCCTGAGATTATGGATGCGGTCTACTTTTCACTTGTATACCAAGTTCTGCTTGGTGGCCACTGGCAGGCTGAAGATCTGCCTTATTTATTTATGAGAAAAAGCTTCCCTCTGTCAAACGACAAGCTCACTGACAAACTTGCTGCCACCAATACAGGGCAGAGAATGGAGTCTCCACACAGAGGAAGGTGGGGTGGGGGGGATCGTCACAGAAAATAACAGAAAACTATTCTAGTATTTCAAATACCTTCCCCAAAGCAGTCTGTTTGGTCTGATTTTTAAAGGACACACCAAACATGTTCTCTAGAAAAAAACAAAAAACAAAAAAACAAAAACAGAAACAAAATATCACTATCTTGGATATTGTAATTCTCCCTTAAAAAACAAATATTGTAGAAAGGAGTCCCACATGGGCAATCCACATGTAGGTACAACAGGTAATAAGCATTTTCAGGCTTATTACCTATTTTAGTAGAATCATTTTTATGATTCCCAATGCTTCTTTTCCTATTTATTTCATTTGTGAACCACCAGGAAAAAGCACGCATAAGGAGGAAAAAAATAGAAATCCACATTAGAAATGAAGCCAGCTAAGGCTAATAAACACACATCATGATCTAGTACCAAGGTGGTCCTCAGTAAATTAAAGTCTTAGATTCAGAGATCTCAAATATTCCTCCAAGCTCTCTAAAAATGTGGGGAAAAAAAACCTATTGTACTTAGAATATACCTGAGTTGCCATATTATAATCCCAAACTTGTCACCAGTTCATGGGTACTACATTGTTAATGAGAAAAAGATTCACTGATTTCAGTTGAGACCTTACAGAAGCCACAGTGCAAAGAGGAACCCCTTTGGTCATTTTACCATAAATCATGGTTCAGTTTTATCTGGGGGTGGGGAGTCAGGGAGGGATTTGCAGCAGAATGATTTTATAATGGATATTACACATTGGTGAAATTGTAGCTCTACCCTAAAAACAAGACGTTAGGATTTTTCTAATAAACTGGAAGTTTTTTAGGAACTATAAAAAATGGAAAATGTATAATATTTAAAAACAGAAAATGATGCCAAGAGTTAAGATTTTTCCATACTGTGCTCTGTCAAGTCCTTGGAGTGTGGGAGAGCATCAGCAAATCCTAATAGCCAGTCACCTTAGCCAGAGAGATTCTGGGAGAGTTTTACACAGCATACAGCAGGCTTCTTTTAAGATTGGAAAACTGAAAAGAAAGAAAAAAAAAGCTTAAAGTTTGAAAACTTTTCATACTGTTTGAGTCTGTCTCTCTCTCCATTTACCAATGTGATGAATGAAGATACCCAGATGAAATGAGGTAACATGTGTCAGATCTGTAGAACTGGGCTCTGCATGCAAAGAATATGCAGTGTATGTCTGATGTCCTGGCTATTGCTATTGTCATCATCACTGTTGACATGTCACAGCATTGTGCAGCAGTCCAGAAGAAAGACACTCTCCCCAGGACTATGGCTATAAGAGCCACAGGCCCGAGGCTTTTGGTACCATAGCCTGTTCTAAAATTTTCATTTCATTTTTTTAACCCAACTTTAAAAATTGAGGCAAACTAAGACACTAGGTAAAAATACTAGATGAAGAAGTTGGAAATACCGAATTTGTTTACTCACTGAGAGATTCTATACAGTTGTTCTGTAAAAGAAACACATATGAGCATGCACATATGTACTCATGCACATACAACACAAACACACACACACACAGATGTCCATCCTTTAGGCTTAAGACAAAATGTTTTCTTTCTCTTTGCTTTCAGCTCAATTCAGTGATAGAATTCAAACACCAGTGAAACCTGAGAGCTCCTGTGAAATGATTTGACGAGACTCTATCATGGTTTCTGGCAGCTAAGGCCATGTCACTCAGATGACCCTCCTTAAAAATGCCTGCATGAGAAGGCTCAGTGCTTCCAGGATTTATTTGTTTAAGTCAAATTTATTTATTTGTACCAGCTAAAACCTGGTGTCAGCCAAATAGGCCCCTGTACCTGCTCTTAGAATATTTACTTTAGAAAACTTAAGTTGTAAATCCTTTCTCTGTCCTTTGAGATATAACTCTTTCACCACCAGAACTGTGTCCTGAAGGACCTAAGAGCTGAATTGTTGAAATGCAAACACTCAATGAGATGTCTCTCTTCTTGCTCCAAGCTCCTGTGAGAGGGTACGGACCTAACTTAGCATCTTGCCTCAACCCACACCACTGCCTCCTGCCATAAAGGTATGAGAAGTATGTTTCTCCTCCAGATAAACACCAGTTAATAAGCCCTGATGGTGTAGTCACATGGACTAAAACCAACCTCCACACTTCTCATTGTCTACCCACTAGCACACCCGAGCCTTTAGAATATCTTCTGCCTTTTGTTTCAGCAAAGTTGAGTTTACTTCATTCTGGATGCTCTTCCTATTGCAACAGTTATTGTTGGATAAAATCCATCCTTACCAGTTTATTTTTTTTTTTTTATTATTTTTTTTTTATATTTTTTTTTTATTTTTTTTTATTTTTTAATATATGAAATTTACTGTCAAATTGGTTTCCATACAACACCCAGTGCTCATCCCAAAAGGTGCCCTCCTCAATACCCATCACCCACCCTGCCCTCCCTCCCACCCTGCCCTCCATCCCACCCCCCATCAACCCTCAGTTTGTTCTCAGTTTTTAACAGTCTCTTATGCTTTGGCTCTCTCCCACTCTAACGTCTTTTTTTTTTTTTTTCCTTCCCCTCCCCCATGGGTTTCTGTTACGTTTCTCAGGATCCACATAAGAGTGAAACCATATGGTATCTGTCTTTCTCTGTATGGCTTATTTCACTTAGCATCACACTCTCCAGTTCCATCCATGTTGCTACAAAAGGCCATATTTCATTTTTTCTCATTGCCACGTAGTATTCCATTGTGTATATAAACCACAATTTCTTTATCCATTCATCAGTTGATGGACATTTAGGCTCTTTCCATAATTTGGCTATTGTTGAGAGTGCTGCTATAAACATTGGGGTACAGGTGCCCCTATGCATCAGTACTCCTGTATCCCTTGGATAAATTCCTAGCAGTGCTATTGCTGGGTCATAGGGTAGGTCTATTTTTAATTTTCTGAGGAACCTCCACACTGCTTTCCAGAGCGGCTGCACCAATTTGCATTCCCACCAACAGTGCAAGAGGGTTCCTGTTTCTCCACATCCTCTCCAGCATCTATAGTCTCCTGATTTCTTCATTTTGGCCACTCTGACTGGCGTGAGGTGGTATCTGAGTGTGGTTTTGATTTGTATTTCCCTGATAAGGAGCGACGTTGAACATCTTTTCATGTGCCTGTTGGCCATCCGGATGTCTTCTTTAGAGAAGTGTCTATTCATGTTTTCTGCCCATTTCTTCACTGGGTTATTTGTTTTTCGGGTGTGGAGTTTGATGAGCTCTTTATAGATTTTGGATACTAGCCCTTTGTCCGATGTGTCATTTGCAAATATCTTTTCCCATTCCGTTGGTTGCCTTTTAGTTTTGTTGGTTGTTTCCTTTGCTGTGCAGAAGCTTTTTATCTTCATAAGGTCCCAGTAATTCACTTTTGCTTTTAATTCCCTTGCCTTTGGGGATGTGCCGAGTAAGAGATTGCTACGGCTGAGGTCAGAGAGGTCTTTTCCTGCTTTCTCCTCTAAGGTTTTGATGGTTTCCTGTCTCACATTCAGGTCCTTTATCCATTTTGAGTTTATTTTTGTGAATGGTGTGAGACAGTGGTCTAGTTTCAACCTTCTGCATGTTGCTGTCCAGTTCTCCCAGCACCATTTGTTAAAGAGACTGTCTTTTTTCCATTGGATGTTCTTTCCTGCTTTGTCAAAGATGAGTTGGCCATACGTTTGTGGGTCTAGTTCTGGGGTTTCTATTCTATTCCATTGGTCTATGTGTCTGTTTTTATGCCAATACCATGCTGTCTTGATGATGACAGCTTTGTAGTAGAGGCTAAAGTCTGGGATTGTGATGCCTCCTGCTTTGGTCTTCTTCTTCAAAATTACTTTGGCTATTCGGGGCCTTTTGTGGTTCCATATGAATTTTAGGATTGCTTGTTCTAGTTTCGAGAAGAATGCTGGTGCAATTTTGATTGGCATTGCGTTGAATGTGTAGATAGCTTTGGGTAGTATTGACATTTTGACAATATTTATTCTTCCAATCCATGAGCAGGGAATGTCTTTCCATTTCTTTATATCTTCTTCAATTACCTGCATAAGCTTTCTATAGTTTTCAGCATACAGATCTTTTACATCTTTGGTTAGATTTATTCCTAGGTATTTTATGCTTCTTGGTGCAATTGTGAATGGGATCAGTTTCTTCATTTGTCTTTCTGTTGCTTCATTGTTAGTGTATAAGAATGCAACTGATTTCTGCACATTGATTTTGTATCCTGCAACTTTGCTGAATTCATGTATCAGTTCTAGCAGACTTTTGGTGGAGTCTATCGGATTTTCCATGTATAATATCATGTCATCTGCAAAAAGCGAAAGCTTGACTTCATCTTTGCCAATTTTGATGCCTTTGATTTCCTTTTGTTGTCTGATTGCTGAGGCTAGAACTTCCAGCACTATGTTAAACAGCAGCGGTGACAGTGGGCATCCCTGTCGTGTTCCTGATCTCAGGGAAAAAGCTCTCAGTTTTTCCCCGTTGAGGATGATGTTAGCTGTGGGCTTTTCATAAATGGCCTTTATGATCTTTAAGTATGTTCCTTCTATCCCGACTTTCTCAAGGGTTTTTATTAAGAAAGGGTGCTGGATTTTGTCAAAGGCCTTTTCTGCATCGATTGACAGGATCATATGGTTCTTCTCTTTTTTTTTGTTAATGTGATGTATCACGTTGATCGATTTGCGAATGTTGAACCAGCCCTGCATCCCAGGAATGAATCCCACTTGATCATGGTGAATAATTCTTTTTATATGCTGTTGAATTCGATTAGCTAGTATCTTATTAAGAATTTTTGCATCCATATTCATCAGGGATATTGGCCTGTAGTTCTCTTTTTTTACTGGGTCTCTGTCTGGTTTAGGAATCAAAGTAATACTGGCTTCATAGAATGAGTCTGGAAGTTTTCCTTCCCTTTCTATTTCTTGGAATAGCTTGAGAAGGATAGGTATTATCTCTGCTTTAAATGTCTGGTAGAACTCCCCTGGGAAGCCATCTGGTCCTGGACTCTTATTTGTTGGGAGATTTTTGATAACCGATTCAATTTCTTCGCTGGTTATGGGTCTGTTCAAGCTTTCTATTTCCTCCTGATTGAGTTTTGGAAGAGTGTGTGTGTTTAGAAATTTGTCCATTTCTTCCAGGTTGTCCAATTTGCTGGCATATAATTTTTCATAGTATTCCCTGATAATTGTTTGTATCTCTGAGGGATTGGTTGTAATCATTCCATTTTCATTCATGATTTTATCTATTTGGGTCATCTCCCTTTTCTTTTTGAGAAGCCTGGCTAGAGGTTTGTCAATTTTGTTTATTTTTTCAAAAAACCAACTCTTGGTTTCGTTGATCTGCTCTACAGTTTTTTTAGATTCTATATTGTTTATTTCTGCTCTGATCTTTATGATTTCTCTTCTTCTGCTGGGTTTAGGCTGCCTTTGCTGTTCTGCTTCTATTTCCTTTAGGTGTGCTGTTAGATTTTGTATTTGGGATTTTTCTTGTTTCTTGAGATAGGCCTGGATTGCAATGTATTTTCCTCTCAGGACTGCCTTCGCTGCATCCCAAAGCGTTTGGATTGTTGTATTTTCATTTTCGTTTGTTTCCATATATGTTTTAATTTCTTCTCTAATTGCCTGGTTGACCCACTCATTCGTTAGTAGGGTGTTCTTTAACCTCCATGCTTTTGGAGGTTTTCCAGACTTTTTCCTGTGGTTGATTTCAAGCTTCATAGCATTGTGGTCTGAAAGTATGCATGGTATAATTTCAATTCTTGTAAACTTATGAAGGGCTGTTTTGTGACCCAGTATATGATCTATCTTGGAGAATGTTCCATGTGCACTCGAGAAGAAAGTATATTCTGTTGCTTTGGGATGCAGAGTTCTAAATATATCTGTCAAGTCCATCTGATCCAATGTATCATTCAGGGCCCTTGTTTCTTTATTGACTGTGTGTCTAGATGATCTATCCATTTCTGTAAGTGGGGTGTTAAAGTCCCCTGCAATGAGCACATTCTTATCAATAAGGTTGCTTATGTTTATGAGTAATTGTTTTATATATCTGGGGGCTCGGGTATTTGGCGCATAGACATTTATAATAGTTAGCTCTTCCTGGTGGATAGACCCTGTGATTATTATATAATGCCCTTCTTCATCTCTTGTTACAGCCTTTAATTTAAAGTCTAGTTTGTCTGATATAAGTATGGCTACTCCAGCTTTCTTTTGGCTTCCAGGAGCATGATAAATAGTTCTCCATCCCCTCACTCTCAATCTAAAGGTGTCCTCAGATCTGAAATGTGTCTCTTGTAGACAGCAAATAGATGGGTCTTGTTTTTTTATCCATTCTGATACCCTATGTCTTTTAGTTGGCGCATTTAATCCATTTACATTCAGTGTTATTATAGAAAGATATGGGTTTAGAGTCATTGTGATGTCTGTATGTTTTATGCTTGTAGTGATGTCTCTGGTACTTTGTCTCACAGGATCCCCCTTAGGATCTCTTGTAGGGCTGGTTTCGTGGTGACAAATTCCTTCAGTTTTTGTTTGTTTGGGAAGACCTTTATCTCTCCTTCTATTCTAAATGACAGACTTGCTGGATAAAGGATTCTCGGCTTCATATTTTTTCTGTTTAGCACACTGTAGATATCGTGCCAAGCCTTTCTGGCCTGCCAAGTTTCAAAGGAGAGATCAGTCACGAGTCTTATAGGTCTCCCTTTATATGTGAGGGCACGTTTATCCCTTGCTGCTTTCAGAATTTTCTCTTTATCCTTGTATTTTGCCAGTTTCACTATGATATGTCGTGCAGAAGATCGATTCAAGTTACGTCTGAAGGGAGTTCTCTGTGCCTCTTGGATTTCAATGCCTTTTTCCTTCCCCAGTTCAGGGAAGTTCTCAGCTATAATTTGTTCAAGTACCCCTTCAGCACCCTTCCCTCTCTCTTCCTCCTCTGGGATACCAATTATGCGTATGTTATTTTTTTTTAGTGTATCACTTAGTTCTCTAATTTTCCCCTCATACTCCTGGATTTTTTTATCCCTCTTTCTTTCAGCTTCCTCTTTCTCCATAACTTTATCTTCTAGTTCACCTATTCTCTCCTCTGCCTCTTCAAGCCGAGCCATCGTGGATTCCATTTTGTTTTGCAATTCGTTTAAAGCGTTTTTCAACTCCTCGTGACTGTTCCTTAGTCCCTCGATCTTTGTGGCAAGAGATTCTCTGCTGTCCTGTATACTGTTTTCAAGCCCAGCGATTAATTTTATGACTATTATTCTAAATTCACTTTCTGTTATATTATTTAAATCCTTTTGATCAGTTCATTAGCTGTTGTTATTTCCTGGAGATTCTTCTGAGGGGAATTCTTCCGTTTGGTCATTTTGGAGAGTCCCTGGCGTGGTGAGGACCTGCAGGGCACTTCCCCTGTGCTGTGGTGTATAACTGGAGTTAGTGGGCGGGGCCGCAGTCCAACCCGATGTCTGCCCCCAGCCCACTGCTGGGGCCACAGTCAGACTGGTGTGTGCCTTCTCTTCCCCTCTCCTAGGGGCGGGATTCACTGTGGGGTGGCGTGGCCCGTCTGGGCTACTTGCACACTGCCAGGCTTGTGGTGCTGGGGATCTGGCGTATTAGCTGGGGTGGGTAGGCAAGGTGCACGGGGGCTGGAGGGGCAGGCTTAGCTCGCTTCTCCTCAGGTGATCCACTTCAGGAGGGGCCCTGTGGCAGGGGGAGGGAGTCAGATCCGCTGCCGGAGGTTTGGCTCCGCAGAAGCACAGAGTTGGGTGTTTGCGCGGAGCGAGCAAGTTCCCTGGCAGGAACTGGTTCCCTTTGGGATTTTGGCTGGGGGATGGGCGGGGGAGATGGCGCTGGCGTGCGCCTTTGTTCCCCGCCAAGCTGAGCTCTGCCGTCCGGGGGCTCAGCAGCTCTCCCTCCCTTTGTCCTCCAGCCTTCCCGCTTTCTGAGCAGAGCTGTTAACTTCTGACCTCCCAGACGCTAAGTCGCGCTTGCTGTCGGAACACAGTCCGTCCGGCCCCTCCGCTTTTGCCAGCCAGACTCGGGGGCTCTGCTTGGCCGGCGAGCCGCCCCTCCGCCCCGGCTCCCTCCCGCCAGTCCGTGGAGCGCGCACCGCCTCGCCGCCCTTCCTACCCTCTTCCGTGGGCCTCTCGTCTGCGCTTGACTCCGGAGACTCCCTTCTGCTAATCCTCTGGCGGTTTTCTGGGTTCTTTAGGCAGGTGTAGGTGGAATCTAAGTGATCGGCAGGACGCGCTGTGAGCCCCGCGTCCTCCTACGCCGCCATCTTCCCAAAACTCCATCCTTACCAGTTTAAACAGCATCCAGCATTGTTTATCTTTCATAAACCTAATTTGTAAGAGTATCACAAATGTGGCATATTTCAACTTTTTGCTATAAACAATCTTCACATTTAGAGAAATCTGTCATTAAGTACTGTAATGGAAATAAAACTATAAAAATTAAGTAAAGTCAATCATTGTAAAAGAATGTGTAGTTTACTTAACAAGAAAAAAGAAAAATGTCACTTTTGATCCTAGGGTGCCTAGCATGAATTATTCTATTGCATGTGATACAGTTCCAGGAGTTTTCCAGTGGCCAGAAAAATATTAATGTAGAATTTTTATGATAGTACAAATCAAAATTTAAGCAGATATGTTCTTTAAAAAAAAGTGATAAGCAACCCTTTTTAAAAAGCAGTGTAAAATCTTTAAGATCTGGAGACTATTTGTCCCCAGGCTCTCAGGGATCTCTTTCTTTTGGAATTACAAGGTGAAGATTCAGGATTGAAAGACCCTGAGAGGAGGGCTCTGCTGTGGTGGAAAAGACTCACCACAAAACCCAAACATTCTGTATAATCTCAGAGTATTGCTGGGGGCCCAGAGAATGCAGATGATGATGCTCTAAAGAGGTCAGAAAAGGCTGGCAACACCCATCATTTATGTGAAATGCTTACAATGGTGAATTTTATGTTATGTGTATTTTACCACTATATTTTAAAAGACTCTTCAAAAACTGCTTTCCTGTATTGTACCATGCACAAACTTGAAAGAATTAGAAAGTCTGGACTAAAGACCTCTCTCAGGCTTATGAAGCTCTCCCAAAAGCATGTTTCTCCCCCTGGCAGCTCAGCTCTGCTTCCCACCCCTGCACTGGAGGGCAGATTCTTTGTTGGCATTGCTGGGCAGGACCAGAACATGAGGGCAGACAGCAGCACACATTTCCTCAGTCCTGGCCCTCTTACCTCTGATTTCTATGTGGCCAAATGGCAAAATCTCTTCTCAGTCAGTTCCCAATGGGGTTGCTGCACACCAATGAAAGAGCTGGGGCTGCACTCTGCTGCCAAGGTGATCTTGGATGTCTTGCCTAGGTCTACTCAACTAGCTAGAGGATCAGGGCTCAAACCTACTCTTTTTGCTTCCAAATAATAAAATAGATAAATCAAGAAGGAAAAACTTAGGTTTGTATAGATGGACATTATGACATTTCAAACACTTGTCCAAGGTTCCTCTAGAAAGTAAGTTCTACTCAGTAGTGCATTTAAAACACCATTACATTTAGGAGAAATAAAAATGAACATTGATATTCATACATAATTTTTGAGGTATGTTTTTATGCAAATCTGGTACATCTGTGTTACTTATATCATTCTTTAGCACCTTTCAGTTCTAATGCTGGGAGATCAAAGCTGCCATGCTGGACAGTAATGAAAACGACCATTGGTTACTTGTCTCCTACAGTCACCCTTTGGGACTCAAATTTGAGGGCCACAGGTGGCTGTGTGGCAGTTGCCCAGGCACTGCAGCCACTCCATATTGGAGAGTTTTCCTTTCACCTATGACTCCATTCACAGAGATGAACTAGAAAACAGAATACCCACAGGAACCCGTAGAAGATAGATGCAGTGCCTTGCCAATAAGCATAGAGGTTCTGTACTCCATGTCTGGGCAGACTGCCCTCAACCTAAATGTGCTCATGTTGGGGCTTCTGGATGAGGACAGATAATCAACTATCCCAGAAGCATTGTGAGAACAAATCCATGTCCCCCCCTTATGATGGGATCTCAAGAACAGGGCCTGGTACATTGTGGGTACTCAGCCCTCATTGAATAGATGAGTGCCCACTGAGGCTGGAATATCCGATCTGGGCATTCTGCTTCTTCCCATGTTACTCTATGTATGTACTTTTAGAAGCAAGACTCAAGGCTGAAGAATGCTGTTGTCTTTGGAAATGGAGAGTATTCTTTTCCGAAGCTGTCAACTAGGTCCTCCACCAATACATACATAGTAGTTGTATACAAATATGCTATTTTTTAAAAACATGAAATCCTTAGGAAGAAGGCTTAGGAAAAAGTAAAACTGGACATAAAATTCTCATTTTCTGTGTTTTATTCACAGATTCACTTTTTCCCTTTTCCTCTTCTTTTCCCTCTCCCTCTCTCTCTCCCTTGTCTCTCTCCCCCCTCTTTCCCTCTTTCTTTTCTCCCCATCTCCCTCCTTCCCACATACTCCTCCTTCTTTTTCCCTCCCCGCCCCTGCACTGAGCATCATTCACCCTTGACCCACATAATGACAAATAACTTGGTCCAGGTGAAGCAGTAGGTGGTGGCAACTTTGGTGGTTGATTAGGAAATATGCCCTCAAAGATTTATACCCTCAGAAATAGTCAAGGCAGAGGAAGCAAGAGGCTGTGGGATGTGAAATAATGTCACTGTATTTTGAGCAGGGTTTCAATTGCCAAATCCCTCAGACATCCTTGAGCTTGGGAAAAGGAAGTATTTTTATGTTTAAGATCCTTCATCTAAGCAAGTTAGTAACCATTTGATAAGTTTGTCTCAGGTTTCAGGCATTCTTTACAAAATTCCAGGCCTACAGTATGATTAGGATAATTATACTCTGATCCATTCTGTTTTCTTCAGTTCACTCATCAGCCAACAAAGATGGTCTGCTCTGTGAGCCTGGATCCTTCCTATCCACATGACTAACCAATGGGGTTGCATTTCTACTCTGTTCCTGTCTCCTCCACAGAACATGTGACAATCACACAAAAGGGGCTGGCATTAAGTGCTGTGACAGTCAAGGTTTTAAAAGAAGCAACAGAATGTCTCTATTATGAAGATGAAGCAGAGCTTCATTTACACATAAATCCCTTCAAGAAAAATTTACAACTTTATAAAGAATATAGGTTTTGTTATTACTGCTTTCTTGAGGCAAATTTAATACACCTGGAAAATACTGGAGACAATGAGGGGTGTTAGCTATATGTAGAGATCATCACATAAATCTTAGAAGAGATTTATAAATTTATAAAATAATTATTTTTACTACTCCATTTCAATAAAGTCCACATCCTTGGGGAGAAGATAGTAAAACCTAATAAGGACAAAATAGAGTGAACTACTGCATAATAAATATTTTCACTATGTTGTTTCTAAGGACATATTGCCTTAGATCATTAGCAGATAAAATGTTTTTACTGAACATTCAAAGCCAATTCCTTCACCCAACACTTGCACCTGTGGCTCTAACTTCAATGACCCTCAAAGATTTGTCACCCATATACTATAATGTGGAGAAAAGAGGCAATCTTGTAAGTTGTTTATAGTTACTGAAGACATCATATTGACTTATTAGCCCAAATATTTGGAATTTTAAGATAGTGTTTTCTTTTGTTTGGTTTTGTTTTAATTTGTTTAGTGCTGAGCATCTAGAAAATGTCTTTCACTCAATTTGCATATCACAACCATACAGTTCAGGTCAGTCAAACTAAATAGTCATTTTGTGCCAAGTATATGAATACAAAGATCAAGACAAGAGAAACAACTGCCAGTTTAGTTCCCTCTGTTCCCTGTCATCTAATTGATATTGGTCCAGCTGTTGTCCTTGATTCTGGGGAAAGTTGACTAGAATCTGCACAGCATCTGCAAATTCCCCTGGGAACTCACAATTCCTGGCCACCTCCACTGCTGAGATAACTTTGCCTAAACACCATATTCTAATCACAATTTATCTCCCAGGAATGCTCTTTTCCTTTTGGAATGAAACCTTTTCTCTGAATTCCTAAAAACAAAAACAAAAACAAAACAAAAAAACATGCAGGCAAGGCTCCTCAGTATATAATTGATTTTACTGAAGATTTGGACCAAGAAAGGAGTTTACATCAGAGTAACTCAACTACTTGACATTAAATATTAGCCCTGCTTAGTCTTAAACTCCTTTTATCACCTTAGCACAGGGAATTTCTCACATTTTTGCACAGGCACAGCAAAGGCCTTGCTGCTTAGTCCCTTTTCTTTCCCGTACCCAATGTCTGCCGGTTTTAGTCAAACAGATTTGCCCTTGGTTCACCTTTTGGTCTCTATGTAAACTACTCCTCATCACCTCTTCCTGTATTATTTTTACCCCACTATAGAAGTCCCTATATAGACCATCCCCTAAATGGAAAAATTAATTAAATTAATGCTGAATTGATTCTAATGCAATGCTCATCCATAGTAACAGAGAATTCATGGGGCAGAGGAGAAACTATAGTGATGTATTCAAGGCTGTGGATATAACAGGAGAGTCCATGAGGGTTTGATGGAGGATGCTGAGAGATAAAGAGGGGTTGAAGGGATGTGCAGATGTCCCAAATTTCAGTGAGGAAAAGTGCTTAATAGCAGAGAACAAGCATCCAAAGGCCATGGGCATGAGGTCGTCAGACATGATCAGAAAGCCACTGCCAGGATGTTATTGTTTTTAGCCAGAAGCGTAATGTTGGGAGAGAAAGCTGGGTCCAGATGAAGAAAAACTTTTCATGTCATCCATCCCTAAGAAAATAAGACTTTATGAGTGAAGAGATTTGAATTTTAGAAAAATCACTTTGATGATAGTATAAAGAAGTTACTGGTGGAATGTGGGAGGCATATCAGTTATAGAATTGGTCAGATAAGTGATTTGGGCTTTCATTAATAAGACTGTGGCAAGGGATGAGGAGAAGAGAACTATTGAGGGAGTCATTGGGGGGAGAGGGTTAACCAGTCAGATGATGCAGTATGTTACTTTAAGTGATGGTGTAAAGGAGAAACAGACTTTGATAGCTTAAGTATTTTCAGAGTTCCCGAACAGACCCACTTTCCTGATATTGGGGTAAGGAAGGTTTTGACAGCTCTTCCCATGTTTTCTTGCCACCATGATTGCTTTCTAGCCACTGATCAAAGTGTGGGATTAAGAAGCAGAGCCAGGTTTCCATGGACAATTTGCAACCAAAGGTCTTCCAGTTAGGATGACTATTTAATAGAGCAACAATTTATGGTGAGCATTTTCTGACTGATTTTTCCCTAAAAAGTTTGCTTAGATTATAGAGAACATGGAAATTTAACTTAAGCCTCAAAGCAAAAAAAAAAAAAAAAAAAAAAAAAAAAATTTGAGAATGATCCAGAAAGAGCCACGCTTGTGATGCAGACATCCAGGGGTATCTCCCCCTTTTTGTTTTTTTAACCTGCTTTTGAGTATATTCTGTACTCATTTTACAATTGCTTGCCCTCGTGGATTATAAAGAATGGGTACTTCCAATTAAGGCTTAAGTAAAACAACTCAAAAAGGGCATGCTGTCCTGTTGTTTTACTCTTTTTGTTAAAATTATATTTATTTACTTACTTATTTATTTATTACCTTTAACAAAAACATATTTTCATTTTTTATATCTCTCTTACATGTCTCTTACTTTTTATATACGAAGTTACTTATTTCCATTAGCCTTAATTACATTTAGCAGAATTTTAACTCTGAGAAACCTTAGTCTCTAGTGAAAACTAAGTAGTAACCAATTGTGAATTGTCTGTTACATCAGAAAATTTTTTAGGTGGTAGACTTATGAATCCATTAAACAGAAAGCATGGATTTAAATATCCTTAGTTTTGTTTGTTTGTCTGCTTGTTTTTTGCCATGAGAAGTCAGAAGCATAAACCTATGTTTAGTAAGCAATGCTTCAGTATTCCATTTGATTTTGAAGAGGCCTAAATGTCCGAAGAACTTAATTCAATGTGTCATTTAAGCAAAACGTTGAAGTTTTAGGTTACCAAAGACCCTGAAAGCTATCTTAACAATTACCCATGAAAACTATGAGTCAGACAAAGTTAACCATTACTTTAAGTCATCTTTTTGCTAACAAACTGGGACAGAGATAACATGAGCTTATTTGACCTTCAGTAAACCTTAGTAGAATAAAGTTCTATAATTTAAAAGACATGCCTATCTTAGTAGTATTTCATCTGTGTCCTCTTAAAAGTTTACCATTGTTAATTTTTTCCCATGGAACCAGTGAATAAATCTGAAGTCTAAGGGGGTGATCTTTGCTTTTTGACAGTGTGGGGAGGAGAAGCTGATGCTGTCTGAGGCATTGAAGAGCTGGATATGCAAGCTGCACCCTAGGTGGTGCAGAAACTGGAGGAGGTGGAAGGGAAGTCAGAAAAAGTGAGGTGCTGCCAAAAGGCCTGAAGGCAGATAAAGGTGCAAAGGGCAGAGAAAGACTTCACTTCGTCCTAAAGCCTGTCAGCTCAGATAGATGAGCAGATGCTGATTTTTGTTTTGTTTTGTTTTGTTTCCCATTAGTGGAATTAGGCAGTCCATATCAGTCCAGAGAAGAGAGGGAAGTTCCCCAAAACAAAAGGAGTTTGGGCAGCTGCTTGGGAATATTCCTTAAAATATCCATCCCAAGGTAGACTAGCCAGAGACAATTCACTCTAATAATCATAGTTATTAATCTAGGAAATGAATGAGGGAGAAACCCCCACATATAGTTAGAGTAATCAGAGTGTATTGGGGGAAACAGTGAGAGAGATAGAGTCCCTTATATTAGGGATGGCCTATGTAAAAAACATTGCACTATTTTAGTGCATTGCTTTATTGACAATGATTGGAAGCTGTACTTGCTGCCTTGGTTGGGAATATTATCCTGTGCCAGGCAGTTGTTCGAAAGACACCAGAATAGCAGTGTCAAAGTTTTGCACAGCACAAGTTGCATAAGCATTGTGAAACTGTTGGGCACAGACAGCATACTGGGCTGGGGTCAGAATGATGTTCATAAGAGAGCCCCAGTCCTAGGCACACATGAAATAAGTACCATAAATATTTTCTAAAATGCTGATTGTAAAAGGGCTGTGGTGGACATACAGTTGAAATTATTTTTGCAATTCTTTTACTTTTGGAAAGAGCAAGACTTCATGGATGTATTGTCCATTCTGCTTGACAACAGGAAACAGGTGGAATTCACCAGCCTTATGGGCTTCTTTAATGCACACTTGCATTGGGGTAAGGACCTTATCAGAGCTGGTTGATGAGGTCTCTAGAGGCTTGACATTGCCCCCCTTTTGTGGGAGTGGGAGTATCTTTTGGCTGTAGAGGCACCAGAGGTACAGTCCAACTATAGAGGGACCGAGGTTTCTCCTCTTTTTTAGATAACACTATGTCTTCATATACACCGTCCGAGCTTAAGAAGAGAAGGGCAGTGCAGACAATGGGCCAGGCAAGGATTACCTCAAGGGGGACATTAGCCCCTTCAGAAGTCCTGACCTTTAATGTTTTCCCTACTCGTTCCCACACATCAAGATCATAAGTTCCTTGTTCTTGGAACCAAGGGCAATTTTGTTGGACTGCCAACAATAATTTAAGGAGAGTCTTAAAATTTACAGTAGTCCCTGCTGTCTCCCCTAATGACTGAAGAACTTGAATATAGTGCTTTTTTTCAGGGGCCAGGGAGTTTCCCATGAGAGATCTCTCAAAAATTCCATGACAGATAGTTTTGCTTTATCCCTTACCTCCTTAGGAAGAGACTGTAACCAGTCGGGTTTTTTTTTTCTATAATCATTCCACAGTGTCCTGCAGTCCTTGTGTTGCACCATCTCCTGGCCACATTGGCTCCTTGTCGATGTCAGCCTGTAGCCTGTTGTCTCCTTCCCTTCTGTAACATCAGGGTCACCATCTGTTGCAGGCTCTGGGTCTAGAGTTTTCTCTTGTCCAGCAAGAAAGAGGTATGCAGGATTAAAAATGGGAGAGATGGCTAATATCTGGAAGAAGACAAGAGCCCTGATTAAGGGTCCTTACTCCATTTTTATTAGGATCAGAAGGCTTACAAACATGGTGATGGATGTACACAAAGAGACAATGAACCTGTGAACACTAACTCATGGGCATGAGGGAAAGGGGGCTTTGAAGATATGCAGGGTTAGGGGTTTGGGTTAATACAAAAGAAAATCCTGGCACTGATGGAAGGTTGTTTACAGCAGACTCGAGGCACCACCTCTGTTTACCTAAACTAGTCTAGGAGACAAGAAAGACAGAGCATGCTACCTCAGGGTCAACAAGACACCTTTCTTTTACTAATTAGCTCTTCTCTGGGCAACCTCACAGGCAGCAGTCTATAGCCCTATTTACCTGTTTACCTAATTTGGTCCTTCCTTCCTGTGAAAGCAGCTTTCTGCTATTGCACTAAGTTGGGGGTGTTTCTGCCCTGAATATCTAATCTTGTTTACCTCATATACCTTTGTTCCATACTGGGGCCTTTTCCCTGCCCTACCTATACTAGGGCCTTTGTGCCACCTTACCTATTCTTATTTACCTAATCTTGTTTACCCAAACTTGGGTGTGAGTATCCTATGGCTTTCTAATTCTTTATGCCTTGTTAACCCATCCATGCAGGCTCAGGGAATTCCTAAGCTTTTTCCTCACAATGGTCTAGCTAATACCTGTGACTAACCATCAATACTCACCCTGAAGATATTTTAATAGACCACTGTTAGTCCCAGATGTGTCTCCTCAAGGGAAATGCCCTGGATGACCCTCCAAGACTAGTTACACATGTCACTCACCTCCTGATCTGAGTTTCAGCCTTTCTCAGAAAGTTTAGGTAAGTGAAGAGGTTCACTAAATGACAGAGGATGAAAAATAGCTCATTTCTATTTCTGAAAATAGAAAATGTCACATCCAACATTGTGAAGCCATTTCCATCATACACACCGTGTCTATTGTCCTACTACAAAATACATTGCATTCATACACACAGCAAATACACTATTTTAAGTGCACCATATATATAACTACTATTACTTATAATAATAACAAATCAACCATTTGCATGAGTTTAATTTGTACCTAGATGTACTCATTTATTCACTCCTCTAATCAGTATGATGCATAATTAAAGAGTACTTACTAGGTACTAATCCGCATGATGCTATATTTTTAGAAAGTACTTACTATGTATTAAATAATAGTGAACAAAACAAAAATTTCTGCCTTTATATATCTTATAGAAGCAGATGGAAGATGTCAGTGTTCTATTAACTTTTCTGACATTAATGTAGTTAATCCTTAATTCAGCCCTCTGAGGTAATGTCTATTGTGATCCCCGATGTAAGGTGGAGAAACTGAGCCACAAAACAGTGAAATTTGCCCAAGACTACACGAATAGTAAAGATAGTCAAGGAGTTATTTCTAACCATAAAACTGTTTTATTAGCATGTGATTGATGCTGTCAGCCATTTGTGCTATCAACAAATCATCACTTAGTAAATAACTATAATAAATCCAATTTTTAAAATTAAATTTCACCTCATTAAAAATGTGCCAAAGACATTAACAGACACTTCACCAAAGAAGGTATGCTAGAAGATGGAAAAGATGCTCCACATCAGATGTCATCAGGGAAATGCAAATTAAAATAATGGGCTACCACTACACACTTATTGGAATGGCTAAAATCCAAAACACTGTCCAACACCAAATGCTGGTGAGGATGTGGAGCAGCAGAAATTCTCATTATTGCTGGTGGGAATACAAAGCAGTACAGACACTTTGGAAAACAGTTTGGTGATTTCTTACAAAACTGAACTTATTGTGATCATATTTTCCAGTAAATCATACCCTTTGGCATTTACCCAAAGGAATTGAAAACTTATGTCCACACAAAACCTGCACACAAATGTTTATGGCAGCTTTATTCATATTTGCCAAAACTTTGAAGCAACCCAGATGTTCTTCAGTAGGTGAAGTGATAAATAAGTGCATTCAGACGATTGAATATTGTTCAGCACTAAAAAGAAATGAGCTATCAAGCCATGAAAGGACATGGAAGAAATTTAAATGGATATACCAAGTGAAAGAGGCTAACCTAAAAAGGCAAATGATGTATGATTCTGTGTGACATTCTAGAGAAAGCAAACCATGGAGAGAGTAAAAAGATCAGTGATTCCCAGGGGGTTGTGTGGGGGAAATGAATAGGCAGAGCACAGTAGACTTTTAAGGCAGTGAAAATACTCTGCATGATATAACAATGGTAGGTACATGTCATTATATCTTTGTCCAAACCCATAGAACGTACAACAGCAAGAATGAATCCTAAAGTAAATTATGGACTTTGGGTGATTGTGATTTGTCAATGTCGGTTCATCCTTGGTAAACAAAAAGTACCATTCTGGTGAGTGATGCGGATAATGGGAGATGCTGTATGTGTGGGGGCAGGGGTAAATCTCTGCTCCTTCCTTTAATTTTGTCGTAAACTTAAAACTGCTTTGTAAAAAGAAGCCTTAAAAATAGTAGATGTTCAGTGAACTCAATTTAAATAACATAAAAATTAAACTTTATGTCTGTTAGGAATTTTCTTTAGCTGTAAGTAATAGAAAACTAAATACAGTGGAAGAAGCAAATAGCTGTCTTATTTTTCACACATGACAAGATATCTGGAGGTTGGGACTCCAGGGTTGCTATAGAAGCTTCAAAATAATTTTGGGGACCAACCTTCTATTCCTGTTCCACTCAATCATTCTCCAAGGGCAGCTTTTATCCACTTTTGCTTTCCCATATTTTTAGTCACTTTACCTTCACATTTCAGGCAAAAATGAAAAAACAACAAAAAAACAATATCCTGTCAACTGAGTCTGCCACCTTGAAAAGAATTTTCCTGGAAGTCTAACTAACAACATATGTTTATATATATCTCATCGGTCATAACTATACCTCATGGTCACCCCTAGCTGGGGACATCGGTACCTGAAATAAAATTGGAATTTTGTCAGTGAAACAAGAAAAGTGGGTATGTAGTAACAAGCTCTCTTAACTTACTTTTTAGAATCATCTTGGATACTCTTGGGTTTTTTTGGGGGTTTTTTTTGCTTTTTTAAGTAAAATGCAGCCAATTTCCACAAAAGAAAAATTCTTGGATCTTTTAAATAATGACTGCATTTATTCTATAGATCTCAAGGATGATTGATATGTTTATATTACTAAAATGATAGTAAAAAATATAATTTGTTGCTATACTTAAGTATTTAATATCACCCAATAGTCTTTTGTAGGTTTTGTGTAGGTATCATATTTTATTAGATATATTCCTACCTAATTAATATTTTAAGTCTTATGGTGCATAGGTTAAGTATTTGTAAGTTCTGTTGCCAGTATATGAAAATAAAGTTGACTTTTTCATTGATTTAAGTCCAGTGACATGCTAAGTCAATTTTGTTCTGCTAAAATGTGAATGTTATTTTTTAAAGTTTGTATTTGAATTCCAGTTAGTTAACATACAGTCAAATATTAGTTTTAGATGTACAATAGAGTGATTCAACACTTACTTACATACCCAGTGCTCATTATAGAAAGTGCCCTCCTTAATCCCCCTCACCTATTTAACTCATCCCTCCGCCCAGCTGCCCTCTGGTAACTGTCACTTCGTCCTCTAAGAGTCTGTTTCTTGGTTTGCCTCTCTATTTCCCCTTTGATCAGCTGTTTGTTTTTTTTTTTTTAATTCCACATGAGTGAAATCATATGGTATTGTCTTTCTCTGACTTAATTTACTTAGCATAATACTCTCTAGCTCTATCTATGACATTGCAAATGGCAAGATTTCATTCTTTTTTATGGCTAGCTAATATTCCAATGTATATATATATATATATATATATATATATATATATACACACACACACACACACACCACATCTTCTTTATCCATTCATCAGTTGATGAACACTTGGCCTGTTTTCATAATTTGGCTATTGTTGGCAATGCTGCTATAAACAGTGGAGTGCATGTATCCTTTTGAACTAGTATTTTTTGTATTCTTTATGTAAATACCAATGATGCAATTGATGGATTGTAAAGTAGTTCTACTTTTAACTTTTTGTGGAACCTCCATCCTGTTTTCCAGAGTGGCTGCACCAGTGTGTATTCTTACTAACAGTTCACAAGGGTTCCCCTTTCTCCACATCCTTGCCAATACCTGTTGTTTCTTGTATTGTTGATTTTTTCTATTCTGACATGTGTGAAGTGATATCTCATTGTAGTTTTGATTCATAGCTCCCTGATTATTAGTGATGTTGAGCATCTTGTCATGTGTCTATTGGCCATATATATGTCTTCTTTGGAAAAATCTCTACTTGTATCTTCAGCCAAATGTGGATTTTAGATTCTTAGCTTTCCATAAAAACCAAGATGTCTTTGGTGAATAATGACAGCTTTATTTCTTCCTCAATTTTTTTTCTTATTCGATTGCAATTTCCTTTCTTATAGTTTTTGGCAGATTATGATGACCTCATCAAATAACTTGGGAAATATTCCTATTTTTCTACTATCTAGAGGAGTTTGAGAATTAGAATTATTTATAGCTTGGTAGAAGAGGCCAAGTTGGCAGAGCAGCATAGAATTTCTCTGCTTCTCTCATCCCTGAAATGCAGCTAGATCAGCACCAAACCATTTTGCACACCTAGAAAATTGATCTGAGGATTAACACAACCATCTGCATAACTTTATCACAGAACTCAGCAAGTACGCAGGGTGGAGAGGTGAACTGGGAGAGACAGAAGACACATAGCATAGGGAACTGAATTTGAGTAGACAGAACAGAGAAAGGGGGAAAGATACAGGAAAAGCACTCTCCCCAAAAGTAGCTGGACAAAAAGAGAAAGAGTGAACAAGAAATGGAAAAAGGAGAAAGGAGAGGGTTTCAATACCATTAAGACTCTTATAAACAGGGGAGACCAGCATTGGAAATTCTGGAACCCAACACCTGACAGTGCTCTGGTGGGAAAGATGAATCCCCAGTAGCAGGCAGCAAGGCCCAAGGGGTCTGCAGGCCACACAGGGATAAATGGTTTTCCTGCTAGGAGGGCACTTGGCTCCCTATAGGCAAAAGCCCCATCAGACCCTGGAGAACACAATTGCTAGCATTGGAACAAAGATGCCAGGGTTCAGTGAAACCTGGAACTTGTTGTGTGTTGTGATTTACCATAATCTCTGAACTACTGCTGGTACTTGATCGCACAAACTCACTCTGGAGCAAGTCATAATGTGGCCACTGTTTCTGAGCTTCTAGAGCAGCATGACTGTAGGAATGTTCCCGGGGACAAGCCAGTACCTGACCATTGCTCAGGGAGACCCTCCCCCAGAGGGTCAGGGCAGGTCCAAGCTGCAGAGCCCTCAGAAGTGAGGGATTTGGAAACACAGCCCCATCTGACATAAAATTTGAGAGGGAAAATTCACCTGGCAGGCAGACACCTTGAACATGGACAGTGTAGAAGCAGGTAGTGGACAGAAACCAGAGAAAGGAGGGGTGCTTCAATACCAGTCAGTGAGAGCACAGAGTTCTGGTGCTAGAGACTGGGAAGCTGGGGGATTCCATTTTCATCTCTCTTACTCATGCACATATACAGTACAAGTGCACCACACTGATTAGTCCCCATTGTGGAGACTAATTGGTTTCTAAGTCCAGTGGAGAAAGTCATTACACCAACCCCATCCAACTGAGCCAACCAAGCCCTAGAGGTGCTCTCTCTCTCTCTTTCTCTCTCTCTCTCTCTCTATATATATATATATATATAATTTGTTTACTATGTTTTTATTTTTTGTAAATTTATTGTTTGTTCTATTTTATTTCCTTCATTTCATTTTATTGTCTATATGTTTTTTTTAAATTTTGAAACGTTTTCTTACTTTTTTTCTTTTCTTTTTTTCCCTTTTTTATCTATTCTATCAAGCTTCTTTAAACAACCACACCAAAACATACCTTGGGTATAGTTTACTTTATTTTTTTGTGTTGTTTTAATTTTTTAATTTTTATTTTATTAGTTTCTTTCTTTCTCCAAAATGACAAAATGAAGGTATTCACCCCAAAAGAAAGAACAGGAAGAACACAGCCAAGGACTTAATGAAAACATATATAAGTAAGATGTCGGAACTAGAATTTAGAATCACAATACTAAGAATACTAGCTGGGGTTGAAAAAAAGCATAGAATCCTTTTCTTCAGAGATAAAAAAAATAAAATCTCTTCAGGATGAAATTAAAAATGTTATAACTGAGATGCAATCTCGAATGGATGCCACAGTGGCAAGGATAGATGAAGCAGTGCAGTGAATCGGCGATATAGAAGACAAAATTATGGAGAATAATGAAGCAGAAAAAAGAGGGAAACTAAGGCAAAAAGCATAATATAAGAATTAGAGAACTCAGTGACTCACTAAAAAGGAATAACATCCAAATCATATGAGTCCCAGAAGATGAAGAGAGAGAAAAGGGGGTAGAAGGTTTTTGTAAGCAAATCATAGTGGAAAATTTCCTAACCTGGGAAAAGACACAGGCATCAAAATGCAAGAAGCACAGAGAACTCCCATTAGATTCAACAAAAACTGACCATCAACAAGGTATATCATAGTCAAATTCACAAAATACACAGACAAGGAAAGAATCATGAAAGCAACAATGGGAAAAAAAAAAGTCCTTAGCCTATAAGGAAAGACAGATCAGGTTTGCAGCATACCTATTCACAGAAACTTGGCAGACCAGAAAGTAGTGATAAGATATATTCAAAGTGGTGAATCAGAAAAATATGCATCCAGGAATTCTTAAAAAAAAATTTTAACATTTATTTATTGTTGAGAGACAGAGATAGAGCATGAGCATGGGAGGGGCAGAGAGAGGAGGAGACACAGAATCCAAAGCAGGCTGCAGGCTCTGAGCTGTAAGCACAGAGCCCAATGCAGGGCTCAAACTCACAAACTGCAAGATCATGACCCAAGCCAAAGTCAGACACTCAACCAACTGAGCCACTCAGGTGCCCTGCAGCCAAGCCAGCAAGGCTGTCATTCAAAGTAGAAGGAGAGATAAAGAGTTTCCCAGACAAACTAAAACTAAAGGAGTTTGTAACCACTAAACCAGCCCTGCAAGACATTTTAAGGGGGGAATCTCTGAGGGGAAGAAAGATAAAAACAAAAACAAAAACAAAAAGGACCAAAAGCAAAAAAGACTAGAAAGAACCAGAGAACACCACCAGAAACTGCAACTCTACAGGCAACACAATGACAATAAATTCATATCTTTCAGTACCCATTAAATGTTAGTGGACTAAATGCTCCAAACAAAAGACATAGGGTAACAGAATGGATAAGAAAACAAGATCCATCTATATACTGTACACAAGAGACCCATTTTATACCTAAAGACACTTCAGATTGAAAGTAAGGAGATGGGGAACCATATATTGTGCTAGTGGTCACCAAAAGAAAGCCAAAGTAGCCATACTTATATCAGACAATCTAGAATTTAAAATAGAGACTGTAATAAGAGATGAAGAAGGGCATTATATCATAATTAAGGGGTCTACCCACCAAGAAGATCTAATAATTATAAATATTTATGCCCTCAAGTGGGATAACAAAAATATATAAATCAGTTAACCACAATCATACAGAAACTCATTGATAATAATACCATAATAGTAAGGGACTTCAAACCGCCCCCTTACAACAATGGACAGATCATCTAAACAGAAAAAATCAAAAAGGAAACAATGCCCCAGAATGACACATTGGACTGGATGGATTTAACATATATATTCAAAACTTTTCAGCCTAAAGCAGTGGAATACACATTCTTCTCAAGTGCACATGGAACATTCTCTAGAATAGATCACATACTAGGACACAAATCAGCCCTCAATAAGTTAAAAAAGATCAAAGTCATACCATGCATATTCACAGACCACAATACTATGAAACCCGACATCAACCGCAAAAAAAAAAAAAAAAAAAAAAAAAGGAAAGATGATGAGTACTTGGAGATTAAGGAATATCCCACTAAATAATGAATGGGTTAACCAAGAAATTAAAGAGGAAATTAAAAAGTACATGAAAGCCAATGAAAATGGTAATACCAGAGCCCCAAACCTTTGGGACCCAGCAAAGGCAGTCATAAGAGGGAAGTATATAGCAATCCAGGCCTTTCTAAAGAATGAAGAAAAATATCAGATACACAACCAAACCTTACACCTAAAGAGCTGAAAAAAGAACAGGAAATAAAACCCAAAACTAGCAAGACACAGGAAATAATAAAGATTAGAGCAGAAACCAATGCTATAGAAAATAAAAAAAAACAAAATCCTACACACACATATAAACTACCAAAACTGAAACAAGAGGAAATATAAAATATGAACAGACCCATAACTAATAAAGAAATCGATTCAGTAATCAAAAATCTCCCCCAAAACAAGAGTTTAGGGCTGGATGGCTTTCCTTGGGAATTCTACCAAACATTAAAGAAGTTTAATGTCTATTATTTTCAAGCTATTCCAAAAAACTAGAAATGGAAGGAAAACTTCCAAACTCACTAGATGAAGCCAGTATTACCTTTCTTCCAAAACCAGACAAAAACCCCACTAAAAAGGAACTATAGACAAATTTCCCTGATGAACATGGAAGCAAAAATCCTTAACAAGATACTAGCCAACCAGATCCAACAATACATTAAAATTATTATTCACCATGACCAAGTGGGATTTATACCTGGGATGCAGGGCTGGTTCAAAATCCACAAAACAATTAATGTGATACATCACATCATTAAAAGAAAGGACAAGAACCACATGATCCTCTCAATAGATGCAGAGAAAGCATCTGACAAAATACAGTATCCTTTCATGATAAAAACCTCAAGAAAGTAGGGATAGAAGGAGCATACCTCAAGATCATAAAAGCCACATAAGAAAGACCCAAGCCTAGTATCATCCTCAATGGGGAAAAACTACGAGCTTTTGGAACACAACAGGGTTGTCTACTCTCACTATTTTTATTCAAGATAGTATTGGAAGTCCTACCTTCTGCAATCAGACAGCACAAAGAAATAAAAGGCATCCAAATCAGCAAGAAGGAAGTCAAACTTTCACTCTTCACATAAGATAGATAGTCTATATAGAAAACCCACAATATTCCACCAAAAAAACCTGCTAAAACTGATCCATGAATTCAGCAAAGTCACAGGATGTAAAATCAGTGTGCAGAAATCGGTTGCATTCCTATACATCAGTAATGAAGCAACAGAAGGATAAATCAACGGATCAATCCCATTTACAATTGCACCAAAAAACATAAAATACCTAGGGATGAACCTAACCAAAGAGGTAAAAAATCTGTACAGTGAAAACTATAGAAAGCTATTAAAGAAATCGAAGAAGACACAAAAAATTGAAAAATATTCTATGCCAATGGATTGGTAGAACAAATATCTTTAAAATGTCAATACTACCCAAAGCAATCTACATATTCAATGCAATACCTATCAAAACAACACCAGCATTCTTCACAGAGCTAGAACAAACAATCTAAAATTTATATGGAACCAGAAAAGATCCCAAATAGCCAAAGTAATCCTGAAAAAGAAAACCAAAGCTGGAGGCATCACAATTCTGGATTTCAAGATGTATTACAAAGCTACAATCATCAAGACAATAAGGTACTGGCATAAAAACAGACACTTAGATCAATGGAACAGAAAGGAGAACCCAGAAATGGACCCATAAATGTATGACCAACTAATCTTTGACAAATCAAGAAAGAATATCCAATGGAATAAAGACAGTCTGTTCAGCAAATGGTGTTGGGAAAAGTGGACAGCAACATGCAGAAGAATGAACATGGACCACTTTCTTACACCATATACAAAAATAAACTCAAAATGGATGAAAGACCTAAATGTAAGACAGCAAGCCATCAAAACCCCAGAGGAGAAATCAGGAAAAAACCTCGTTGACCTCAGCTGCAGCAAGTTCTTACTCAACATGTCTCTGGAAGCAAGGGAAACAAAAGCAAAAATGAACTATTGTGACCTCATCAAGATAAAAGTTTTCTGCATGGTGAAGGAAACAATCAGCAAAACTAACAGTCAACTGACAGAATGAAAGAAGATATTTGCAAATGACATATGAGATAAAGGGCTAGTATCTGAAATCTATAAAGAACTTATCAAACTCAACACCCAAAAACCAAATATTTCAGTGAAGAAATGGGCAAAAGACATGAATAGACACTTTTCCAAAGAAGACATCCAGATGACTGACAGACACAAGAAAAGATGCTCAACATCACTTATCATCAGGGAAATACAAATTAAAACCACAATGACATACCACCACACACCAGTCAGAATGGCTAAAATTAACAACTCAGGCAAGAACAGCTGTTGGTGAGGACACAGAGAAAGAGGATCTCTTTTGCACTGCTGGTGGGAATGCAAACTGGGGCAGCCACTCTGAAAACAGTATGGAGGTACCTCAAAAATTAAAAATAGAACTACCCTACAATGCAGCAATTGCACTACTAGATATTTATCCAAGAGATACTGGTGTGCTCTTTCAAAAAGGCACATATCCTCTAATGTTTATAGCAGTGCTAGAGACAATAGCCAAAGTATGGAAAGAGCACAAATGTGAATCGATGGATGAATGGATAGAGATGTGGTATATATGGAGTATAATGGAGTATTACCCAACAATCCAAAAGAATGAAATATTGCCATTTGCAAAAACGTGGATGAGACTAGAGTATATTGTGCTAAGCAAAACTAGTCTGTCAGAGAAAGACATAACATATGAATTCACTCATATGAGGACTTTAAGATATAAACATATGAACATAAGGGAAGGAAAGCAAAAATAATATAAAACAGGGAGGGAGACAAAAATAAGAGACTCTTAAATATAGAGAACAAACTGTGGGTTCCTGGAGGGGTTTTTGGTAGGGATATGGGCTAACTGAGCAAAGAACATTAAGGAAGACACTTGCTGGGATGAGCTCATACATATATATTCATATCTGTAGGGTATGAATCAGTGGACTCTAATCCTGATATCATTATTGCACTATATGCTAACTAACTTGAATGTAAGTTAAAAAATAATAAATAAATAAAGATTATTTATATCTTAAATACTTGTAAGGATCTCATTGGGGAATTCTTCTGGGCCTGGAGTTCACTTTGTGAGGATGTTTGTTATGAGTGCAGTGGTCATTAATGTTTAATGGAATAGAACTCTTTAGGCTTTCTATTTTACCTCTTGTCAGTTTTGGTAAATTGTATTTTTCATGGACTTTTATGACATATTTTCATTTCTTTATTAGAAAAAAGCCTCTGCACTGTAGCCACTTCTCTCCTTTACACATTTTTCTTTTTATTTTTTCTCCCTTAGAATATTGTATAGCTGACACAAAAACTCCCAATTCAGTAAAATACAAAATGCCATATTTAATCAAAACAAAATCATATGAATCATGGATTTTTTAATGTAAGTTATCATATATATTGACAAAAAGTGTATATCTCTTCTAGTTCCTTTGCCCTCAATAGAAATTTTAGAATTGGATTCTCTATAAGTACAAAAAAAATGCACCCCGCATCATGGGATTTGGTTGGGATTGCTTTGAACCTATAGAATGAATTAGGCAAAGAAATTATGCAACCATGAGCACAATATATCTCTTCATTCATTTAGATATTCTTTATTTCTTTCATCAGTGTTTTATAGTTGGCAGTATATAGATTCTGTGTATATTTTTTGAGATTTATACCTAAATATTTTATTTTTGGTGATATTTTAAATAGCATTATATTTAAAAACTTAAATTTCCTATATAATAGTCCTGGTATGTGCACTTTTAGTTCTAGATGATTCTTCATCAGTTCTTTGGCATTTTCTATATAGACAAATATTACACCTGTGAATAGAGACAGTTTGATTTCTTCTATTTCAATTTGTGTTCTTTTTGTTTCTTTTGCCTGGCTTATTGACTGGCTAGAACTTCCATAAGGATGTTGACTAGAAGTTATAAGAAAGGACAATTTGCTTTATTCTAAAACCTAAAGGGAAAGCATCCAGTCTCTCATTGTTTATTTGTTTTGTTAGTTGCAGGATTATTGTTGTTTTGGTAAATATTGTTTTTATTAGATTCAGGAATTCCCTTTCTAACTTAGTTTGTTGAGAGTGTTTTATCATTAAATTTTCTTATATGCTTCTTCTGCATTTTTGAAGTGATCATGTGTTTTTATTCTTTTTCAGTCTGTTGATATGATTTTATTAAAGTTAGAATGTTTAACAAATTTTATATTCCTGGAATGAGCCCCACTTGGTCATGCTCTACTATTTTTAATCTGGATATGATTTTCTAGTATTTTGTTCAGGCTTGTATCTATACTGCATCTTCTATAATGATGACTTTGTTCAGTTATGATATATAGGTAATGCTAACCTGAGTAATTAACTCCTCTCTCTGTTCTGAGGTCTGCTTTGCTTAAATTAGTATTGCTACTCGAGCTTTCTTTACATTCATGTTTGAATTCTATAGTTTTTCTCTCCTATTATTTTGAAACAATATATGCCTTTACGTTTAAAGTGAGTTTTTTGTAAAAAGTGTATCATTGAGTCTTGCTTTTATATCCAATTTCAAAATCAATTTTTAACCAGTGTGTTTAAAACATTCATATTAACGTGATTATTAAGATTATTAGATTAAAAACTACCATCTTGATAACAATTTTATGTTAGTTCTTTATTTTCTTTATTTAAAAATATTTCTGGGGCACCTGGGTGGCTCAGGCAATGGGGAACCCAACTGTTGATTTTGGCTCAGGTCATGAATGATATCACAGCCATGAAATTGAGCCCCACATCAAGCTCCATGATGGTTATGGATCCTGCTTAAGATTCTCTCTTTTTCCCCATCTGTCCCTCCCCCAACTGCATGCTCACTCTCTCTCAATAAAACAAAACCAAAACCAAATAAAACAAAAACACATTTTCTTTCTGCCTTGCGGTATTTAATACCAAGTTTTATTATTCCATTCTGTATTCTAAGATGATTTTAACATTTTTGCTTTTAGTGCTCATCTTTAGGCTTACAGTGTACATCTTTTCACCAGAATCTAACTTGGAATAATATTATACCAATTCCCATGTCATTTTAACAATATATTCTAAATTTCTCTTTAATCCTTTGTTTTATTTTTTCATACATACTGCTTTTACACATGCTATAAACTACATTATGTGTTGTTATTTTTTTTAGAAAGTTAGTTGTTTTTTAGACAGTTAAAAAAATTAATTATTCCATTTCCAGTGTTCTTCATTTATTTTCATTTATTTATGCAGATCTAAATTTTAGTCAGGTATCATATTCTTTCTGCATGAGAAATTTCCTTTAATTTCTTAGAGAGTAGGTCTGCTAGCAATGCATTCTCTCAATTTTTGTTTGTATGAGGAACTCTTTTTTTATAATTTTTTTAATGTTTATTTATTTTTGACAGAGAGAGAGAGACAGAGCATGAGTCTGGTAGGGGCAGAGAGAGAAGGAGACACAGAATCTGAAGCAGGCTCCAGGCTCTGAGCTGTCAGCACAGAGTCCTACGCAGGGCTCGAACTCAGACCACGAGATCATGACCTGAGCTGAAGTCGGAAGTTCAACCGACGGAGCCTTCATTTTGGAAAGATATTATTGTGACTTATAGAATTCTAAATTGACAATTTCTACCTTCAAAACTTTAAATTTGTCACTCCATTGTCTTCTGGTCTGCATAAGTATTAATCAGAAGTCTCCCAAATTATTTCCCTTATTCCTCTGTAGGTAATATGTTCTATCAGTTCTCCATTCCTATAGTTTCGTCTTTTCATGGATGTCATATAAATGGAATCATTATGTAATCTTCTCAATCTTATGTCTTTAATACAACATAATGCCAAAGCTTCATCTCAGTTGCTGCATGTATTAATAGTCTATTCCTTTTTATTATGAGTAGTTATTCCTTTCTACAGACATATCCCAGTCTGTTTACTCATCTAGCCATTTAAAGACATTTGGACTGTTTCCAGTTTTCAACTATTACAAATAAAGCTGCTATGAATATTCATATGCAGGCTTTGTGTGAACATAAGTTTTCTTTTTCTACCCAAGGATAGAATTACTTGACAATGTAATGAGTGTGTATTTCAATTTATAAGAAACAAACTATTTTCAAGAGTGACTGTACCAGTTTGCATTCCCACCAGCAACTTATCAAAGTTCCACACATTGCATCCTAGCTAGCACTTGGTATGCTCAGTCTTTTTCAATGTAGTCATTCTAATTGATGTGTATTGGTTTCTCATTAAAGGCTTAATTTGCATTTCTATAATGGCCAGTATTATCTGACAGCTGATTATGTGTTTATTTGCCGTAATTATATCCTCTTTGGTGAAATGTCTATTCACGTCTTTTGCCTGTTTTTATTTTTTTTTGTTTTTTTGTTTTTCTCTTTTTTTTTAGTTTATTTATTTCAAGAGGGAAATAGGGGCAGAGACAGACAGAGAAAAAGAGAGAGAATCTTAAGCAGGCTCCACACTGTTCAGCCAGGAGCCCGATGCAGGGCTCAAACTCATGAACCTTGAGATCATGACTCAAGCCAGAGTGCAATGCTTAACTGACTGAGACAGCCAGGTGCCCTGAAGTCTTTTGCCTATTTTTTAAAAATTGGGTTGTCTGTTTTTATACGGTTGAAATTTGAGAGTTCTTTATTTTACACACAAATGCTTTGTAAGATATATGATAAGTAAATATTTCTTCCCAGTTTGTGGCTCAAATTTTCATTCTTATAAAAATGTTTTGTAGAGGGTAGAAGTTTCTAATTTTGGTACAGTCTAATTTATCTTTTTTTTCCTCACTCTTATGGATCATGCTTTTGGTGTTGCAGCTAAGAAATCTTTGCATAAGTGAAATTTCTTATATTTTCTTTAGAAGTTGTATAGTTTTGGGTTCTACCTCTCTATATCTTTGATCCATTTTTAATTTTTTAAATGGTGCAAGGTTATTACTATTATCTTTTTTTTAATTTCTTTAAGGTTTATTCATTTTTCAGAGACAGAGAGACAGAACGTGAATGGGGAAGGAACAGAGAGAGAGGGAGACACAGAATCCGAAACTGGCTCCAGGCTCTGAGCCATCAGCACAGAGCCAGACACGGGGCCTAAACCCATGGACGGTGAGATCATGACCTGAGTGGAAGTCGGACGCTTAACCAATTGAACCACCCAGGCACCCCTTACTATTATCTTTTTGCATGTGATATCTAATTGTTTCGATGCCATATGTTGAATCCATTGTACTATGTTGTCTATTGTTTTTTGAGATGTCTGAGGTCAACCTTACTGTTACCCCTTTGAAGATACATGTTTCTGTGTGCTGGTTTTGTGTTTGTTTTTCAGATGTTTTAGTTTTGATCTCCTTTATTTAATTTTCACTAGTCTAGTCTAACTCAGATATGCTTTGGTGTGGCTTTCTTTGTGCAGTTGACCCCTGAACAATATAAGGGTTACTGGTTCTGACCCCCCATGCAGTCAAAAATCTGCTGATAACTTTTGACTCCCTCCAAACTTAATTACTAAATATTACTGTTGACCAGAATCCTGACTGATGACAATTGATTGACTTATATTTTTATGTTGTATGAATTATATACTGTATTCTTACAATAAAGTAAGCTAGAGAAAAGAAAGTAAGAAAATTATAAGGAAGAGGAAATATATTTCTGGTACTGTACTGTATTTATCAAAAAAATTATAATCCATGTGTAAGTAGACCCATGCAGTTCAAATGTATGTTGTTTGAGGGTCAACTGTATTTGTTTTGACTGTTTTTTTGAAAAATTACTGAATCTAGGGATGGATGTCATTCAACGGTTTTGAAAACCTCAGGCAGTATTTCTTAAATTATTTTTTTCTACATTATTTTTGCTACTCTACTGATGGACCTTTAATTACATATAATTTACTTTATAATTTGCTTTAATTACATATAATTTAGACCCTTTGCCTTGTGTTCACCATGCTTATACTTTTTTCTCCATATCTTATGGTTGAAAATTTTCTTCTTTGTGCTTCAGTGTGACCGTTTTCTCTTGACCTATCTTCCATTTCTCTAATTATTTCTTCTGATATTTCTAATCTTCTGCTAAAAATGCATGTTCTTAATTTCAAATCTAGAAATTCCATTTTATTCTTCTTGACAGATTATACTTTTCTGCTAAAATTTCTTTCTCATCACCTATATTCCTAGTGTTAATAGCTAAAATTACTCTAGAGATCATGCCTAATAACTGATAACTGTATCACCTATGGATCTATTCTATTATCTGTTTTGTCATCTTATACCGCTTCTTAGCATGCCTGTTAAATGCCATATTCAATGGCAGAAATTCAGCATGAAAGAATATAGAGGCTTTGGATAATATTATCTTCCCAGAAAGGTTTCACCTTATTATATGGGAAGTCGCTGCAGTAGGACAAGTATCTTCAGCTTAATCAGGCATGACTCACCTTATTTATGACTCATGCCATGTTTCAGACTTTTTAATGCTCAGTAAACATTTATTTTATTCTCACTTCTAAGGTGTAGCTTTAAGAGATTCTGTACCAAAGCTTTAGGTCTTCAACATGGGCTCTTCTACTTGGAGGCTCCTAAAGTCCATTCATTTTCTCTCCCCACCACCCTGAGACTGCTGAAAGGTCCACTCAGCTTTTAATTGGATTTCTTTTTATTTTGGCCTCTCACCCTGTCAAGTTTAATAATCAGCAAATGCCTGAAATAATACCTAGAGCAAAATGTGGTGCTTATTTCTTTGAAGTGCCCTTCTCTGCATGACCTTATTTACTCATGTCCAGGCTGCTTTGACAAACCCAAACTATAAGTTTATGTCTCCAGAGCCCCCATACAATTGCCATTAGGTATCTTTGCTTCTTTCTTCCTGTAAGCTATCTTTTAACCTCTTTTTTTATATTCTTGCATTGTGCACATGTCCCAAGAGAAGTGGTATGTATAATGTTTTCATTTCAATTAAGCCTTTCTTTTCTCCAGAATCATAAGACCTCCATTCTGACTGCCTCAGTATCTCTCTGATATTTTCAAATGAATGGTTTAGGATTTCTTTCTTTTTCTTTTCATTGTTAAATTAATTTAGTAATATTTTGTTGAGGATTTTTTTCGTGCTCATAAGAGATATTAGTCTTTTATTATAGTGTCTTTATCTTGTTTCGGTACATTCATCAGTCCTGGATTGCTAGAATGAAGGGTGACTTGATATTAATTTTCATAGAAGTAAGTTAAAGTTAGAGTCCTATTCAGAAGACAGTGCTCAGGGAAGAGCTGGATCTGAAAAATGTATATCAAGCCATCCAACTTCACAAAGAGGAAGCAAGGTATCAGGCTAGAATAAATGCTAAATCTGTTCCACTCTAAGATAAAATGTTTTGCTGAAACTTATCGGTGGTTTTTGTTTGTTCTGCTGTGAACACTATATAGTTGTACAGTTGAATTAATTCAATAGTTACTAATTGAATCTTCATTGATGATTCCCTACTGAAGTCTACCACTTTAAAAATTAACTTCCGAAAATATACTTCTGCTATCGCCACTGCTCTGTTTTTATTGATTCTCCTTCTCTAAAGGATAGCATCTATTTTCTTAGTCTGACAGTTAAGCTTTCCCATCATCTGACACCAAAACATTTTAATCCTCATGTTATCACTTTTTATGTGGACTAAGTTCCAATCAAACTAAACATCCACCATTTTTTAAATTTCTTTTCATTTCTTCACTTTTATTTCTTCACTTATATTATTTCCCCAGCCTTGAAAGCTTTTCCTTACCCTCAGTCTGGATGTGTTTAATTTACCCATACTTCAGGGCTCTACTTAAAGGTCATAACCAATGTGGAATTTTCCCAGCATGAATAATCTCCCTCAACTGAACTAGAATAATTTATCAGTACATGTCCTATGGAAATTAATGCTTTCTGCTTTACATTATATTTACCTAACCATGTCCTAATAGGACATCTCCTAAATTTGGAGGACAGACCACCCTAGTAGTCTAGTAGCTCAGGATCTTCCCACCACAAGCTTTTTCAAAGTGTCATTATGACCAGTGTCATTATTGCTACAAACTAGATATTTTGGAAACAAATTAAAGATAGTACCTGGTTTGACTTTTGAAGGCAGAGACATGTTCTAGACAGAGTCTCAAAGTCCAACCTGAGATTATCCAACAGGCTCCAGTCTATCGGGGATTCAACCTTCTGTCCCTCCCTCCAGCTAGATATGGGTTAAGCCAGTGGTCTGTTACACAGGAGCCATAAATGATGCCATTATATTGAGCCCTTCCTTCTCTACTGGAAAATGTGAGGAAATGTTGAACTAAAGATCCAGGCCATGCAGAAATTGGGATTTCCATACATGGGCCTTTGTGATGGGAAGTTGAGCACAACAGGATTCAAGGATGTCATGTACGGGTTTGGCCATTCTAGGAATAAAGAGCCTATGTTTGATTTATCTTTGTATATCCAAAATCATCTGGTCTAATTCTAAGTAGATGTTCAATAAATATGCAAAAAAAATGAACCTGTGTTCATTCATGATACAAGGAAATATTTAAAATATCAATCCCTACTAAAATGTGCTTGAAAGTCATGTTATTTTAAACCATATGCAAAACAAAGTGTGTGCTGCTTAGTATGTTTGCAGTAAATTATAAATTCTAATTCTTCTTTCTCTCAGAACTGTATATATTTTCCCTGGCTTGGGGGCAGCTCTCCACTACAAATCAACAACTTTATTCATTACAAAGACATTAACCTTCGAAAGTCTAGTTATCATCCATCACCATATATTTGACCCCCTTTGTCAATGTTTACAGCTTTTCTGTTATGTTAGCTTGTTGTTAAGGTGATGTTCTTGAGCTATAATTGCATTGGCATAGGTAGAGAGAATCATCCCTTAGCTCATTCTAGCAGCTACAGAATTCTGGACTACAAAGTGCTATTTAGTACCACTATTACTCCTTTTCCACTCCATCCTTTCCCATCATTCACATTTGGAAAGCATGAGAGGGAAAAATGAAAACACTTCCCCCCTTGAAAAGGAGACTGTGTCTGAAAATCATAATAAAGAATAATTTTATGCCACAGCTTTTACATTGTTTGTAGAAATATCTTTTTATCTTTTGCACAGTCTTCTTATTTTCTATTAATTTCTTATGGGGAGACCAAACTGAAAATTCAGGGTTACAGATAAAATTGACAATTCCTGCAGAAAGTTTCTCAGAGCTCATGAAACTGATTTTACCTGTATCTAAAAATACACTGGAGAGGACTAAAATTGACTTACTCTGAGTGCATCCAGGAAACCTGTGTCAAAGAACCCCACATTAGGGACAGATGAGCAGGAAGGGACTGTAGGGTTTGGGCCCAACTATTGTTTGCTAGATGGATAATCTCAGATTCTTACTTAACCCTTCTGACTTCTGTTTCCTCATAGGTAAAACAGAGATATAATACAGATGGTTTTCAGGATGTTATGATTGTACCTGGAAAAGCATAAAGTGCTGCTGCTCATGACATATTAAGTCATTGGCATTGCCTTGATCTCTTCTGTCTCTCATCAGGCATGGGCTCCTATCCCTATGGTTCAGACATACCCCACCCAGCACCCCAAGAATGGAATGAGTGGAATCAGGAACACAGGTGGGGGAAGGGTCTTCTGTACTAACTCTGAGGGTCCTGCTGTGGTCCAATCTAGCCACTGCTCCAGGTCAAGCTGCCCTCCCAGAGGGTGTGGGCACTGTGGTACTGGGGTGCACTCCATAGTTACGTACACATAGAGAAACGCAGTTAATGTACATGAACAGTTCTTGTGTGCTGATGTGTCCAAATGGAGTTTTTAAGGTGAAAAACACAGAACTGATCCAAAACACCCCAGAATTGAGACCATTCTCTTGTTAGCATGGTGTGAACCACTCCTTTCTCCCACAAATTCCCAGCAGTTTTCAATAGTCAGAAAGGAGAAAATGGGGAGAAGGGGTTCTAGTGTGGCTCTTTTCAGTTCACTAGGCCTTACGACAAGCAGGGTTTTCAGAATTCACCCTACTAACGAATGAGTGGGTCAACCAGGCAATTAGAGAAGAAATTAAAAAATATATGGAAACAAACGAAAATGAAAATACAACAATCCAAACGCTTTGGGACGCAGCGAAGGCAGTCCTGAGAGGAAAATACATCGCAACCCAGGCCTATCTCAAGAAACAAGAAAAATCCCAAATACAAAATCTAACAGCACACCTAAAGGAAATAGAAGCAGAACAGCAAAGGCAGCCTAAACCCAGCAGAAGAAGAGAAATTACAAAGATCAGAGCAGAAATAAACAATATAGAATCTAAAAAAAACGGTAGAGCAGATCAACGAAACCAAGAGTTGGTTTTTTGAAAAAATAAACACAACTGACAAACCTCTAGCCAGGCTTCTCAAAAAGAAAAGGGAGATGACCCAAATAGATAAAATCATGAATAAAAATGGAATTATTACAACCAATCCCTCAGAGATACAAGCAATTATCAGGGAATACTATGAAAAAATATGCCAACAAATTGGACAACCTGGAAGAAATAGACAAATTCCTAAACACCCACACTCTTCCAAAACTCAAACAGGAGGAAATAGAAAGCTTGAACAGACCCATAACCAGCGAAGAAATTGAATCGTTTTCAAAAATCTCCCAACAAATAAGAGTCCAGGACCAGATGGCTTCCATGGGGAGTTCTACCAGACATTTAAAGCAGAGATTATACCTATCTTTCTCAAGCTATTCCAAAAAATAGAAAGGGAAGGAAAACTTCCAGACTCATTCTATGAAGCCAGTATTACTTTGATTCCTAAACCAGACAGATACCCAGAAAAAAAGAGGACTACAGGCCAATATCCCTGATGAATATGGATGAAAAAATTCTCATTAAGATACTAGCAAATAGAATTCAACAGCTTATAAAAAGAAATATTCACCATGATCAAGTGGGATTCATTCCTGGGATGCAGGGCTGGTTCAACATTCCCAAATCAATCAACGTGATACATCACATTAATAAAAGAAAAGATAAGCACCATATGATCCTGTCAATCGATGCAGAAAAAGCATTTGACAAAATTCAGCATCCTTTCTTAATAAAAACCCTCGAGAAAGTCGGGATAGATGGAACATACTTAAACATCATAAAAGCCATTTATGAAAAGCCCACATCTAATATTATCCTCAATGGGGAAAATCTGAGAACTTTCCCCCTGAGATCAGGAACACTACAGGGATTTCCATTCTCACCGCTGTTGTTTAACATAGTGTTGGAAGTTCTAGCATCAGCAATCAGACAACAAAAGGAAATCAAAGGCATCAAAATTGGCAAAGATGAAGTCAAGCTTTTGGTTTTTGCAGATGACATGATAATATATATGGAGAACCTGATAGACTCCACCAAAAGTGTGCTAGAACTGATACATGAATTCAGCAAAGTGGTAGGATACAAAATCAATGTACAGAAATCAGTTGCATTCTTATACACTAATAATGAAGCAACAGAAAGACAAATAAAGAAATGATCCCATTCACAACTTCACCAAGAAGCATAAAATTCCTAGGAATAAATCTAACCAAAGATATAAAAGATCTCTATGCTGTAAACTATAGAAAGCTTATGAAGGCAATTGAAGAAGATATAAAGAAATGGAAAAATATTCCGTGCTCATGGGTTGGAAGAATAAATATTGTCAAAATGTCAATACTACCCAAAGCTATCTACATATTCAATGCAATCCCAATCTAAATTGCACCAGCATTCTTCTCGAAGCTAGAACAAGTAATGGTAAAATTCATATGGAACCACAAAAGGCCCCAAATAGCCAAAGTAATATTGAAGAAGAAGACCAAAGCAGGAGGCATCACAATCCCAGACTTTAGCCTACTACAAAGCTGTAATCATCAAGACAGCATGGTATTGGCACAGAAACAAACACATAGACCAATGGAATAGAATAGAAAACCCAGAACTAGACCCACAAAAGTATGGCCAACTCATCTCTGACAAAGTAGGAAAGAATATCCAATGGAAAAAAGACAGTCTCTTTAACAAATGGTGCTGGGAGAACTGGACAGCAACATGCAGAAGAATGAAACTAGACCACTTTCTTACACCATTCACAAAAATAAACTCAAAATGGATAAAGGACCTGAATGTGAGACAGGAAACCATCCAAACCCTAGAGGAGAAAGCAGGAAAAGACCTCTCTGACCTCAGCCGTAGCAATCTCTTACTCGACACATCCCCAAAGGCAAGGGAATTAAAAGCAAAAGTGAATTACTGGGACCTCATGAAGATAAAAAGCTTCTGCAGAGCAAAGGAAACAATCAACAAAACTAAAAGGCAACCAACGGAATGGGAAAAGATATTTGCACATGATATATCAGACAAAGGGCTAGTATCCAAAATCTATAAAGAGCTCACCAAACACCACACCCAAAAACAAATAATCCAGTGAAGAAAGGGGCAGAAAACATGAATAGACACTTCTCTAAAGAAGACATCCAGATGGCCAACAGGCACATGAAAAGATGCTCAACATCGCTCTTCATCAGGGAAATACAAATCAAAACCACACTCAGATATCACCTCACGCCAGAGTGGCCAAAATGAACAAATCAGGAGACTATAGATGCTGGCGAGGATGTGGAGTAACGGGAACCCTCTTGCACTCTTGGTGGGAATGCAAACTGGTGGAGCCACTCTGGAAAACAGTGTGGAGGTTCTTCAAAAAATTAAAAATAGACCTACCCTATGACCCAGCAATAGCACTGCTAGGAATTTACTCAAGGGATCCAGGAGTACTGATGCATAGGGACACTTATACCCCAATGTTTATAGCAGCACTCTCAACAATAGCCAAATTGTGGAAAAAAGCCTAAATGTCCATCAACTGATGAATGGATAAAGAAATTGTGGTTTATATATACAACGGAGTACTACATGGCAATGAGAAAGAACGAATTATGGCCCTTTGTAGCAACGTGGATGGAACTGGAGAGTGTGATGCTAAGTGAAATAAGCCATACAGAGAAAGACAGATACCATATGTGTTCACCCTTAGGTGGATCCTGAGAAACTTAACAGAAACCCATGGGGGAGGAGAAGGAAAAAAAAATGAGGTTAGAGTGGGAGAGTGCCAAAGCATAAGAGACTCTTAAAAACTGAGAACAAACTGAGGGTTGATGGGGGAGTGGGAGGGAGGGAAGGGTAGGTGATGGGCATTGAAGAGGGCACCTTTTGGGATGAGCACTAGGTGTTGTATGGAAACCAATTTGACAATAAATTTCATATATTTAAAAAAAAGAATGCTATAGCTTTGTAAAATAGTTTGAATTCTGGAAGCATGATACACCCACCTTTTTAATTATTTGCTCTAGTTTTATGAAAAAAATGACATTGGAATTTTGACAGAGTTTGCATTGAATCTGTAAATTGTTTTGGGTAATTTGAACATTTTAATAATATTGATTCTTCCAATCCATGAGAACAGAATACTTCCCATTTATTTATATCTTCCTCAGTGTCTAATAGTTTTTCTTCATCAGTGTCTTATAGTTTTTAGTGTACAGATTTTTCACCTCCTGATTAAATTTATTCTTAGGTATTTTATTCTTTTTAATGCAATTGTCAATAGGTTTGTTTTCTAATTTCTCTTTCTGATAGCTTGCTATTAGTGTATAATAGGGCCACATTGTGATTTTTTATCCTGCAACTCTACTAAATTCACTTATTAGCTTTAACAATTTCTTGGTCGTGCCTTTAGGATTTTTTACATTTATTTTTATTAAAAAATTTTTAATGTTTAATTTTGAAAGAGAGAGAGACAGAACACGAGTAGGGGAGGGGCAGAAGAGAGAGGAAGACATGGAATTTGAAGCAGGCTCCAGACTCAGGACTGTCAGCACAGAGCCTGACGCAGGGCTCACACTCACAAACTGCAAGAACATGACCTGAGCTGAAGTCAGATGCTTAACCAACTGAGCCACCCAGCCCCCCCAGGTTTTTTTATTTATATAAAATATTATGCCATCTGAAAATAATGAGAGTCTTACTTTTTCCTTTCTAATTTGGTTGCCTTTTTTTCTTTTTCTTATCTAATTGCCTTGGCCAGGACCTCCAATATCACGTGGAAAAAAAATTGACAAGAGTGAGTATCCTTGTCTTGTTCTTGATATTAGAGGAGAAGCCTTCAGGTTTTCACTTTTGAGATGTTAACTTTAGGTTTGTCATATATAGCCTTCATTATGTTGAGGTGTGTCCTCTCTATTTCCCCTTTGTTGAATTTTCATCCTAAAATTGATGTTGAATTTTATCAAACGCTTTTTCTGCATCTGTTTAGATGATCATATGATTTTTATCCTTCATTCTGCTAATGTGGTATATTACAATGATTAGTTTGCAGATATTGAATCATCTTTGAATCTCTGGAATAAATCCCACTTGATCATGGTATATCATCCTTTTAATGTATTGTTGAATTCATTTTGCTAATATTTTATTGAGTATTTTTGTGTCTGTATTCATTAAGAATTTAGCCTATTATTTTCCTTTTTGTGTTGTCCTTGTATGGTTTTGATATTCGGATAATTCTTTCCTCATAAAATAAGTTTGGAAGCATTCCCTTCTTTTCAATTTTTTTTGGGGAGTTTTTGAGAGGATGAGCATAAAATCTTTGAATGTTTAGTAGAATTTTCCAGTGAATCCATGTGGTCCTGGACCATTGTTTGTTGGGAGGTTTTTGATTACTGATTTGATCTCCTTATTAGTAACTGCTCTGCTCGTATTTTCTATTTTTTCCTGATTCAGTCCTAGAAAATGATGTTTCTATGGGAGCCTGGGTGGCTCAATCAGTTGGGCATCCGACTTCAGCTCAGCTCATGATCTCATGGTTCATGGGTTTGAGTCTGCATTGGGTTCTGTGCTGAAAGCTCAGAGCCTGGAGCCTGCATTGGGTTCTGTGTCTCCCTCTTTCTGCCCCTCCCCTGCTTGCGCGCTCTCTCTCTCTCTTTCTCTCTCTCTCTCTCTCAAAAATAAATAAAACATTTAACAAAGAAAAGAAAAGAGAAAATGATGTTTTTGGGAGTTTGTCCATTTCTTCTAGGTTGTCCAATTTGTGAGCATATAGTTGTTCATAGTAGTCTCTTATGATCCTTTGTATTTCTGTGGTATCAGTTATAACTTCTTATTTCCAATTTTGTTTATTTGAGCCCTCTCTTTCTTCCTTAGTTATCAAAGAACTAGCTCTTAGTTTCATTTGTCTTTTCTTCCATTATTTTTGTCTCTATTTAATTTATTTCTTCTCTTATCTTTATTATTTCCTTCCTTCAACTAACTTTGGGCTTTGTTCTTATTATTTTTTTAGTTCCTTTAGGTATAACATTGGATTATCCATTTGAGATTTCTCTTTATTCTCGAGGTAGATCTGTACTGCTATAAACTTCTCTCTTCAAAGAACTTTTGCTGCACCCCATAGATTTTGGAATGTCATATTTATGTTTTCCTTTGTCTCAATATTTTTAATTATTTTTCCTCTGATTTTCTTGATGGCCCTTTGGTTGTTCACTATCATGTGGCATAATCACGACATTTTTGTGCTTTTTTCAGTTTTCTTTTTGTAATTCATTTCTAGTTTCAAACCATTGTGGTCAGAGAAGTGATTTCAATCTTCTTGAATTTACTGAGGCTTGTTTTTTGGCCTACTATGTAATCTATCCTGAAGAATGTTCCATGTGCACATGAGAAGAATTTTTTTCTACTTTTGGATACAATGTTCTGCATACATCTATTAAGCCCATCTGTTCCAAAGTATCATTATCATTAAAGTCAATGTTTCCTTATTGATTTTCTGTCTACTTGATCTACTCATTGATGTGAAGTGTGAAAGCCCCCTACTATTATCATATTGCTGTTAATTTCTCCCTTTAGGTGGATTAATATTTCCTTTATATATTTAGTTGCTCCTATATTCAGTGCATATATATTTATAAATGTTATGTCTTCTTGCTAAATATTGACCCCTTTATCTTTAGGTAATGATTTTATCTTTTGGTGCAATCTTTTTTTTAAAGTTTAGGTTGTCTGAAATGACTACAGCTTTATCAGCTTTCTTTTCATTTCCATTTGCATGGAATACCTTTTCCAACCCTCCACTTTAAGTCTGTGTGTATCTTTACTTCTGAAGTGAGTTTCCTTGCAGTAGAGGTCAAAATATGGGATTGTGATGTCTCCCGCTTTTGTCTTCTTCTTCAATATTACTTTGGCTATTCAGCGTGTTTTGTGGTTCCATACAAATTTTACCATTGCTTGTTCTAGCTATGAGAAGAATGCTGGTGCAATTTTGATTGGGATTACATTGAATGTGTAGATTGCTTTGGGTAGTATTGACATTTTAACAATATTTATCCTTCCAATCCATGAGCACGGAATATTTTTCCATTTCTTTGTATCTTCTTCAATTTCCTTCATAAGCTTTCTATAGTTTACAGCATAGAGATCTTTTATATCTTTGGTTAGATTTATTCCTAGGAATTTTATGCTTCTTGGTGCAGTTGTGAATGGGATCAGTTTCTTTATTTGTCTTTCTGTTGCTTCATTATTAGTGTATAAGAATGCAACTGATTTCTGTACATTGATTTTGTATCCTACCACTTTGCTGAATTCATGTATCAGTTCTAGCACACTTTTGGTGGAGTCTATCAGGTTTTCCATGTATATTATCATGTCATCTGCAAAAAGTGAAAGCCTGACTTCATCTTTGCCAATTTTTAGCATTTTTAAATTCCTCGTGACTATTTCTTAGTCACTTAATCTCTGTAGCAATAGATTCTCTGATGTCCTCTATGCTTTTTTCAAGCCCAGTGATTAATTTTATGACTGTTATTTCTTTGAGGATAATTCTTTCGTTTTGTTATTTTGGCTATTTTTCTATCCCTTATGCGGTTTTTTTTTAAATATGAAATTCATTGTTTGTAAAACTGGTTTCCATACAACACACAGTGCTCATCCCAACAGGAGCCCTCCTTAATGCCCATAACCCATATTCCCCTCCCTCCCATACCCATCAACCCTTAGTTTATTCTGTTTTTAAGAGTCTCTTATGGTTTGTCTCCCTCCCTCTCTAACTTTTTATTTCCTTCTCCTCCCCCATGGTCTTCTGTTAAGTTTCTCAGGATCCACATAAGAGTGAAAACATATGGTATCTACCTTTCTCTGTATGACTTATTTCACTTAGCATAACACTCTCCAGTTCCATCCACGTTGCTACAAAAGGCCATATTTCATTCTTTCTCATTGCCAACTAGTACTCCATTGTGTATATAAACCACAATTTCTTTATCCATTCGTTAGGGGATGGCCATTTGGTCTCTATGAGTTTTGAAAGCTTTTGTGTTCGGCACCTGCGAGCTCTGCTATATTAAAGGAGGGTCATACACTGCCCAGGGCCTGGCCCTTCAGGAGGTGTTTTTTCAGGGATTGTTATTTGCTCTCTGTTGTGACTTCGGTTATTTTATTACCCTACTCATTAGTAATATTTTGTACCCTGCACCAGGTATGCCTTGATTTGTTCCTTGGAGTAGTCCTATCTTTTTTCCAGACTTCCCATTTTCTTCCTAGTATATTCAGTCTCTTTTCCTCCCAGGCTCTGGTGTTCAAAGTCCTTTGGCTTCTACACTTCTTTGTTTGAGAGACACAAGACATATGGATACCCCTGTATCTCTGCCATGTTGGCCTCCTTAAACCATTTTTAATGACTTTTACATATTTTTTTTCTGTTTCAAGTTCACATACTTTCGTTTTATATCTATTATTCTTTTCTTTTCCTTGCTTTGGGTTTGCTTTGTTCTTTTTCTAATTTCCTAATCTGAAAACTTCATTTGTTTAAGACTTTCTCCTTTCACTGTAAGAATTGAATGCTGTAAACTCCCCTCTAAACACTGTGTTAGCTGCATTACACAAATGTTGATATGTTATATTTTTACTTTCATTTAGTTCCTGTGAAGCTTCTATTATGACTCATGAGTTTTTAAAGGTATGTTATTTAATTTTAGAGTATTGTAGAATTTCTCAGATTCCTTTCTGTTATCCATACCAATTTAATTTCACTATGATCAGATACTTTGTAGGTTTTCAATTATCTTAAATTTAAATTTGTTTTATGACCCAGAATATGTTCTATATTGAAATGTATTCTATGAGCTCTTGAAAGGAATATGCATTCTTCTCTTGTTGGGCAGAATTTTCTATAACTGTTGAATCAAATTGTTTGATGGTATTTTTCTGTTTTTCTATAAACTTATTAATTTTTTAATTCCTCTTTTGATTATTGAATGAGGAGTATTGAGATCTCCAGTTATAACTATGGATTTGACTATTTATACTTTCAACTCTGCTTCATTATTTGATCATATGTGTTAGGTGCATACATATTTAGATTGTTATCTTTTTGGTTAATTTACCTTTTTACCATTATGCAATGATTGCTTTTATCCCTGGTAATTTTACTTGCTCTGAAATTTCTTTTATCTGATATTATTATTGGCATTATTACAGGGATAAAAATATCACTTATTCTATATTCCACTCTCCAAATAGGGTTTGCTTTGGTTTTATACTTTTTTTTTAGTGATCCACATATCAATATGCTAAGAGAACATCAAGACCTACCTGAAGCAAATATGCAACATTGAAATTAATATTTATAGAACTCTGTCACTTCTGTTAAAAAGCCAATGGACATTCACTTGCTTTGAGAAATCTTACCCCTTGGTGGTTTGATATTCTGCATATATAGTTTAGTGTGTAATGACACAGATTTAAATTCCTAAAGAAGTCATATAGAAATGAATCAAAATGCTAGAGTCCACAGAAGAAACCCTACTCTTCAGTTGTCATTTTAGACCTTAGTCTCCTAAACCTGCACTTGTTATCACTGCTTAGTAAAAACTAAGAAATTATTTAATGTGTATTGTTATTTTAATGTGAGCTAAATTTTGGTTCTTTTGAGCCTGCATGTTCAAGTCAGACTTTTTCTCCTGCAAATGGTAGCCTACAGTGTGTATATGTGGGGACAGAAAGTGAGAGGGCCTCATACCTTTCCTCAAACAATCTGCAGGTTGAGCACTTTTATTGCACAACCATTCTGCTTTGCACAAGAGACCTCTGCCCCAGGGTCCTTGCCCTGTTCTCAGTCTCTGTGGCTCTTCCACCAGACACAGTATGTCTTCATGCTTGCCTTATTTGCCTCTGCAATAAAGCCCTGGGAGCTGTTAGTGCTAAAACTATATGCTCTTCTGCTGCTAAGTGGGGTAAATGGTTCTCCCTATCAACAAAAATAATATCTAACTATCATTGAGCTCTTACCATATATGCCAAATTGTTCTAAGCATTTTTCATATATTATCTCATTGAATCCTTATATTAACTTCTTGAGCTAAGGTTTATTTTAAGCCTCTTTTACAGATAAGGAAACTGATGCATAGAGAAGTTAAACAGCCTACTCTAAGAACTAGACACTGATTAAGATAATGCACAGAACAACTGGCCTGAGCAGGAAGCAGGGTCTTCAAAAGTGAGTGTTGAGACTACCAGACAGTTGATACAAATTCATCTCTATGGGCATTTTCTTTTTGACAAAGCTCTGTTACTAAGCTTCTTTCTCTGGCTTTCCTTCCTCTTAGTATTAATTCTTATTTGATAAAACCCTTCATTAAGGAGAGCACTTGTTGGGATGAGCATTGGGTGTTATATGTAAGTGACGAATCACTAAATTCTACTCATGAAACTATTACTACACTGTATGTTAACTAACTTGGATTTAAATTTTAAAAAATAGTTAAAAAGAAAAGAAAAGGAAAGGAAAGGAAAGGAAAGGAAAGAAAAAAAAAGAAAAGTCCTTGTTGCCTTGTCCTGCCCTGTAAATAGGCTTTTGTCAGTTCATCCTGGAAATTTTGTAATTGTAAGTGAGATGCCATTCTCCTCACAAAGACCCCCAGGAGTTTCTATCTCACAGTACCAGCATATTCTTCACAGTGGGCCCCCAGCTCTTTGAGACAGGCACTCCACTTTCACATTACTGCTCTGATCTAACTTCCCTCCTGTCTCCACATCACTCACTCCCTGCTGCTTCCTGGCTGGCTGCAAAACACTGCACCCATCCTTCTGATCTTTTCTCAGATGTCCCCCACTTTCTCTGAGGTCTTCCCAAATCAGTCCATTTTCAATTAGAAGCACTAACCCCTTTTGTGCTTATTATCTCTATTACACTATTATTGTTCTTAATGCATAAAGGATGTCAGACTAGGAGTGGCCACTCAGTCATTATATATTACACTAGGATAAAAATGCTGAACATGCAGTTAACTTCTTCCCAGATGTGCCTGGGCCATGGAACTGGGCATGACCAGGCCTGATCTCAACCACATCACATTCACAGGGGCTAACTGCAGTGGATCACTGCAGCCTTCTTTTTTCCAAATCAAACAGTTCATTCAGGATTCAGAAACTGGGTCTGTTGCTGGCACCTGCGAATCTCTTCCTCCTAGTACATTCAGTTAATCTGGTTGCAAATTCTAATGATTTTCTAGACCTTAGATTATTATTTCAGTAATTCCACACATTGGGTTATTTGCTATAAATCATATCCCAAATATCTAGAATGTGTATGAAGAAAGTTTTTGCACTGGTCCCATGATTGAAAACAAAATGAAGGTTGTTTTTATTTCTTTGAGTGTATCAAGTTATGCAGAACTGCATCTTTTAAAGATTCATTGATCACTTTTAGAGATTATAAGAATACATTTGAAATTGGAAGGAATGGCATATTTAGGAAGGAAGGTGAATGAACTAACAGACTACTGTTTTCTAGGTAGCTTCCCCACACCCCATCTATTATAGTTTGTAGAATAATTGGTCCTTGTTGATAGGAGCAATGTTTACAGAAGAGAGTTGAAAGAATGGTCTGGATAATAAAAGTAAAACAACCTGTATCTTATGACAAAGAAAGTAGCTTGGGGCACTTAACCTCATTCAGTATCTGTTTGTCAGCCCCTTGGTATCCCAGAGCTTATGGAGTCCAGGAAAACTTTCACTAGTTATCAGCTTCCTAAAAGTTCAAAAAACAAATACCAGATCTTATATTTTTTTCCCCAAGGTCATTGTTACCTTAGTGATCAGAATGCCTCTGTTCACCATCAGGGCACCTCCCTCTTGCATTGCTATATTTACAAGGCCAATCTAGCAAACAATGGATCAGATAAAAGGAGGGGAACTTTTGAGGATCCTTCTGTCCATCCATGACCAACTGGAAGTAGCTGCCCCAGTGCTGTCCCAAGAAGGTTTTGGCGGTAGCTGTGTCCAAGATGTGTGAGGAAGAGGACTCTGGAAGATGAGAGGCTTTCCTGAGCACAGACCATCATTATGTATTTGCCAGGCCTGATCAGAGTTTCCTACTTTCTTATACCCACAAAACATTTCTCAAGGTGGCCTAATACAGCTATTTAGCCCTGTATTTCCAAATTGACTTCATATTCCAGTATCAACACTGACATTAAATACCTGTCACCTTGACTGGAGTTTGGGGTACTTAAAGTTTCACTCACACTATCTACATGGAGAGGATGGACAAGATGTAGACTGGATGGAAGGTTGTGGGGAGGACCTTCAGAGTGAGGCCAAGTCCATGTCATGGGAGACTTCAGAAGTGGCTGGAAGACCAACAAAGTCACTTCAGGGTTATTGTTTTATTTGCTTGTTATTTTTCAAGCATTTCACAATCAAGTATATGACTTCCAAAGGTAATGTTAATTCCCTGACCAATTTGTCAGCAAGTGAATATGATGTACTCTTAGGACACATCTTCTCAGACCGATGTGTTATTTATGTAATATTTTCATTTGGGCCCACTGACATATTGACACACTGCTGGCAACCTAACAAAATGGAACAGTGCTGCGGTGCTTATTTTCCTCCAAGTCAAACAGTAATTTTATATATATTTTTCACATGCTTAGGAGCTCTTAACAAGAGACATTGAATAAGACATTAGACAGATGAGCGATTTAATAAACAATTTGTTGATCAAAACTAGTGTATGGGTTACAAACCTTAGCATAAAAATACATGTGTGTGTTTATTCGTGTATGGGCATGTATCACATGTTTATGTTGTAATATCCATATGTCTGTCTTAAGTTGATAAGTCACATCATGGCTGTCACTCATTATGAACTTGCAGGATTTAGTTGCAGTTGGATTTTGATTCTGAATCTAATATTTAGTGCAGATATTCATTGATTTTCAAAGGAAGGAAAACCAATGGGCAAAACCATACTTTGTTATCCTGTGCTTGATATTACTGTTGTGAATTTTAGTTATACAGTTTTTAAGAATCCACGACTTATGTTTTTATTATTTAATGGTCATGTAAGGTAAAGGAAAATTTTGCCTGAACATGATTTTTACTTTACAGGATTCATTAAAGCATAAATCTTCTGTAAGATATTACCCATTGTAATTAAGTTCACCTGTATGCGCTATAATAAATCTATCACTCTAATATTAAGCATCTTAAAAAAAGTGAAGAGTATTTTTTTTATTTCCCAAAAACATAACACTGTGATAGAATGATTAATATGTGATCCTTCCAGACACGCCACTTGGGTTGTCTAATGTCCATGGGTTCTCAGAGCTACTGGCCCTCCTCCTGAGCCATAGGAAAGTCTCCTTGCCTAGGATCCTCAAACTGTCACTTCTTGTCCATGACTCCATGATGCAGAGCAGGGGCCACCTCTGCCCTCAGATGTCAAGACTTTCAATGAGGTTTATCAGAGACTGGCCCAGTGTTCCTAAATCCCTTTCCTCATTATCCTGGGTACCCAGCTTACAGGGCTTGCATACTTAAAGCCAGTGAAAAATGAATGGAAGTGATGCCCATCTCTGGCCCATAAATACCTCCCATATGCCATCCTTCATTTTCTTTCCCCATGCAGAGGACACTGGCCCTAGGAGAAGATAGGGCTCCCAGTCAAGGAGGATGAATGCCAACATCCCCTGTGATAAGCTACTCACTGACTTCTCACACAGCGTATGTACCATTTAAGCCTCTATCACATTAGGCCACTGAGGCTTAGGGATTTAGAGCAGTTAGCATTACCTACGTGACACCAATATTCCACTCTGCACTGGGATATGGTTTTCAGGGAAACCAACCTCTGATATCTCTCCACCTCTACCTTTTCCTCCCAGCTTGGGGAAACCTGATTAATCTGGGATGGAGAGGATAGAAGTTTGGGAAGGGAGAACAGGGCTGCTTTTCCCAGAATTCATCTATTTTCAAAATCTTTTCTTGATCCCAGAAGCATACATAATGTGATGTCTTTGTTGTTTTCCCCAATGGGACAATTATTCTTAGGGACAAATGGCAGCTCCAAATCTCAGAACTTGAATCAGGCACCATCATGGGGGAGAAAGACTACCTTGCCCATAAAACAGGGCAGCCACACAGAGATAATTCAGCACAAGTATTCTTAGAAGTGCTGAAGGCACAGCACACAACTGTTAAAACCCCTGGTCATAGAAGCAGGGGTACAAAAGTATAATTTCACTTTCCCAAAATTGTAATGACTGCATGATTCCAATCCTCCAAACTGCCTAAGCAGGGGCATAATCTTTATTTCCAGTTATGTTCAATGACAATGTAATGATGTATTTGTTCATTCAGATTTGAACAAGAGCATAACTCTTGAAGTTATACCAGATATGTATCTGGTCTGGTCCTGAGGATAGGTGGTATGGACTGTCTCCATGACTGAAGCAAGACAGTGCACAGATTTCCACACTCATCCCCAGCCCTGGGAGCCAGGGACATAGAGCTAATCCTCACCTACCCAGTGAAGGACTGACTATCCACCCACATCCTCCTACCAGCTGCCCTTCTCAGGTCCTCTCTGACACCTGCTCTCTCTTTCTGTCTCACCAAATTCCAGACAATATTTGGGTCTTTCTGGACTATAGAAATTAAAGGGAAGCTGTGATCTTGACTTATCATGTTCCCATCTGTATGGATTCTAGGCCATGTGATAATAGGGACATCTGGGGCTGCTAATAACTTCTGAAATTAAAGGTGAAAAAGGCAGAAATCCAACCTTCTCTTAGGTCTCAGAGTTCCCTCCCCCAGGACTCTTTCTTCTTTTTAAAAATTTCTCCTCCTTTTCTTAAAGATGGGCTGTTTTTTCTAGTTGAGATGGAGACAGGTTATACTAGATTGAAACTGTTCCAAAAAATACCTGTGTGTTTATATAAATACACAGCTTTTTAACGAATTAACCTTTTTTTTTTTGCTTTAACTCAAATAATGTGTTTTTAAGCCTAAAATCTAAGAGGTAGTTGTGTGTTTCTCCTGCCCTGATGTCCTTTGGTTGAGAGCAACTCTGTGACACTAGGCTTTGATGAGGACTAGTTGTTGGTTAAAGGAAAAAAAAATAATGTTTCAAATGCTGTGGCTCCATATATGTAATAGAGATAATAAATATATTTTACTATCCTTTCTAATTGAGAGTTTAAATTATTTGTGCAACTTGCTTTCACTGACTATATGGAAAATTTGACTTTTCAGGATTATTTTCTTCTAGAGAAGGGATAATCACTTCCCATTTTCTAATTCCTAATTTTCTTACCTTCATTGATAAACACACACATGCCACACACCCACACACACAATTCTGACTCAGGATTCTAGAGGTTCACTAAGGAAAAAACAATAATATTGCTTTGTGCATTGGGAGAAAGAAATATCAGGAATAAGTATACAAAGTATTTTTTATATAGAGAAAGGAAGGCACATTGGTTACATTGCCTTAGATATAAAGAGTCAAGGATCACACCCATGCTGGCCCTAATGCTTATGGCTGGGAAGACCCAGCCATTATGGGTTGTATAGTTCTGAAGGAAAAATAATGACAGAGACTAGGGCCTATAGTTGGGCACCAGCAGCTGGTGGGGGCTGGTAGGAAAGATACACATGGGGACAACAGTTCTTTACCACAGTGATGGTGTCTCCCTAGTGTATCCTGGTATTTTATCCATTATAGGATTGAAGTGAATCCAAGAAATAAAAGGATTAAAAAAACACTTAGCATTAAAGAGAAAAGTATACTTGGATCTTCAAAGAAGCTCTTAAGAGCAACCAGTAAGTCAGCTGCGTCATTATGAATGGTCTGAAAGGCCTCAAAACTAAGGATGTCACTTCCCACTGACATACTCATAATTTGCAACACAATGAAACAGACACATATATGAACATACAGAAGCACACAGTAAAGGAAGAGTAAAGCCTAAAATGACCCTTTTGTGAAAAATAAATGTAAAAGTATCAGTAGAGCATGAGGCATGCTCAGTCACTCACCATCTGATTTCCCTTCCTCCCCCTTCTTCCCGTCTTTGTCAATGACTCCTATCTGAAACTTAAATCATTGAAACTGTCACCTCTATTCTTCAGCAAAAGTGGCACTGAAACCCACAATGGTGAGATTAATTCTTAATTTTCACTGATTTACGGCAGTTCATCCTTATTTGAGTTATTCTGGATGCTTTGCTCACCTGTTAGAGAAAATTTACACTTCCCTATTTCACAAGGAGATAGCAAGAAGCATGTAACAAATTATAAAACAAAATTGGTAACATCAAAATAAGCAAATCTTTAAAAGGAAGACTTACAAATATTATTTAATGTAAGCCCTGAATGCCTTTAAATCCCATCAAGGTACACAATTGACTAATTTCTCATATTTAAGTGAGAGTTTGGGTGTTAATACCTCTTCTGTGTTTGATGGTTCCCTCTATAAAATGTCGGAGGTGATTCTTTAGCTCACCAGTGTGTTACTCAACCCACTCCCTTTGCAGAACATCTCTCCCATTCTGTTCACTAAAGTTACATCTCATCTTATTTGGAATCAGTCATAAATATGGTGTTGAATTTAGCTGAGTTTATTTAGGAATGCATTAATTTTCATTCATTCAATCAAAAAAAAGATGTTTTCAAAAAGCTAGTATATATATAGCATTGTCAGCTATAATGACAAAACATTTACAATAAGTTCCAGTGGCTTTTGAAGACAAAAATATTTTAATATTGATGAAATCTAACTTATCATTTACGTTTTCATTTATGTTTTGTGCTTCTACATTTCATATTTAAATTTTTTTTTGCCTATTCCAAGTTTGCAAACATTTTCTCCCCTGATTTCGCCTAGAAGTTTTCTAATTTTAGCTCTTATATTGAAGTATATGTGATATTCAAAAGTTATACCTGTGTATAGTGTGAAGTATATGTCAGAGTTTCTCCCCTCCCTCCCATAGCACTATCCAATTACCCCAGGAAAACTTGTTGAAGGAGTTCATGACCACTACACCAGCCTCATAGGAGATCCTAAGGGGGACTCTGTGAGTGGAAACCAGCAAAGACTACAAAGGACCAGAGACAACACAAACACTAAACCTACAGCTAACAAATTGGCACTAAATCCATATCTTTCAATAACCACTCTGAATGTAAATGGACTAAATGCCCCAATCAAAAGACATAGAGTATCAGAATGGATAAAAAACAAGATCCATCTATATGCTTCCTACAAGAAACTCATTTTAGACTTGAGAACACTTGCAGATTGAAAGTGAGGGGATGGAGAACCATCTATCATGCTACTGAATATCAAAAGAAAGCCAGAGTAGCCATACTTATATCAGACATAAAACACAGACTGTAACACGAGATGAAGAAGGGCATTATATCATAATTAAGGGGTCTATTTAAGAAAGGGTAGCAATTGTCAACATTAATGCCCCCAACTCAGAATAACTCAAATATATAAATCAATTAATTACAAACTAAACTAATGTATAGATAATAATACCATAATTAAGGGGACTTTAATATTCCACTTATAGCAATGGACAGATCATCTAGGCAGCAAATCAGTAATGAAACAACATCTCTGAATGACACATTGGGTCAGATGGACTTAACAGATATATTCAGAACTTTTCATTGTAAAGCAACAGAATACACCTTCTTCCCAAGTTCACATGGAACATTCTCAAAAATAGATCACATTCTGGGTCACAGAACAGCCCTAAACAATTAGAAAAAGATTGAGATTATACAATGCATATTTTCCGATCACAATATTATGAAGTTTGAAATCAACCAAAAGACTTGGAAAGTCTCCAAATACATGGAAGTTATAGAACATCTTACTAAAGAATGAATGGATCAATGAGGAAATTAAAGAAGAAATTAAAATATATATGGAAGCAAACACAAATGAAAACATGACAGTTCAAACCCTTTGAGATGCAGCAAAGACAGTCCTAAGAGGAAAATACATTGAAATTCAGGCCAATATCAAGAAGCAAGAAAGGTTCCAAATATACAACCTAACCTCACACCTAAAGGAGCTAGAAGGAAGCAGCAAAGAAAGCCAAAAGCCAGCAACGAGAGATCATAAAGATTACAGCAGAAATAAACAGGGGCGCCTGGGTGGCTCAGTCGGTTAAGTGTCCGACTTCAGCTCAGGTCACGATCTCGTGGTCTGTGAGTTCAAGCCCCACCTTGGGCTCTGGGCTGATGGCTTAGAGCCTGGAGCCTGCTTCCGATTCTGTGTCTCCCTCTCTCTCTACCCCTCCCCCCGTTCATGCTCTGTCTCTCTCTGTCTCAAAAATAAATAAACATTAAAAAAATTAAAAATAAATAAATAAATAAAGCAGAAATAAACAATATAGAGTTCAATACATCACAGAATCCTGTTTTATTTTTTTGAAAAATAAACAAAAATTGATAAACCTCTAACCAGACTTCTCAAAGAGAAGAGAGAGTGGGCCCAAATAGATAAAATCACAAATGAAAGAGGAGAAATGACAATCAACACCACAGAAATATAAATATTTATTAGAGAATACTATGAAAAATTATAGACAAAAAAAAACGGACAATCTGGAAGAAATGGACAAATTCCTAGATATACACATTACCAAAACTCAAATAGGAAGAAATACAAAATTTGAACAGACCCTTAACCAGCAAAGAAATTGAATCAGTTACCAAAAATCACCCAATAAATAAGAGTCCTGGGACAGATGGCTTCCCAGGGAAATTCTACCAGACATTTAAAGCAGAGTTAGTACCTATTCTTCTCCAACTGTTCCAAAATAGAAACAGAAACAAAGCTTCCAGACTCATTCTATAAAGTCAACACTATCTTGATACCAAAACCAAAGACTCCACTAAGAAGGAGAATTAACAGGCTAATATTCCTGATGAACATGGATGCAAAAATTCTCAACAAGATACAAGCAAGTTGAATTCAACAATACATTAAATGAATTATTCACCATGATCAAGTGGGATTCATTCCTAAGATGCAGGATTGATTCAATATTTGTAAATCAATTAACGTGATACATCACATTAATAGAAGAAAGGATAAGAACCGTATAATACTTTTAATAGATGCATAAAAAGCATTTGACAAAATATAGCATCCTTTCTTAATAAAAACCCTCAAGAAAGTCGGGATAGAGGGAACATACCTAAACATCATAAAAGCCATATATGAAAGGACCACAGCTAATATCATCCTCAATGGGGAAAAACAGAGCTTTCTCCCTGAGAACAGGAACACAACAGGGATGTCCACTCTCACCACTGTTATTTACCTGGTGTTGGAAGTCCCAGCCTCAGAAATCAGACAAGAAAATGAAATAAAAGGCATCCAAACTGGCAATGAAGAAGTCAAACTGTTACTCTTTGCAGATGACATGATACTGTTCATGGAAAACCTGAAAGACTCCACCAAAAAACTTCTAGAGCTGATACATGAATTCAGCAAAATCGCAGGATATAAAATCTATGTACAGAAATTGGTTGCATTTCTATACACCAATAATGAAGCAACATAAAGAGATATCAGGGAATAGCTCCCATTTACAATTGCATAAACAAAAACCATGAAATACCTAGGAATAAACCTAAACAAGGAGGTAAAAGATCTGTACACTGAAAACTATAGAAAGATTATGAAAAAAAATATTAAGAAGACACAAAGAAATGGAAAACATTCCATGCTCATGGATTGGAGGAACAAATATTGTTAAAATGTCTATACTACCCAAAGCAATATACACATTCAAAGCAATCCCAATCAAAATAACACTAACATTATTCACAGAGCTAGAACAAACAATCATAAAATTTGTATGGAATCTCAAAAGACTCCAAATAGCCAAAATAATGTTGAAAAAGAAAACCAAAGCTGGAGTCATCACAATCCCAGACTTTAACCTATATTACAAAGATGTAATCATCAAGATAGTATGGTATTGACACAAAAACAGACATTTGGATTGATGGAATAGAATACAGAACTCAGAAATTAGAATAGAATACAGAACTATTGGGACATCTTCGAAAAGCTTCTGCACAGCAAAGGAAACAATCAACAAAACTGAAAGGTAACCAACAGAATAGGAGAAGATATTTGCAAATGGCCAAATCACATAAAGGATTAGGATCAAAACTCTATGAAGAACTTACCAAACTGAACACCTGCAAAACAAATAATCCAGTGAAGAAATGAGCAGAAGACATGAATAGACACTTTTCCAAAGAAGACATCCAGATGGCTAACAGACACATGAAAAGATGTTCAACATTACTCATCATCAGGGAAATACAAATCAAAACCACTTTGAGATACCACCTTACGTGGGTCAGAATTACTAAAATTAACAACTCAGGAAATAGCAGATGTTGGCTAGGATGTGGAGAAAGGGGAAGCCTCTTGCACTGTTGGTGGGAATGCAAACTGGTGCAGCCACTCTGGAAAACAGTGTGGAGGTTTATCAAAAAGTTAAAAATAGAATTACCCTATGACCGAGCAATTGCACTGCTAGGAATATATCCAAAGGATACAGGAGTGCTGATTCCAAGAGGCACATACATTCTAATATTTATAGCAGTATATCAAAAATAGCCAAATTATGGAGCGTTCAAATATCCATCAACTGATAAGTGAATTAAGAAAATGTGGTATGTATGTGCATACACACACACACACACACACACACATACACACACACAATGGAATACTACTCAGCAATGAAAAGTAATAAAATCTTACCATTTGCAAAAATATGGATGAAACTGGAGAGTATTATGCTAAGCGAAATAAGTCAATCAGAGAAAGCAGATATCATATGATTTCACTCAAATGTGGAATTTGTGAAACTTAACAGATGGTCACAGGGGAAGGGAAATAAAAATAAGATAAAAACAGAGAGGAAGGCAAACCATAAGAGACTCAAATAGAACAAGCTGAGGGTTGATGGGGGTGGGAATAATGGGTGATGGGTATTAAGGAGGGCACTTGTTGGGATGAGCACTGGTTGTTATATGTTAGTGATGAATCACTGAAATCTACTCCTGAAGCCAAGACTACACTGTATGTTAGCTAACTGGAGAATAAATTTTTAAAAATTTAAAAAATAAATAGTAAATAAATCAAACTAACATTGAGTAGAATACATATAAGAAAATATTCATGGAATTGCATTTGTAATGATTTCTTTAATATTACACCAAAAGCACAGACCACAGAAGAAGGAATAGATTAAACTTCATTAAAATTAAAAACTTTATGCATTCAAAGCACACTATCAAGAGAGTGAAAAGACAACCCACAGAATGGAAGAAAATATTTGCAAATCATAAATCATATATACATATATATGTATATATCTATATGACTTATACATATGATTTGTATATATAATTTATATCTATATGTCATATATCTATAAATCACATTTATATGATTACAAATATGTATTAATGTTTAAAATATATAAAGAACTCCTATAACTGACAAATGAAAATAATCAACCCAATGTAAAAATGGACAAAGGAATTGAACAGACATTTATCTGAAAAAGATACACATTTGGCCAATGAACGCATGAAAAGTTGTTCAACATAATTAGGGACATGCAAATCAAAACCATGATGAGATAACAGTCACTAGGATGGCTATTATAAAAAAAATTAACAAAAATTAACATAAAATGAAAAACATCAAGTGTTAATAAAGATGTGGAGAAATTGGAACCCCTGTGCATTGCTGGTGGGAATGTAAAATGGTACAGCCACTATGGAATATAATTTGATGGTTCCTCTAAAAGTTAAGTAGCATTACCAAAAGACTCAGAAATTCCACATAGGCATACATGCAAAAAAATTCAAAACAAGGATTCAAACAGATATTTGTGTGTCAGTGTTCATTGCAGTACTATTCTCAATAATCAAGATATAGTAGCAATCTAAGAGCCCATCAGTAAATGAATGGATAAACAAAATGTGGTATATCCATACAATGGAATATGATTCAGCAATGAAAACAATGAAGTTCTGATGCATGCTACAGCATGGATGAAACTTGAGAACACTATTCTAAGTGAAATAAGTCTGACATAAAGGGAGAAACGTATCATTTATATAAGATATCTAGAATAAGTGAATTCATAAGAGACATAATGAAAAATATAGGTTATTGGGGGCTGGGTGGTGGGAACTATGGGGAGTTATTGCTTAAAGTTTCCATTTTCTGTTCCTGGTGATGAAAAATTTGGAAAATAGATTGTGATGATGGTCACACAACACTGTAAATGTACTTAATGGCACCAAATTGCACACTTAACCATGATTAAAATGTTAACATTCATGTTATCTATACTCTATTGAATAAATAAATAATCATCTGTTTATAAAAAAGAGACAAGACAGTTTTACTTCTTCCTGTTCAAATTTAATTCTTTTTATTGCTTGCTCTATTTCAAAGACAAGTACTACAGCACAGTATTTAACAGAAGTGGTGATACTAGGAATCTTTTCTTTAACTCCATTCCTAACATGGGAAAGTATTTCATCTTTAAACATAAGCATGATCAGCTGTAGGGATTTTTTTTAGATATTCTATATCCTATTTGTGAAGTTTCCATCTATTCCTGGTTGCTTACGTTTTTGTCATTGATGGGTGTTGACCTCTTTTCAAATGTTTTTACCAATCATTGTAGTCCGTCATATGGTTCTTTCCATTACTCACTAATGTGGTGAGAATATTTATGGAAATTTTAGTATTAAACACATCGTTTATTCCTGGGAATCACCCTACTCATGATGCATTTTCCATTTTACATTTTACTGGATTCAATATACTATTATATGGTTAAGTAATTTTGTGTCTATGTTTATGAGAGATTTTTTCTGATATTTTACCTTTCATAAGGTCAATTCTCAACCTCTGGTGATGAAGTTACTCTGGCCTCACAAAATAAGTTTATTTTTTCTTTATTTTTATTTTTATTTCTTTTTTAAAAGTTTTATTTCTTTATTTTAATTTAAATACAAGTTAGTTAACATACAGTTTAATAATGATTTCAGGAGTAGAATTTAGTGATCCATCACTTATATACAACACTCAGTGCTCATCCCAACAAGTGCCCTCCCTAATGCCCATCAACCATTTAGCCCATTCCCCCTCCCAACATCCCTCCAACAACCCTCAGTTTGTTCTCTATATTTAAGAGTATCTTATGGTTTGTCTCCCTGTTTTCTCATTAAAAAAGTTTTAAAATGTTCCCCTATCCATATTTTTCTGGAAACATTTATTTACAATTGTATTATTTCTTGTTTTAATGTTTGATAGAATTCACCAGTGAAACTCTCTGAGCCTGGAGTGTGCTTGGTGGGAATTTATTTGATAATGATTTCAAATTCTTCAATAGATACAGAGCTACTCATATTTTTTCTGACATCCTGTATTCAATTTGTTAAGTTGCATTTACAAAGTAAGTTGCGTATTTCATCTAAGACTTCAAATGTGTTGCCATAAAGTAGTTTGTAATGTTTTGTTTGTTATATTTTTATGTCTTTATGATTTATTTTCTTCCTAATATCAGTGATTTGTGTTTCTGGTTTTCCTTTTCAGACTACTAAAGGTCATTCAATTTGTTTTTTATTTTAAATAAACCAGGTTTGGCTTTATTTTCTTCACTGTTTATCAGTCTTGTAATTTATAGATTTATATTTCTTGCTTCTTTTGCTACCTGTTTGTGTTTATTGTACTCTGTTTTGTCTAGCTTCTTGAGGTGGAACATTAGGTCATTGTTTTTACACTTTTTTCTTTCCAATAAAATAATTTAAAGCTGTGAATTTTCCTGTGAACTCTGTTTTAGCATACCAAAAGAGTATAATATGTTGTATTTTCACTATTACTTAGTTTAAAATATATTCTAATTTATTTTGCAATTTATTTGGAGTTTATCCTTTATATCTTACTGTTACCAATTTCTTTTTTTTTTATAATTTTATTTTTTTAATTTCTTTTCAAATTACTTAGCATATAGTGAAACAATGATTTCAGGAGTAGATTCCTTAATGCCCCTTACCCATCCTCCCTCCCCAAACCTCTCCAGTAACCTTCTGTTTGTTCTCCATATTTAAGAGCCTCTTAAGTTTTGTCCCCTTCTGTGTTTATATATATATATATATATATATATATATATATATATACACACACGCACACACATATATATAGTTTATATATATAAATATATAAATTTATATATATATATAATATATTTTGTTTCCCTTGCCTTATGTGCATCTGTCTGTGTCTTAATATACTCATAGGAGTGAAGTCATATGATATTTGTCTTACTCTGACTAATTTTGCTTAGCATAATACCCTCCAGTTCCATCCACGTGGATGCAAATGGCAAGATTTCATTCTTTTTGATTGCCAAGAAATACTCCATTGTATATATATACTACATTTTCTTTATCCATTCATCCGTCGATGGACATTTGGGCTCTTTCCATACTTCGGCTATTGTTCATAGTGTTGCTATAAACATGGGGGTGCATATGTCCCTTCGAAACAGCACACCTATATCCCTTGGATAAATACCTAGTAGTGCAATTGCTGGGTCATAGGGAAGTTTTATTTTTAATTTTTTGAGGAACCTCCATACTGTTTTCCAGAGTGGCTTCTCCAGCTTGCATTCCCACCAACAATGCAAAAGAGTTCCTCTTTCTTGGCATCCTCGCCAACATCTGTTGCTGCCTGAGTAGTTAATGTTAGCCATTCTAACAAGTCTAAGGTAGTATCTCATTTTGGTTTTGATTTGTATTTCCTTGATGAGGAGTGATGTTGAGCATTTTATCATGTGGTGGTTGGCCATCTGGGTGTCTTCTTTGGATAAGTGTCTACTCATGTCTTTTGCCCATTTCTTCACTGGATTCTTTGTTTTTTGGGTGTTGAGTTTGATAAGTTCTTTATAGATTTTGGATACTAACCCTTTATCTGATATGTCATTTGCAAATATCTTCTCACATTCTGTCAGTTGCCTTTTAGTTTTGCTGATTGTTTCCTTCACCGTGCAGATTTTTATATTGATGAGGTTCCAGTAGTTCATTTTTGCTTTTGTTTCCCTCACCTCTGGAGACGTGTTGAGTAAGAAGTTGCTGTGGACAAGATCAGAGAGGTTTTTGCCTGCTTTCTTCCCGAGCATTTTGATGGTTTCCTGTTTTACATTCATGTCTTTCATCCATTTTGAGTTTGTTTTTGTGTCTGGTGTAAGAAAGTGGTCCAGGTTGATTCTTCTGCATGTCGCTGTCCAGTTTTCCCAGCACCACTTGTTGAAGAGACTGTCTTGATTCCATTGGATATTCTTTCCTGCTTTGTCAAAGATTAGTTGGCCATACATTTGTGGGTACATTTCTGGGTTCTCTATTCTGTTCATTGATCTCAGTGTCTGTTCTTGTGCCAGTATCATACTGTCTTGATGATTACAGCTTTGTAGTATAGCTTGAAATCCGGGATTGTGATGCCTCCAGCTTTGGTTTTCTTTTTCAAGATTGCTTGGGCTACTAGGGGTCTTTTCTGGTTCCATACAAATTTTAGGATTATTTGTTCTAGCTCTGTGAAGAATGCTGGTGTTATTTTGATAGGGACTGCATTGAAATTATAGATTGCTTTAGGCAGTATTGACATTTTAACAACATTTGTTCTTTCTATCCAGAAGCATGGAATCTTCTTCCATTTTCTTTGTGTCTTCCTCAATTTCTTTCATACGCTTTTATACTTTTCAGTGTATAGATTTTTCACCTCTTTGATTAGATTTATTCCTGGGTATTTTATGTGTTTTGGTGCAATTGTAAATGGGATTGATTCCTTGATTTCTTTCTGTTGGTTCATTATTGGTGAATAGGAATGCAACTGATTTCTGTGAATTGATTTTATATCCTGCAACTTTGCTGAATTCATGGATCAGTTCTAGCAGTTTTTTGGTGGAATCTTTAGGACTTTCCATATAGAGTATCATGTCATCTGCGAAGAGTGAAAGTTTGACTTCCTCCTGGATGATTTGGATGCCTTTTATTTTTTTGCATGGTCTGAATGCAGACGCTAAGACTTCCAATACTGTGCTGAATAACAGACATCCTGTCTTGTTCCTGACCTTAGGGGGAAAGCTCTCAGTTTTTCTCCATTGAGGATATTAGCTTTGGGTCCTTCATATATGGTTTTTATGATCTCGAGGTATGATCCTTCTATCACTACTTTCTTGACAGTTTTTATCAAGAAAGGATGCTGTAGTTTGTCAAATGCTTTTTCCACATCTATTGAGAGGATCATATTGAGAGGATTATTGATGTGATGAATCATGTTAATTGTTTTGTGGATATTGAACCAGCCCTGAATCCCAGGTATAAATCTCACTTGGTCGTGGTAAATAATTTTTTTAATGTATCGTTGGATCCGGTTGGCTAATATCTTGTTGAGGATTTTTGCATCCATGTTCATTAGGGAAATTGGTCTATAGTTTTCCTTTTAGTGGGGTCTCTATCTGGGTTTGGAATCAAGGTAATGCTGGACTCAAGAAAGATTTTGGCAGTTTTCCTTCCATTTCTATTTTTTGGTACAGCTTCAAAAGAATAGGTGTTAACTCTTTCTTAAATGTTTGGTAGAATTCTCCTGGAAAACTATCTGGCCATGAACTCTTATTTTTTGGGAGATTTTTGATTAGTAATTCGATTTCCTTAGTGGTTATGGGTCTGCTCAAATTTTCTATTTCTCCCTGTTTCAGTTTTGGTAGTATACATGTTTCTAGGAATTTGTCCATTTTTTCCAGATTGACCATTTTATTGTCATATAATTGCTTATAATGTTCTCTTATTGTTGTTTTAATTTCTGCTGTGTTGGTTGTGATCTCTCCTCCTTCATTCTTGATTTTATTTATTTGGGTTCTTTCTGTTTTCTTTTTGATAAAACTGGCTAGTGGTTTATCAATTTTGTTAATTTGTTCAAAGAACCAGCTTCTGGTTTCATTGATCTGTTCTACTGGTTTTGTTTTTTTGTTTTTTGGGTTTTTTTGTTTTGTTTTGGTTTGGTTTGGTTTTGATAGCATTAATTTCTGCTCTAATCTTTATTATTTCCTGTCTACTCCTGGCTTGGGGTTTTATTTGCTGTTCTTTTTCCATCTCTTTAAAGTGTAAGGTTAGGTTGTTTATCTGAGATCTTTCTTCCTTCTTTAGGAAGGCCTGTATTGCTATATACATTCCTCTTATGACTGCCTTTGCTGTGTCCCAGAGGTTTAGGGTTGTGGTGTTATCATTTTCTTTAAAATTTTTTTTATACTTATTTATTTATTTTTGAGACAGAGAGTGACAGCACAAGCAGGGGAAGGGCAGAGAGAGGAGACACAGAACCTTATACAGGCTCCAGGCTCTGAGCTGTCAGCACAGAGCCTGACACGGGGCTCAAACTCACAAACTGCGAGATCATGACCTGAGCCAAAGTTGGATGCTCAACCGACTGAGCCACCCAGGCACCCCTGATGTTACCATTTTCATTGGCTCCCATATACTTTTTAATTTCCTCTTTAACTTCTTGGTTGTCCCATTCATTCTTTAGTAGGATGTTCTTCAGTCTCCAAGTATTTGTTACCTTTCCAAATTTTTTCTTGTGGTTGATTTTGAGTTTCATAGTGTTGTGGTCTGAAAATATGTATGGTATGATCTCGATATTTTTGTACTTGATGAGGGCTGATTTGTGTCCCAGTATCTGGTCTATTCTGGAGAACGTTCCATGTGCACTGGAGAAGAATGTATTCCTCTGCTTTACAATGAAAGGCTCTGAATATATCTGTTAATTCCATCTGGTCCACTGTGTCATTCAAAGCCATTGTTTCCTTGTTGATTTTCTCATTGGATGATTGGCCCATTGCTGTGAGTGGGGTGTTGAAGTCCCCTACTATTATGGTATTACTATCAATGAATTTCTTTATGTTTGTGATTAATTGATTTATATATTTGGGTGCTTTCACATTTGGTGCATAAATGTTTACAATTGTTAGGTCTTCTTTTTGGATAGACCCTTTAATTATGATAAAATTCCCTTCTTCATCTTTTGATACAGTCTTTATTTTAATGTCTGGATTGTCTGATATAAGTATGGCTACTCCAGCTTTATTTTTTTGACCATTTGCATGAAAGATGGTTCTCCAACCCCTTACTTTCAACCTGAAGGTGTTTTTAGGTCTAAAGTGGGTCTCTTGTAAACAGCATATAGATGGATCTTGTTTTTTATCCATTCTGTTACCCTATGTATTTTGACTGGAGCATTGAGTCCATTGACTTAGAGTGAGTACTGAAGATATGAATTTATTGCCATTATGAGGCCTGTAGAGTTGGAGTTTCTGGATATGTTCTCTGGTCCTTTCTAATCTTTGTTGCTTTGGGTATTTATTTATTTATTTATTTATTCATCTTTTCTCCCCTCAGAGAGTCCCCCTTAAAATTTCTTTCAGGGCTGGTTTAGTGGTCACAAACTCCTTTAATTTTTGTTTGTCCAGGAAACTTTTTATTTCTCCTTCTATTTTGAATGACAGCCTTTCTGGATAAGGAATTCTTGCCTGCATATTTTTCTGGTTTCACACACTGAATATATTCTTCCACTCCTTTCTGGCCTGCCAAGTTTCTGTGGATAGGTCTTTTGCAAACCTGATCTGTCTTCCCTTATAGGTTAAGGACTATTTTTCCCTTGCTGCTTTCATGATTCTCTCCTTGCCTGAGTATTTTGTGAATTTGATTGATATGCCTTGTTGATGGTCGGTTTTTGTTGAATCTAGTGGGAGTCCTCTGTGCTTCCTGGATTTGGTGTCTGTATCTTTCCCCAGGTTAGGAAAGTTTTCCACTATGATTTGCTCACATAATCCTTCTACCCCTCTTTCTCTCTCTTCCTCTTCTGGGAGCCCTATGATTCTGATGTTGTTCCTTTTTAGTGAGTCACTGATTTCTCTAATTCTTAAATTGTGCTCTTTTGCCTTAATCTCCCTCTTTTATTCTGCTTTATTATTCTCCATAAGTTTGTCCTCTATATCACTGCTTCTCTGTTCTACCTCATCCATCCTTGTCATTGCGGCATCCATTCAAGGTTGCAGCTCAGTTATAACATTTTTTAAAAATTTTTTTACATTTATTTATTTTTGATAGAGAAAGACAGAGCACAAGTAGGGGAGGGGCAGAGAAAGAAAGAGACACATAATCCGAAGCAGGTTCCAGACTCCAAGCTGTCAGTACAGAGCCTGATGCTGTGCTTGAACTCACAAACTGCCAAATCATGATGAGCCGAAGTCTGACACTTAACTGACTGAGCCACCCAAGCTCCCCAGTTATAGCATTTTTTATTTCATCCTGACTAGCTTTTGCTTCTTTTATGTCCACAGAAAGGGATTCTAATATATTCTTGGCTCCAGCTAGTATTCTTATTATTGTGATTCTAAATTCTGGTTCAGACATCTTGCTTGTATCTGTGTTGGTTATGTCCTTTGTTGTCGTTTCTTCCTGCTCTTTCTTTTGCGGTGAATTCCTTCATTTCATCATTTTGAAGGGAGAAAAGGAATTAATGAGGTAGAAAATATTAAAATTAAAAAATTAAAAACTACCCCCCCCACACACACACACACAAAATTGAATAAATGATGCTAGATCCTAGGTGGGTTTTGGTCTGGGTGTTGAAAGTGGCTTGATGAGAGAAAAAAGGGGGGGGAAGGAAATCATTTGAAAATTTGAAAAAAATGAAGACACTGAAATAGACTAAAATGAGATGATGGATGTAAAATAGAATTTGAAAAAAATTTACACAAAAATAAAAAATATAGTAGAAAAAATTAAAGAAAAATATTTTTAATAAAAATTGAAAATAAAAATGAATTTTTTCTCTTTCTATATCCAAGAAAAAGAAAAGAAATTAAAAAAAGAAAAAGAAAATAAAGGAAGTAAATTGAATAGATGGACAGGCTAACAGACTGAAATATGACTGAAATTACTTTGTTTTCCCCTAGAAATCAAACTATGAAGCACTTTATAGTTCATAAACTAAGCAAGTGGTGAGACTTGTGCTCTTGAAGAGCCAGGTTGGCCCTGTTAGGTGGGGCTTAGTGTAACAGCTCCGTTCTCCACTAAACGGCGCTGCTAGCCTACTGGGGTGGATTGTTCCAGTGCTTGTAGGTGCATATGTGCATGTATGGGAGCAGTGAAAATGTCATCACCCAGCTACCCAGTCTCTAGTATAGGAACTCTGTTCTCCCTGATCAGCAATCGTGCACCTGTCCTTCATCTTTGGCTTCTGTCCTCTCCGCACTTCCACACTGTCTGTGACCAAGCCCCAGGCAGCACCTCTCTCCTGTGTTTTGTCTCAGATGCAGCTGCCTTCCCTGGCCCCCCATTTCTGAGGGACTGTGGCTTTGACCTGCTCCGCCTCTCTGTAGAGGGTCTCACTGAGCAATGGCCAGGTGCCGGCCACACGCAGGAACGCTTGCGGTACCATGCTTGTGCAGATGCCCAGAGACTGTGGCCAGGTGCCAGCCCTCCCCAGAAAAATTTCGCAAGACAGTGTAGCAGCAGTGCCTCAGGGATTATGGAAAATCACAACACACATCTGACACCAGGATTCACCCCCAATGACCTTTCCAGCACCAGTCAATGTGGCCTTTCTCTAGGGTCAGCTGTGCCCAGGTGGCTTCAGAACCTCTACCAAATGTCCTTCCATCAGTGGAACGGCTCCTCCCAATGTGGGCCAAGAACCTCCCGGACCCCACTCTGCTCCTTGGGATTCACCCTTCCCACCAGAGCACCAGCACTACCAGGTATCGAGCTGAAGAGTTTCAGACTCTGCACTCTCCCTGTTTACAGTCTTAATGGAATTTAAACCCTCTCCCTTCTCCTTTCTTCCTTTTTAGTTCAGTCCCTGTAGCTGTTTCCAATTTTCCACTTTCTCTCCAGCTGCTTCTGGGGAGGGGTGCTTTTCCCATATTCTCCCCTCTTCCTCCTGCCTCCCATCTCCTTCCTCTCTCTGCAGGCAAAAGTGGCTCCCTGCCTTCCACAGATTCTCTCCCCAAGTTCACCTCTCCATGCTGCTGAATTCTGTGGATCAGGTTGTGCAGATTGTTGTGTTAATCCTCAGATCCGTCTTCTTTTTTTTCCAACGTTTGGTTTTTTTTTTTTTTTTGGACAGAGAGAGACAGAGCATGAACGGGGGAGGGGCAGAGAGAGAGGGAGACACAGAATCGGAAACAGGCTCCAGGCTCCGAGCCATCAGCCCAGAGCCTGACGCGGGGCTCGAACTCACGGACCGTGAGATCGTGACCTGGCTGAAGTCGGACACTTAACTGACTGCGCCACCCAGGCGCCCCTCCTCAGATCAGTTTTCTAGTGGTGTGCAGGATGGTTTAGTGTTGGTCTGGCTGTATTTCATGGCCATGAGACACACAAAAACTTCCATGCTGTTCTGCCATCTTGGCTCCCCTCTTACTGTTACCAATTTCTGATTTAATTTCGCTGTAGGCAGATAAGATGCTTTGCATTATTTCAACCCTTTAACTTTATTGAATCTATTTGGTGAATGTACCAGATGCACTTGGAAGAAAACATATTCTGTAGGATAGAGGTTTTTATAAATATCAATTCAGTCATTGAAGTTGATTGTAGTGTTCATAACCATGTTTTTATTGTTCTATTCATTCTATAGCGGTTGAGAGTACATGTTAAAATCTCTACTATAGATTTGGGTTTGTGAATTTGTCCCTTATTTTCCATCAGCTCTTCTTTATGGATTTTGAAATTCTGTGAATAGGTGTGTGCATATTTATATTTGTTGTATTTTACTAATAAATTGATCCTTTTATCACTATGAAATTTCTGTATTAATCTTCAGTAATACTTCTTGTCTTGGGGTCTAGTTTATCTGATTTTAACATAGCCATGCTTAATTTCTTTTGCTGTTTTCATTCCTTGATATAGCTTTTGTCCAAGTACTTAAATATACAATAATAGATGGGTTGGAAGAAAATAGAATTATGACAGAAATACTTGGGAATAAATGATAGTGAGCCAGAAAATAAAATTCACAAAGGATAAATGAGAGCTGTTATTGCAGAAATAGTGCAGAGCAGGAGATGCAAAGCTTGAGCCTCCTAGGGTGGAGGGAATATATTGGCCCAGAGCAGGCAATGAAGGTCGAGCAGCAAAGACATGTATGACCTTACCACCTTAGGGGTCATACACATGTGAGAGAAAAATCAATGACCATTTGATTAGTGCTTGTCCCTGTGTGACCAAGACCAACAAGAATAAACTGCATAATAGAACTGGTCCTTCCCTGCTGCTAGAACAGGCAGGAATGTTGTGATCATGCAGATTTGGGGGATCTTCTTGGCTTCTGCTGAGAAAGGCCTGGGGGCTGGGAGAGGTGGAGACCCTACTCTGATATATTTCAACATTTTGTTCTGCCTATAATGCTCATTTTTTAGGGTTATTTGGTAAATTTCTATATTTTTCATTAGCTTGACTGTTCCTATTTCTATGTTTGCTCATGACTGTATTCCAATGTGTCTAACACAAAGAAAATTCTCAGATATTGGTTGGAAGTATATTAAAATTAATGCTGGAATATATTTGAAAGTGATTTGACAATTTGTATCCACTATATTTAAAATATTGATATAAGACTTAATTTTACTTCTGAGAACCTACCCTAAAAATACTGAATGCTTTAATATTATTAAAACATTGTTATTTGAAAATACATATAGCCATTTAAAATCCTCCCAAAAGGGAAATAATTTAATAAGTTATGATATAGCCAGAGAATGGAAATATTGTTGGAAAAATTTGTTTAAAATTCATAGTCAGGGGTGCTTGGGTGGCTCTGTCAGTAAAGCATCTGACTTCATCTCAGGTCATGATCTCATGGTCCATAGCTTTGAGCCCCATGTCAGGCTCTGTGCTGATAGCTCAGAGCCTGGAGCCTGCTTTGGACTCTGTGACTCCCTCTCTCTCTCTGCCCCTCCCCCACTTTCGCTTTGTCTCTGTATCTCTCAAAAATAAGATTAAAAAATTTTTAAATTCATAGTCATGTATAATATCTTTCTCTTATAATGTTCAGTAAAAGAAATAAGAAAAAAATGTTCAGTAAAAAATGTATAATGCTAAATTAAAAATGGATATAAAATAACAAAGAGAATATAGAATATACCTGCAAAAATAATAGAAGATATTGACAGGATATGTGTGAGTGAAGAGAAGTATTAAAATTTTCATTTTCTTCATTAAACTCTGTACATTTCATATTTTTTAATCCCCTATTTTATTTTATAATCAGAAAGGATAATCTCAGATGGAGGAAGGATGTGGAGAATAGCTATCCAGGGAAATAGAAATTGAACTCATATCTTCTTATATTTACAAAATTCCCTTTTAGCCAGCAAGTGTAAACATCAACATTTTTCCCCTGATCACTGTATTTTTTAAAAGTAGCTATTATAGTGGCACATGGGTGGCTCAGTCGGTTAAATGGCCAACTCTTGATTTCAGCTACGATCATGATCTCAGTCATGCGATCGAGCCTGGCCTCAAGCTGAGCATGCAGCCTGTGGAGGATTCTCTCTCTCTTTCTCTACCCCTCCCACCACCCCTCTCAAATAAATTCATGAACTTTTTTTTTAAGTAGCTATTATAGCATATGTAGGTGTGGGGTATCAGAAAAAGCACTTTATTGAATGTTTGGAAAGCTAAAATCTGGCCTTGTTCATCTTTTTTTTCTTTCTTTCTTCATCTTTTCCTTTGGTCTTTCAATTACTTGTGTTTCATTGACCTCTTGGGTACCCAGTTATCACTCTACCCCCTACCAAAGTCAAGACTCCATGGTTAGGTGGTAGGGGCCAGAGCCCAAGCGTGTGCCACACTAGGCCAACGATGAGGGACGCCAGATAGAATTCTCATGGTTCTCAAGCATTGGAAGGCTTCTAGATGGAGGAGGGAAGGAATTTCAGACTGTGGCTTGTTTTGTGCCCCTGTACTTTTCACAAAGCATCAGTTTGAGCTGGCTCAGCCCATCTCTGAGGTGTTGTCTATATGGAGCACAGCTGCAGAAACTCAACAGCAGAAAAGGGACAAATGTTTTCTTTTTATTTTCAAAATAACCTTAATCACTTGTTATGATTATATTACAATTTCATGCAGCAAATTGATGCTACTATAAGAAATTGGATAAATTTACCCTCAAAACCCACTACTTAAACATAACTACATTTTCTGTTTCATTGGGTATTCTTGCATATCTGTGGACACACACACACACACACACACACATTCAAACATTGCTTATACAGTAAAACCTTGGATTGTGAATAACTTGTTCTGCACGTATTCCACAAGATAGGCAAACATTTCTAATAAATTTTAACTTGATAAATGAGTGAGGTCTTGCAAGATGAGTAGTAGGTGACACCGAATGTCACGTGATCACAACTGAGCAAATGTTTCTCTCTCTTTAAGATTGTGGCTGATTGTCTCCCATGCTCAGATGCTCTGTCTCAGGCCATGGTGTTTGGCAGAAATCAGAGGTTTTTCAGAATGTTGGAAGATGCCCACAACTGGCAGTAGTGTATTTTTTGTCACTTCAAATCACCTTTTGACAGTCTTTTGCTTTTCCATATAAGAGTAAGCTTAAGAATTTTTTGCTTCATTCTAAGTCAGGCTGCAGATATAGACCCTTTCCTCTGCTGTCCTATTGCCATTTACATTAAATATAATATATGACAGGAGTTTATTAATATTGTACTGTAGTCAACATCCATCAGTGATAGCAAAAGTCATCCTACACAATAATCCTCCTCTCTCTTGTCTCCCTCACACTGCCACACAGGGTTTCACAGGTTAATTTGTTTATTTTTATTTATATTTTATATTATTTTTATTATTTTGTATTATATTATAGTATTGTAATCATTTTTATATGAATATTTTGGGGTTGTGGAATGAATCATCTGAGTTTCCATTATTTCTTTTGTTTTAATTTATTAATGTTTATTTTTATTTTTGAGAGAGAGACAGCAGACAGAATACAAGCAGGGAAAGGGAAAAGAGGGAGGGAGACACAGAATCCAAAGCAGGCTCCAGGGTCCAACACAGGGCTTGAACTCACAAACCACGAGATCAGGACCTGAGCTGAAGTGGGGCGCTTAACATACTGAGCCACTCAGGTGCCCCTCCATTTTTTCTTATGGGAGAATTCACTGTGATATACAAGTGCTTTGGATTACAATCATGTTTCCAGAATTAATTTTGCTCACAAACCAAGGTTTTACTGTATTCTTCATGTGACATCATATTATCACAGCTCAGCAGTTTTCCATGTCAGTAAACGTAGATGGATGTCGTTGAATATTGTTTTGCTTTCAATATGAAGCAGAGCTTTGCATTGGAGTGAGTTGAATGTCAAGAGGAAAAACTGATTTTCTATGCCACGGTGAAAATGGGTGCTACCAGAGCAAATTCTAGAGCATAGACAAATCACATCCAGCTTTGGCAGTCAGAAAGAGTTTCCTCACCACTGGCACGGTTAAACTCATTCCCTCAGTAAGCCTGAAACTGAGTCTTAAGTCTTCCATTGTTACCATAGCACCTCCTCTATCATTACCACATACCCTTTGATGGCAGAGATAATGCCTTCCACCCTGCATAGCAAATGTGTTCTACAGAGAACACATGTTATATGTGTTACATCACATGTAGCATCAGGTAAGTTAAATGATTTTGAGGACATTGCATGATTCTATAGATATTGTCTTTCAGATAAATAATAATCACTGTTGATAGTTCCAAAATTCCAATGCCAGAACTGGTGGTTCTGATACAGAGGTATCTATAGTTCCTTAGTTTCATCTTCTCCACTGTCAAATGGTTCAGATTAATAGCATATCATTTACAAATCTACTCCTGATGTCCCCTTTCCTCTTTGTTCTAGACAGTCATTATCATGCTCTCATATTCATGTCTACATCTTTGGTACATCACACACTCCCCTTGTTTTCAGTGAGAAACAGTGTGACATAGGAAGCTGGCTTCCCTGGGTGGAGCAGAAAGGTCACTTCTTCCAAAAAGGACATTTTGGGGATATTCAGAAGTTCAAAGTTTCTGTCTCTTTGTCCACATGCCTGTATGCTCAACCCAAAAGACTATTCCTTCCTAAGTATTGCTTTTACATTAACAAAGAGACTGGACTGACCACTTTCCTTGGGCCTGAGCCTCTACCAGACCTGCTCCAGGTACATGTGATATGATATTTTTTATTGCCTCCATAATGGTTCTCACAACTCTGTTGGTATCTTTAATTGAGTGGTCAATCCTAAGCTTCAACTTTATTTTATAAAGGCTCTCTGGGACTGTAAGCAGGAGGTTTCCCATGACTCTATACCTTATGTCACTGAGCTACTGCATGCCCGAGATACTTTACCTTCCCCAGCCTGGGCTTTCTGCAGCACTTTAATTCATACATGAATCACCAGAATTGCCTTTCCTCCACCAGAGAGGTCCTGTAATCACTCATCAAATATATAAACAACTCAATTTTGTAATTACTTTTTAGGGTCTACTTCTGGAGTTATTCATGGTTCTAATCACTGTATAAATAGAATCCTGACAAGAAACAGATGGCACTCTCCAAGTGGCCAAATGCAGATAATTGAATGAAGGTGCAATTCATAGAGATACAGGCAGCGTCAATGAGACAGGAAATGGTAAGGTTGGGCGGATACCAGGGATAGAAATAGTCAGAAACAATGACCATGTTAGTGTAGAGGGACAAGAGGAGACAGGATTGTTGCCAGATGCTTGTTTGAGCTGGAACCATGAAGAAGAGCTATCTGATAGGAGCTTTGGCCATAGAGGAATACAGCCATTACCAGACCACATCAGACAGGATCAGGTTAGCCTGACATCCTGACATCTCAATCCACCAATCCTCAGTTTCCTGCCAGTGCCCCAGTTGGCTGAACACAACATGAAGCCAGGATGCAAAAATTTTCCAATGATGCGGTCTAAATGTCAGATTCTTAGGACACACAGTGGGTACAGAAGGGTGGATAATGGATCTAAAGGGGGAAAATAAAGAATAATCTGCGTCTGTGTTAAAAGAAAGAGTGAACAATAGCAGGTGATTCTCATGGACCATGCCTTAAATCAATGCAAATTCCTTTGGCCTGCATTCCATGGATCAAAACTTAGTCACATTTCTCCTCAAGGGAAGCTCTGACTTCCTGTCTCATGTCCCTGACTGCAGAGACTACAGGGAACAAGTAACTGCCTTTACCACAGACATTTTATATCTCTTCTCTAGAGCTCAATTGAAAAAGAAAATGGAGAAGAGTTGAGTGCAAAAAGAGAATTCTACTGGGGTAGTCATTCAGGTTTTTGCACTTTTTAAGGTAGGTAAAAGGCAGGTGGACTCTCATTTCATCCTTACTGGTGTGATGAAAACATACCTGTCTGAACAATCACTGCAACCTGCAATTAAGCCTCTCAAGGGGTCTTTGAGTATCGACAATGAAAAACACCCCACAGAAGGTCAAATGTGTTTTCAGTGAGAGAACTCTTAATTTCAGAAGAAAGGATAAAGCCAAATTTCCAGAGTATATTCAGGAAAGCAAGCAAAAATCCTGAAGAGTCTTGAGAAAAGGTTTTTGCTGAGGTTGAATTCAAGAATAAGACCTCATGTCCCCTGGTACTGGCTTCACAATGACCCCATGGAAGAGCTGAAGACAAAGGTGAAAGTATCAACCTTGATCAGGGTTCTACTTTACACAGCACCCAGCTTTTCTGTAGGCTCAGGCCAATTTATGGTGCTTATTTTATATTACAATCTAGAAAGAACTCTCTCTGTAAAATCTGATGTCAGAATTAGAATGTCACTTGCTTGTCAGAATGTAAGTGATTAAATGCCAGATTTTGGAATGTCAAGCATAGTCACAGTAAATGCCCAGAGAAGTTTCCCAAAGGAAATAGAAACATTAGTAACAATAGTGACTAAGGGCAGAAACTCTAATCAACAAAGTCATCTTGAGATTAAGAAAGTTGAAACTTCATCAAGGTTGCTTGGTTCTGTAAAAAGAAACTCTGAATACCTACAACACACTGTGAGATGGCCACAGTCCCAGGGCAGCTGATGGGATGATGCTTTGTTTTTTTCTAAAATTTTCCTCAGCTCACAGCAGCAGGAGGGGCACTTCTGAAAACAATACACTCATCCCTTGTGAGCATCAGTGGGGGCTTAACATGGTGTCCAAAGGACTGCCGTTGATGTTGAAAACATGGGACATTGCTCAGCAGGATAAGGGGAGGACAAGAAGCACTGTATAATACAAGACCAAACGCCAAGGATGGATAATTTTTTAGGGAAAAATCACACCTTGTGATGGTCCCCCACTGGGTTTCCTGACTATGTGGGGAGATAATGCTTTGCCTTGAGTAGGCAAACATTGAATAGAAATAGATGTACTGAAAAGATGCCCAAAGACTTCTAGGGTTCATGCCTAGTTCCACAGAAAGGAAGTGGCAAGAGTTAAGGGTTACCAGAGGCAGTAAACAGGAAACAGCAGGAAACAGGATGAGGGTGAAGGGAGAGGTGGACAGAGGAGTGAATGAGGAAGTCTGTTAGAGAATCCAAAGGCAAGCACATGGAGAAGAGCAATCTTTCCAAACAAGGGCAAGGAAAGGCCCATGTATCTGGGGTATGTAGTGACTTCTGGCTGCTGGGGCCAAGAGGACCACTGACACCTATGCATGCATGAGTAGTCAAAATGCATATTTTCATCAGATATTATGGTTGCAGTTCATCGTATGTTCATAGTAGAGAAAAAATGTCTATGCTTGGGGTTAGAAAACAAGGTGTTTAGAATGCTTGGAGACAGGAAATACAGATTTTAAGAGCTTATCCTGTTTCAATACTAAACATCTGAGCAATGCATCTGGTATAGAGTAAAACAAAATGTGTGCAAATTGGAAGTTTCCAACTTTTCCTTTCTTTTTATAACCTAGATAGGTGCACATGTGACTGGTTAACTTCACCCACAAGTTCATGAATCAAGCACCTAGACCTGCATCTGTTTCCTGTAGAGGTCCAAGGAGTAGTACTATCTGTCTCCCTTTAGAAAATTCAGTTTAAGGAGTACATATCTAAGTCCTTGACAACACCCTAGAAACTCTCAACAAGGTGCACTAAATCCTTCTCCCAGGACTCACTGGATTTGCTAAATCTAATTCAAGATTGTAGCCAGTGTCTTTTCTCTTGAGTGTTGTTATGGAAGATTCGAACAAGTTTTTTAGACTCAGCATAGTTTAAAACAAAAATTTTCCCCCTGAGGCTCAAGGAGGTTTAACTGGATTCCCTCAAGCACCTCAAAATAACCACTGCTGTGAATTGCATGTGCTAACATGCTTTCAGTGGCTGCCACTGAATTAACAAGTGACTCCCTGTGGAGGGTATGACTAGTTGGTCACATCCAAGTTGAGTCAGAGGAGCTCACATGGACTGTAAAAGACAAGCAAACTTTAAAAAAAAAAAAAAAAAACTAAACAAACCACACAATCAGCATTCATGTCCAGAATTTGAAGCTTGAATTCTTTAACAATGTCCCAGGAAAGTAATTTTCAGATGGAGAAAATTTACGTTGGATATAATAACACCATATCTTTTGAAAGTAATAAAAACATGTGAACTATTGCCTATTACATATGACTTTGTTGTTGGCTACATTAGCAAAGCAGCTGAGGAATTCAAAGGCATAAGATGATTTCAAACTGGTGAAACATTAGGGGTTTATATAATATCCAAATCTTGGAGACTGTTATGAAATGACCCACATTTTGAGATTCCCACTGCACATATTCAATTGGTATTCAGAAAAAGTCCGTTAAAGCAATCTTATTGTGTAAGTGACAAATAACTTTCTGTTTCCCTGTTCTCCACTCTGTCTCACTTACTGACCTGTTGGACCCTCTATTCAGGTCAGAGACTAGTCCTTGTTAGTTCTCTAACACAGAACTTACTACAGCACCTCAAATTACAGGATATTCTGCATTTCACAATTTACTGTCTTTAATTCTGTTAGCACATTCACTTAGGATTAAGCCTCTTAAAATAGAACTCTGTGAGGGGTGCTATGAACAGAGTGCTGTAGAATACTATTTTTTCAGTGTTATTTGTTTCTTGGCCTTGAACATCCACTTACTTTCTAGCAATCATATTCCTATTTTCCTCTAAGAAAAGAAATGCTCCCTCACTCTCAGCCCATGTATACCCAACATGGAAATAAAACTGGCTCAAGGTAGTCATGTGACCCATCAGAATGAGCAATGCAAAGTCAAGGATTCGGGAAAAGTGGTGACTTGCTCCTTCCTGCTAAAAGCAAAGAGGGAATTATGCACTATACATCTATCAGAATTGCAAACATGCAAGAGTGACAACACCAAATGCTGATGAGAAGGAACAAGCTCATTCATACATTACTGCTGGAAGTGTGAACTGGTACAGGCTCTCTGGAAAACAGAGTAAGTACATATTTACTTTAACAAGTAAAACCATGTAGGTTTGCCAGTTGGTGCATTTCAGCAAATACTAAAGTTAATTCAGAACCTGTGTCATAAAAACACAAAAAACCCTTGTATACTTTTGTTGTATAAGTTCTTTCAGTAAACTTTGAAGTTCCAGTCAGGTCAAATTGTGGACTTTTCCTTGAATTTCTTTGTTTTGTTGTTGTTGTTGTTGTTTGTTGTTGTTCTTGTTGCTGTTGTTATTGTTGCTGCTCCTATTTCTTCCAGAGACCCTCAACTCAATATTGTCAGGGTTAGAGGCCTCATTCATGGCAAAGATTATCTTAAGGGTTTAAGGATGCTGAGCTTACATTGGTCTTGAATTATCTCCTTTACTGTGCCCTTGGCTGTCCTGAGTGTTTTGTCTACAACCCTGAGGATCAGGATCTTTATTGTGACAGAGGCATGGGCAGTGGAGTGGCGTAGTGACAAAGCACTAGACCCACAGTCCAAAGGTGGCTGCATTGAAACCACCTTCTGCAGCCTCACCTTTTCATCCTGTGTGGATTTCCTCCTCTATTTCTTCCCAAACTCCCCAAGTATTTTGTATTTCTAGTTGCATAACATGAGAGCTTTTGGTTTCTGTCTCTTTCAATCACCAATAGTGAAAGATTACCTGGATGGTTACAGGAAAATTTGGGATCTTGGTGGCCCACCTCTTTTTCCAGGAAATTTCAGTCAATTTCACCAGGGTCAGGGTCCACATACAGTAGTCATTTCATCTATGACATGGGCAGGAGTAGTCCAGCACTGTAATCATTGGGCTGTAATCATTGCTTAGAAATACTAAGCAAATTGCAGGCACATTGGCTAGGGATTTTACATTGGGAGAAGAGTTGGGTACCAAATGCTTTTCTTCCCGCCCCTTTTTTATCATCAGTCTCTGGGCCATGCGTTGCCTTGGATATGTACCTGGACATACCTGGGGGTCAGGAGAGCCTATAACAGTAGCATTAAGGGAGCAAGAGCATAGGAAAATAGCTCAATTTTTGCCTGAACAATAACTATTGCGCCACTGTGGTGTCATGTTTAATTCCCCTAGGGTTGTCATCTCTTTCTTCCAGCAAATTTCAAAAAACGCCATCTTTTTGCCTGTCCTAGGATGCATAATCACAAACTGCATCTGTATGGCTGCCTCAAGCAGTCATGGTCACCAGGATATATTAGTTAACCATAGTGACCTTGGTAATTGGGGCTCAAGTGCTGAATAGTTAGGGTGCTAGGTTGATGCTATCTTCACAAGTGGGGGATTCAGAGACCATGCCATAAAGGCCAAACTTGAAGAAAAGTCATTCTATGGTAGAATTAACAGTTTTTGTCTTGCATTTTGGGGTGGGAAGAAATGACAACACGTAACAGAGAGATAACATAGTGCCACGCAAGCCAAACTGCAAGCCCAATAGCAGTTGGTAGATCCATCCCAGGTGGCCATTGCTGTATCACAAAACCAGTTACATAGCCAAGGATAACTTACTCAAAGTTCATTGAGTGCCCTTAGTGGTAGTTTGGCCATTCCCCACTGGCATTCCCCATTGGCATATGGGGATGACCAAACACATGACACCCAATACTGGAAAGATGAGATTATCAGCAGTTTTTAAGCCACATATGCCTCAACCTGGAGAGGAGAACACACAATACAATGCAGGTATACACAGGAGGTGCGCTAAGGAACAGAGTGAACAACCAACGCCTGTGGGAGGCTGGCTTTGCAGTAGAAAGAGGCCGAGGTGACCTTAGTTCCCACTGGAGGATGAGACTTGTTTTTGTTGTTGTTGTTGTTGTTGTTTGTTTGTTTTTTATAATTCCACAGGCTAGCATGGAACAGAAGCCCAATAGTCAAGGATAAACAGACCTGTACCTAGTCCATTTGATACAAAGAGTTGTTTGACTAGGCAACCTTATTCATGGGAGCAGAGTGGGTAGAACTTGTTGTTAGGATATTCAAGGCCTTCCCAATTTTACCAGATGTCAAGGCAGCATATACAGCTAATTTTAGGCCTTACACCACACTTGTGGCTTCCAGGTATAATTATAAATTTAGCTGCACACATAAAGGAGTGCATTTTAAATAGCTTTTACCAAATTCTATTTGAAGAACTATAGAATTGGAAGGAAAGCCAATATTTTTCAAACTGTTGCTACAATGCATATAACTAATATCCTTGCACAATGTCCGTAATTCATCAGTATTTTGTACAACAGGGAGATAATTAGCCTCTAATTCACCTTAAGGCTAAAACACTACTTCATTGCCCTCACTTGGACAAGGGCAGGGCCAAAACAATCAGGCATATCTGACTGGTGTGGGCCTTAGCAAAATAATGTTCTCATTAAGCACTGAATTTTTAATAGTCAAAAACAAGCTTCTTTCCTTTAGAACCAGCACCAGGCATTTTGTGCATGCTTCATGCCCGTTTCTCCATTCTAAAGATGGGTAGACCTACTCAGTAATACATAGCTTTCTCCTCTCCACTCCAGAGAGCACCAAGCCTTCACCCTGTAATGTTCTTAGCCTTTATTCACACCCTTTTCATTTTACCGTGCAAAGGCAGAGCATTAATTAGTCAAGTACAAGAGAATCCTGCTATTGCTTTTAATGTCAATTTCCTTTCAAGCAGAAAGGTGGGCCATTGTGGAATGACAATTGAAGATGATAGGAATGAAAATCTAATTCCCAGAAGCCAACACTCTGCCTTCAGCAAATGATCAAAAGAAGGAAATTCAATATTTCTTTCCCATTGGCAGCGAAGAAAGAGTGTACAAAGAGAACTTGGAAAGGATAATGTCATACAGGTGGAGTAGCTATGAGACTTCCCATGAGAAACGAGAGAAAGCTAGTGGGATAAAAATTGGAAAAAGCAGTTTGGCTGAGGCATGTGCCCCAGTGGGTCACAAGGAGCCTCCTGGAGGCTCCTGGTTTTAAGAAGGAAAAGGAAGGTATCAGGGCCAATGCTTATGAGCATCCTCAGAGGAAAGATTTAACTTGAGTGGGATGCTTTTCTTTTGGCTTATGTTTGCAAAACTCTTTTAGAGTGTGTAAGGTAATATACACATACATTTCTATACTAAAAGAAGCAAAACACCAGCTTGGATGTATGTTATATAATCTTCCCACCTCCAGTAAAATAGTTCTTAATTTGCACATTTCCATTCTGTCACTTTTATCATTTATGGCCTTTGTACCACAAAGGCTGCCTAGGGCACCATCTGATTAGGTATCTGGACCAGGACCTAGCTATCTGGACCAGGACAAGATGCTACTAGCTGTTTGCCCACCTCAAGCAGCCTCCTGAAAATTCCCTTTTTTAGGACTCCCTTTTTTTCTGTCACAAGGATTAATCAAGCACTTACTACATTCCCAAGGGCTACTGTCACAAGTAGGAGCTCAATTCCTGCTCACAGGCCAATTACAAGGTTGTGCATGTGCTTAAGGGGAACCACATGCAGTGACTGGGCTATCCAAGGGGTAGCTGGATGTGTCTCCCAGGAGTCTTGAGATGTCCTAACCTCATCCAAAGTGACCTCAGCAGAGACTCCAATGCACTTCCAGATAGGAATTAAAAAAAAAAAGTCCTCCTTGATGGGAAACCCGCCATGTGACTTCTTCACAGGAACATGCACATAAGGACTTATGATAATCTAAGAGGTTTGATCTGCAATGGAGCATGCTAGGCACTGGAGCTACTATGGTGATTGGTTCAGTCCTCTTCCTGCCCTCAGATTACCCACCATTTTTAAAGGAAATTGACTAAATAAAATAATCACAAAAATACAGATCTAATAGCAACTGTGAGAATTCACATTGAAAGATATATGAGACGCTAGAATCTTATATTCTAGGGGTTGACCTTGTCTTGGAGGTCGGCAAGGTGTCACTAAAGCAAGCTGAGACCCCCAGAATGAGAGGTCAGGTAGGGGAGGCATGAGCTTGAGCAAATGCAAAGGCCTTGTGGTGGGAGGGGTATGGCAAAACAAAACAAGGTTTTAAACAACTCTGATTCTGCAGCACAGAAGATTCTGTTCTCGACCATGAGTAAAAAGGGTTAGACAGGGTGGACTGTACAGTCTCCTGTGATACATCTTCATAGGTGGAACACCAGGAGGACAAGGAAAAGTCATAACAAGAAGAAATGGGTCAGTCACCTGGGTGGCTCAGTTGGTTGAGCAGCCGGCTTCAGCTCAGGTCATGATCTCAGGGCTCAGGAGTTTCAGCCCCTCTTCAAGCTCTGTGCTTGCTGACAACTCAGAACCTGGAGCCTACTTCAGATTCTGTCTCTCTCTCTTTCTCTCTCTGCCCCTCCCCTACTCACATACTCTCCCTCCCTCCTCAAATATAAATAAACATAAAAATTTAAAAAAGAAGAAGAAATGAGCAAAGGGGGTATATGAGATTCAAAATACCTGACAGCTGTGTGATTAGCAGATTAAAAATCTGGGTGAGAGTATACCAAGGGGGGCCAGCCAAAAATGTATTGGAGGAGTGCATTCAGGAATTCCATCTCTACGTATCTACCATGAGGAAATCCTGCCAAGCAGTGGAGATGGTGCAGACCAGGTGTGAGGGGGAGTTGCTTGGTTACTGGCTGTACTGAGCAGAGCACAGAGAACAGGGAGGAAGAAGGGGAAGAAGGAGAGGGTAGGGGGGTAAGGAGAGGAAATGGTGGAAGGGAAGGGGAAAAGAGGGGTCTTGAATTGGAGGGGTATATTGAATTTCCTTTTGATCATTTCCTGAAGGCAGCGTGTTGGCTTCTGGGAGTTAGGGGTGTTTTTTGATGATGGGGTGTTTGTACCCATCATCTTCAATTGTCGTTCCACAATGGCCCACTTTTCTGCTTTAAGGAAATTGACACTAAAAGCAGTGTCTTTGTACTTGACCCTCTTGTACTTTACCAATAATGCTCTGCCTTTGCACAGCAAAATGAAAAGGATGTGAATAAAAGCTAAAGGGGGTTTGGTTATCTCCAGAGTAGAGAGGAGAGGAGAAAGCTATGTATGACTGAGTAGGTCAACCAGGCTTTAGAATGGAGAAACATATATGAAGCATGCACAAAATGCCTGGTGCTCATTCTAAGGAGAAGAAGCTTGTCTTTGACTATTAAAACTTCAGTGCTTGATGAGAACATCAAGGAGGGGAAGAAGACAGGGAAAGAGAATGGTGAGGTGAGGAGTTGTGTGTGGGGAAGACTACAGTCTCTGTGCTAGAAGTTTGCATTTCTACACACAGAGATAAAGGGTGAACGTAGTACTCTCTGGAGGGAGGCTGAAAATGAAGAGGAGCAGAGAGGACTTACCTGGAAGACCACACCACTTCAAGGAAAGAGATAGGAAGTGCCAACAAGAAACTGAGGGAAGTCTGAGAGAATATAGTGTTATGGAAGTTGAGGAAAGAAAATATTTCATAAAGAAAGAAGACAGCAGCCAACCATGCAGAGTGGCTGTGATTGGCCAAACAAGACAAAGCTTTAAAAACGTCTTTAGTGCATATCACTTCACAGCAGCATGAGTCACAACAGACAAAGGGAAGGAATAACCTAAGTAACCTTCAAAGGATGACTAGTAACACTCTGATGTGTGTATACACACACACACACACACACACACACACACACATACACGCACAATGAAATATTATTTAGCCTTGTAAGGAAAGGAAATTCTGACATGTGCTACAACTTGGATGATCCTTGAGGACATTATGCTAAGTGAAATAAGCCATCACAAAAAGACAAATACCATATGATTCCACTTATATGAGGTTCCTAGGGCAGTCAAATTCAGAGACAGAAAGTAGAGTGGAGTTTGTCAATGGCTAGAGGAAGGGGAAATGGAGAGTTAGTGTTTAATGGGATAAAGTTTCAATTAGGAAGATGAAAAAGTTCTGGAGATGGATGGTGGTAATGGTTTCACAACATTGTAAATGTACTTAATGCCACTGAACTGTACATTTTAAAGTAGTTAAAATGACCAATTTCATGTTTTTTAAAACCACAATAGAAAACTAAAAGTGAAATATCCTTTGGACTTACAAATAAGGAGGACATTGGTGACCATAGCAACAGCTAATTTGACAAGGGGATATTTCAAAACCTGCCTGAAAGAGACCACTTGGGAAATGTTGTCAGTGAGTATGGCAATTCTATGGAGACTTTCTCTGTAAGGAGAAGGACAGTTGGCCAGGGTTGATGCCAAGTATGAGTGGGGGGTTGTTTCATAGAAGCTTGAATATACAGGTAGTATCCAGGACAGGGAGTGTGGGTAGTGCAAGACCCCTGAGGAGGCTGGTAGTCAGGACAAAAGTGAGCAATGAGCCAGCAGGACAGGTGTAGATGGGCAAATTGAGGGCTGTTTGTAGAATAAAGAGGAGGAAGTTCTGATCCCATGACCCTTATTTCAAAGTGTATCACTCAGCAGCAGCTGCACAAAAACACTTTTCCCTTTGCAGAATTCCTATTTTACATGCATGTTCTTCAGGAAGAGGCCATACACCATGGCAGAAAAATGGTCCAAGATGAGAGCTTTAGCGTAAAAGAAAGAGGATGGGTGGTGTGTTGGATTCCACATAGTGCTCAGTTTCCCATTCTTTCCCCCTCACCTCTTATGCATGGGAAGATGAGTACTTTTGGAGGAGGCTGGAGAATGGTACTTCACCCATGCAGTGCTGATTTGGGTAGTTGCTGACCCGGAGGAAGTTGGCCAGAGCATGGGTGCTACCATATTGGATTCTCTCTTCCATGCAGAGATGTAGGTATCGGGAGGACCCAACTCCAGTACAAGGCCCTCTTCACTTCCTACTGAAGGAGTCATGTGGCTGGCCCATCATTTCCCAAGCAGCCCAGGCATCTCCTTCTCTTGGATGATGTCTCGTGGGTGGCTGGTGGAGGTCACTTGTGTACCCTCCATCCCTATAGAATTCTTTTCTGGGGCTTTCTTTACACCAGAGGATTTAGAACTGAAACTTCCATCTGGGCTTAGGTTTGAACTTTCCAGGTACAGAGCTGACACATTCTACCCACCTATGCTCAGGCCTGGGCCTTGCATCTGCCCATTCTCTCTGCCTTTGTCCTCACTAGGTACCTCCTGAGAAGGGGTGGAAGAAAGAAGAATTCTGTCATTATTTGACCCTGACCAAATGCCTTAAAAGCCTGACATTTTATTGTTTCTTACAGAGATAATAAAAGGGATTTATCCAAATTCCTTCAAAGAAGAATGTATGAACAAGCTACCATGGGTTTAGTTGTTAAAAATTGCCTAACACATTTTTCATCCTTTGGTAAGTACAAAGACAGATAAACCTCCCAAAACATATCACAGAATTGCCAGGGTTTTAGACATGGGCTGTTTCAAACCTAGGTCTTCATTCAGTTTGTGGTTGACCATGGCAGATGTAGTACTGGGCTGAGATCTCTGACTCCTCATCCTATGTTGGTAAGAATAACATCACCTGTGCTGTCTTGTCCCCAGTGCTAATGCATCATTTGGTAAATGAGCCATCCCCACCCTCTTTCGTGTTGCAAGGCAAAGGGTGAGAATATCCAAAGGAGTTGGTAAGAAGGTAAAAGTCAGATTATTTCTAAAACTAACCAAGTATGTTAACAGCACTGAGTCCACATCACCCTATGCCAACCATATACAAAGCCATCTCGGGCCACCTGGATGGCTCAGTCAGTTAAGCATCCAACTCTTGGTTTCAGCTCAGGTTATGATCTCGTTGTTGAGTTAGAGACCCATGTCAGGCTCTTTGCTAAGTCTGCTTGGGATTCTCTCTCCCTTGTTCTCTGACTCTCCCTTTCTTGCACACGTACACACCCTCTCTCTCTCTCAGAAACAAATAAACAGTTTTTAAAGTCATCTCCATGCAGACAAATATCTCCAAATTTGCTGGGTTCAAGGAACCTGTGAGTGCATATAATGCTGAAGGTTTCTTGGGTCATCTCAACCGCCCTCCTTCTTCATACTCAAAGAATGAACCACTTGTTTGGCACTTGGTGCATATACTGATCTCTATTATTGGTCAGTTGTCCACCTATATGTCATGTCCATCCTGGAAATTGAAACTTGAGTGGCTAAAGTGAGTGGGTAAGAGGGGTTTCTAAAGCCAAATTTTCTAAGTTAAAACTCTAGTTCCATCATTACTAGTTGAGTGACTTTGGAAAACTCATGTCAATTCTCTTGTCCCAGCTCTCTTATTGGTCGCTTGAGAATATAATGATATCCACCATGCAGGTCTCTTGGGATGGATAAATGCTAAAACACTTGACATAGGACCAGGCAAACTCAATAAATGTCAGCTGTTTCTCACATGATTGTGATGTTGTGTATTGTCCATGTTGCCTGGAACAATGGGTGTTTACTAGCTGTTCATGACATTGGTTACGCCATTCTCTGACTTAGGTGGAAAAGAGATATTTATTCATCTTTCTCAAATGACTGTGCTCCCTGAGCCATGGAATGAATCTGCTACATTCAGTGTAACTGTAGTGAAAATGACTGGCAAGCTCCCCAAAGCCATAAGGACCCACATTCTGTGGGTCTGCCCTGTGCCTGCTCTGAGCCCTGTGCCTGTGGGACTGTGCCTGCCCTGAGCCTGGCACAGCAGTATGTGCCCAGCTGGGGTCTCCTGAAATAGGTAGAAGATTCATCAATACTAAGGATGTGCATAGCTTTGTGTTTTAAGAAGCCCTAAGTCTACAGAGTACCTGGGTGACTCAGTCGGTTAAGCATGGGACTCTTCACATCAGCTCAGGCCCTGATCTCAGTGTTGTGAGTTTAAGTCTCATGTTGGTCTCTGTACTGGGTGTGAAGCTTACTTAAAAAAAAATGAAGCTAAGTCTTTATTGAAAGAACTGAACTATAGGCTTTCTAATGTAAACCTGCACATTTAGGGAAAGTGTTTTCTGTTTTCATAAGACTCATCATACTCATTGATTGTCCCCAGGTTCATCAGGCATAATGATGAACCTGGGGACAATCAAGTCCTCAGATTTACTGAATGGTATAAAAATGTTATTTCTCCCTCAACTTATTCTATAAATTTAATGTAATACTAACAAAAATTCTGATTGGATTTTTTGAGAAACTGAAAACACACTAAAATTATATAGAAGAATAAATAAACATTAAAAAGCTGAGTAAACTTGGAAAATACAGTCACAAAGAGTGTATGTAAAATATTATGATGTTAATTTTTTAATATAAAACTACCATTTCTGTTTTGAATTCCAGGTATCTCTGCCTTTTAAAAAATGTTTTATATTAGGTTCAGAAAGAAATATTTTGCATAATAGTAGCACATATTAATGCCAGGAAGTATTTCAAATCCTCCTAAGAAGCAGGTTTCTCTGGTTCAGAAAAGGAGTTTTTAGCTTTGAGCCCAGACAACAAGTGGAATAAAAAGAAAATATTATAATTTTAAATGTGAACTGACAGGCATCAACTCCTCCCCCACCCCCCCACCGCTGCTTTGTGTTCAACTTTGAAAAACCACAATTAACCCTCATAGCATGTTTCATTACACCTGTTTATAATGACACAGAAGTAGGAGGTTTAGGTAAGGATTTCACAAGAGGGCTGGAAACTATTTTTCAGAGCCAGAGCTCTGAAATTAGAGTCTGGACAAAAGTTTTGTGATCTATGACCATACGTCTCTCCTCCAAGAATCAGAATGGAAACAACAAAAAGACCCCACAGTTTTTTCCCTTTGCACAACAATTTTTTAATGCATGTACAGAATGGATGCTACTAATGTGTGCATATAAATGAACGGTGATCATTCTTCTTGTTGTTCATCTGCCCTTCATCCTACCCACCACATGCCAACTGGAATCAGCAAAGGTGACAGCAGAGAGATCCAAAAAGAGTACAAGGACTTATCCAGGATCAACTCAACCCCTTCTAAGGGATACAAATAATGTCAAATTTCATTCCCATTCTAGAGAGGATGTTATAAATAAAATGGTCATTTGCAACACCTGGCAGACACTATATTCCATACCTTATTGACACAGATATGGAAAGGTCCTAAGAGCATCATGGTCATGGTACCAAATCTGACTGAGCATCAGTATCCCAGAGATACTTTTTAAAAATACTGATTTCCAAGACCCATCCTAGAGGTACTGAATCAGAGTATGTGGGACGGGAGTCCATAGTCTCATAGCATAATAAAAAGATGTCTAGCTTTCAATAAAAAATCAGTCATCATACCAACAACCAGGAAAATCTCACATTTAGTGACAAAAATAGTCCATAGATGCCAACACTGAAATGACAGATATATTAGAATTATCTGACAAATAAAAAAGACAGAAACATAAAAATTTTTAATGACCAATTATAAATATGCTTAAAACAAATGAAAAAAATTGAAAGTGTAAGCAAGAAATAAAAGTTATGAAGAGGAACTAAATGGAAATTTTAGAACTGAAAAACACAATAACCAAAATAAGAAGCTTGATGAATGACTTCAAGAGCAGAATGGAGGAGACAGAGAAAAGAATCAATGGATTTGAAGATAAAACAATAGAACTGCCCAATGTGAACATAACATGAATAGAAGAAAAATTAACAGAGCCTCAGGGAATTTTGGGAGGGCGTTTTGAAAGGGACATAATAAAAGATGTAACACTTATGTCATTGGAATCCTTCCCTACTGCCTGCCAGGGTGGAAATTGTGGCTCCCACATGATCGTCGCTTGTGCTGTATGTGTGGGATGGAGGGGATCATTTCCAGCTGCCAGAGGAGGAATGCCCGGTCTTCTCACATAGGGTGCCCTAACACAACCTCTGAAGGTGAAAATGCAAGGTAGCCATAAGGCCTTTGCTGACAGTGTTGGGGTAGGGCCATAGTTGATCTGTGGTGTTTGGCAGAGTCTAATATTTATTGTCTAAATATTTTCGGTCTTACTAGGTTGCCCTTTCCATGGTCCTTGAGTCCGGAGACTTTTTTAGTCTGTGCTTATTGGTAATTTTGTGTTTCTGGCTTCTCCAGGACACAGTCTGGGATATATGAGGTAAAAGGAAAACCGAGAGAACTCACCACCATGTTCCTTAAGTTCTGAGATCTCTGGCAGGTCTGTTTTCTTCTCTTTATATTTCAGAGTCTTTTTAGCATTTGTTGTACTTAGCAGTAGGAATAGAGAAAAGAATATGTACTCCATTTTCTTGGAGGTGTAATTTAAAATACTTTTCAAAATTCAGATTCCCTATTATGAACATTAAAAATTATATGCTTCTGTAAGGTTTCTGATAGAGTTTCTACTGGGTCATTTTCTCTCCTTCTTTCTATTCCCATTGACAGTCTGCTCACTTTATGGTTTCACTTTATGTCAGAAAAACAATAGGTCATTTTACTTAATTCTGAACATAAATATATTTTATTTCAATGATGAAAGCAATTTTTCAACTATGCACACATTCCTCAAAATACTCTTCTTGGGGGAAGCGGGAGGACCTACCTCTTTTCTTTTTCTTTTTTTTGAAATTATTTTTTTTCAATATATGAAATTTATTGTCAAATTGGTTTCCATACAACACCCAGTGCTCATCCCAAAAGGTGCCCTCCTCAATACCCATCACACACCCTCCCCTCCCTCCCACCCCCCATCAACCCTCAGTTTGTTCTCAGTTTTTAACAGTCTCCTATGCTTTGGCTCTCTCCCACTCTAACCTCTTTTTTTTTTTCCCTTCCCCTCCCCCATGGGTTTCTGTTAAGTTTCTCAGGATCCACATAAGAGTGAAAACATATGGTATCTGTCTTTCTCTGTATGGCTTATTTCACTTAGCATCACACTCTCCAGTTCCATCCACGTTGCTACAAAGGGCCATATTTCATTCTTTCTCATTGCCATGTAGTACTCCATTGTGTATATAAACCACAATTTCTTTATCCATTCATCAGTTGATGGACATTTAGGCTCTTTCTATAATTTGGCTATTGTTGAGAGTGCTGCTATAAACATTGGAGTACAAGTGCCCCTATGCATCAGTACCCCTGTATCCCTTGGGTAAATTCCTAGCAGTGCTATTGCTGGCTCATAGGGGAGATCTATTTTTAATTTTTTGAGGAAGCTCCACACTGTTTTCCAGAGCGGCTGCACCAGTTTGCATTCCCACCAACAGTGCAAGAGGGTTCCCGTTTCTCCACATCCTCGCCAGCATCTATAGTCTCCTGATTTGTTCATTTTGACCACTCTGACTGGCGTGAGGTGATATCTGAGTGTGGTTTTGATTTGTATTTCCCTGATTAGGAGCGATGTTGAGCATCTTTTCATGTGCCTGTTGGCCATCCGGATGTCTTCTTTAGAGAAGTGTCTATTCATGTTTTCTGCCCATTTCTTCACTGGGTTATTTGTTTTTCGGGTGTGGAGTTTGGTGAGCTCTTTATAGATTTTGGATACTAGCCCTTTGTCTGATATGTCATTTGCAAATATCTTTTCCCATTCCATTGGTTGCCTTTAGTTTTGTTTGTTGTTTCCTTTGCTGTGCAGAAGCTTTTTTATCTTCATGAGGTCACAATAGTTCATTTTTGCTTTTAATTCCCTTGCCTTTGGGGATGTGTCAAGTAAGAAATTGCTACGATTGAGGTCAGAGAGGTCTTTTCCTGCTTTCTCCTCTAAGGTTTTGATGGTTTCCTGTCTCACATTCAGGTCCTTTATCCATTTTGAGTTTATTTTTGTGAATGGTGTGAGAAAGTGGTCTAGTTTCAACCTTCTGCATGTTGCTGTCCAGTTCTCCCAGCACCATTTGTTAAAGAGACTGTCTTTTTTCCATTGGATGTTCTTTCCTGCTAGCACTCTTTCTGCAGGGCCTTTGTGGTATGACAGTGATCAATAGCAATTTCATTTGAGAGATGCCTCCTGTCACTTTGACACCAGGAACCTCTTACATATCCTATGTGGGATGCCACCTGGGAGTCAAGGGGGATTTTTGGTAATGGACCTTCTCTAGCATGGGATCTTCTTTTTCAGTCCCCAAGGATTCTCCCTTGGGATGCCTTTTAACCCACTGGAAACTATTCAGATTGCAAAATTTAAGAAATGACTGATGTTCTGTAACATTGCATGGCTTCAATACTCCTTAGGAGATGAGGGAAAATGGCCTATTAGTGAGACATTAACTTCAACAGGATCTGTCAGTTAGATCTGTTCTTCAGGAAACAGAGCAAATAGAGATATCCTATGTCCCATCCTGCCTGACCCTAAATCAGCACCCCAACTTAAGGCCTCTTGCAGAATGTGTTTGGCTAGTAAACTCCCTCCTGATATATAGGATAATAATTGTCTAAACAGGCCTCCTCTGAATAAACCAGGTTGCTGGAGGAAGCACAGGCCATCCCTAATGAAGGGGATACTGACTCTCTCACTATTCCTTCAAATAGACTCAGGTTACTCTAGTGGTATTGGAGGGAAGGGCTTCTCCCTCATTCATTTCCTGAGCTAATGGCTATGATATTTGGAGCCAGTTGCCTTCTTTGGTAAGTCTACCTCAAGATGGGTGCTTTAAGGAATATTCCCAAGCAGCTGCTGAAACTCCTTTTGTTGTAGAGAAGTTCCCTATGTTCTCTCCAGCCTGACATGGACAGCCTATTTCCACTTTAGTGAAAAGAAAACGTGTCTGTTCATCTGTCCAAGGGGACGAGGTTTAGGACCAAGTGACCTCTTTCTCTACCTTCTTGACTTTTATCCACCTCCAGCTTTCCTGAGGGCACCTTGCTTCTTCTGCCTTCCCCTCTCCGTCCTCTTTCTGCACCACCTTGGTTGTGGCCCGCATAGCTGGTTCCTATACCATCCTTGGTGCTTCCAGCACCATTGGCTCCTCCTTCTACCCTTGCTGTCCAGCAGCAAAGAGCACCACATTGGACTTACAAAATTCAGATTTTGCCACCAGTATCCCAAGTAAAAATTGACAATGGGGAAAAAATTGATTAACTTTTAAGTGTAAACGTATAGAGCATATTTAGTGGTTAAACTAACTTAAGTTTGTTGGTTTAATTAAGATAGACATGTGTTTAGAGTTTTCAGGATTAAATATGAAGCTTTCATTCTACCTAGGTTTGTTGAGGGTCAAATGAGCTCTGTTATCTCTCAGAAAAAAAAAGATGATTTAAAATTATGGTTAATTTTGTCTCAAAGTTTTCATGGGTAATTGTTAAGATAGCTTTCAAAGTCTTTGGCAGCCTGGAACTTTAAAGTTTTGCCTTGATAATAAACTGGATTGAATTCATCTGGCCTTTTCCAACTAGGATGGAGGGCTGATGCCTTTGACTTTTTATTGCAGAAAACTAAGGATATTTAAATCTGTTGAAAAACATGCTTGTGCCTTATTAAAAGATTGTACTATGAAAAAATATGTTTTTAAAACATATTGTGAAGTGTATTTATAAATTTCAGATCTAAAGAATTCTGGTCTAACAGTTCATAATTGGTTACTACTTTGTTTTCATTGGAGACTAAGGTTTCTAAGCATTAAAACTCTACTGCTAAATGTAATTAAGACTGATGGAAAGGGCGTCTGGGTGGCTCAGTCAGTTAAGCGTCTGGCTTCCTCTCAGGTCATGATCTCGCAGTTGGTGAGTTTGAGCCCTGTGTAAGGCTCTGTGTTAACAGGTCAGAGCCTGGAGCCTACTTCAGATTCTGTGGCTCCTGCTCTCTGTGCCCCTCCCACGCTCATGTTCTGTCTCTCTCTGTCTGTCAGTAATAAATAAATGTTAAAAAATTTTTAAAGCTGATGGAAATAAGGGAAGCAACTCTGAATTTAAAAGTTGTTGTAAGGGTGCATGAGTGGCTGAGTCGGTTAAGCGTTTGACTTGGGAATCAGGTCATGATCACGTGGTTTGTGGCTTCAGCCCCACATCAGGCTCTGTGCTGACAGCTCAGAGCCTAGAGCCTGCTTTGGATTCTGTCTCTCTCTCTCTCTCTCTACACTGCCTCATTCATGTTCTGTCTCTCTCTCTGTCTCAAAAATAAATAAATATTTAAAAAAAACTTTTTTAATTAAAAATGTTGTAGAAGGTTTATTAAGGAAAATCTTTGGAAAGGAATTTTTTATGTGGTCAGTACTAAAGTTGAAATGAATGGATTTTAAAAGTATACTAGCATAAGATTGAAATTATGCTTTTCTTTCTATTAAAAAATGTTTTCTTGGATTGTCGGTCTGTTCTTTATAAAAAAAAATGTAAACAATTTTTTTTTCTGTTTGGTGTGCCAAAAGAAACAGCTTCTGTGTTTTGCTTTTATCAGGTCTTTGATTACTTAGTTAAAACTTCTCAATATTAAAGATCTAAGTTTTGCTAACAATCATATAACCCTATATATTTGCATTTGGAATTTCTTTTTTTTTTAATTTTTTTAATGTTTATTTTTGAGAGAGACAGAGACAGAATGTGAGTGGGTTGGGGCAGAGAGACAGGGAAGCACAGAATCTGAAGCAGGCTCCAGGCTCCAAGCTGTCAGCACAGAGTCCAACGTGGGGCTCGAACTCACAAGCTGTGAGATCATGACCTGAGCTGAAGTCAGATGCTCAACTGACTGAGCCACCCAGGCGCCCCTTGCATTTAGAATTTCTTACTGTCAACTTGGTTAAATAAATAAGTTTTAAGTTTTGTAATGACCTGTAATCCTATTCTGGCATGTGCTTTTAAAATTTTCTAAGCTTTAAAAAAATTTTTTTTTTAATTTCCCTTGGATTCAAATTGTAAATAAAGTCTTTTTGACTAATTAGGCCTTTTAATTTGGCATGTTAAATTACTCTGGAGGCACTATGAAATAAATAATAAATGTTGGCTTATGTTTGGGTAAGTGCTATAATTATTCTAGAGTTTATATGCAATCCCTAAAGTTTTAATATGTTTTATATAAGGATATCACTTAACATTCTGATTATTGAAGTGTTATGTGTCACAGAAATAATGAATTGCTTTGTTAAATGTAGTATAGTCTTTTGTCATTTGCAAAATGAGTTTCATCTTCAAGGAGATTCATAAAAATGACTTTTTTTTTACAATTACAGCTTTTGATATCTTTAAATTCATAAAACTGAAATTGGTAAGAATTTCCAGAACTAACTAAAAAGCTGCATTCAGATGGAACAAGAATTAGTATCATGGGACTAACATGAGACATTTCTGTTTGTCCCAATTGGGTAAAGGTCAGGGATGCTATTAAACATCTCACAACACACATGACAGCCCCCACCACAAAGAAATACAAGATCCAAAATAGTGGCAGTGTTAAGACTGAAAAACTCAGATATACATAAATCTTTAAGAACCTGCTTATAAGGATTGTTCCATAATACATGCTACACATAGCTTAACAATGTTTCACGACTTGATTTTTTTTCAGAACATTGTTTTCAACAGCCTCCTAAAAAGAGAAGAAAGCATAGTCCAACAAGTTTGGGAAACCCTCCAAAGTATGCCCCCCCTCTTGGAGATTTGCAATGCTAATGAGCATTTACAAGCATGTACAAGTTGTCTGAAACAGGAAATATTTGTATTTGGTTAATACACCATTTTCCTAAGTAATGTGTCCATTGAACTCCTTTTGTTCTGTGAAACACAAATTAGCGTACAATGATCCAACCTGAGATTTCTAGTTTTTATTTTTATTTATTTTTCTTAACTAGGGTTCACACACAGCATGGAACCCAACGTGGGCCTTGAACTCACAACCCTGGGATCAAGACCTGAGCTGAGATCAAGAGTCAGATGTTTAACCAACTAAGCCACCCACGTGCCCTTCAACATAAGATTTCTAAAATGAATGGTTGTCATCATTATTTCGCTATCTTAAGAAAATTTTCCTTTTAACATTTTTAAGAACAAACATGTACTTCAAAAAATGATAAAATAATCAAATATAGAAAGTCTATTAACCTTAACTTCAAACTTATATTAAAATTCTATTGTAAAGAGTAAGGGGTATCTTAACATCTCTGATGATATCTTCTGTCTTTAAAAAATATATATTGAGACCACAGTACCATCCTAAATAAGATAATATTTGAGCATGTTCTTCTTGATTCTACCATATTCCACATGCCTCCTCATAAAACCAACTGTACTAAAATCTCTAAGTAAAGACCTATTTATGTATCTATTTAAAAGTGATTTTATAAGAATATGCTCTATTCCTTGAGAGAATATCTTCATGTCAACACATATGGTATTGAAACAGTTTTACATTAATAACATCTTATTATGTCTGCTGTTGTAAGACCTACCCTTTTAAGCTAAACAACATGTTACTAACATCTTTTTGGAGTCAACTAATTGTTGTAAGTCCTAACAATGTTTTTAATGTCTACATAGTATTCCAATGTAGGTACAACCTGAAAGAAACCTCTTAATGCTGAATATTATTGTTTCACACTAGTCACTATTACAATGCCTCGGTTAACATCTTGCTTAATTATTTTTCACAATTTTTTCCATAAGATATTTGCTGACTGACACAATATATTAAACTTTTATATTTTGAAACACATTTTACATAAATATTAGACAAATTCACAATCTATCAATAAGTATTAAAATTTCTTCACACCATTGTCAATACTGGATTATGCCAATGATATTTAATCTTTGTCATTGTGGTGAATAAAAACTAATACCAGTTTTATTTGGTGATGCCTGATTGTAAATAACCATGAATATTTTCTTTTTTTATTTTTCTTTTTATTCTTTTTGTTGTTTTAATATGAAATTCATTGTCAAATTGGTTTCCTTACAACACCCAGTGCTCATCCCAACAAGTTCCCTACTCAGTACCCATCACCCACCCTCCCCTCCCTCCCACCCCACATCAACCCTCAGATTGTTCTCAGTTTATAAGAGTCACTTATGGTTTGGCTCCCTCCCTCTCTAACTTTTTTTTTCCCTTCCACTCCCTCATGGTCTTTTGTTAAGTTTCTCAGGATCCACATAAGAGTGAAAACATATGGTATTTATCCTTCTCTGTATGACTTATTTCACTTAGCATAACACTCTTCAGTTCCATCCATGTTGCTACAAAAGGTCATATTTCATTCTTTCTCACTACCACGTAGTATTCCATTGTGTATATACACCACAATTTCTTTATCCATTCATCAGTTGATGGACATTTAAGCTCTTTCCATAATTTGGCTAATGTTGAAAGTGCTGCTATAGACATTGGGGTACAAGTGCCCCTAAACATCAGCACACCTGTATCCCTTGGGTAAATTCCTAGCAGTGCTATTGCTGGGTCATAGGGAAGATCTATTTTTAATTTTTTGAGGAACCTCCACAGTTTTCCAGAGTGGCTGCACCAGTTTGCATTCCCACCAACAGCGTAAGAGGTTTCCCCGTTTCTCCACATCCTCTCCAGCGTCTATAGTCTCCTGATTTATTTTCATCCACTCTAACTGGCATGAGATGGTATCAGAGTATGGTTTTGATTTGTATTTCGCTGATGAGGAACAACATTGAGCATCTTTTCATGTGCCTGTTGACCATCTGGATGTCTTCTTTTGAGAAGGGTCTATTCATATCTTCTGCCCATTTCTTCACTGGGTTATTTGTTTTTTGGGTGTGGAGTTTGGTGAGCTCTTTATAGATTTTGGATACTAGCCCTTTGTCCAATATGTCCTTTGCAAATATCTTTTCCTATTCCGTTGGTTGCCTTTTCGTTTTGTTGGTTGTTTCCTTTGCTGTGCAGAAGCTTTTTATCTTCATAAGGTCCCAGTAATTCACTTTTGCTTTTAATTCCCTTGCCTTTGGGGATGTGTCGAGTAAGAGATTGCTATGGCTGAGGTCAGAGAGGTCTTTTCCTGCTTTCTCCTCTAGGGTTTGGATGGTTTCCTGTCTCAGATTCAGGTCCTTTATCCATTTTGAGTTTATTTTTGTGAATGGTGTGAGAAAGTGGTCTAGTTTCAACCTTCTGCATGTTGCTGTCCAGTTCTCCCAACACCATTTGTTAAGAGACTGTCTTTTTTCCATTGGATATTCTTTCCTGCTTTGTCAAAAATTAGTTGGCCATACTTTGTGGGTCCAATTCTGGAGTCTCTATTCTATTCCATTGGCCTTTGTGTCTGTTTTTGTGTCAATACCATGCTGTCTTGATTATTACAGCTTTGCAGTAGAGGCTAAAGTCTGGGATTGTGATGCCTCCTACTTTGGTCTTCTTCAAAATTACTTTGGCTATTCGGGGTCTTTTGTGGTTCCATAGAAATTTTAGGATCGCTTGTTCTAGCTTCGAGAAGAATGCTGGTGCAATTTTGATTGGGATTGCATTGAATGCGTAGATAGCTTTGGGTAGTATGGACATTCTAACAATATTTATTTTTCCAATCCATGAGCACACAATGTTTTTCCATTTGTTTATATCTTGTTGAATTTCCTTCATAAGCTCTCTATAGTTTTCAGCATACAGATTTTTACATCTTTGGTTAGGTTTATTCCTAGGAATTTATGATTCTTGGTGCAATTGTGAATGGGATCAGTTTCTTTTTTTGTCATTTTTGATTCATTATTGGTGTATAAAAATGCAATGATTTCTGTACATTAATTTTGTATCCTGTGACTTTGCTGAATTCATGTATCAGTTCTAGTAGACTTTTGGTGGAGTCTACGAGGGATTCCATGTAATACGATGTCATCTGCAAAAAGTGAAAGCTTAACTTCATCTTTGCCAATTTTGATGCAATTGATTTCCTTTTGTTGTCTTATTGCTGACACTAGAACTTCCAACACTATGTTAAACAAGAGCGGTGAGAGTGGACATCCTTGTCGTGTTCCTGATCTCAGGTGGAAAGCTCTAAGTTTTCGCCTGTTGAGGATCATATTAGCTGTGGGATTTTCATAAATGGCTTTCATGACGTTTAAGTATGTTCTTTCTATCTCGACTTTCTCGAGGGTTTTTATTAAGAAAGGATGCTGAATTTTATCAAATGCTTTTCTGCATCGTTGACAGGATCATATGGTTCTTTTCTTTTCTTTAATTAATGTGATGTATCACATTGATTGATTTGCTAATATTTAACCAGCCCTGCAGCCCAGGGATGAATCGCGTTTGATCATGGTGAATAATTATTTTTATATGCTGTTGAATTCGATTTGCTAGTATCTTACTGAGAACTTTTGCATCCATATTCATCAGGGATATTGGACTGTAGTCTCTTTTATTGCTGGGTCTCTGTCTGGTTTAGGAATCAAAGTAATGCTGACTTCATAGAATGAGTCTGGAAGTTTTCCTTCCCTTTCTATTTTTTGGAACAGCTTGAGAAGGATGAGTATTATCTCTGCTTTAAATGTCTGGTAGAATTTCCCCAGGAAAGCCATCTGGTCATGGACTCTTATTTTTTGGAAGATTTTTGATAACTGATTCAATTTCTTCACTGGTTATGGGTCTGTTCAAGTTTTTTATTTCTTCCTGTTTGAGTTTTGGAAGTGGGTGGGTGCTTAGGAATTTGTCCATTTCTTCCAGGTTGTTGGCATGTAATTTTTCATAGTATTCCTTGACAATTTCTTTCATTTCTGAGGGATTGGTTGTAATAATTCCATTTTCATTAATGATTTTATCTATTTGGGTCATCTCCCTTTTCCTTTTGAGAAGCCTGGCTAGAGGTTTATCAATTTTGTTTATTTTTTCAAAAAACCAACTCTTGGTTTCATTGATCTGCTCTACTGTTTTTTTAAGATTCTATATTGTTATTTCTGTTCTGATCCTTATTATTTTTCTTCTGCTGTGGGATTGGGGTGTCTTTGCTGTTCTGCTTCTATTTCCTTTAGATGTGCTGTTAGATTTTGTATTTGGGATTTTTCTTGTTTCTTGAGATAGGCCTGGATTGTAATGTATGATTCCTCTCAGTACTGCCTTTGCTGCATCTCAAAGCGTTTGGATTGTTGTATTTTCATTTTCATTTGTTTCCAAATATTTTTAAATTTCTTCTCTAATTGTCTGGTTGACCCATTCATCTTTAGGAGGATGTTCTTTAACCTCCATGCTTTTGGAGGTTTTCCAGACTTTTTCCTGTGGTTGATTTCAAGTTTCATAGCATTGTGGTCTGAAAGTGTCCATGGTATGATCTCAATTCTTTTATACTTATTAAGGGCTGTTTTGTGACCCAGTCAGCATGTGATCTATCTTGGAGAATATTCCATGTGCACTCGAGAAGAAAGTATATTCTGTTGCTTTGGGATGCAGAGTTCTAAATATATCTGTCAAGTCCATCTGATCCAATGTATCATTCAGGGCCCCTGTTTCCTTATTGGTCCTGTGTCTAGATGATCTATCCATTGTTGTAAGTAGAGTACTAAAGTCCCCTGCAATTACCACATTCTTATCAATAAGGTTGCTTATGTTTGTGAGTAATTGTTTTACATATTTAGGGGCTCTCAATTTGGTGCATAGACATTTATAATTGTTAGCTCTTCCTGATGGATAAGCCCTGTGATTATTATATAATTCCCTTCTTCATCTCTTGTTACAACCTTCAATTTAAAGTCTAGGTTGTCTGCTATAAGTATGGCTACTCCAGCTTTCTTTTCACTTCCAGTAGCATGATAGATAGTTCTCCATCCCCTCACTTTCAATCTGAAGGTGTCTTCAGGTCTAAAATGAGTCTCTTGTACACAGCAAATAGATGGGTCTTAGTTTTTTATCAATTCTGATACCCTATGTCTTTTGATTGGAGCATTTAGTTTATTTACATTCAGTGTTATTATTGAAATATATGAGTTTAGAATCATTGTGATGTGAGTAGGTTTCATGGTTGTAGTGATGTCTCTGGTACTTTGTGATCCTTGCAACTTTCACAGAATCATAATTAGGATCTCTTGTAGGGCTGGTTTGGTGCTGATGGATTCCTTAAGTTTTTCTTTGTTTGGGAAGACCTTTATCTCTCCTTCTATTCTAAAAGACAGACTTGCTGGATAAAGGATTCTCGGCTGCATATTTTTTTTCTGTTCATCAAATTGAGGAGTTCCTGCCATTCCTTTCTGGCCTGCCAAGTTTCAGTAAATAGGTCTGCCACTATGCTTATGGGTCTCTCTTTGTAGGTTAGAGCCTGTTTATCCCTAGCTGCTTTCAGAATTTTCTCTTTATCCTTGTGTTTTGCCAGTTTCACTATGATATGCCATGCAGAAGATCAATTCAACTTATGTCTGAAGGGAGTTCTCTGTGCCTCTTGGAATTCAATGCCTTTTTCTTTCCCCAGATCAGGGAAGTTCTCAGCTATGATTTGTTCAAGTATACCTTCAGCACCTTTCTCTCTCTCATCCTCTTCTGGAATTTCTATTATAAGGATATTGTTCTGTTTGATTGCATCACTTAGTTCTCTATTTCTCCCCTCATACTCCTGGATTTTTTTATCTCTCTTTTTCTCAGCTTCCTCTTTTTCCATCATTTTATCTTCTAAGTCACCTATTCTCTCCTCTGCCTCTTCAATCCATGCTGTGGTAGCCTCCATATTATTTTGCACCTCATTTATAGCATTTTTTAGCTCCTCCAGACTGTTTCTTAGTCCCTTGATCTCTGTAGCAATAGATTCTCTGCTGTCCTCTATAGTTTTTTCAAGGCCAGCGATTAATTTTATGACTATTACTCTAAACTATTTTTCCGTTATGTTACTTAAATAGTTTTTGATCACTTAGTTAGCTGTCGCCACTTCCTAGAATTTCTATTGAGGAGACTTTCCATTTCATCATTTGCGCATTCCCTGGGTTGCTCCCAACTGCAGGGCACTTCCCCTGTACTGTCTGTAGTGACTTGTGTTGGTGGTCGGGGCCACAGTCAGACCAGATGTCTGCCCCCAACCCACCAGTGGGGCAACAGACTGGTGTGTACCTTATCTTCCCCTATCTCCGGGGCAAGAGTCACTGTGGAGTTGTGTGTCCCCTGTCTGGGCTATTTGCACACTGGCAGACTTGTGGTGGTGCTTCAATGGGATCTGGTGTATTAGCCAGGATAGATCCGCAAGGTGCACAGGGGCAGGAGGGGCAAGCTTAGCTCACTTTGCAGTCGGTGGTCCCCTGTGAGAGGGGCCCTGCAGCACCAGGAGAGAGGCAAACCCATTGGAGGGATAGATACACAGAAGCACAGCATTGGGTATTTGCAAGGTGCAAGCAAATTTGGTGACGGGAACTGGTTCCCTTTGGAATTTTGGCTGGGGGATGGGAGAGGGAGATGGTGGTTGCCAGAGCCTTTGTTCCCCTCTGAGCTGAGCTCTGTCTCCCTTGGATCAACAACTCTCCCTTCCAGTGTCCTCTCACCCTCCCCACTCTCTGAGAGCAGAGTTGTTGACTTTTAACATTCCAGATGTTAAGTCCCACTGGCTGTCAGAACTCACAGAGTCCAGCCCCTCCATTTTTGCAAGCCAGACTCAGGGGCTCTGCCTTGATGGGTGGGCTGCCCCTCCACCACCCCAACACCCTCCCACCAGTCTGTGTAGCATGCACCACCTCTCTGCCCTTCCTACCCTTCCATGGACCTCTTGTCTATGCTTTGCTCCAGAGAGTCCATTCTGCTAGTCTTGTGGTTTTCTGGGTTTAGTCAGATGTGTGTGGAATCTAAGTGATCAGCAGGATGCAGTGAGCCCAGCATCCTCCTATGCTGCCATCTTAAGCATGAATATTTTCATAGAAAGTAATTTTTTAAAGTATCTGCTGCTACCTGAAATAGACTCTAGAAAAGACAGAAGTAAATATATACCCAGTACTTATTATTAACTAACTGATTCTAATTTTGCCTTTGAGAGGCCTGTTGACTCATTAAAGCTACTTACTGAGTCAGTGACACACCTGGCACTGTCCTGTCCTAGAGAGGCCTTCAGGGTGAAGAGGCTCATGTCTAAACAGGAAGATCCTATTCTTACTTCCAAAGACTGACCACATCTACTGACAACCCATTGTGTTCCTTAGATGTCACAAGCTTCAGAGAACCATTTAGCAATGTTCTAAAACATTCTTAGCCTATTGTGAATGGCAAATATTAAAAATCAAATGTTTATAGACAAAGGCAAAGTCAACTATCACCTTTGTGAAACTGATTTGGGGAGATACAAATAAATATATCAAAAATTAATTATAATTGTAATATTATTGTTATAAATTTTGGTATTTAAACTTTAAAAGTTTGTAATATACTATAGGAATATTATTGTTCATCTCCTTGATCACTATACTAAGTACGTGTAATACCAAATGGACATTCACTTTAAACTCACTCAAAAAAAAAAGTCACAAATTTTTTATCTACAGCAGAATATAATTCACAAAAATATTTAGTAACATTTTTCCAAAAGGGATGATCTATTAAATATTATTACCTTAAACATATATAAATATAAATGTTTCATCAATTTTTATAAAAGCAAATATTTTGACATGCTTCACCTACATAAACTTATAAGAAACTACCTTTTAAAGATAGTATTTAAAATATGTTATTTAAATGTTGTATCTTTAAAGTATCATTGAAGGTACCATTGAAAATAAAATACATTTTGAGTAACAATTTTTCTTCATTATGTTTGGATCAAAAATGAGTTATCATAGACATTGTGTACATGACTTTGATGTTTGTTTTCTTTGTGAAATCCAAGGTAACAAAATTGACGTTCTGCCTTTAATTCATTCTAAGAATGTGAGAATAATTACCAAATGGATTTCTGTAGTACTCATGGTCTAAATTTATTTAAGTAACTAAAACTAAATCAATGTTTTCCATGTTACGAGTGCTAGAAAACTTAACAATTAATTTAAAAATAAAATTATAAAAAAATATAATCCCCGTTTTCTGCCTTTATTTATTATTATTTTTTAATTTATAAAATGGATATCATTAGAAACTTATCAGTGCCCAAAGTAATTTTGGCTACCCAAAGCAAAAGTTCTCCACACATCCTCCAAAAACTACACAGATCACAAGTAATATGATTGAAAGCTCACATCTTCAGCATGAATTGAAGAGAACATGTGACAGATTTTAGATTTCATACAAAAATATCAAGATCCAAAAGTGCTATCTGGTACTATTCCTACATCTTTTCTATATGCTTGAAATTATATTGGAACAATAAACAAACAAACATAAATAAAATAATTGGCAAGCATATTTCAAGCTAATGGAATGAAAGACATTGTAGAGGTTCTGTATATGAAACCTGAAAAAATAGAACACAAGATGAAAAAGTTGGCTACAGAAAGAAAATGACACCTGTTAGTGTTAAAGGCCATAATTCATAATGACAATATAATAATTATGAATTTGTAGGCACCAAGTAACACAGCTACCAGCATTAAACAGAAACTGTAAGAGATGCAAAGAGACATAGACAGAAAAAAATAACAGTAGACTTTACCATAACATGCTCAGAAAATATGAGATATAAAAACATAATTTTATATCAAATCTTACATTCTCATTCTGAAAAATAGATCTTATTCTATTTATTATTCTACTCTATTATCTAATATAGATAATATTCCTTGAAACCAGGACAACTTGACCGGCCATAGGTGAGCAATTGCAAAATAGGCCATGCAGGCATGGAGGAGAGGGATCCCCTTCTGTGGAGAGACAATGGGAAGAGAAAGAGTGGTTAGGGAAGTGTAGGACTGTATTTGGACAAGGGAAAAAACTTCAGTCTGGGATGAGAGGGATCCCATCGCTAACTGCACGCTTTCTTCAGCCTGGGGTGGGCTGCCCTGTTTGCACACCTGGGGCAGAGGGGAGCCAGCTCCAGGCTCAGTGGTAGGTCAAGGGCACAATCCGCAGCAGGAGAAACTGGTCCCCTCCCCTGAAGTGCTGCAGTACAGGACAAAAACAGCCAGGACCACATATTGGGAGAACTTCTTCAGTACCAGGGGTGCATGGAGCAGGAGTTTAAATCCCAGCCAAGCACTAGGGCATAGGAGTCAGCAGAGCGAAACACACAGCCTTGTCTGTGCCCAAGGCACAGTGAGGACTGCTCCAAAGGAATAATTTGGGACACTGGGTCATGAAGAAGAAACTGGGTTTTTTCCATCTTTCTCCCCATCACCACCAAGGTGGGGCCTCAGGGAATGATCTGAGGAGCCCACAGTGGAGGCAGAACCAGACTACACCAAACCAGGTCCTTCTGTGCAGTAACAGCGTGTCTACTGCAGTGGGATAGACGCTGTGGAATCAGAAGGCTCCATCCTCCAGACCAGCACTGCTGCATTGCCTGGATTAATTCTAGGACAATTCTTGTTATATATATATATATATATCCTTCTTATCTCTTCCCTCCTCTAGGCTGGTAACTCTGGTTATTGGTTTGTTTAAACAGACATATTTAATCCATTATCTTGATACATGTTCTACACATCCTTCTTTACATTCCTTTCTCTCTCTGGAATAATCAAGCCATATATTTTCTCTGGGTAACTTTATCTTCCTTTCTTTTTCCCCGCCTCCTTCCTTATTTCCCTTCCCTCTATCTGGATTAAGCCTTTTAGTCTCTCTGCCTGGTCAATGTTTATTTTTTTTCTTTTCCCCCCTCCCTTGTTATTTCTCACTGTGTATGTGCTCTTCCATCAGCACCACATCCACACTGTTCTTTACTTGTAGCTGGTGTTTCTGGTTTTTTGCTTTTGGATTGTTTTCAGTTTTTTGCATTTTGTTTTTATTTATTTGTTTTATTTGTTTGTGTGTTTGCATGTTTTTGTTTCCTGTTTGTCTGTTTTTCTTTTCCAGAGTTACTTCAAGGAACAAATCAAAGCACACCTTGTGGAGGGTCAAAATCATCACGATGAGTAGGGAAATAAAATAACCAAAGTCACTACAACAGAGAGAAAGTAACACTCTCCAAAGACACTTCCTGAGGGGCCAGTCCCTGAACAGTGTATGACTCCCCTTTGATATAGCAGTGCTGTCAGGTGCAGAGCACATAACAAGCTTTTACAACTCGTATGGGAAAGAAACCTAGCCAAAATGATGAAATGGAAGAATTATCCTAAAAAGAAATTTCAGGAAGAAATGACAGCTAAAGAATTGATCAAAACAGATGTAAGCAATATGATAACTGAACAAGAATTTAGAATAATAGCCATAAAATTAATCACTGGGCTTGAAAAAAGCATAGAAGACAGCAGAGAATCTATTGCTGTGGAGATCAAGGGACTAAAACATAGTCACGATGAATTAAAAAATGTTATAAATGAGGTGCAAAATAAAATGGGGATGGCACAGCATGGATTGAAGAGGCAGAGGGGAGAATACGTGAAATAGAAGATAAAATTATGGAAACAGAAGAAGCTGAGAAAAAGTGAGATACAAAAAATCCAGGATCATGAGGGGGAGAATGAGAGAACTAAGCGATTCAATCATACACAACAATATCTGTATCATAGGAATTCCAGAAGAAGAGAGAGAAAAAGGGGTTGAGGTATACTTGAACAAAGCATAGCTGAGACAATTCCCCAATCTGGGGAAGGAAACAGGCATTGAAATCCAGGAGGCACAGAGAACTCCCTTCAGACATAATTTGAATCAATTTTCTTCATGACATATCATAGTGAAACTGGCAAAATACAAGGATAAAGAGAGAACTCTGAAAGCAGCTAGGGATAAATGAGCATTAACATACAAAGGTAGACACATAAGGATAGTAGCAGACCTATCTACTGAAATTTGGCAGACCAGAAAGGAATGATAAGAAATCTTCAATGTGATGAACAGGAAAAATATGCAGCCAAGAATCCTTTATCCAGAAAGCTCGTCATTCAGATTAGAAGAAGAGATAAAGGGGGCACCTGGGTGGCACAGTTAGTTGGGCATCCTAATTAGGCTTAGGTCATGATCTCGTGGTACACGAGTCTGAGCCCAGCATTGGGCTCTGTGCTGGCAGCTCAGAGCTTGAAGCCTGTTTTATATTCTGTGTCTCCCTCTCTCTCTCTGCCCCTCCCCTGTTCATGTTCTGTCTGTCTCTCTCTCTATCTCTCTCTGTCTCTCAAAAATAAATAAAAACATTAAAAAAAGAGAGAGATAAAGCTTTTCCCAGACAAAAACTGAGGAATTTATCACCAACAAACTAGCCATACAAGAGATACTAAGGGGGGTTCTGTGAATGAAATGTTGCAAGGTCCACAAAATACCAGAGACATCACAACAAGCATGAAACCTACAGGTAACACAATGACTCTAAACCAGTATCTTTCAATAATAACACTGATGTAAATGGACTAAATGCTCCAAACAAAAGACATAGTGTATCAGAATGGATTAAAAAAAAAACAAAACTCATCTATTTTCTGTCTATAAGAGACTCATTTTAGACCCGAGGACACCTTCAGGTTGAAAAGGAGGGGATGGAGAACCATCCATCATGTTACTGGAAGTCAAAAGAAAACTTGAGTAGCCATACTTATATCAGACAAACTAGACTTTAAATTAAAGGTTGTAACAAGAGTGAATAAGGGAATTATATAATAATTACAGGGACTATCCATCAGGAAGAACTAACAATTATAAATGTCTATGCACCGAGTTTGATAGCACAAAAATATATAAAACACTTAATCACAAACATAAGCAAACTTATTGATAAGAATGTGGTAATTGCAGGGGACTTTAATACTCCACTTAAAACAATGGACAGATAATCTAGATAGAGAATCAGTAAAGAAACAATGGCCCTGAATAATATATTGGACCAGATGGATTTGACAGATATATTTAGAACTCTACACCCCAATGCAGGAGAATATACTTTCATCTTGAGTGCAAATGGAACATTCTCCAAGAAAGATCACATACTGGGTCACAAAACAGCCCTAAGTAAAAATAAAAGAAATGAAACCATACCATGAAAACTTTCAGATTACAATGCTATGAAACTTGAAATCAACCACAGGAAAAAGTCTGGAAAACCTCCAAAAGCAGGAGGTTAAAGAACACCTTACTAAAGAATGAATGGGTCAACCAGGCCATTAGAGAAGAAATTAAAAAATATATGGAAACAAATTAAAATGAAAATACAACAACCCAAACCATTTGAGATGCAGCAAAGGCACTCCTAAGAGGAAAATACATTGCAGTCCTGGCCTATATCAGGAAGCTAGAAAAATCCCAAATATAAAGTTTAACAGCACACCTAAAGCAACTAGAAGCACAACAGCATAGACATCACAAACCCAGCAGAAGAAGAGAAATAAGATCAGAGCAGAAATAAACAATATAGAATCCAAAATAAAAATGGTAGAACAGATCAATTAAACCAAGAGTTGGTTTTTTGAAAAGCTAAACAAAATTGATAAACCTCTAGCAAGACTTCTCACAAAGAAAAGAGAGAGGACCCAAATAGATAAAAATCACGAATGAAAATGGATTTATTACAACCAATCCTGCCGAAATACAAGCAATTGTTAGGGATACTATAAAAAATTATATGCCAACAAACTGGACAACCCGGAAGAAATGGACAAATTGCTAAGCACTCAGACACTACTGAAACTCAAATGGAAAGAAATAGAAAATTTGAACAGACCCATAATTAGTGAAGAAATTGAATCAGTTATCAAAAATATCCCAACAAATAAGAGTCCAGGACTAGATGGCTTCCCTGGGGAATTCTACCAGACATTTAAAGCAGAGATAATACTCATCCTTCTCAAGCATTTCCAAAAAATAGAAATGGAAGGAAAAATTCTTGATTCATTCTATGAAGCCAGCATTACTTTGATTTCCAAACCAGAGACCCATCAAAAAAAGAGATCTACAGGCCAATATCTCTGATGAATATGGATGCAAAAATTCTCCTCAAGATACTATCAAATCGAATTCAACAGCATATAAAAAGAAGTATTCACCATGATCAAGTGGGATTCATTCCTGAGATGCAGGGCTTGTTCAATATTAGCAAATCAATCATTGTGATACATCACATTAATAAAAAAAAGAAATAAATAAAAAAAAGAAATTAAAAAAGAAATAAAAGAAACCATATGATCTTGTCAATAAATGCAGAAAAAACATTTGACCAAATAAAGCATACTTTCTTAATAAAAACACTCAAGAAATTTGGGATAAAAGGATTATACTTAAACATCATAAAAGCCACTTATGAAAAGCCCACAGCTAATATCATCCTCAATGGGGAAAAACTGAGAGCTCTCCCACTGAGATTAGGAACACCAGAGGGATGTCCACTCTCACCACTGTTGTTTAACATAGTGTTGGAAGTTCTAGCATCAGCAATCAGACAAGAAAATGAAATCAAATGCATCAAAATTAGCAAAGATGAAGTCAAACTTCACTTTTACAGATGGTATCATACTCTACATGGAAAACGCAACAGACTCCACCAAAAGTCGTCTAGAACTGATACACGAATTCAGCAAAGTCACAAGGCATAAAATCAATGTACTGAAATCAGTTGCATTTTTATACACCAATAATGAAGCAACAGAAAGAGAAATGAAGAAACTGATCCCATTCACGATTGCACCAAGAATTGTAAAATACCTAGGAATAAACCTAACCAAAGATGTAAAAGATTTTTATGCTGAAAATTAGTGAAAGCTTATGTAAGAAATTGAAGAAGACACAAATAAATGGAAAAATATTCCATGCTCATGCTTCAAAGGATAAATATTATTAAAATGTCAATACTACCCAAAGCAACCTACACATTCAATGCAATCCCAATCAAAATTGCAGCATTCTTCTCAATGCTAGAAGAAGCAATCCTAAAATTTGCATGGAACCACAAAAGATCCCTAATAGCAAAAGTAATATTGAAGAAGAAAACAAAAGCAGGCGGCATCACAATCCCAGACTTTAGCCTCTACCACAAAGCTGTAGTCATGAAGACAGCATGTTATTGGCACAAAAACAGACACATAGACCAATGGAATAGAAGAGAGAATTGAAAATTGGACCAACAAAAGTATGGCCAACTAATCTTTGACAAAGCAGAAAAGAATATCCAATGGAAAAAAGACAGTCTCTTTAACAAATGGTGCTGGGAGAACTGGACAGCAACATGCAGAAGAATGAAATTAGACAAATTTCTCATACCATTCACAAAAATAAACTCGAAATGGATGAAGGACCTGAATGTGAGACAGGAAACCATCAAACCCTACAGGAGAAAGCGGGAAAAAACCTCATTGACCTCAGCTGCAGCAATATGTGACTCGACACATCTCCAAAGGCAGTGGAATTGAAAGCAAAAATGAACTATTGGGACCTCATCAAGATAAAAAGCTTCTGCAGTGCAAAGGAAGCAATCAACAAAACTAAATGGCAACCGATGCAATGGGAAAAGATATTTGAAATACATATCAGGTAAAAGGCTACTATCCAAAATCTATAAAGAACTCACCAAACTCCACACCTGAAAAACAAATAATCCAGTTAAGAAATGGGCAGAAGACATGAATAGACAGTTCTCTAAAGAAGACATCCAGATGTTCAACAGGCAAATGAAAAGATGCTCAACATCACTCCTCATCAGGGAAATACAAATCACAACCACAGAGAGATACCACCTCACCCTGGTCAGAATGGCTAAAATGAACAACTTAGGAGACTGTAGATGCTGGTGAGGATGTGGAGAAACAGGAACCCTCTTGCACTGTTTGTGTGAATGCAAACTGGTGTAACCACTCTGGAAAACAGTGGGGAGGTTCCTCAAAAAATTAAAAATAGATCTACCCTATGACCTAGCAATAGCACTGCTAAGAATTTACCCCAGGGATATAGGAGTGCTGATGCATAGGGGCACATGTACCTCAATGCTTATAGCAACACTTTCAACGATATCCAAATTATGGAAAGAGCCTAAATGTCCATCAACTGACAAATGGATAAAGAAGATGTGGTTCATATATACAACGGAATACTACTTGGCAATGAGAAAGAATGAAATCTGGCCATTTGCAGCAACGTGGATGGAACTGGAGGGTATTATGCTAAGTTAAATAAGTCAGAGAAATACAGATACCATATGTTTTCATTCATATGTGGATCTTGAGAAAATTAGCAGAAGACTGTGGGGGAGAGGAAGGTACAACAAAAGTTACAGAGAGGGAGGGAGGCAAACCATAAAAGATCACTGGATACTGCGAACAAATTGAGGGTTGTTGGGGGGTGGAGGAGAAGAGAAAATGGGTGATGGGCATCGAGGAGGGCACCTGTTGGGATAAGCACTGGGTGTGAAATGGAAATCAATTTGACAATAAATTATATAAAAAATAGATAATATTCCTCAAAATTGATTACATATAATAAGAATCAACAAATTTTTTCTATGAAGGACCTACGTAGTGAATATTTTAGGCTATGCAAGCCACACAAAAGCACCCATAGATAATACAGAAATAAATATGACTGCATTCCAATGAACACTGAAATATGAATTTCACATAATTTAAATAAGTCATGCGATAGTAATTTTTAAAATAATTTTCCAATAGTTTATTTTTTTTCAATGATTTCACATAGGTAGTGGACTGGATTTGGCCTGAGGGTGATAATATTGTAGACCCTTGGCATATTAAGAAAAAAGAAAGAATCAGCAAGTTCTATAAAGTAGAAACTTTACAAATACAACTACTCTCTGACTACAATGCAAAAAATGACTAGAAATTAGCAAAAAAATTTAATCAGGTCATCTACATGGAATATTGGAATAGAAGGTTTAATTAACCTTTTGGGAAATGCAGGAATACAAACCAAAATTACAAAGTTTAAGAAAAGATAATGATAATAGACACACTGATATTAAGCCTTATGGGATAAATTTAAAGCATTGATCAGAGGAAACTCCATTGCCTTAAATACTTATATTGATAAAAAATAAAAGTAAATAAAGAATTCTCGCACTGAACTAGAAAAAAAAAACAGCAAAATAGTGCAAAAGAAAAACACAAGGAAGAATATAATAAAAATAAAAACTAAAACTAATGAGCTAGGGAATATAAAAAAAGTTTTAATATTAAATTAAATAATCTTTTTAAAAAATGTTTTCATATTTATTTTTGAGAGAGAGGCAGATTGTGAGTGGGGAGAGGAAGAGAGAGATGGAGACACAGAATCTGAAGCAGGCTTCAGGCTTTGAGCTATGAGTACAGAGCCTGATGCAGGGCTCATACTCATGAACCATGAGATTAGACCTGAGCTGAATAAGATGCTTAACCGACTGAGTCACTTAGGTGTCCCCAAATCATCTTTTATTTAAAAAAATTAATAAAGTAATGGGCAAAATCACTTAGTAGCTTAAGAAAAACCTAACAAGAAGAACCACAACATAATGTAAGAAACAAAAGCGTGGAAACAGCCGTTGACAAAGGAAAAACAATTTAATAATAAGAAATTACTTTGTGGCTCTTTGCAAATAAATTTAGAACCTAAATGAAATTAATGTTAAGTGAAAAAAATTAACTTACTAAAATTGACCCCATTAGCAGTAGAAAACAAATGCACCAATTATTGTAGAAGAAAAGGGAAAGTTATCATAGAGTTACTCCCTAAATGCACCAGGCTCATATCATTTCAAAAGGAAATTACACACTTTCAAAGAACCAATAGTCCCAATGTTACATTAGATTTTCCAAATAATAACTAATGAAAAAAAAAAAGTCCAGTGGAAGCAAGTATAACATTGATCATTAGCATGTTAAAAAGTTAGAAAGCAGTATCATTGACTATCAACAACAAAAAATATTAAATAAACTACCACTCAAAAAAAATACAAAACCATATTAAGAAAATAACACCAAATAGATTTGAACACACAATAAAGATTGTTTCAAAAATTGAAATTCATTAATACAGTAGACAGCATTAATAAATCTAAAGAGGAAATCATATGATTATCACTATTTTGCTGAAAAAGTCACTGAAAAACCTTAACACCCATTAGTGATAAAAAATACTCAAAAAATAGTAATATATGAATACTTTGTGAAACCAGTATCTTGTTTATTTGTCAAATATAAGGGGATTTTCAATAAGTCAGATAAACGATAAGGATGCCCAGTATATGTATTACTATTAAACACTGTACTAGATGTGTTAATCAATGCAATTAGAGAAGGAAAATCAATTAGAGGTATGAAAATTGAAAAAGAAGTAAAACTATTCACAGAAAATTTGATAGTATACCTGTAAACTCTAGAAAATCAATGATAAAATTAACTCAAACAATAATTTAGCAAGGAAAAATATATAAAATTAAAAAAAACCAATAGCTCTGATATATACTAAAAATCATCAATCAGAATATACAATGTACCCTACGAAATTCCATATTAAAAAAATATGGAAGATAAAATACTTAGAAATAAACTTAAGAAATAGGCATAATCTATAAAATTAAAATACAGAAGTACTCTTAAAGGACATAATAGCAGACTTGCACAAATAAGAATGTATCCCCTCTCCTTGTGTAGGATGACTTAACCTCATCAATTCTCCCTAACTTAATTCATGAGTATGAGGCAATCTCAATGAATATATATGTTGTAGACCCTAAGTCTAAAGTTCTCTTTTGGCCAGCAAGAGAGCAGAGGCAGGATTAAACCAAGAGATGGCTAGTGTCTTGGAAAAGACAAGTGTCCCAAATAAGGGTCCTTGCCCCTTTTTTTATTAGGATCAGAAGGCTTACAAACATCGTGATGGATGTGCACAAAGAGACAATAAATCTGTGATCATTAACTCATGGACATGAGGGAAAGGGAGTATTGAAGATATTCGGGGTTAGGGGTTTGGGTTAATACAAAACAACACCCTGCACCAGGCAGCTGGGTGAAGGTTGTTTACAGTGGACATGAGGCACCACTTCTGTTTATCTTTAGTCTATGGGATGAGACAGAGCAAAAACCTCAGGGTTAACAAGGCACCGTTTCTTTTGCTAATCAGCTCCACACTGGGCAGTTTCACCTGAGGTGCAGTTGTCTATAGCCCTATTTACCTGTTTAAATAATTTGGTCCTTCCTTCCTGTGAAAGCAGCTTTCTGCTATAGTACTAAATTGGGGGGCACTTTTGCCCTGAATACTTAATCTTGTTTATGTCATATACCTGTGTTGGGGCCTTTGCCTCACCTTCTCTATACTTATTTACCTAATCTTGTTTACCCAAACTTTGGTGTGAGCATCCTATGGCTTTGTACTTCTTTATGCCTTGTTAACCCATTGGTGTAAGCCCAGGAAATTTCTAAGCTTATTCCCCACATATATGAATAACTTTTTGTATTCAGTAAAATTTGTAATTTTGTATTGATACTAAATGCCATATGGAAAAATAAACATAGAGCTGGGGACAAAACTGAAAAAGCAAAGCTCTAAGGAAAGGCAACTAGCTCTACCAGCCATTACAAGATCTGGTATTTCAAAATTGTCTAAACATCTTACTTTCTAAAATTAGAACAGTCTGATATCAGAATACAAATAGAGACAAGCAAATTAAATTAGAAAGTGCAGAAGTAGACCCAAATAATTTAGCATATGATAAAGTTCCCAGATGAAAACACAGAAGACAAAGATAAAATTTTAAATAAATGATATTGGGGAAGGGAGGGGCCAAGATGGCAGAGCAGCATGAAGGTTGGTTTTTTTTTTTTTTTTTGCCTGTATCATCTCTGAAATGCAGCTAGATCAATACCAAGCCATCTTGCACACTTAGAAAATTGATCTGAGGATTAACACAACAATCTGCACCACTTGATCCAAAGAACTCAGCAGGTACACGGCATGGCATGGAGAGGTGAACTGGGGGAGAGAGAAGCCACAGATGGTAGGGAGCTATTTTGCTTGCAGAGAGAGGACAGAGACAGAGAGGACAGAGTACAGTAAAAGCACTCCCCACTCCAAAAACAGCTGGTGAGAAAGAGAAAGAGTAGAAACTCCCATAAGGGATTTAACAAGAAAGGGAGAAAGGAGAAGGTTGAAAACCCATTAAAACTCTATAATAAGGGAGCACAGAGTTTGAAACTCCACAGCTTTATACTTGGAGGAGCTCTGGTGGAAAGGGTAAATCCCCATGAACAGACAGCAAGGACTGATGGGTCCTTGGGACACATGGGGAGAGGTGGTTTCCCTGCTGAGAGGCCATTTGGTAGAGGCTGTGTGGCCTGCCTCCCCACAGGCAAAGGCCCCAAGTGGACCCTGAGGATCAGCCACATTTGCTGGTGTTGGAACAAGGATGTTAAAGGTGAAGCCTGGTGCCAGATATGTGTTGTGATTTACCATAATCCCTGAAACTCTGTTGTTACACGATTGTGCACACTTTTTCTGGGTCTGGCTGGCACCTGGCCAAAGTCTCTGGGCATCTAAAGCAGCGTGGTTGCATGAACATTCCTGGGGACAGGCCAGCACCTGGCCATTGTTTGGCTCCCCAGAGGGTCTGAGCAGGTCAAAGCCACAGGGCCCTCAGAAGTGAGGGGTTTCAAAACATAGCCACATCTGAGATAAAATTGAGGAGGGTGATGCTGCCTGGTAGCCTGATGGCTTCAATGTGGACAGTGTAGAAGTGGGGAGTGGACAGAGGCTGGAGACACAGGAGGGGTACTTGATTGCCAGATGGTAAAAGCATAGAGTTCTGACACTAGACACTGGGTAGTTGGGTGATGTCATTTTCACCCCTCCTGCATATGTCCATACACACCTACACGCTCCACAACGATCCACCCCAGTAAGGTAAGCAGTGCCATCTAATGGAGAATGGAGCCATTACACCAAGCCCAGTCCCACTGTACCAAACAAACTCTACAGGAACACCACAAGTCTCTCCTCCTGCTTAATTTATGGACTATTGAGTGCTTCATAATTGGACTCGTAGGGGAAACCTGATGTAATTTTAATCATATTTCATTCGGTTCTCTGGTCCATCTATTCAATATTTTTCTTTCTCTTTTTCTTTTCTTTTTCTTGATTACAGAAAAAGAAACTATTTTTCCCCTTTTTATAAAAAAAGATTTTTTTTAAATTTTCTCTACTATATTTTTTATATTTTTATAAATGTTTTAATTCTATTTTACTTTCATCATTCCATTTTATTCTAATTTATTGTATTCATTTTTTTTTTAATTTTCAAACATTTTCCCCTTTTTTTCCTTTTCTTTTCTTTCCCATTTTTCTCTTTTCTATCAAGCTTCTTTTAACAACTGGACCAAAATACACCTAGGATATAGCATCCTTTATTTGATTTTTGTGTTGTTTTTAATTTTTAAAGTTTTCTTTATTTTTACTTTATTAATTCTTTTTCTTCTTCCAAAATGAAGAAATTTACCCCAAAAGAAAGAACAGAAGGAAATGACAGCCAGGGACTTAATCAACACAGATACAAGCAAGACGTCTGAAACAAAATTTAGAATCACGATAAAAAGAATACTAGCTGGGGTTGAAAAAAAGCATAGAATCCCTTTTTTGGAGATAAAAGAAGTAAAATCTAGTCAGGACAAACTGAAAGATGCTATAACTGAAATGCAATCTTCACTGGATGCCAAGGTGGCAAGGGTGGATGAAGCAGAGCAGCGAATCAGAGATATAGAGCACAAACTTATGAGGAATAATGAAATGGAAAAAAAAAGAGGACAACTAAGGCAAAAGAGCATGATATAAAAATTAAAGAACTCAGTGATTCATTAAAAAAGGAAAACATCCAAATCATAGCGGTCCCAGAAGATGAAGAGAGAGAAAAAGGGGTAGAAGGTTTTTGTGAGCAAATCATAGAAGAAATTTCCTAACCTGGGGAAAGACACAGACATCAAATCAGGAAGCACAGAGAACTCCCATTAAATTTAACAAAAAACAACTATAAATAAGGCATATCATAGCCAAATTCACAGAATCATCAGGCAAGGAAAGAATCATGAAAATGGCAAGGGAAAAAAGCCCTTAACCTGCAAGGGAAGACAGATCAGGTTTGCAGGAGACTTATCCACAGAAACTTGGCAGGCCAGAAAGGAGTGGCAGAATATATTCAATGTGCTGAATCAGAAAAATATGCAGCCAAGAATTCTTTATCCAGCAAGGCTGTCATTCAAAATAAAAGGAGAGATAAAAAGTTTCCCAGACAAACAAAAACTGGTTCATGCCCACTAAATCAATCCTGCGTGAAAGTTAAAGGGGGACTCTCTGAGGGATAAAATACAAAAAAAAAAACAAAAAAAAAACCCTCAAAAAATTAAAAAAAAAAAAAAAAGACCACAGCACCAAAGACTAGAAAGGACAAGAGAACACCACCAGAAACTGCAACTCTACAGACAACATAATGGCAATAAATCCATATCTTTCAGTACTCACTCTGAATGTCAATGGAATAAAACCCCGATCAAAAGACACAGGGTAACAGAATGGGTAAGAAAACAAGATCCATCTATATGCTTTTTACAAGAGACCCATTTTAGACCTAAAGACACCTTCCGATTGAAAGTTAGGGGATGGAGAGCCATTTATCATGTTAATGATCACCAAAAGAAAGCCAAAGTAGCCATATTTATGTCAAACATTCTAGATTTTAAAATAAAGACTGCAACCAGAGATGAAGAAGGACATTATATCATAATCAAGGAGTCTATCCACCAAGAAGATCTAACAATTATAAACATTTATGCCCCAAATGTGAGACACCAAAATATATAAATCAGTTATTCACTAACAAAGAAAATCATTGATAATAATACCATAATAGTAGGGGACTTCAAATCCCACTTACAGCAATAGACAGATCGTCTAAACAGAAAATCAACAAAGATACAATGGCTTTGAATGACACACTTGACTGGAAGGATTTAATAGATATTTTCATAACATTTCATTGTAAATCAGCGGAATACACATTCTTCTCGAGTGCAGATGGAACTTTCTCCAGAATAGATTATGTACTGGGCCGCAAATCAGCCCTCAACAAGTACAAAAAGATCAAGATCATACCATGCATGTTTTCAGACCACAATGCTATGAAACTGGAAATCATTCACAAGAAAAAATTTGGAAACCTAACAAATATTGGAGACTAAACAACATCTTACTAAAGAATGAATGGTCTAAACAAGAAGTTAAAGAGGAAATTAAAAAGTACATAGAAGCCAATGGAAATAACACCACGGCCCAAAACCTCTGGGACACAGCAAAGGCAGTCATAAGAGGGAGATATATAACAATACAGGCCTTCCTAAAGAAGGAAGAAAGGTTCAGATACAACCTAATGTTACATCTAGTTAGCTGGAAGATGAACACAAGTAAATCCCAAAACCAAAGAAGACAGGAAATAATGGTTAAAGCGAAAATCAATGCTATAGAAACATACAAACAAAAAGAAGCAAAGAAAAACAAAAAACTCTCACACACACACAAAAAGTAGGATGTATTAATGAAACCAGGAGCTGGTTCTTTAAAAGAATTAAGAAAATTGATAAATCCCTAGCCAGTATGATAAAAATGAAAAAGGAAAGGACCCAAATAAATAAAACCAATAATGAAGAGGAGAGCTCACAACCAATACTGCAGAAATACAAGCAATAATAAGAGAATATTATGGCCAATTAAATGCCAATAAATTGCACAATATGGAAGAAATGGACAAATTCCTACACACAACTACCAAACTACCAAAATCCATATATGAAAGACCCACCACTCTTGCCACTGTTATTCAACATAGTATTGGAAGCCTTAGCCTCAGCAATCAGACAACACAAAGAAATAAAAGGCATCCAAATCGGCCAGGAGGTCAAGCTTTCACTCTTCACAGATGACATGATACTGTATATGGAAAACCCAAAAGGTCCCACCAAAAAACTGCTAGAACTGATCCATGGATTCACCAAAGTTGCAGGATATAAAATCAGTGCACAGAAATTGGTTGCATTGCTATACACCAATAATGAAGAAAGAGAAAGAGAAATCAAGGAATCAATCCCATTTACAATTGCACCAAAATCCATAAAATACCTAGGAATAAATCTAACCAAAGAGGTGAAAAATCTATACACTGAAAAGTATAGAAATCTTATGAAAGGTATTGAACACACACAAATGCACACACACACACAAACACACACACACACACACACAAAAGGAAAAAATATTCCTTGTTCCTGTATTAGAAGAAGAAATATTGTTAAAATGTCAATACTCCCCAAAGCAATCTAGATATTCAATGTAATCCCTATCAAAATGACACCAGCACTCTTCACAGAGCTAGAATAAACAATCCTAAAATTTGTATGGAACCAGAAAAGAACCCAAATAGCTAAAACAATCTTGAATAAAAACTCCCAATGTTCCAAAGCATCACAATCACAAAGTTCAAGATGTATTAAAAAGTTGTAATCATCAAAATAGTGTGGTACTGGTCCAAAAGCAGACACTTTGATCATTGGAACAGAATAGACTATCCAGAAATGGACCCACAAGCATATGGCCAACTAATTTTTGACAATGCAGGAAAGAACATCTAATGGAATAAAGACAGTCTCTTCAGCAAACTGGACAGTGACATGCAGAGGAATGAAACTTCTTTCTTCTTTTTGCATGACCACTTTCTTACACCATACACAAAAATAAACTCAAAATGGATGAAAGACCTAAGTGTAAGATAGGAAGCCATCAAAATCCTAGAGGAGAAACCTCAGTTGCAGCAACTTCTTACTCAACACATCTCTGGAGGCAAGGGCAGCACAAGGAAAAAAGGAACTATTGGGACTTTGTCAAGATAAAAAGCTTCTGCACAGTGAGGGAAGCAATCAGCAAAACTAAAAGGCAATCAATGGAATGGGAGAAGATATTTGCAAATGACATCAGATAAAGGGTTAGTATCCAAAATCTATAAAGAACTTATCAAAGTAAACACCCAAAAAAAACAAATAATCCAGTGAAGAAATGGGCAAAAGACATGAATAGACACTTCTCCAAAGAAGACATCCAGATAGCTAACAGACATATGAAAGAATGTTCAACATCACTCATCATCAGGGAAATACAAATAAAACCACAATGAGAAACCACCTCACACTAGTCAGAATGGCTAAAATTAAGAATCAGGCAACAACAGATGTTGGAGAAAGGGGATCCCTTTTGCATTGCTGGTGGGAATGCAAACTGGTGCAGTCACTCTGGAAAATTATATGGAGGTTCCTCAAAAAATTAAAAATAGAACTATCCTACAACCCAGAAATTGCACTACTAGGCATTTATTCAAGGGATCCAGTGTGCTGTTTCAAAGGGGGCACATATACCCCAATGTTTATACAGTGCTATTGACAGCAGCCAAAGTATGGAAAGAGCCCACATATCCATTGACAGATGAATGGATAGAGAAGATGTGGTTTATATATACAATAGAGTATTACTCAGGAATCTAAAAGAATGAAATCTTGCCATTTGCAACAACATGGATGGAACTAGAGGTATTTTGTGAAGTGAGATTAGTCAGAGAAAGACTTAATATCATACAACTTCACTAATATGGAAGTTAAGATACAAAACAGATGCACATAAGGGAAGAGAAGCAAAAATAATATAAAAACAGGGAGGGGGATAAAACAGAAGAGACTCTTAAATACAGAGAACAAACTGAGAGTTGATGGTGGGTTTTGGGTGGCGTGCTAGGCTAAATGGCCAAAGAGCATTAAGGAAGACATTTGTTGGGATGAACACTGGGTGTTATATATAGGGGATGAATCATTGGAGTCTACTCCTGAAGTCATTGTTGCACTGTATGCTAACTAACTGGATGTAAATTAAACAATAAATAAATTAATTAATTATATTTAAAAAAAGAAAAAAGAAAAAGAAAAACATAAATAAATGGTACTGAGGCAAATCATTTGTCGTTTGGAAAAAGCTAAAATTGAAACCATATTTCCCAGGAAATAAAAGAATTAATTCCAAATGGATTAGACATCTATATAAAAAGTTAAAACCACACAAGAACAGAAGAAAGCATGGGTACGTGTCTGTATGTGGTTGTGTATTCATGTGTTTCCTGGTGCTGACTGTAAACCACATTTATCACTTGCCAATTAATAAGTAGGAAATACATGTTTAGTAACTTTATAACAGAAAAGTCATCATCTTAACCAAGTGATAAAATTAACATTTCTGGTCATGGGACTAATCTACATTAGGTACATTCTGTTATGATGCATTATTTTTACAAAAGCATTGGCCAAAGACGTGAAGGAAAAGGAAAAACTGAGGAACTGTTGCAGACGGAAGGAGTCTACAGAAGCATGACAACTGTGTTAAAGACATGATCTCAAACTGGACTCAATAATGAACAGCAAAATTTGCATAAGAAGTGTGCATTAGGTGGTAGTGTTATATCAAAATGGATTTGCTTATGTTTGATAGTCTTATTGTGGTCTTTTTGTGGAAAGGTGTCCTTTATTTAAGGACATGCATACTGAAGTATTTAGAACTAAAGTTATGTATGCTAATAGGACAAACAGTTTACAAAAAAAAAAGTCTCAATGTACAGAGAAAGAATGATAAGGCAAGTGGTAGCAATTGGGAAATCTGAGTAAGAACTATACTAGTTTTTCAAAATAAAAAAATATTTTTAAAAAGAAAAAAGAATAATGCATGAAACATATAAGCAGACAAATATTCTTATCTATTTTTCAAAAGAAAATGATGAAGAAAATTTTAAATGGGCAAAAACAGACAATTCAGAAAAAATGTATGTAAGTATCCTTTAAATGTATGAAAATAAGTTCAAGCTTACGATAAAAGAAATGCAAAGTAAAATTACTCTAATATAATTTCTCACCTATCAGATGAACAATATTGAAAAAAAAAACACAGTTATATAATACATTGCTGAAAAATGTAAATTTCCTTTTAGATAGGAATTTGGCAAAATCTAACATATGCTTCCCCTTCCCTCACACCAGGTCTCCACTACAATAATAGTTGATTAGAGATGAAAAAGCAATAAGACATAGACTCTGAAGAGCAGCACAAAAAGAAGTCCCAAAGCCAAGAGGGGATAAAAAAAAGGCAGCTAAAGTAATATGAAGCCTCTGGTGCCTATAGACTCCTAGTCTGATTGACATAAATCTTCACACTAAAAGCCTATTTACCTTAGTACCTATTACCCATCACAATATGTCCCACTATCAACAACAACAAAACAAACACATACAAAATAAAAACTACACTAAAGATTTGCTACAAGCCTGGGGTGGGATGACACAGTCTGTAGAGGTAAAGCTATCATGATCATCAGAACTGGACTCAAATCACATAGATGTTAGAATTATCAGATTTAAAAAAAACAAAATAATTGATAATATGTTAAAAGTTCTTATGATAAAAGTAGATAGCATGCAAATTCAGAAGAGTGGTGTCAGCAAAGAGATTAAAACTTTAAGAGAAAATCAAAATGAAAAGCTAGAAGTCAAAAACATTAAAAGAAAAGAAATTATTTGACAAGCTCATTAGCAGATTTGGAAAGGAAGACAGTTAAGGAAAGGATCAGTAAGCTTGAAGAAAGTTCAATAGGAACTTTCCCAAATAAAATACAATGAGAAAAGTAAAAGAAAGAATGAAAAACAGAACAGAATATCCAACAACAGCAGGGCAAGTTCAAAATGTATAATAAATGAATAATTGGATTACCAGAAAAGAGAAAATAGATCAGAATAAATATCTCTGACAATGCTGATAATGCATCAAAATTGTTAATAGAGAACACCATGCAAGATAAAAAAAAAACAACCCGTATCTAGTCATATATTCAAACTGCAGAAAATCAAAGACAAAGTCTGAAGGAAGCAGAGGAAGGGATAACACCTTACTGATATAAAAAATGAATAAGACATAGCAAATTTATCATTAGCCATGAAAGCAAGACAAGAATAAAGTAAATTTTTTACAGTATTTAAAAAAATACAAACTTGCCAGTATAGTTAAAAATTGAATTAAATTATCATTCAAAAATAAAGGAGAATAAAGACATCTCAGAAATTTGAATCTTCATAAAGAATGAGTGTTGAGAATAGCATAAAGAAGATAAAATCTATCACTTATCTGAATCTTAATAGAGCTAAAGGATAAGAGTTTGTTTAAATCAATAATGGTAGTAATAAATACATGATTATAGCATATGAGTAAAGGAAATGAATGACAGCAATGTAACAAGAAACAAGAGAATGGTATTGTGTACTTGTACCACACATGTTGTGTTATTTGAAATGAGATTTACATTATTTTAAAATGTATACTGTAAACCTTAGGGCAATCACTTAAAATATTTTTTAAAAACAAATATATCATGTACCATGAGAAGTGATTTCAAAAGAATCATGATCAGTTAAATATAAAGAAGGCAGAAAAAGAGGAGAAATAAACAAATGCAATGAATCAAAGTAGTTATATTTTAATGGTATTTTAATACAACTATAATAGTAAATAGTTTCAATATAATGATTTAAGACATCAGATATCTAAACATCAGTTAAAAACAAAAGTGGGAAGATTGAAGAATTTTAAAAAGATCCAATTATATACAGCCTACAAGAAACATAAGTTAAAAGTTAAGAGAAAGAGAAATATACACCATGTTGGCACTAATCAAAAGAAACATGGAGTAAACATATTAATTTTGGAGAAAGTAGACTTAAGGACAGGGAAGAATATGAGAGATAAAAAGCAACATCACACAATCAATTTTCCAAGAAGACAACAATCCTAAATGTTCTAGCACTAAAAACAAGGTACTAAATACACAAGGCAAAAAAATGATAGAACTGAAAGGAAAAATAAAATCTATTTTATATTTGGGAATTTCAACATCCCTCTGTCCATAATTAACAGGATAGGCAGAAAATCTGTAAGGATATACATGACTTGAACAACATTATCAATAAACCTGATCTAATTCACATTTATAATGCATTCCATCTGACAACAGCAAGATACACATTCTTCTCAAGCAGACATAAAATGTTCACCATAATAGATTACATCTGGGCCACAAAATATACCTTTACAAATTTAAAAGAATAGAAATCATAAAAAATACATTCTCAGACCATGCAGAATTAAACCACAAGTCAATAACAGAAAAATATCTTGACAATCTTCAAATATTTAGAAATTAAGCAACAAACTTCTAAGTAACCGATAAGCCAAAAAAAGAAGTATAAAGAGAAAACTTTAAATATGTTTATCAAAATAAAAAATAAATTCATCAAGCTTGAGCAGATGGCAGAGTAGGAGGATCCTAAGCTCACCTCATCTCACGTTTGCAACTAGAAATTATTCACACCTTTGTAAATAAACCAGTGATTGGAAGACTAGCAGAACAAACCCACAACTAAAAGTAAAGACGCTGCATCTGAGGAGGTTAGGAAGAATGGAAATACGATCTAGAGCTGTCTGCAGGAGGAAGGGAGCTGCGGATGCATAAAGGGGAGAGAAATGGCCCCTTGTACCAGGGACCCCACATAGGAAACACGAATCCCTATAGCATCTGGCGTTGAAAGCCACAGGGGCTGAATTCCCTGAATTTGTATAACCATCAGGACTTGGAGCCTGGAGCTTTAAAAGTCAGCTGACTCAGCTGACTGTGTGAGTCAAAAGAGAGGAAGATCTGTTTATACTGATTTTGGAGCATGCTGGGAGCCTTCTCTGGGAACAAAAGACCTGGTAGATACCATTTTCCTCCACAACCCCCAGCATAAATACAAGGAGGCCATGCTGCACAGACATTTCCTAACTAACTTGCTAACAGTGTGTCCTGCCTATGCATTCTCCTGAGGACTTAGCAAGTCCAAATTTGATCACCTCAGCCCTGGACTCAGGACAAATTTTGCCAATGCTGCATGCTCACACTCAGTCTAGCCACCATGTGCCCCTTTCCCCCACAACACTCATCGCCATGCCACTCTGCTTTGCACTCCAGGCTGCCACTCCAGATACTGTGCTTTGGCAGATCCAGCCTAGTACTTGCTGCTCAGTGCAATTGTTGCTGATATCACTGCCCTGCCTTCCAGCCCTCCTGTGGCCGTACCCTCTTAAAACCAGCCTGCGTGGGTCTCATTAACACCACAGAGAACAAGCACAGCCCACAATAGGCAGAAAGTCAGTGCAGATGCCTCAACTGAAATAAAAAGTAACTCAAAAACAATAGCAGGATATAAGCAACACACAGAAGACTCTTTCCGGTGCCAGTTTCTGCTGAACAGGGGACACTTCACTGTAGGGCACTACAGGAACTCTTCTTCATAAAGCCACTACTTTCAAGGGCAGTAGACATAGCTGACTTTCCTAGCATGGAAACAGACACAGAGAGGTAGACAAAATGAAGAGACAAAGGAATATAAGCCAAATGAAAGAATAGGACAAAATCACAGCAGGAGATCTAGGCAAAACAGAAATAAGTAGTATGCCTGATAGAGAATTTAAAGTAATGATTATAAAGATACTCACTGGACTTCAGAAAAGAGTAGGGGACATCAGTGAGACCCTTGACAAAGGGATAAAAGATAACGTAAGAGAGATGAAGAACTCAATAAATTAAATTAACATACAATAGATGGAATAAACAGTAGGCTACAGGATGCAGAAAAATGTATAAGTGACCTGGAGGATAGAGTAATGGAAAGCAATTAAGCTGAAGACATGAGAGACAAATACTGAATAATGAGAACAGACTTAGAAAACTCAACAGCACCATCAAAGCATAACATTCATATCAGAGGAGACCCAGGAGAAGAGAGAGAAGAAAGAGAAATATTGTATTTGAAGAAATAATAGCTGAAAGCCTCCCAAAACTGGGGAAGCACATAGATCAATAGAATAGAATAGAAAGCCCAGAAGTAAACCCATGTGTATATGCTTAATTAGTCTTTGACAAAGCAGTAAAGAATATCCAATGGGAAAGACAGCCTCTTCAACAAATGGTGTTGGGAAAACTTGATGGTAACATGCAAAAGAATGAAATCAGACCACTTTCTCACACATAAACAAAAATAAATTCAAAATGGATGAAAGACCTAATGTGAGACCTAAAACTATAAAAATCCTAGAAGAGAGAACAGGCAGTCATTTCTTTGACATTGGACATAGAAATTTTGTCTACATATGTCTTATGAGACAAGGGAACCAAAAGGAAAACTAAACTATGGGGACTACATCAAAATAAAAATCTTCTGCACAATTAAGGAAAAAACAAAGCTGAAAGGTGGTGTATTGATTAGGAGAAGATATTTGCAAATGACATATCTAATAAAGGGTTAGCATCCAAAACATATCAAGAACTTATACAACTCAACACACCAAAAACAAATAATTCAATTAAAAATGGGCAGAAGACATGAACATACATTTCTCCAAAGATACCCAGATGGTCGGCAGACACATGAAAAGATCCTCAACATCACTCATAATCCAGGAAATACAAATGAAAACCACAATGGGATATCACCTCACATCTGTGGAAATGGCTAAAATCAAAAACTCAAGAAACAACAAGTGCTGGCAAGTATGTGGAAAGAAAAGAAAGCTCTCTCACTGTTTGTGGGGATTCAAACTGGTGCAGCCACTGTGGAAGATAGTATTCAGGTTCTTCAAAAATTTAAAAAAGAAGTACCCTACAATCAAGTAATCACACTACTGGGTAATTACTCCCCACCCCACTCCCCAAAAAAAACCTAATTCAAAGGGACACATGTTTATTATAGCATTATTTACCATAGCCAAATAATGGAAGCAGCCCAAGTGTCCACTGATAGATGAATGGATAAAGAAGATGTGGTATAAACACACACAATGGAATATTACTCAGTTGTAAAAAGGAATGAAATCTTGTCATTTGCAACAACATAGATGAACCTAGAGAGTATAATGCTAAGTAAAATAAGCCAGTCAGAGAAAGACAAATACCATATAATTTCACTCATATGTGGAATTTAAGAAACAACACAAACAAGTGAAAGAAAAAAAGAGGGAGAGAAAGACAAAACAAGAAACACTCTTAACTACAGAAAACAAACTGGTGGTTACCAGAGCAAGGGAGGGGTAGGTGAAATAGGTGATGGGGATTAAGAATACATTTATCATGATGATCAGTGAGTAATGTATAGAATTTTTGAATCACTAGGGGCGCCTGGGTGACTCAGTCGGTTAAACATCCCACTCTTGATTTGGCTCAGGTCATGATATCATGGTTCAAGAGTTCAAGCCCCACATCAGGCTCCATGCTAGCAGTGAGGGGCCTGCTTGGGATTCTCTCTCTATCCTTCTCTCTCTGTCCCTGCCTGGCTTGTGCTCTCATGTGCTCTCTCTCTCTCTCTCTCTCACACACACACACACTAAATAAATAAACTTTTAAGAAAAGAATTTTTGAATTACTATAGTATACATCTGAAACTAATATAACACCATATTTTAACTAGACTGTGACTTTTAAATAAATTAATTAAAAAACTAAAATACAAGAGAAAATAGGATTTAAGACTACTAGAATAAAATGAAATAAAATAAACTCATCAAAATTAATGCCATAGTAAATCAATGTTTAGAGGGAAAAGAAGAAAACTTCTAAAAACATTCAATCTAAGAGTGAATACCAAGAAACTGAAGACATATGAACAAGTTAAGCCAAAAGCAAATAGAAGAAAAGTAAATAGTTAAAATTAGAACATATGTCAATAAAATAAAAATATGAAAACCGATGGGTGCCTTGGTGGCTCAATTGGCTAAGTGTTTGACTTTGGCTCAAATTAAATCTCATGGTTTGTGAGTTCAAGTCCCTCATTGGGCTCTCTGCTATCAGTGAAGAGCCCCCTTCAGATCCTCTGTCCCCCAAACTCTCTGCTCCTCCCCAACTCGCACCTCTGTCTCAAAAATAAATAAATGTTTTGAAAAATACATGAAAACAGAAAATGAAACCAAAGGTTATTTTTTAATTTTTTTAATGTGTATTTATTTTTTGAGAGTGGGGGTAGGGGCAGAGACAGAGGGAGACACAGAATGAAGCAGGCTCTAGGCTCTGAGCTGTCAGCACGGCACTCGAACTCACAGACCGTGAGATCATGACCTGAGCCAAAGTCAGATGCTCAACTGACTGAGCCACCCAGGTGCCCCAGGTTGTTCTTTAAAATATTAATAAAATTTGGGTGCCTGGGTGGCTCATTTGGTTGGAGGTCCGACTTCGGCTCGGGTCATGACGTCATGGTTTGTAGGTTCAGGCCCCATGTTGGACTCTGTACTGATGGCCTAAAGCCTGGAAACTTTGGATTCTGTGTCTTCCTCTCTCTGCCCCTCCCCTGCTCATTCTCTCTCTCTCTCTCTCTCTCTCTCTCTCTCTCTCTCTCTCAAAATTAAGTAAACACTAAAAAAACTTTAGAAAATAACAAAATATTAATAAAATTAACAAACTTCTAGCTGGGTTAACCAGGAGAAAGAGATGATATAAATTACTAATGCCAAGAATGAAAGAGAAGTTATCACTATTGAGTCATTAAAATTATAAAAAGAGAATTGTATTATTAACTCTATGTCTATAGATTTGCTAAAGCAGATGAAATTGACCAGTTCTTGGCAATACAAGTTAACAAAACTCACTCAAGCAGAAATAAATAACATGAAAAATTATATAACTATTACAAACATTTTTTAGTAGTTAAAAATTTCCCAGAAAGAAATCATTAGGTTCAGATGTCATTAGGAAAATCCTAATGACAAAAACCAATGGAAATATTATAAAAATATAGAGAGAAAAAACTAAAGTCCAGTCTCTAATGAACAGAGACAGAAAAATCTTAACAAAATATTAACAAAACCAAACAGGAAATATGTAAAAAGGATAGCACACACAACCAAAGTTCATTCCAGGCACACTAGGTGAGTCAATCAATGTTACTCATTATATTATCAGACTACATTAAAAAATCATATGGTCATAATAATAAATCCATGAAAAGCATTGAACAATGTAACCCCCTTTATGATAAAAACTATCAATAAACTATAAATAAAAACTGTCAATAACCTATGAATAGAAGAGAATTTTCTCTTTTTTTATTTTTATTACTGTTTATTTGTTTTTAATTTAGAGAGAGAGAGCACGAGCAGGGAAGAAGGACAGGGGAGAGAGAAAGAATCCCAAGCAGGCTCCATGGTCAGTGCAGAGCCCAACATGGGGCTCAATTCATGACCCTGGGATCATGACCTGAGCTGAAATCAAGAGGCAGATGCTCAAACTACTGAGCGACCCAACACCACTAGAAGAGAATTTTCTTAACCTAATGAAAACTATTTACAAAAATTCTGTAACTAATACTCTCATTGGTAAGAAACTGAATGCTTTTAGAATTTGGAACTGAAAATATTATAATAACACACAAATAAGAAATACTTAGATATACATCTAACAAATTATGTAAAAGAACCATATACAGAAAACTGTAAATGTCTGGTAAAGTTATCCAAAAAGATCCAAATAAATGAAGGTGTTTAAAAGACTTAATACATTAAGATGTCAATTCTCCCGTTTGATCTACTGATTCAACAAAATTCCAACCTAAATCCAAGATTGATTTCTGTTTTATGAGTGTCAGCAAATAATTTTAAACTATACGGAAAGATGAGGAACTGAGAAAAGAACAAATTTGAAGGATTGACACTGCTTGACCAAGACTTACAAAAAGCTACAGTAACTAAGATTGTATGGTATTCGGGATAGGATGGTATAATCTGGGAACAGAATAAACATATAGATCAGTGGGACAGTATAGAGATACACAAATATAGTCACCTAATTTTTAACAGAGATGCACAGATACTCAGCAGGGAAAGGGTAGTCTTTTCAACAAACACTGCAAACTCATTTTTATTTTTGAAAAAAAAATAAGCGTAAACACTGACCCACAAAAATTTACTCAAAATGGATCATAGACCTAAATGGAAAATGGAAAAATATAAAAAGTCAAGAAGCAAACAGGGAAAAATACATATGACTTTATAGGTTTTGTGATGAAATCATAGAATACCAAAAAATCATGATGAAGGAAAAATTCATGAATTGAACTTTAATATAATTAAAACTTTTGTTCTTTGAAAGGTTCTATTAAGAGAATGAAAAGACAAGCTAAAGACTGGGAGATAATATTTATTTATTTATTTATTTATTTATTTATTTATTTACATATTTATAGTGGAGGAGGGGCAGAGGCAAAAAGAGAGAGAGGGAGAGAGAAAATCCCAAGCAGATTCCATGCTCGCAGCACAGAGCCAGACATGGGGCTCAAAATCACAAACCGTGAGATATTGACCTGAGCTGAAATCAAGAGTCATTGGGTGCTTAACGGATGGAACCACCCAGGTGCCCATGGGAGATAATATTTTCAAACCACATATCTGACTTGTAACCATAATATATAAAGAATTTTTAAAACTTAACTGATCTTTAAAGCTCAACTCAATGAAAATCTGGAAAAGAGATCTAAAATCTCTCAAGCAAGAAAATGTACAGATGGCAAACAAGCAGTTGAAAAACAGTTCAACATCATTTCTCATCTGTAAAACAGCAGTGGACTATTCCTACACATTTATTATAATAGTTACACTTAAAAACAACTCATATGGTTTTTGTCTTCTCTGATTGGCTTAGTTTGCATAGTATAATACTCTCTAGCTCCATCCACATCATTGCAAATGGCAAGATTTCATTTTTTTGTGGCTGACTCATATTCCATTATCAGTCAATGGACATTTGGGCTCTTTCCATAATTTGGCTGTTGTTGATAATGCTGCTATAATCATTAGAGTGCACATGACCATTTCGAATAAGTATTTTTGTATTCCTTGAGTAAATACCTAGTAGTGCAATTGCTGGGTCATAGGGTAGTTCTATTTTTAACTTTCTGGGGAACCTCCATACTCTCTTTGAGAGTGGTTGCTCCAGTTTGCATTCCAACTAACAGTGTAAGAAGGTCCCCCTTTCTCTGCTTACTCACCAACATTTGTTTCCTGTGCTGTTAATTTTAGCCATTCTGATAGGTATGAGGTTTTCTCTCATTGTAGTGTTGATTTGTATTTCCCTGATGATGAGTGATGTTAAGCATCTTTTCATGTGTCTGTTAGCCATCTGGATGTCTTCTTTGGAAAAATATCTATTCATGTATTCTTCCCATTTTTAAACTGGATTATTTGTTTTTTGAGTGTTGAGTTTAATAAGTTCTTTATATATTCTGGATACTAACCTTTTATCATTTGCAAATATGTGTCATTTGCAAATATCTTCTCCCACTCTGAAGGTTGCCTTTTAGTTTTGTTGATTGTTTCCTTCACTGTGCATAAGATTTTTATTTTGATTATGTCTCAATAGTTTATTTTTCTTTTGTTTCCCTTGCCTCCAGAGATGTATCTAGTGATAAGTTGCTATAGCCAATGTCAAATAGGTTACTATCTGTGCTCTCCTCTAGGATTTTGATGGTTTTCTATCTCACATTTAGGTCTTTCATCCATTTTGAATGTATTTTTGTGTATATGTGGAATTTAAGAAACAAAACAAATGATCATGGGGGTAAAAAGAGAAAGGAAAGCCAAGAAACAGACTCTTAACTATAGAAAACAAACTGATGGTTACTAGAGGGGAGGTGGGGTTAAAGTGAGTACTCCCTTCCAAGTGCACCTGGTACATTCACCAAATAAATTCAATAAAGTTAAATGGTTGAAATAATGCAAAGTATCTTATGTGCCTACAGTGAAATTAAATCAGAAATTGGTAACAGTAAGAGGGGAGCCAAGATGGCAGAACAGCATGGAAGTTTTTGTGTGTCTCATGGCCATGAAATACAGCCAGACCAACACTAAACCATCCTTCACACCTAGAAAACTGATCTGAGGATTAACACAACAATCTGCACAACCTGAACCACAGAATTCAGCAGGTACACAGCATAGAGAGCTGAACTTAGGGAGCAAGAAGTCGCAAAAAGTAGGGAACCGCTTTTGAGGGCAGAGAGAGGACAGAGACTGGGGGGGGGGGAGAATATGTGAAAAGCACCCCTCCCCAGAAGCAGCTGGAGAGAAAGTGGAAAATTGGAAACAGATGCAGGGACTAAACTAAAAAGGGAGAAAGGATAAAGAAGAGGGTTTAAATTCCATTAAGACTGTAAACAAGGGGAGCACAAAGGCTGTAACTCCTCAGCTCGATACCTGGTGGTGCTCTGGTGGGAAGGGTGAATCCTAGGAACAGAGTGGGGTCCCAGAGATTCTCAGGCCACATGGGGAAAAGTGGTTCCACTGCTGGAAAGACATTTGGTAGAGACTGTTGAAGCCACCTTGTCCCAGCAGACCCCAGAAGGCAGCCACATTCTCTGGTGCTGGGGCAGGGTCGTTAAGGGTGAAGCCTGGTGCCAGATGTGTGTTGAGATTTTCCATAATCCCTGAGACCCTGCTGCTACACTGTCTCACAAACATTTTCTGGGATGGGCTGGCACCTGGCCGCAGTCTCAGGGCACCAGCAACAACAGGCACTGGCAACCCAGTGGGTGTACCTGGGTGCAGCCAATATTCAGCCATTGCTCATTCAGCCATTGCTCGGTGAGACCCTCCTGCAGAGGGGCAGAATAGGTCAAAGCCACAGTCCTTCAGAAGTAAGGGGCCAGGGAAAACAGCCCCACCTTAGACAAAACTTAGGAGAGAGGTGCTGCCTAGGGCCTGGTCACGGAGAGTGAAGAAGTGGGGAGTGGACCAGAGCTGAAGACGGAGGATGGGTGCATGATTGCTGATCTGGGAGAATAGACCGGGTAGCTGGGTGGCACCATTTGAACCGCTCCTGTGCATGGGCATACGCACCTACAAGCCCCACAACAATCCACCTCAGTAGACTAGCAGCACCATCTAGTGGAGAGTGGAGCTATTACACTGAGGCCTGCCCAACTGGGCCAACTTCGCTCTTCAAGAACACAAGTCTCACTGCTGTCTAAATTTATGGACTATAAAGAGCTACATAGACTGACTGTTAGGGGAAAATGAAGCAATTTGAGTCCTACTTCAATCTGTTAGCAGGTTCATCTATTCAGTTTTCTTTCTTTTTCCTTTTCCTCTTTCACAATTCTTTTCTTTTTCTTGAATACAGAAAGAGAAAAAATTTATTTTTATTTTCAATTTTTATTAAAACTATCTTTAATTTTTATTACTATATTTTTTACTTTTGTATAAATTTTTTCAAATTATACTTTACTTCCATCATTGTATTTTAGTCTACTTCAGTGTACTCACCTTTTCAAATTTAGAAACAATTTCTTTTTTTCTTTCTTATTTTTTATTTCTTTTCGTTTTCTTGAATGCAGAAAAACTTCATTTTTACTTTCAATTTCTATTAAAAGTATTTTTATTTAATCTTTATTGTTATATTTTTGCTGTTATGTAATTTTTTTCAAATTCTATTCTACTTCCATCATTTTATTTTAGTCTACTACACTGTATTCACTTTTTCAAATTTTCAAACGATTTTCTTTCTTTTTTTCTCTTTTTCATTTCTTTTCTTTTTTCTTAAACACAGAAAATGAAAAAAATCATGTTTATTTTCAATTTTTATTAAAAATATTTTTATTTTTTTCTACTATATCTTCACTTTTGGGTATATTTTTTCAAATTCTATTTTACCCCCGTCATCTCATTTTAGTCTGCTGCAGTGTATTTATTCTTTCAAATTTCAAACGATTTCCTTTTTTTAGTCCCCAACCCCATTTTTTTTACTCTAATCTGTCAAACCACTTTCAAAACCCAGACCAAAACACACCTAGGATCTAGCATCATCTATTCAATTTTTGTGTCTGTGTGTTTTTAATTTTTAATTTTAATATTTTTTAAATTTTAATATATTTTAATTTCAAGTTTTCTACCTCATTAATTCCTTTTCTCCCTTCAAAATGACAAAACGAAGGAATTCACCCCAAAAGAAAGAGCACAAAGAAACAATAGCCAGGGATATAACCAATACAGATACAAGCAAGATGTCTGAACCAGAATTTAGAATCACAATAATACGAATACTAGCTGGAGTTGAAAATATATTAGAATCCCTTTCTGAAGAGATAAAAGAAGTAAAAAAAAATAGCCATAATGAAATTAAAAAAGGTATAACTGAGCTGCAATCACGGATGGATGCAGCAGTGGCAAGGATGGAGGAGGCAGAACAGAGAATCAGCAATATAGAGGGCAAACTTATAGAAAATAACGAAGCAGAAAAAAAGAGGGAGATTAAGGCAAAAGAGCACGATTTAAGAAATAGAGAAATCAGTGACTCATTAAAAAGACACAACATCAGAATCATAGGGGTTCCAGAAGAGAAAGAGAGAGAAACAGGGTTAGAAGGGTTATGTGAGCAAATCATAGCAGAAAAATTTCCTAACCTGGGGAAAGACACAGAAATCAAAATACAGGAAGCACAGAGGACCCCCAATAGATTCAACAAAAACCGGCCATCAGCAAGGCATATCATAGTCAAATTCACAAAATCCTCAGATATGGAGAGAATCATGAAAACAGCAAGGGAAAAAAGTCCCTAACCTACAAAGGAAGACAGATCTGGTTTGCAGCAGATTTACCACAGAAATTTGACAGGCCAGAAAGGAGTGACAGGATATATTCAATGTGCTGAATCAGAAAAATATGCAGCCAACAATCCAGCAAGATTATCATTCAAAATAGAAGGAGAGGAAAAAAGTTTCCCAGACAAACAAAAATTAAAACAGTTTGTGACCACTAAACCAGCCCTGCAAGAAATTTTAAGGGGGACTCCCTGAGGGGAGAACAGATGAAAATATAAATACACACACACACACACACACACACACACACACACACAAATAAATAAATAAATAAATACAAAAAGCAAGAAAAATTAGAAAGGACCAGAGAACACTGCCAGAAACTCCAACTCTACAAGCAACATAATGGCAATAAATTCGTATCTTTCAGTACTCACTCTAAACATCATGGACTCAATCCTCTAATCAAAAGACATAGGGTAACAGAATGGATAAGAAAACAATATCCATCTATATGCTGTTTACAGGAGACCCACTTTAGACCTAGAGACACCTTCAGATTGAAAGTACAGGGATGTTGAACCATTTATCATGTTAATGGTCAACAAAAGAAAGCCGGAGTAGCCATACTTATATCAGAAAGTCTAGACTTTAAAATAAAGACTGTATATCAAGAGATGCAGAAGGGCATTATATCATAATCAAGAGGTCTTTCCACCAAGAAGACCTAACAATTGTAAACATTTATGCACTAAATGTGGGAGTACCCAAATATATAAATCAGTTAATCACAAACATAAAGAAACTCATTAACAGTAATACCATAATAGTAGGAGACTTCAGAACCCCACTCACAGCAATGGACAGATCATCTAGTCAAAAAATCAACAAGGAAACAATGGCTTTGAATGACACACTGGACCAGATGGACTTAACAGATATATTCAGAACATTTCATCCTATAGCAGCAGAATATACATACTTCTCCAGTGCACATGAAATGTTCTCCAGAACAGACCATATACTGGGACACAAATCAGCCCTAAGCAAGTACAAAAATATCGAGATCATACCATGCATATTTTCAGATCACAACATTATGAAACTTGAAATCAACCACAAGAAAAAATTTGGAAAGGTAACAAATACTTGGAGACTGAAGAACATCCTACTAAACAATGAATGGGCTAACCAAACAGTTAAAGAGGAAATTAAAAGTATATGGAATTCAATGAAAATGAAAACACAAAAACGGAAAACCTCTGGGACGCAGCAAAGGCAGTCATAAGAAGAAAGTATATAGAAATCCAGGCCTTCTTAAAGAAGGAGGAAATATCTCAGATATACAACCTAACCTTATGCCTTAAAGAGCTGGAAAAATAACAGCAAATAAAACCCCAAACCAGCAGAAGACAGGAAATAATAAAAATTAGTGCAGAAATTAATGCTATCGAAACCAAAAAAACAAAAAAAACAAAAAAAACAAAAAACCAACAACAGTAGAACAGATCAATGACCAGAAGCTGGTTCTTTGAAAGAATAACAAAATTGATAAACCACTAGACAGTTTGATCAAAAAGAAAAAGACAAGGACCCAATAAATAATATCAAAAATGAAAGAGGAGAGATCACAAACACTACAGAAATAAAAACAAGAGTAAGAGAATATTATGAGCAATTATGCACCAATTAAATGGGCAATCCAGAAGAAATGCACAAATTCCTAAAACATATACACTACCAAAACTGAAACAGGAAGAAATAGAAAATATGAACAGAACCATAACCGGTAAGGAAATCAAAGTAGTAATAAAAACTCTCCCAAAAAACAAGAGTCCAGAGCCAGATGGCTTTCCAGGGGAATTCTACCAAACATTTAAGGAAGAGTTAGTTCTTATTCTCTTAAAGCTGTTCCAAAAAATAGAAATGGAAGGAAAACTTCCAAACTCTTTCTATGAAGCCAGCATTACCTTGATTCCAAATCCAGAGACCCCACTAAAAAGGAGAACTATAGACCAATTTCCCTGATGAATGTGGCTGCAAAAATCCTCAACAAGATATTAGCCAACCAGATCCAACAATACATTAAAAGAATTATTCACCACGACCAAGTGGGATTTATAGCTGGGATGCAGGGCTGGTTCAATATCCACAAAACAATTAATGTGGTTCATCACATCAATAAAAGAAAGGGCAAGAACTATATGATCCTCTCAATAGATGCAGAGAAAGCTTTTGGAAAATACAGCATCCTTTATTGATAAAAACCCTCAAGAAAGTAGGGATAGAAGGATCATAATTCAAGATCATAAAAGCCATATATGAATAACCCAAGGCTAATATCATCCTCAATGGGGAAAAACTGAGAGTTTTCCCCCTAAGGTCAGGAACAAGACAGGGATGTCCACCCTCGCCAATGTTATTCAACATAGTATTGGAAGTCTTAGCCTCTGCAATCAGACAACACTAAGAAATAAAAGGCATCCAAATTGGCCAGGAAGAGGTCAAACTTTCACTCTTCGCAGATGACACGATATCTTATATGGAAAACTCAAAAGATTCCACCAAAAGTCTTCTATAATTGTTTAATAAATTTAAGAAAGTTGCAGGATATAAAATCAATGCACAGAAATCGGTTGAATTCCTATACACCAACAATGAAACGACAGAAAGAGAAATCAAGTAATAGATCCCATTTACAGTTCACAAAAAACCATAAAATACCTAGGAATAAATCTAACCAAAGAGGTGAAAAATCTATACACTGAAAAGTATAGAAAGCTTATGAAAGAAATTGAAGAAGACACAAAGAAATGGAAAAAGATTCCATGCTCCTGGATAGGAAGAATAAATATTGTTAAAATGTCGATACTACCTAAAGCAATGTAAATACTCAATGCAATACCTATCAAAATAACACCAGCGTTCTTCACATAGCTAGAACAAACAAACCTAAAATTTGTATGGAACCAGAAAAGACCCCGAATAGCCAAAGCAATCTTGAAAAAGAAAACCAAAGCAGGAGGCATCACAATCCTGGACTACAAGCTATACTACAAAGCTGTAATCATCAAGACAATATGGTACTGGCACAAGAACAGACCCTCAGATCAATGGAACAGAATAGAGAACCCAGAAATGGACCTACCAATGTATGGCCAACTAACATTTGACAAAGAAGGAAAGAATATCCAATGGAATAAAGACAGTCTCTTCAGCAAGCGGTGCTGGGAAAACTGGACAGAGACATGCAGAAGAATCAACCTGGACCACTTTCTTACACCAGACACAAAAATAAACTCAAAATGGATGAAAGACCTCAATATAAGACAAGAAGCCATCAAAATCCTTGAGGAGAAAGCAGGCAAAAACCTCTCTGATCTTGCCTGCAGCAACTTCTTACTCAACAAGTCTCCGGAGACAAGGGAAACAAAAGCAAAAATGAACTACTGGGACCTCATCAAAATAAAAAGCTTCTGCACAGTGAAGGAAACAATCATCAAAACTAAAAGACAACTGACAGAATGGGAAAAGATATTTGCAAACGACATATCAGATAAAGGGTTAGTATCCAAAATCTATAAAGAACTTGTCAAACTCAACACCCTAAATCAAATAATCCAATGAAGAAATAGGCGAAAGACATAGACACTTCTCTAAGGAAGACATCCAGATGGCCAACTGACACAAGAATAAATGCTCAACATCACTCATCATCAGACAAATACAAATCAAAACCACAATGAGATACCACCTGACACCTGTCAGAATGGCTAACATTAACAACTCGGGCAACAACAGATGTTGGCAAGGATGCAGAGAAAGAGGATCTCTTTTGCACTGCTGGTGGGAATGCAAAGTGGTGCAGTCACTCTGGAAAACAGTATGGAGGTTCCTCAAAAAACTAAGAATAGAACTATCCCATGACACAGCAATTGCACTGTGAGGTATTTATCTAAGTGATATAGGTATGCTGTTTAAAAGGGGCACATGCACCCCAATGTTTATAGCAGCACTATTGACAATAGCTAAATTATGGAAGGAGCCCAAATGTTCATCAACAGATGAATGGATAAAGAAAATGTGGTATATATATGCAATGGAGTATTACTTGGAAATCAAAAAGAATGAAATCTTGCCATTCGCAACTATGTGGATGGACCTAGAGAGTATTATGCTAAGTGAAATTAGTCACTCAGAGAAAAACAAATATCATATGACTTCACTCATATGAGGACTTAAGATACAAAACAGATAAACATAAGGAAGGGAAACAAAAAATAATAAAAATAAGGAGGGAGGGCTGCTGGGTGTCTCAGTCGGTTGAGCATCCAACTTCAGCTCATGTCATGGTCTCGTGGTTTGTGGGTTTGAGCCCTGTGTCAGATTCTGTGCTGACAGCTAGCTCGGAGCCTGGAGGCTGCTTTGTATTCTGTGTCTCCCTCTCTCTGTCCCTCCCCTACTCGTGCTGTTTCTGTCTCTGTCTCTGTCTCTCTCTCAAAAATAAATAAAACATAAAAAGAAATTTAAAAAAAAAATGGGGAGGGAGACAAAACATAAGAGACTCTTAAATGTAGAGAACAAACAGAGGGTTGCTGGAGGGGTTGTGGGGGGGGGGCTAAATGGGTAAGGGGAAGTAAGGAATCTACTCCTGAAATCATTGTTGCACCATACGCTAAGTAACTTGGATGTAAATTAAAAAATAAATAAATTATTAATAAAAAATGAACAAACATTAAAAATATATATTTAAAAAAAGATAGAACACCAAAGCCAACCCAAATGACCTCTCAATGGAGACTAAACCAAGAACAATTACAGCAACCAAAAAATAATGTGATGTTAGATCACCAATTAAAGTACAGTAAGGTATTCATTAATACTGATATAAACTAATTATTTTTTTTTAGTTTATTTATTTATTGTGAGAAAGAGAGAGGGAGCTGGAAAGGGGCAGAGAGAGGGAGAGAGAGAGGGAATCCCAAGCAGGCTCTGCACTGTCAGTATAGGCTCAAAATCACGAACCATGAGATCATAACCTGAGCCTAAATCAAGAGTCAGACATTTAACTAACTGAGCCACCCAGGCACCCCTAATACAAATTAATTATTAAATAAATAAGTCACTGAGGGAGAACAGACAAATCTCTTGTGCAGAAGAATTCCAAATAATTTATAAAGATACTCTGTCCTCAAGGAGACAGACCATGGGGTGCGAGGGAATAACTTCACAATGGAGAAACTTGACCAACACTCTCTCAGCCAGGTAATCAAAGTCAACATCATCAGTGGTAAATCATGTTGATAGTGTGTTATCACTATTTTGATATGATGTTATGAGAATGGCATTTTACCTTTGTGTCTTCCTCCCGAAAACCCATAACCCCATTTTAATCCTGAAAAAGAAATCAGGCAAAACTAAATTGAGAAATATTATATAAAATCTTTGACTAATACTCCTCAAAACTGTCAAAATCTTCAAAATAAGGAAGGTCTAGGAAACCTTCACAGTCTAGCAGAGCCCAAAAAGACATGGTCAATAAACGTAATGTGTTATCCTGGATGAAATCTTAGGAAAGGAAAAGAACACTAGATAAAAACTAACAGGAGCCATATAAAGTATGGACTTTAATAAATAATAAAATATCAATATTGGTTCATTATTTGTGACAAATATATTAAACTAATGTAAGATGTAATAAAAGTAACTAGGTGTAGGGTATGAGAGAACTACTATATGGATTAACATTGCAATTTTTCTGTAAAACTCTTCTGAAACAAAAAACTGTATTTAAAAATAATTATTAGACAGTGTAGTAAACACAGCAATAGACATATATGGTTTTATGGAAGTCCAGAGGAGGGGCACCTATCCCAGACCATTTTCACATCTTAAAAAATTTTGGAAATAAAATTTCAAACATTTATTCCCAATTTTAAAAGATATATTTTATATTTCCATAACAACTATTTAATTGTTGATTATCAGAAATCTTCACCTTTTCTTTAAAGATATAAAGGGCATCTGCAAGGAACTCTGTAATATCACAGATCCATGTTATACAAGGAGACTAAAATGACATAATTCTTCATTTTTTTAATTAATGGTTTTATTGTGAAATGGAAAAGTAACCTCATGACATCCCTAGCTCCACTCTGAAATGCCCCTCCAGGACAACCATGGAGGACACCATGCATGCACAGCTGTGGCTCTGGGAACTGAGACATCTGCAGGGTTTCTCAGGGCCCATGCCACCTAGCCTCCAGGACAGAGCACCCCTCTGCTTTTCATTTTTTGTTTCATGTTTTATTTCATATTTCATGTTTTGTTTCATGTTTCATTCACCCTCTGGTGAATTTGAGCAAACATTTTGATATCAACTCCCAATTCCAACCTCCCAAAGAGGTGCAATGGTGATTTGTTGAGTACCCCAACAGGGAGAAGCAAGGGAGAGAAGATGGCCATCTGTGTCCTGGTTACCATATTCTAAGGATTTTATTGGAATTTTTCTTTTTATACCTTAAAGGTTGGAAGCATACATTTTCTTTTATAAAGTGTTTTATAGTTGTGAGCAAGTAGGTACTATATCAGTGAAATTAATTTAGAGAGACTGACAACTAATATAGTTGGTCACTTCTTTTCTTTGAGGGACAATAGCCTTGCTGCCCATACTTAGTTTAAATATCACTCAATAAACAAACCAGAGCATGAGTTTCCTCTCAGAATTCCCAGTTATCTCCCTCAGAGTAACATGAACTCATTCTGATATTGCAGAACTGATATTCAGCACACTTAACTACTGAACTTCAGCTTCAGACATGGTGTCTCTGTCATTGGCGAAATCCTCTGAACTCAGCAAATTCATGGAAGCTTCTACCTATTAATGTTATCTCTTAACTAAGGTATTGCTGGAACAGGAAAAGAAAGCTTTTGAGTATAACCTCCAGGATGAATCATAAAGTGCATAATAGTTAACTCAGTTTTATTATAATGTTAAAATACCTACCCTGGGCATGAAATAACCTTCGTTAGTATAACATACAATATTTGTTTATAAGCATGTTTTCTCAGTGCACATGTGCAATTTTATGCCTGCCTCTTACATGATATGATGAGGCCTTGCCTTAGAATATTCATGCCAGGGGCGCCTGGGTGGCTTGGTCGGTTAAGCTTCCGACTTCAGCTCAGGTCATGATCTCACGGTCTGTGAGTTCGAGCCCCGCGTCGGGCTCTGTGCTGACAGCTCAGAGCCTGGAGCCTGTTTCAGATTCTGTGTTTCCCTCTCTCTCTGCTCCTCCCCCGTTCATGCTCTGTCTCTCTCTGTCTCAAAAATAAAATAAAACGTTAAAAAAAAATTTAAAAAAAAAAAAAAGAATATTCATGCCAAACCTTAATAAAAGGAGCCTGCTTACCCCTGTTCAGGGAGCCATGGCTCTGGAAATTATTTCTTATGATCTAATTATTTGCTGCAAATAAAGATGACTTTGTGAGGCAACTCCTTCTGGTGTAGTCTATTTATGTTTGTAACTCACCAAGAAGCAGACCCACATAGGTTTGACAACATCTCTTTCTAAACCCCTGGTGCAACCCCAGTGGCAATCAAACTGTGCTTCGTTTTATAGATTTTTTTTAATCCAAAGCCTTTTTCTTAAAATAGTGAGTAAAAGAAGAAACAAACAGCAACGCACATAATATCAGTACTGAAAATCTAAGCATTCTTTACTATAGTGTAAAGAACCAGAGACACGTTAAATTTTCTCCTTTGCACTGTTGCAAAAATCACTAGGAGACAATCACTAGGAAAGATTTGCCATCATGTTTTGCAAGAGAGATGATTGTTTTTTCATTTACATGCAACATTTTGACATTCACTCATTTGTTATTTTGTTAAATTTTTTTGAAAATGTACTTTGTTTTATAATAATTATTAAGTAGATGAAGAGATAACAAGTAACTTCTGACAAAGTTTCTTCTCTCAAATAACAACTCTGTAGGAAAACAGATACCTAAGGATCTAGTGAAACACAGTACAACCAGCGCAATAATAGAGGCAGCATACCTCTAGTTTCTTTGGGAAACTCTAATTAAAGATTTATGCCTTCTAACAAAAATGCTAAGCCTCTTAAAACTTCCCAAATGATTCAAGGCAAGAATAAAATTCCAGGCCTTCAGAAAATATACCTTGATTGAATAACATTTCTGTCTCTAAAGCAAACTGCCTAGGGAAATAACCTGATTAAGCAAAACAAAAAATCTGGTAACCAAGGACACATGATAATCATCAAAGAAAATGATTCTGTTTCAAAGTGGTTCATTTCAAGATTTTTCCATTAACAAAAATCTCTGGGTTTTGTTGTGCTGTGTCTCTCCTTTCATCTAGGTTGCTTTGGTAGCCATTTTAAATAAGTCCGTGGAGATTACTTAAAATCATTTAAAATACATATTCAAGATTCCCATCCCCTGGTTTATACCTTCAATCAAGTTTCACGTTATCCAGCTGTTTTTAAGAGGAAAGGAGTAGTGACACACAGAATGTGATTATTTTCCTCTATGCATAAAAAAATAATAATAACCCACTGTTAAGGCCTTACATGTCTCCATCTTTTTGCTCCAGAAATTTCATCAAGTGTTTTCAAGCACCAGAATGGGAATGTTATTGGATGACACAATTAGGCCGTGTCTGCTGCCACTTACTGATTACCCAGATCAAAGAGAAAAGAGACAGTGAAGATCATCGGAAACAGGTAAACCCACACCCCATGTCCCCCAAATTCTCTGTGAAAATGTGTAAGCAGTGACACAGTAAATAAAGTACTTTTTTACTACTCTTTCTGATGCAAAAATATAGAAAAATACTCTTTATGCTAGTAGAAGTGAGGCAAGAGAAAAAGAGATATAGTAGATGTGTAAGTGTATTTACCAGCTCTTTGTCCCTCAAAATTACCTACTTTTGAGTATTAACAGCTACTGAATTACTTAAAAGGCTCTAATGTAAACATAGAGGCAATTATCTACATAGCACCATTGGAGAAATTTCTCCATAGCACAATTCACTAGTGAATTTTTAAAGTGTTATAAAAGATATGCAGAAGTCATCACTAAACTAACAAAAAATGGACCTTGGCTTAATAGAACAATTATTTTAATGCTGTAAGTCACTTAGTCATTATCTGAGGTCCATAAATATTTTAACCTATATTGATGTGTTCCTGTGCCTTTGTTTCTTCCCTGTCCATAAAGAAAGTTCTAATTTTTTCCAGGTTGTATGCATAAACTGCAATAAAGATGCAGTGGAGGGAAAGGATATTTCCACCATGATAGCCATGTGATTATGTATGAATTGGTGTTCACACAATTCTAAATCAACTGAAACACAATTGGTCTAGTTTCTGACTAACTCGCATATACCTATAAAATGTTTTAAGACACCATAATTACAAAAAGTAGCTCCTTAGTAAAGACTAAGTAGTCTTTACTTTGACTAGTGTAGATTTATTTGTCATTTTTCTTCCTTAGCAGTGGCAAAATTAAACCTGCAATATATTTTATCATGACCAATTAGCAATAAGAGTTCTGGGGAGCTGAGTCTGGAATGATAGTCCAGTAGACACAAATAATGATCATATTATTACCCAAGGGAGGTGGAAGAGAAAGAATAACCAGAAAGAAAATTTAATTGTAGATTTTTTAAAAAATATTGTAGTTCTGTATGAGAAACAACTTTCCCATTCTCCTACTTTCCATAGTAGTGCAAGCCAAATAGCCCCAAATCAGACATTTTATACCCAGAAACCTCAAAGGAAGTTAGAAATTCTATCTGCTAATGGAATAAAACACCAAAGGAAGTACTCCATCTTCCAATGGCCTGGGGGGAAATTATCAGCAAAAAATTTAATGCTAAACCTACAAGGCATATTCAGCCCAGATTTATAGTATTCATGTAGCACAGGAATTACAAAGTGAGAAATTGGCATAAAACTGTGATGTAACCAGTTAGTCCTCTAGAGTTCTGGAAAAATCAATCAAAACTATAATAAAATTTGCACAAACTCAAGACAAACAGCTGTTGACCCACCCAAAATGGGTTAGCCACAGATCCCTCAAGAAAATGAACCATGAAAGAGGTAGAATAGAGGTTATTAGGAGGAGAATTCATAATCTTAGGAATCAGAAAGATAGAACCACCTGAAGAAAATAATAAAATGAATTAGGGTAGATGTTTAAGTGGTGTTCCAGATTGAAGATGGCAGCATAAAGAAGTTTTTCTTTATTTTTCTGGGGAAATTCCTCAAAAGCAATAAAGAGAACAAGAAACAGAATGACAAAATATAACTTCAATGAAGGGACTGCAAACCACAAAATGTGACAGAAGGCCACCAGAAGCAAAGGCAGTCAGACATAAGCATGTGTGGAGGGAAGCAGTGGGGGGAATGTTTACTCGGTGTTTGCCTCAATAATGAGGGTCAAACAATCAAGTCCATGTGTGCCCAGCTGGGATGGGAGCAGAGGCTGCCAGAAAAAAACCTCTATTGGTCCTAGTTTGATTCCAAAAAGCAGAAGAGAAGTTAAATAATGAAACACAGAGAAAGCCTTGTGTATAGTATGGCTTTCCAGTAGAAGTGAAGAAAAGAGACTCTATTCTGATCAGTATTATAGCTGCCAATTTCTATATAGCTTGGAGGAAATAAAGATTATACAAACTCACAGAAAGAAAGAAGAAAGAAAGAAAGAAAGAAAGAAAGAAAGAAAGAAAGACTGTAAATTGCTAGACTGGAACATGATCTTGTTTCTTCCCCTACATGTTGTACCTTAGAAATAGCCTAGAAGCATGTACCTTCATCAAATTTAGCCAAGAAAAGAAGACCCAGAAAAAAAAATCTATACACAGAGAATCTATAAGAAAAATAAAGGGAAGAAAAGAATGGCAGCTGACAAACCTTGCCAGGAAATGTTTTCAATAAAGTTGATAAAATTATTTTAAATGACCTCTAAATTTCGGGTGCTGGGTGGTTCTGTTGGCTAAGTGTCCAACTCTTGATTTCAGCTCAGGTCATGATGCCACGGTTTGTGGGATTGAGCCCTGAGTCCAGCTCCTTGCTGTCGGCATGGAGCCTGCTTGGAATTCTCTCCCTCTCTACCCCTTCCCCACTTGGACATGTGTTCTCTCTCTCTCTCTCTTTCTCTCTCTCTCTCTCTCTCTCTCACTTTATCTCTCTCTCTTGTTCCCTCTCTCTCTAAATGGATAAATAAACTTAAAAACAAGACCTCTAAATTTTAAAAATTTCCCTTTCGGGGAATGGCAGGAAAAAAATAAGAGCATATGAAATATAACTTGGTAGAGCTCATTAAAGAAGTTTAAGAAAGAAACCAAACTTACCCTATGAAGGAAAATGAAACTGGCAATTGCAAAGAGAGAGAGAGAGAGAGAGAGAGAGACTGCTGAAAACAGAGCATGGCCAGCATGTATGGACCACAGGAAATGAATGGTTTTAAATAGTTGATAAAAACAAAACAAAAGTAAAACAGAATTTGTGACAGAGACCAAATGTGCCTACAAAGTCTAAAATACTGATTATCTGGGAGCAGCTCTGTGGCTCAGTCAGTTGAGCATTGGACTTCAGCTCGCGTCCTGATCTCATGGTTCATGAGTTCAAGCCTCACATCAGGGTCAGCGTGGAGCTCACTTAAGGTCCTGTCCCCCATTCCTTCTTCCCCTCCTCCCACAAAATAAAATAAACATTTAAAAATAATAATAAAAAATATTGATTATCTGGCCCTTTAAAGAAAGTGTAAGACAGGCACCTGGTGGCTTAGTCGGTTGGGCATTGGACTTTGGCTCAGGTTATAATATCATGGTTCAGGGATTCATGGGTTAGACCCCATGTTGGGGTCTGTACTGACAAGTCAGAGCCTGGAGCCTCCTTTGGATTCTGTGTCTCCCTCTCTCTCTCCCCCTCCCCCACTCATGCTCTGTCTCTCTCTCAAAAATAAACATTAAAACAAGTTTAAAGAAAGAGTAAGAGATTAAAAGTGAAAAAAGCAAGTTAATGAAGTGTAAATGAATAAAGATTTTTAAAAGATTCAAAATATGATAGATTTAATATTAAATATTCATAATTGGTGTCACCCTAGGTGAAAATTAAATATTAAGCAGAACAAATACTTAATGGCATAATTCAAGAGAAATAAAACACTCATCTACCAATTAAAGGGGGTACCTTGTCCAGGAAAAATAATAACCTAGAACAGTCAGTGGTAAGACAGAGATTATTAAAGATATTGGACTTCAAAAACAATCCTCTGAAGAGAGAAGTGAACGGAAAAGGAGATTCTTAAGGAGAAAAGACTTGTTTAGCAGCCCTCCTGTGCTAGGCACACAGAGTTGGATTTCAGAGCTTATTGGGAAAGAGGAAACCTTGTTGACTCTCCAAAGGTTATATCTTAGATTTGAGGAAACTAAAACAATGAATGAAAAATAACCAGGCACAGAAATAAATAAGGCCAAGAGGAAAATAGACAAAGTAAACAAGTCTACATGCAATCCAGATATTAAAGTTTTTGTATTAAAACAGATTTTAAAACAGCCCTAGTAAATATATTTTTTAAAAAAGAGAACAAAATTGAGACTTTTAAAAACCAGAATAGAAATTAGTGAAAAATAATGAAATGGGTATTCCAGAACTGGAAAAATAACATAATTAAGAATTTTATCAAGACTTAACAGTAAACCAGACAAAACTGAAGAGATAGTTGGTGAACCAAAAGAGAACACAGCAAGTATCATCTAGGTTGAAATAAAAAAGGAGACAAAGAAGAGGAAATAAATATGAGAAAAAAGTCATGGTGTAAATTTCTAACATATATGTACTTGCTAGTCTACAAAGAGATGAAAGAGAGCATGGAGCTAAAAGGTAATATTTCTAGGGATAATGACCAAGGTTTCCACTCCATACATAATGGAGTAACTTGTAGTAGATTTGTTCTACTGAAAACAACCATAAAACTAGAAAAAAAAATATGTGAAAGTGCACTGTAGATGTGAGCCCATGATTGCCATGCTTCTCTGCCTGCAGCTTCCTGAACCTCATTCAAAAACTGAAATCTGGTTATAGCATGATTGTAATATTGAGTGAAGGATGTGCAGATCAGAATTCAGGGCAAATACCAAGCACAGCAGTGAGCAATTACTCTATGTGTGTGGTGAGGAGAACCTGTGTGGGGATCCACCATGTCTTTGACTGAGAGCTGGGCCACACAAAATATCCTAAAACTTCCAGAGATCAGTTACTCTGGTATTGAAAGGAAGGAGTAATACCATAAATTTACTAGTGTAGGAAGATATTGGAGCCACAAAATCACATGTAGAACACAGTAGTGACAAGACCCACAAGGGAGACAATTTGGAGGATGAGCCCACCAAGAAAGGAGGATTTGGAAATATCTTGGTCTTTCCATAGGTTTGCCCTAACACAGCATAAAGCAAAGCCAACAAAATTTCAAAGGAAACACCCAATAATTAACTGCCTTCTAAATTAACAATTAAGTTCTTGAGAGAATTTAAAAATTAAACTCTCTATGATATATCTTTCAAAATTCCCAGATACAACTGAAAATTACCAGAAATGTAACACATGGGGAAAATGTGGTCCATTGTCAAGAAAAAAAAAAAAGAGGCAGTCAGTAGAATCTGTCCATGAGATGGCCCATGTGTTGGATTTAGCAAAGACTTTAGAGTAGCTATATGACTATTATTTTTAATTAAATATTAATTACTCTTTTAATAACAATTAAATACTTAGTGAATTAACAAATAGGGAATCTCAAAACTAAACAGGAATTCTGGAAAATAACCAAATGAAACTTCTACAACTAAGAAAAGACAATACTTGAAATTTAAAAAAATATCCACTGGATAAGCTTGAACATATGTTGAGGATAGCAAAGGAAAGGGTCAGTAAATTTAAAAGATAAATTGAAACTAAAGATAAATTGAAAATAAAGGAAAACAGGTTGAAAAAAAATGAGCAGCTCATAAGGACATTTAGGGTAACAGAAGCAGGAAAGCATATGTGTAAACAGAATCCTAAAATGAAAACAGACTGAATATGGATTTGAAAATTGTATTTGACAAAATAATGGCTGACCCTTTTCCAAATTTGATTTTTAAAATTTGACCTACACATCCAGGAAGATTAGTGGCTCCCTAGCAGGATGTAAACACAGGAAATCACACCTAGATACATCATAGCCAAATTCCAAAAAAGAAATAAAGTATCAAAGAGAGGGAGAGAGAGAAGAAAGAGGAAGAAAGGAGATAATCTTGAAATCACCAGAGAAAAGACACGCATTATGTTGGGGGAGGAATGTTGCATATAATAGCTGCTAAAACTGAAAAAAATAGAATCCAGAAGACAATAGAATGACTTCTTTAAAGGACTTAAAGAAAAATAATCATCAACTCAGAATTTTATACCCACTTAAAGTATCCCTAAGAAACAAGAAAATAAATGTATTTTCAGATAAATGGAGGAGATAAATTCATAATCTGCAAATCTTCAGAACAAAAAAATGCCAACAAGGGTTTTTCAGAGAACAGGAAAACTTGGATCTATAAGAAGAAATGAAGAGCATTTAAAATATTTTTTTAAATGATCATTTTGGGGGTTGCCTGGATTGTTCAGTTGGTTAAGTGCCCAGCTCTTGATTTCAGCTTAGGCCATGATTTTCTGGTTTGTGGGGTCAAATCCCACATCAGGTTCTGTGTTGTGCTTTCAGCACTGCAGGGTCAGTTCCATCACTGCAATAAAGTAAATATCACAATAAAGCAAGTCAAATGAGCTTTTTAGTTTCCCAATGCATATAAAAGTTATGTTTACACTATAGTATAGTCTGTTAAGTGTGCAATACATTATGTCTAAAAAAATAATGTATATACCTTAATTAAAAATATTTCATTCCTAAAAACTGATAGCCATTTGAGCTTTCAGCAAGGTCTTATCACTGATTGCCAATCACAATAACAAATATAATAATAATGAAAAGTTTGAAATGGTGAGAATTACCAAAATATGACACAGAGACAGGAAATAAGCAAATGTTGTTGGGAAAATGGCGCTAATAGACTTGCTGGATGCAGGGTTGCCACAAACCTCCAATTTGTTAAAAAAAAAAATTTTATTGTGAAGCACAATAAAACAAGGTATATCTGTATTTTATATTCCAGATGCTCTTTTTTGGTTAACGCTCCCTATACACTTGAAAAGAATGTGTGTTTTGCAGTGGTTGGTTTGTACTGTTCAATAAATGTAAATTAGGTCAGGTGAGTTAGTGTTATACCAGTCTTCTATATATTTATTGCTTTTTCAATAACTTGTTCTATCAATAATTAAGAAAGGGACATTTAAATATCCATCTATAATTGTGGATTTTGCCTTGTCTCTCCCTTTAGTTGAGTTCATGACTTTTGAAGTTTTGTTGTTTTGGTGAATATGTATTTAGAATTCCTATGATTTTCTTGTGAAATATATCTTTTATCATTAGAAAACATCAATTTTTTTATTTGTTAGAAATAATTTTGTCTTAAACTCTTCTACCTGATATTAATGTAACGAGCTACATAAGCTTTCCTATGCTTTCTATATATGTGGTACATATTTTCTATTCTTATCAACTTCTTTGCATTCTTAATAAGTGAAATTTTTTGTAGATTCTGTCATTGGATCTTGCTCTTTTTTCCAGTGTGGCAATTCCTACCTTCTAATTGGCTTTTCATTCCATTCTCATTTAATGTAATTATTGATATAGTTTAGTTTAAAACTACTGTCTTGCCATTGTTTTTTATCTACCCTTCTCTTTTTTTTTACCTCTACCACTTTTTTTTTGTACTTTCCCTTTAGTTAATCAAGTTTTTATTTTTCTTCATTTTTTGGTTTCTTAGCTATGCATCCATATACTTTTTTCCCCTAGTGATTCATGTATGGTTAATAATTTTTATCTTTAATTTATCAAAGTGTACAGTTAGAGTCAATATTGTGCTATATGTCATTTTGCACCTGGGACTTTGTGATTTCTTCCTTTCTGACTTTATCCCAACAGAGTTCAATCTTCATCTTCCACTTCCCACTTCAGTCCCACTTTACTCCTCACATTTCACCAGTTAGTATCCATAAAACAATTTAAGCCCATTTATCTTCCCTCTTTTCTGTTCCTTGTGGTATTTTCTTATAATCTTTACTTCAACATTTATTTTGCTCCTATTTTAATGATATTATTGATTAGTTTCAGTATTTTAAGAAAGTTACAGGAAGAAAAAAATGATCATTTTATCTTTTTTTAAAAGTTTATTTATTTTGAATGTGTGAGTGAGGGAGGGGCAGAGAGAGAGGGAGATAGAGAATCCCAAGCTGGCTCCATGCTGTCAGCACAGAGCCTGATGTAGGGCTCCATCTCATGAACCATGATATCATGACTTGAGCTGAAAGTGAGTTGAATGCTTAACCGACTGAGCCATCCAGGTGCACCTCTTTTTTTGATAAGTACATTTTGATAAATGTATTTTCTCTTACTTTTGATTTTTTGATAATATTTTATATTTTCTAGCATATTTTATTATAATAAGACAGTATATAATATATATAACATATAAAATATGTGTTAATCATATATTTATGTTATCCATAAGGCTTCTCGTCAACAGTAGGTTATTAGTAGTTAAGTTTTTGGGAGTCAAAAGTTATATGTGGATTTTTGACTGCAAAGGTGTTGGCACCCTAACCATGTACCATTCAAGGGTCAACTGTACCTCTGAATCAGAATATATTTTTTACCACTCTTCCTGCTATTACTCTAGTGTATCCCCCATTAGGTATTACCTATATTACTATAATGGCCTTCTAAATGGTCTTCTTATTTTACCTCTAGCCCCCTACACTCCATGTTCTCCATGGAACATCCAGAATAATGTTTTAATTGAGGTTGTACAAATTTAAACTTTGGGATAGTTAAACACTCTTCCATCTACACTGACTGACTTGCTATTCCTAAAACACACCAACCTCCTTCCTTTATCAGCTCTTTGGCACTTGCTATTCTCTTTATCTGGAATGCTTTCTTCCCAAAACTTTTCATGACCTGCTAGTATTTCTTTCAGTTCCCTACTTAAACATCACTGCTGTAAAGAGGTCTTCTGTGACCACTAATCTAAAACAGCTTCAAGGTAACCTCCCATTAAACTTTATTTCTTACTTTGTTTTATTTGGTTTCCTGTAGTCCATACTAGTTCCCTATACTTATTTATTGACTTTTTATGTTGTGCCTTCTCAGAATATCAAAGTCCCTAAAGGTAAGTAGATCATTTGTTTCATCACTGAATCCTCTGCACTTTTCAACAGTACCTCAGGTGTATAAATATCCAGTGAATGAATGAATGAATGAATGAGGAAGAGTTCAGAGCCCCAGATGGGACGGAGTGAGAATCATAATAGGAAACAAAATGGTAATACTAAGTAATTAACCAGAATAGGGAGTAGTTTACAAATATTTCTCAATACTTGGTACTTCTAATAATGTAATGAATATGTAGGACAAATAAAAAAATATTTAGGAAGTGAATAATGTTGTAAAAGGCATAATATTTCTTTGGTAGATATGTGCACATGCATAAATCTGCTGTTTGTTTTTGATATAAAGAATAAAATGTATGAATCAGAAATAGTATCAATTAAAGTAAACAACATGATCAAAATTCCTATGTAGGATGCCTAGGTGGCTCAGTCAGTTAAGTGTCTGATTCTTGATTTCAGCTCAGGTCATGATCTCATGGTTCATGAGTTTAAGCCCCATTTCAGGCTCCTTGCTGCTGATGTTGCAGATCATGCTTGGCATTCTCTCACTTGTTCTTTCTCTGCCCCTCCCTGACTCACTCTCTTTCAAAATAAATAAACTCAAAAAAATACCTATGCATTAAATAAAAGAGAAAGTATGATATAACCAGAAACTAACATAAAATTTTACTTATCTAAAGAGTAGAGCAAACATCAATATTAAGCATTACATAAATTACATAAATGAAGACTGAATGCCACTGGAATATTGCATATTATTATTTCTGTGTGTTTTCTGCAACATAGTTAAGAATTTTTTCCAATATAGTACACTCATTTTTTCAACTATTAAAATTTTAATCCTAAAAACTTCAGCTCAAAAAAAGTTTTAAGCTCAGTGTTGGTTCATCCTTGGTCCAGTATCAAATGACAAGCTTCCTTTTTATTTAAAAATAAATTACTCAAACTGGCCAAATAGGGAAAAGAATGTATGCAGTTATAGGGATTTGATCATGGAGCCTTCAATATGGCAAGTGGAACCAGTCATGGAGACAATTCATAACAATGAGACTATTTGCAAGAATTTCTTGCTAGAGAACATGGACATACTTGAGACGTCTTCAAGAACATAATCATCCAAGTCAGGATGAGTCCCTCCAAGGCATCCATAGTCCATATGAGTGGCCTTGGTTTTCACAACAGGATAACAACAACACAGACTTTTAAACTCAAGTATGTCATGTCAGAGTATGATCATGAACCTGGTGTGAGTAGTAATTTTCAAATCCTAGACTATGAAAAAAAAACATTCATAGACTCTTGCCTGAAAGGTGGGTATAACATTCATTCCTCTAACCAGCCAAAAGCTATCCTTAGGTTAGACTAGACAATAGGAGGACCATGTAGCTATTCCATATAATTCTGATCAAACAACTATTTTGCTGAATATACCCCAAGATGATTTGATGAGAAAGAGCCCTACACCTGCTGTAAAAATGTTGCTATAGGGACTGAACTCTTCATTATATTATCTTCTCTCTATGCCTAACTGTTGGAGGTGATTTGCTCTTGCCTCTAAACTAGAAATAGTTCTGTCAAGTGTGAATCCTGTAATTTATTTGGATTGTCTTATTTTTGACTGCCAGGTAACTTGAAGGCAAATTGAAAGCTCATTTCCAGTATGGATATAAAATTCTATGGCACTCAATTTATTGACTTCAGTCAATACTAGTCATCTTTTCTTCTCATTTTGTATTTTTATCAAAAATTTCAGTAGGCAATACATAGTTTAAAAGTTGATATAAAATACATACTGAGAAAATACTTACTCAACTTGTTTCTCTATCTCTTTCCACAGGTAACCACTGATACGTTATTCATCCATTTTTCCTTACTTTTCTAAGCAAATATAAATACTGTTTCATTTCCTTTTTTAAAAAAACAAAGGGTCACTTACTATACACTTTGCTCTAGTTTTCCTTAATAGTTACTTCTAAGACACCTTCTCATTTTTTTAATATCAGAAGAGCTTCATTTTCTTTCTAAAGTATGGCACTTCATTTTATGACTGTTCTACAATTTATTTAACCAGTCCACTATTGATGGACATTTGGGTTGTCAATAGTCATTTGCTTTGACAAACAATGCTATAATGCATAATTTTGTATTTATAGCTTTATAAATATCCAAATGCACATCTGATAAGTTTTCAGATGTAGGGTTTTGGGGGTAAAAAAGTAGAATTTGGGAGTCAAAGTATATATAATCATGTTAATTTTTGATAGATATTTTTCCTTGTAAGTAATGCAAGAGAATGCTTGCTTCTGTGTAAGGCACATAGCAGGATTTTTAAGTCTATTGATGAAAATAATATTTTGATATAGTTTTGATGTATTGATTAATAGATATATATTTATGCATCATTTGTATGTCTTTATCTATCTTATTGCTTTCTAGGGGATCTTTGTATATTAGCGATGTAAACTCTTTGTGAGCTAAATTGCAAATATTTTTTCTTGGTATGTTAATTTTTAAGGCGAATATCTTATTTTCTTTTTTTCCATTTTTAAATGCTTATTTACTTATTTTAATATAATTTATTGTCAAATTGGCTAACATGCAGTGTATAAAGTGTGCTTTTGGTTTTGGGGATAGATTCCTGTATTTTGAGAGACAGACAGAGGGACAGAGAGAGAGGGAGACACGGAATCCGAATCAGGCTCCAGGCTCTGAGCTGTCAGCAGAGCCCAACGCAGGGTTCAAATCCACAAACTGCAAGATCATAACCTGAGCTGAAGTCGGACATTTAACTGACTGAGCCACCCAAACACCTCAATTATTTTCTGACTACAGTAGTTTTTGAGTTTTAAAATAGAATTTTTTTTTTATTTTATGGCTTCTGAACTAAGAGCTTTTATAACTAAATAGAATAGAATATGAGGTCATTGCACCTAGAATGGATTGCACACAGAACAAATATTGTTTCAGAGTTTAGGAATTGAATTTTAAATTTTAAATTTCACAGGAGGTTTAGATTTTATTTTTCCCAAGCTATAGATTTCTTGGTTTCTTTCAGCATTATCAAATGTATTTTTCCTCTCTCTAAACCTGAATTTTACGTGGTGCTGCTTAATTTTGTGTTTAATTATCATTCCTTTTCATATTGCCAGGCAACATACTCAACATTATATATTAAATTAGTGTGACTTTTATTGGCAACAGATCGACTTCCTGTTTTACATCACAATGATGATATTAAATAACTTTCCACTTCCTCAGTGCACGGTGAGTAATCTAAAGATGATGATTTGGTGATGTATGCAAAATTTGAATTTATTGAATTTACTTTATTAAAACAGTAAAAACTATTTATGAGTTCCATATCTACCTACATATCCTTCCATTTGATTATCTTAATGGTGTGCTGCCCTGTTTCAGGACTCCCACAGGAGTGAGGATTTAGACAAAATCTTTGTCTTGGTAGAGAAAATAACAATTAACAAAGGTTTTTTGGTTTTTTTTAATGTTAATCTTATTTGTTTTTAAGCCAACTTGTTTTTATTTTATACATTAATTTATGTTCTTAACACTTTGCATATTTTATTTTTATAAAACATTGCTAATTTTAATTGCAATCATAAGATCTTTATATATTTAGCTCTGTGTCCTGCTACAAATCTAAATACTTATGGCATTCCCATGTCACCACATAATCTTTGTGATGATTTAATGTCATTTAACATCAAAATATTGTGTGATGTTGATTCAAGTTTATTTATTTAAAATGAAGCTCTATTATAATATTGATATTAATATATTAATTAATTATATATCAATTAATTTCTTGTGCCTAAGAAAATAATTTTTTCCTATGATGACATACAAGTTACGTTCTTTCAAGAGTAGCTTAACAAAATAATCTTGAAATAAATGATAGGTAGTTGAGGGAAATTTACACAAGCATGGATATAAACCTGGTTTAAAGCATGAAACACATAAATAAGTAAATTTAATAACACTATATGACTTTTAATTTTACTTTTCATAATCAAATTATCACTGCACTTACATTTTAATTATTTATTATCTTTGTTTAGTCTTCCCCTTCTATTATGCAACCTACCTACACACACACACACACACACACACACACCCTTGCTAACAAGTCCCTATTTTAAGTGACTAATTACAGTTAGAGGAAGAAAAGAAGGAAGAGGAAGTCTGAGGAAGGGAAGGTATAGTGGTAGAGAAGAGACAGACAAAAGATGGACAGAGGACAGACAGCTAAAAGGTCTACAGACAGTGCGTAGATAATTTAGATTGCAATATAATTCAAAACGATGCTGTTAAAGTATCTTTTAATTGTTGTTTAACTTAAAAATTCCTTTCTTTGATTAAACAACTTTAAAAATCTAATTCTTTGCACTTAAGTTTTATTTCTTCATCAATTATCTATATACGTTTTTGAAAAAAGCTTTTTTTCAATATATGAAATTTATTGTCAAATTGGTTTCCATACAACACCCAGTGCTCATCCCAAAAGGTGCCCTCCTCAATACGCATCACCCACCCTCCTCTCCCTCCCACCCCCCATCAACCTTCAGTTTGTTCTCAGATTTTAAGAGTCTCTTATGCTTTGGCTCTCTCCCACTCTAACCTCTTTTTTTTTTTCTTCCCCTCCTCCATGGGTTTCTGTTAAGTGTCTCAGGATGCACATAAGAGTGACAATGTATGGTATCTGTCTTTCTCTGTATGACTTATTTCACTTAGCATCACACTCTCCAGTTCCATCCACGTTGCTACAAAGGGCCATATTTCGTTCTTTCTCATTGCCATGTAGTACTCCATTGCGTATATAAACCACAATTTCTTTATCCATTCATCAGTTGATGGACATTTAGGCTCTTTCCATAATTTGGCTATTGTTGAGAGTGCTGCTATAATCATTGGGGTACAAGTGCCCCTATGCATCAGTACTCCAGTATCCCTTGGGTAAATTCCAAGCAGTGCTATTGCTGGGTTATAGGGTAGGTCTGTTTTTAATTTTCTGAGAAACCTCCACACTGTTTTCCAGAGTGGCTGCACCAATTTGCATTCCCACCAACAGTGCAAGAGGGTTCCTGTTTCTCCACATCCTCTCCAGCATCTATAGTCTCCTGATTTGTTCATTTTGGCCACTCCGACTGGCGTGAGGTGATATGTGAGTGTGGTTTTGATTTGTATTTCCCTGATAAGGAGCGACGTTGAGCATCTTTTCATGTGCCTGTTGGTCATCCGGATGTCTTCTTTAGAGAAGTGTCTATTCATGTTTTCTGCCCATTTCTTCACTGGGTTATTTGTTTTTCGGGTGTGGAGTTTGGTGAGCTCTTTATAGATTTTGGATACTAGCCCTTTGTCCGATATGGCATTTGCAAATATCTTTTCCCATTCCGTTGGTTGCCTTTTCGTTTTGTTGGTTGTTTCCTTTGCTGTGCAGAAGCTTTTTATCTTCATAAGGTCCCAGTAATTCATTTTTGCTTTTAATTCCCTTGCCTTTGGGGATGTGTCGAGTAAGAGATTGCTACGGCTGAGGTCAGAGAGGTCTTTTCCTGCTTTCTCCTCTAGGGTTTTGATGGTTTCCCGTCTCACATTCAGGTCCTTTATCCATTTTGAGTTTATTTTTGTGAATGGTGTGAGAAAGTGGTCTAGTTTCAACCTTCTGCATGTTGCTGTCCAGTTCTCCCAGCACCATTTGTTAAAGAGACTGTCTTTTTTCCATTGGATGTTCTTTCCTGCTTTGTCAAGGATTAGTTGGCCATACTTTTGTGGGTCTAGTTCTGGGGTTTCTATTCTATTTCATTGGTCTATGTGTCTGTTTTTGTGCCAATACCATGCTGTCTTGATGATGACAGCTTTGTAGTAGAGGCAAAAGTCGGGGATTGTGATGCCTCCTGCTTTGGTCTTCTTCTTCAAAATTACTTTGGCTATTCGGGGCCTTTTCTGGTTCCATATGAATTTTAGGATTGCTTCTTCTAGTTTCGAGAAGAATGCTGGTGCAATTTAGATTGGATTGCATTGAATGTGTAGATAGCTTTGGGTAGTATTGACATTTTGACAATATTTATTCTTCCAATCCATGAGCATGGAATGTCTTTCCATTTCTTTATATCTTCTTCAATTTCCTTCATAAGCTTTCTATAGTTGTCAGCATACAGATCTTTTACATCTTTGGTTAGATTTATTCCTAGGTATTTTATGCTTCTTGGTGCAATTGTGAATGGGATCAGTTTCTTTATTTGTCTTTCTGTTGCTTCATTGTTAGTGTATAAGAATGCAACTGATTTCTGTACATTGATTTTGTATCCTGCAACTTTGCTGAATTCATGTATCAGTTCTAGCAGACTTTTGGTGGAGTCTAACGGATTTTCCATGTATAATATCATGTCATCTGCAAAAAGCGAAAGCTTGATTTCATCTTTGCCAATTTGGATGCCTTTGATTTCCTTTTGTTGTTTGATTGCTGATGCTAGCACTTCCAACACTATGTTAAACAACAGCGGTAAGAGTGGGCATCCCTGTCATGTTCCTGATCTCAGGGAAAAAGCTCTCAGTTTTTCCCCATTGAGGATGATGTTAGCTGTGGGCTTTTCATAAATGGCTTTTATGATATTGAAGTATGTTCCTTCTATCCCGACTTGCTCAAGGGTTTTTATTAAGAAAAGGTGCTGGATTTTGTCAAAGGTCTTTTCTGCATCGATTGACAGGATCATATGGTTCTTATCTTTTCTTTTATTAATGTGATGTACCACGTTGATTGATTTGCGAATGTTCAACCAGCCCTGCATCCCAGGAATGAATCCCACTTGATCATGGTGAATAATTCTTTTTATATGCCGTTGAGTTCGATTTGCTAGTATCTTATTGAGAATTTTTGCATCCATATCCATCAGGGATATTGGTCTGTAGTTCTCTTTTTTTACTGGGTCTCTCTCTGGTTTAGGAATCAAAGTAATACTGGCTTCATAGAATGAGTCTGGAAGTTTTCCTTCCCTTTCTATTTCTTGGAATAGCTTGAGAAGGATAGGTATTATCTCTGCTTTAAACGTCTGAGAAGCCATCTGGTCCTGGACTCATTTGTTGGGAGATTTTTGATAACCGATTCAATTTCTTTGCTGGTTATGGGTCTGTTCAAGCTTACTATTTCCTCCTGACTGAGTTTTGGAAGCGTGTGGGTGTTTAGGAATTTGTCCATTTCTTCCAGGTGGTCCAATTTGTTGGCATATAATATTTCATAGTATTCCCTGATAATTGTTTGTATCTCTGAGGGATTGGTTGTAATAATTCCATTTTCATTCATGATTTTATCTATTTGGGTCATCTCCCTTTTCTTTTTGAGAAGCCTGGCTAGAGGTTTGTCAATTTTATTTATTTTTTCAAAAAACCAACTCTTGGTTTCATTGATCTGCTCTACAGTTTTTTAGATTCTATATTGTTTATTTCTGCTCTGATCTTTATGATTTCTCTTCTTCTGCTGGGTTTAGGCTGCCTTTGCTGTTCTGCTTCTATTTCCTTTAGGTGTGCTGTTCGATTTTGTATTTGGGATTTTCCTTGTTTCTTGAGATAGGCCTGGATTGCGATATATTTTCCTCTCAGGACTGCCTTTACTGCATACCAAAGCTTTTGGATTGTTGTATTTTCATTTTCGTTTGTTTCCATGTATATTTTAATTTCTTCTCTAATTGCCTGGTTGACCCACTCATTCGTTAGTAGGGTGTTCTTTAACCTCCATGCTTTTGGAGGTTTTCCAGACTTTTTCCTGTGGTTGATTTCAAGCTTCATAGCATTGTGGTCTGAAAGTATGCATGGTATAATTTCAATTCTTGTAAACTTATGAAGGGCTGTTTTGTGACCCAGTATATGATCTATCTTGGAGAATGTTCCATGTGCACTCGAGAAGAAAGTATATTCTGTTGCTTTGGGATGCAGAGTTCTAAATATATCTGTCAAGTCCATCTGATCCAATGTATCATTCAGGGCCCTTGTTTCTTTATTGACCATGTGTCTAGATGATCTATCCATTTCTGTTAGTGGAGTGTTAAAGTCCCCTGCAATTACCACATTCTTATCAATAAGGTTGCTTATGTTTATGAGTAATTGTTTTATATATTTGGGGGCTCCGGTATTCGGCGCATAGACATATATAATTGTTCGCTCTTCCTGATGGATAGACCCTGTAATTATTATATAACGCCCTTCTTCATCTCTTGTTACAGCCTTTAATTTAAAGTCTAGTTTGTCTGATATAAGTATGGCTACTCCAGCTTTCTTTTGGCTTCCAGTAGCATGATAAATAGTTCTCCATCCCCTCCCTCTCAATCTAAAGGTGTCCTCAGGTCTAAAATGAGTCTCTTGTAGACAGCAAATAGATGGGTCTTGTTTTTTTATCCATTCTGATGCCCTATGTCTTTTGGTTGGCGCATTTAATCCATTTACATTCAGTGTTATTATAGAAAGATACGGCTTTAGAGTCATTGTGATGTCTGTATGTTTTATGCTTGTAGTGATGTCTCTGGTGCTTTGTCTCACAGGATCCCCCTTAGGATCTCTTGTAGGGCTGGTTTAGTGGTGACAAATTCCTTCAGTTTTTGTTTGTTTGGGAAGACCGTTATCTTTCCTTCTATTCTAAATGACAGACTTGCTGGATAAAGGATTCTCGGCTGCATATTTTTCTGTTCAGCACATTGAAGATCTCGTGCCAATCCTTTCTGGTCTGCCAAGATTCAAAAGAGAGATCAGTCACGAGTCTTATAGGCCTCCCTTTATATGTGAGGGCACGTTTATCCCTTGCTGCTTTCAGAATTTTCTCTTTATCCTTGTATTTTGCCAGTTTCACTATATGTTGTGCAGAAGATCGATTCAAGTTACGTCTGAAGGGAGTTCTCTGTGCCTCTTGCATTTCAATGCCTTTTTCCTTCCCCAGTTCAGGGAAGTTCTCAGCTATAATTTCTTCAAGTACCCCTTCAGCACCTTTCCCTCTCTCTTCCTCCTTTGGGATACCAATTATGCATAGATTATTTCTTTTTAGTGTTTCACTTAGTTCTCTAATTTTCCCCTCATACTCCTGGATTTTTTTATCTCTTTCTCAGCTTCCTCTTTTTTCCATAACTTTATCTTCTAGTTCACCTATTCTCTCCTCTGCCTCTTATATCTGAGCCATCGTCGTTTCCATTTTGTTTTGCATTTTGTTTAAAGCATTTTTCAGGTCCTTGTGACTGTTCCTTAGTCCCTTGATCTCTGTAGCAAGAGATTCTCTGCTGTCCTGTATACTGTTTTCAAGCCCAGAGATTAATTTTATGACTATTATTCTAAATTCACTTTCTGTTTTATTATTTAAGTCCTTTTTGATCAGTTCATTAGCTGTTGTTATTTCCTGGAGGTTCTTTTGAGAGGACTTCTTCTGTTTGGTCATTTTGGATAGTCCCTGGTGTGGGGCGGACCTGCAGGGCACTTCCCCTGTGCTGTGGTGTATAACTGGAGTTGGTGGGCGGGGTCGCAGTCAGACCTGTTGTCTGCCCCCAGCCCACCGCTGGGGCCACAGTCAGACTGGTGTGTGCCTTCTCTTCCCCTCTCCTAGGGGCGGGATTCACTGTGGGGTGGCGTGGCCCATCTGGGCTACTTGCACACTGCCAGGCTTGTGGTGCTGGGGATCTGGCATATTAGCTGGGGTGGGTAGGCAAGGTGCACGGGGGCAGAAGGGGCAGGCTTAGCTAGCTTCTCCTTAGGTGATCCATTTCAGGAGGGGCCCTGTGGCAGTGGGAGGGAGTCAGACCTGCTGCCACCAGAGGTTTGGCTCCGCAGAAGCACAGCTTTGGGTGTTTGCGCAGAGCGAGCAAGTTCCCTGGCAGGAACTGGTTCCCTTTGGGATTTTGGCTGGGGGATGGGCGAGGGAGATGGTGCTGGCGAGCGCCTTTGTTCCCCACCAAACTGAGCTCTGTCGGCAGGGGGCTCAGCAACTCTCCCTCCCTTTTTCCTCCAGCCTTCCCGCTTTCTGAGCAGAGCTGTTCACTTATGACCTCCCAGACGCTAAGTCAGAACACAGTCCGTCAGGCCTCTCTGCTTTTGCCAGCCAGACTCGGGGGGCTCTGCTTGGCCGGCAGGCTGCCCCTCTGCCTCGGCTCCCTCCCTCCAGTCCGTGCAGCGTGCACCGCCTCTCCGCCCTTCCTACCCTCTTCCGAGGGCCTCTCGTCTGCGCTTGGCTCCGGAGACTCTGTTCTGCTAGTCTTCTAGTGGTTTTCTGGGTCATTTAGGCAGGTGTAGGTGGAATCTAAGTGATCAGCAGGACACGTGGTGAGCCCAGAGTCCTCCTACGCCGCCATCTTCCCTCCCCTCTTGAAAAAAGCTGTTTTAAGAAAAAAAATCATCCTCTTTTTTTTTTCTTGTTCTATTGTTGTTTTTTTGTTTTTTTTTTTAATATATGAAGTTTATTGTCAAATTGGTTTCCACACAACACCCAGTGCTCATCCCAAAAGGTGCCCTCCTCAATACCCATCACACACCCTCCCCTCCCTCCCACCCCCCATCAACCCTCAGTTTGTTCTCAGTTTTTAACAGTCTCTTATGCTTTGGCTCTCTTCCGCTCTAACCTCTTTTTTTTTGTTCCTTCCCCTCCCCCATGGGTTTCTGTTAAGTCTCTCAGGATCCACATAAGAGTGAAACCATATGGTATCTGTCTTTCTCTGTGTGGCTTATTTCACTTAGCATCACACTCTCCAGTTCCATCCATGTTGCTACAAAGGGCCATATTTCATTCTTTCTCATTGCCACGTAGTACTCCATTGTGTATATAAACCACAATTTCTTTATCCATTCATCATCCTCTTTTTTAAGTTAAAAAATAAATGATACAGTTCTTGCTTTTATACAGTAGCTTGCTGTTACCTTTGGAATGAAGAGATTTCATTTGCATAGCTTAAACACCTTCTCCTTGACTTTGATATAGACAATACTGATGCAGATATTTGCACATTGTTCTTAAGCGTTAACAATTCATCTTGGAAGTCTCCATTGGAGCAACATGTGGGGGAAAACCAAAGGACACACTGAGCCAACTTCTGTGAGGACCAGTTCAAACTACAAGGGAGAATACCACCCTAGGAAAAAAGTCACATTTCAAATTTTCAATATTTTCTTGGTTATAAGAAAGAAAACAAGGATGAATTCAAATTGAAAATATATTTGTTCTCTCACTCAAAATGTGTAAAAAAACATTTGGAAAATGCCCATCCTTTGTAATTAGTACCTTGTTAGGGTGTGTTCCTCTTTGTTCATGATCATACAACTCTCCAGCACCAACACAGGACACTCTGTCTAAATCAATATCAAAAATTAATTGATCACAATAAACACATTACAATGAACATAAGTAAACAGAATTACCTAGCTTTGGCTCTTCAATTAATCAACATAGACACAACTATAATTCAGGCACAAATAACATTTTTAAAAAATCAGTGAACAAGCTTTTCTGACTTACTCAGTCCTACCGCTGAATGTAGACATTGATGAAGACACACTCTCAGTTATTTATTCTGGAAGATGCTTTCCATCATTCAATTCTTGGAAATTTTTATTATAGCTGTGTAGACACATATTAACACATTTATTTAATGCTCTGACATAAAGTTTCTTTAAGAGTGATCAGTTTGTCAATGAGGACTGAATCTGTTAATTAAGTTAATTGTATAAGAGAAAACGGGGGTTCTAAGGTTTAGGCAAGAGTATTATGAAGTACCTAAGATAAAAATTACTGCATACATATTCCTATACACACACATACACAGTGAGAGTGAAAGGGAGAATAATGAAAAATGGGACAAAGTGGCAAGTCTGTGTGGTGTATATATAGAAGTTTTTCTACTTTAATTGCAATATTTGTGTCTAAAATTGCAACCAGATGAAAAGTTACAAGCAAAGAAACAATAAATAAATATAATTAGGCATATAAAAAATATGTCAACAATTCTGAAAGTCAACAAGAAAGCAGAATATCTCAGGGATTCAGAGAATGGAATTACCATACCTGGGCTTTAAAATGACCATGATTACAATATTGAAATAACTTAAAAATATTCAGATTTGAGCATGGAACTTCCAGCTCTAAAAAGAATGAAATGTCAGAATTTTTAAAGTGAACAATAGTGACAAAAATTAAGTGAACAGAGTAGAAGAGAATGCCAGGAGGGCCATGGAAAAAAATCATCAGGGTGCAGGCCATCCAGGCTGAGGGGCAGGTGCACAGAGGTCCAGGCCTGGGGAATCTGCTTCCTGCAGGCAGAGTGGCACCTTAGTAGGGCTGCAGTGACATGATCACTGGCTGGAGCCCTGGCTGTGACTGGCTGAAGGATATTCTGGGCACAGAAGGCGGGAGCACGGTGCCCCTTACAAAGGTGAAGCAGGAGCAAAAAGCAGCAGCACACTGGAACCAAGTCAGAAGCCCTTTCCTCCTGCCAGGTACTCTAGTGCCTTCTTCCCCAAGCTTGACCCCAGTGAGCTCACTACAGAGGACAAATGCTTAAAATATGCAACCCACATGGCAGGAAGGAGAGGGAACATAAAGCAGAGGGGCGATAATCTGAAAGCTGGCACAAGCCTCTCTGCCCTCTCATCTGTGAGGAAAATAGGACTTTACTTCTGCTGAGACTGGCCTCTGTTCCCTTAGGAGTTACTTCCTGTGCTTGCTTTGCTAGGGGACCCTCTCTCATGGCATGCTTTTCTCACATTGTTGAGGTGATGCATTCTTTTACATTTTTTTGTCTTATTTTGAACTTTCATAATGATTTGTGAAGGATCTGTCTCTCAACACCAAGCAGGTAGTGGGGGCATGGAGGTCTTCCTACTAGGTGTGATGCACTAGCAGTCATCCTCTTTGAGTGGGCATCCTTCTCCCTGGGGTGAGGCCACTTCTCAAGATTCTACCCTCCCTCTCCTGATGCACAGCACCTGCCATGGGCAAGCAATAGCTTTGCTCCTCCTTCGTGGAACCCCAAACTCTGTTAGCCTGAGGTAACTTTGTGCTCTGCTCCTCCTTCACTGTCTTTGAACTTGGAGTAACCCCAGTGCTATACCCCCAACTCTTTCTGGCTGGCATTTTGGCCTTTTAAAAATATTTTTCTCTTTTTTTGTCATATCCTGCAAAGGAAAACCTAAATCTTCATTTTGATCCAACTTGTGTTTTCAACATCAAATCCACTTCAATGACTCACTTGAGCTCTTAATAACCTTGGCTATAAGCCTCTCAAGTTCACATTGCACCATGAGGAAGCTAAACAGTATTTGCAGAACTTTTCAACATTTTCTTCATAATTTTAAAGGAGAACAGGTTTTAGGCAACTGCTGACTTTTAGAGAAATGAGAAAATGTGGAATCAAAGATGCATGAGTGTTGAGGTTCAGGTGTTGGTGAGACAATGATGGTGTGTCACTAATGGAGAAAGGGGGGATCAAGAGGAAAGGCAGCTCTGTGCTGGGACCATTATAGATACTCTCAGTTTGAGGCTCATAATTGTAATTTGTCCCAAATGTGAATGGGACTTTTAATGTCATTTTTAATATTTCTTGAAATCTGGAAAGTTTTGTTCTTAAAGACAGAGACAGAAATGGGGATTTCATTTACCCTTTGCACATATATAAATTCAATTGGCTTTACCTTCTTACTAAGACTTTTGCTTTAATTAGGGACCTTCCCTTCTTTTTAAATCAAGGCCAAAGCCACAATATGAATTTGCATAATGAATACAAGCAATCTGAATTTGATCTCTGAAGATGGGTGGTTTCTGTGCACAGAAGCCAGTTGAGCTCCCAGCTGGAGCTGGCAGGATTAATTTTCTGTGTTCAAGATGTATTATGGCCTGCAAGTATCTCCCTGCAGGAGTTATTTTTATACCTTCACTGATTTCAAAAGCTTTTCTTTTCTTTTCCTTTTAACCTCTAGATCAGTAGTTGGTTGCACAAAAATGTAATTCCGCTGGGGGGGGGGGGGTACTGAAAAGAGAGAAATGGCTTCCAACTTTAAGGATTAAAGTGGGACAATGACCCAACTATGGGGTGTTCTGGGCCATGCTGAGTACTGTACGATGCTGAAAGCAGGAATCAGGCTCTTGTGATACACTTGGATGCTTAGCAGAAACAAGACTGGAATTGTCTCTCTAGCCATTTCTGTCTTATCTCCTTAAAAGTTCCAAATACATTTAAACATGATTACAAGGGTTGAGAACAAAACTCAGAAAAAATTCAATCACAAATTGATCAAATGTGTTTATGGAATATGGGTCAACAATGTATTATTTGCTTACAAATATTTCTAAACATTCTTGGCACCTCAAGGAATATGCTGGTGTATGAGGCTGCTTTCACAACACAGTATATTGAATTTTTCCTTCTTCTTGTTAGTGTTTTGCATCCCCCTTAGTTTGTTTGTACCTGAAAGGTTCCCCCATTGTGAGAGTTCTTGTGGCCCATTCACCTAGACTCCTTTGAAACATTGTATTGCTTGGTGTGTATTTTCCCCAAGCAATCCCATTAAGAGAATATGAGCCTTTTCTAATTTAGAACTCCGTCCTTTATGTACAAATAAAATGGAAAAAAAAAACCAAATACCTATTTTAAGGTTGTACTGTGAGGCAAATCACAGACGTTGCAGATATGCTTTTCATAAAACAGTTATCACTGTTTGCTCAGCAACGTGGACCTGGCTCCCCCTGATGATTCATTGAAAACAGAAGATCTTAACAAAATAGCTCCTTCTTTGTGGCTTTTCCCTCTCCTTTGCCATGGGCAAAGCTCTTGCTTCCCTGCCTGCATGGCTGATATGTAACTTCCCTCACAGAATGAGGACAACCTGCACAGCAAACTTTCCTCTTTACAGTACATTTTCCCAGCAGGAGGCATGGAGATGACTTATGGCCTTAATAATTTCTTATATTTATCTATAACACTTTACACTTCAAAGTGCTGCACTGTTCATCTTTTTGAAGAAGCAAAACCACTCTCCAAGGCCACATCTTCTTGCTTCAATTACAGACACAAGCTCAGGAAGGCTTCTTGACTTATTTACAACCACGAACATATATGTGGGAGACCTGCAGCCAGAATCCAGAACTTCTTACCTTTAATATTGGTTCACTAAAATATGCATATATTTATTCTAACCTATTTATTCAGATTAGCAGTCTTTAAAAAGTTGTCCTTAATAGAAACAGTAGAACACAACTGGATGAATTTCTTGGGTATTAGAAATAGGTCTTTGAGACAAAAAAAAGGAGCACTTTGTCATATTGATTTCCTCTTCTCCTTTAACTCTTACAAAGCTACACACATATATGAATCCAATGAAAAAGTACGTACCATTCCCTCAGTGTCCAGCTTTGTGTAAGGTGCCTTAGAACATAGTTGCCACCTTTCCTGAGGAAACAGCTGGGGAGAGAAGTGACAGATAGTGTCCCAGGAAGATTCAGCACTCATTGTGACTGAGAAAGAGACACAAGTGCACAGTGGGTGGAGGGTTCCAAGCCATTGCTGAAATTTAGAGTCATATACATGAGTCGGGGCATGTGCACTGTTCTTGGGGGACCACCATGCGATGATAATCAAGAAGCATCTGCATACAAAAGGAGGTCTCAGGAAAAGAGGGGTCCAGGATGGCTGGGCACAATGAAGGGAGAGAAAAGGAAGATACCTGGAAGGCAAAAAATCCCTGGGGTAAGACTCCTGCCTCAAGACATCTTTTTTCAGTGAATATGGAGGGAAACTGCTGAGCCCCCAATGGGGGAAAGTCTCTACTAATTCAATGTATCCTCACTAATCCCCCTTTCAATGCTGTTAATGTTCCAGTTTTACTGATGGTGAAGTGAATGTGAATTTCTGGTATTTCAGACTACAGTAAAATTCAAATCTTAGTCCTGGATTTCTATTACAGTGTGGCTTGGCTTTTATCAGGATGCCCAAAGATTGGGGTGACTCTGAAAGCCAGAGAAGTTCACACCCAATTTTCATTTCTTTGAGGAAAATAACATTTTATTTATTGGTCTTATTATTTCTTCCACTTTCTAAAATAAAGAGAATAAACAAGCTCTAGTATCACCTTGATAATATACATTGCTTTATAATATTGAATACTCATACTATTATGAAAACTAGATTTTTTTTACAGAAAAAGAAGCTATAATAAATACCAAGGGGTCTTAATCTGTAGCTCCCCACCCGGCCTACTGAGCAGGCATTACTGTTTGGGAGGGTGGGATAACTCAGGACTCATCCTGAAGGGAGAGTGACAGCTGAGAAGTCGATAAGAACCTGTAGACTCAGAACAGATATTGTCTTCCCAGTAATCAACATTACATTTTTGATTGATATTTCGAGAAAACAGAATGTGTCAGCCACAGCATCTCTCTGTTTGTTTTTGGTGCTTTTATTTTTTGAGATCATGAACCAAAAACAGCACACAGAATAAGAGATAAATACTACTGGTTGGTTTTCCCTTTCAAATATTCTGCCTTTTTTTGTTGTTAATTTCCTGAATATGGACATGATAATCCATAGAGCTCAAGTAATTATTGGCAAACTAGTCAGTAATTCAAGACAGTCTCTATAAAAACCTGAGTTTGAAAAATAGACAATAAAGCAATTTTACTAAATCTTGAACTTAGGAATCTTCAGAATTACATATGCCACATTTTGAGCAGATGTCATTTTTACTAATCTGGTTACTATAACATGAACACCCTGAATTCAGGATTAGGAAGCACCTCTTTTTGAAACATTCTAGTTAACTGAAAATTTATGGATGTACAAGCTCATTTGGTTGAATTTTTAGATTAATTATATTATAGTCTTTTCCAAGATTGCAGTGAAAGATCAGTATGTCACTGGGTTTTAATGTTAAAAACAAAAAAAGAACAAGGTGGATCTTGCACTTATGTGACCTTTTTGTGAAGTGGACTTTTCATTAACCCTATCCTTACCCTGAAGCCCACTGCTGTCTGAGTTCCCTAGGCCAAGGACACTGGACATAACTCCTGGAGTTTTAATAATAATTTAATTAACAATAGGAATTAAGTCCTGACTCAAAAAAATAATTTAAGCTATTTATTGAGAAAGTAGCTTATGATGCAATGACTTATCAAATTGTCTTCTTTAGTATTTCTAAGAGTATTTGGTGTCTAAGATGTAAAACAATGCATTTTATAAAACTACAAAGAACTACTACTTCACAGTCATTAGGGTGACTATTATAAAAAAAAACAAACAGAAAATAACAAGTGCTGATAGCGGTGCGGAGAAGTTGGGATATGTGCATGTTTCTTGTGGGAATGTAAAATGGAGCAACCACTATAGAAAACATTATAGTGACTTCTAACAAAATTAAATAGTGAGTGAGCATATAATCCAGCAATTTCACTTCTAGGTATAAACCCAAAAGAATTGAAAGCACAGACATGAAGAGTTCATAGTATGCCCATGTTCACAGCAGCATTATTCACAATAACAATAATGTGGAAACAACCCAAGTGTCCATCAATGGATGAATAGATTTTTTTATATAATGAAATAGTAGTCGGTCTTAAAAAGGAAGGAAATTCTGAGACATGCTACAACATGAATGAAACTTGAGGACATTATTTTAAGTGAATAAGTCAGTCAGAAAAAGATAAATACTGTAGAATTCCACTTACATAATATACCTGGAGACAGAAAGTAGAATGGTGATTGCTAAGAGCTCAGAAGAAGGAAGAATGAGAAGTTGTTTGATGGGTATGGATTTTCAGTTCTGCAAGGGTAAAAGCTTTGTAGATGTGGCTGCACAACATTGTGAATATACTTACTGCCACAGTACTGTAGACTTTAAAATGGTTGAAATGGTAAATTTTATGTTATATGTATTTCACCATAATTAAGAATTAATAATATATCTCATAATATAAAAATAGAGACAGTTAATTGATAATATTTTAAATAAAGGTAAATGATACATATTAGTAATAGCTAAAATGTAATATTTTCACAAATATCAGATTGTATGATGAACTATGTACGTATATTTAGGTACCCCAAACCATTGAACTTCAGAGCTATATAATGTACCAATTATGTCAATCATCATCTTAATAGATAAAAAAAACTGATATATAAAGAATATTCTTTCAAAATCTAAATAGTAAATATGTTAATGTGAGAAAAAATTGCAAAAAAATATTTAATTGGCTTTCTGGAATTTTTAGTTTTTATAATTTCTAAATATGTTCAATTTCCTTTGCTGTGCTGAAAATCCCTTTCTTTCTTTTTAATTTTTTTTAACATTTATTTATTATTAGAGACAGAGACAGAGCATGAGCATGGGATGGGCAGAGAGAGAGGGAGACACAGAATCTGAAGCATGCTCCAGGCTCTGAGCAGTTAGCACAGAGCCCAACATGGGGCTCAAACTCACAAACCGCGAGAGCATGACCTAAGCTGAAGTCGGACGCTTTACCGACTGAGCCACCTAGGCGCTCCTGAAAATCTTCAAAGCATGCCTTCCTTAATCTTCATATAATGACAATTTTGGCCATTTCCCTTAATTAACTCCTAATTTCAACACTTTTAACATAAAGGGAAAGAGTTTTCCAAAAGTCTGTAATTTTTCATTAGGTATTTTGGTTACACTTTTTTTTACACTTGCATTTATCTCATTCCTTCCTTTTCCACCACTTTTATTGAGACATAATTGGCATTACATCTTACATGCTGTAAGGTATACAGCATAATGGTTAGACTTACACATATTGTGAAATGATTACCACTATAAGTTTAGTTCGCATCCATCATCTCATATAGATGGAATTAAAACATAAAAAATACTTTGGGGCGCCTGGGTGGCTCAGTCGGTTAAGTGTCCGACTTCAGCTCAGGTCATGATCTCACAGTCCTTGAGTCTGTGCTGACAGCTCAGAGCCTGGAGCCTGCTTCAGATTCTGTGTCTACCTCTGTCTCTGCCCCTCCACTGTTCATGCTGTCTCTCTCTGTCTCAAAAATAAATAAAAAAACATAAAAAAATAATAAAAAATAATTTTCCCACAACTTTCCTGTATATCATATAGCAGTTATATATGACATATCACAGTCATCATGTTGTAAATTACATCCTAGTATTTATTTATAATGTAACTAGAACTCTGTACCTTGACTACCTTCTTCCCATTCTCCTTCCTCTCACTCCCCCTCTGGTAACCATAAATCTGATCCCTTTTTATATGAGTTTGGTGTTTGCTTGTTTTTTAAGATTCCATATGTAAGTGAGATCATACTGTATTTGTCTTTTTTCTCTGACTTATATCACTCAGCATAATTCCCACAAGGCTCATCCATGTTGTTGCAAATGGCAGGATTTCCTTTTGTAAATTATGCTGTAATGAGTATAGGGGTTCATTTATCTTTTCAAGTTAGTGTTTTCATTAACTTTAATATATTTTCAGAAGTATAATTGTTGCTAGTATGGTAGTTGTATTTTTAATGTTTTGAAGGACCCCATACTGTTTTCCATAGTGACTGCACCAGTTGACAATCCCACCAACAGTGCCTAAAGTTTTCCTTTGCTCCACATCCTCACCAAAACTTGCTCTTGTCTTTTTGATTATGATCATTCTAACAGGTGTGAGGTGATAATTCATTGTGGTTTTGATTTTCATGTCGCTGATGATCACTGATGTTGAAAATTTTCCCATGTGTCTGTTGATCTTCTATATACCTTCTTTGGAGAAATGTCTATTCAAGCTTTTTGCTCATTTTAATTGAATCAGTATTATTATTATTGCTATTGAGTTGTATGAGTTATCTATATACTTTGGATATTAACCCCTTATCAGATATACAGTTATAGTTTTTTTTCCCATTTTGTAGGCTGTCTTTTCACTTTGTTGATCTATTTTTCTGTGTAAAAGTTTTTAGTTTCATGTAGTCCCACTTGTATATTCGTTATTTTGTTGCTTGTGCTTTAGGTGTCATATCCGAAAATTATTGCCAAGACTCATATCAAGGAGATTTTTCTATGTTTTCTTCTGGAATTTCATGTTTTCAGGTCTTTCATTTAAGTCTTTAATCCACTATGAGTTAATTTTTATGATGGCATAAATAAGGGTCTAGTTTGACTTTTTTACATGTGAATATCCGCTTGTTTCAGCACCATTTATTCAGGAGACTCTCTTTTCTCCATTGAGTATTATTGGCTCTCTTTTCAAATATTAATTTGACAAGATTTCTGACCTTATTTCTGACCTGCTGATTTTGTTCTAGACCTATTTGTCTAGTTTTCTTTTTCTTTTTTGCCAGTATCATACTGTATAGATTGAAATCAGGAAGTGTGATACCTCCCGCTGCGCTCCTAAGATTATTTTGGCTACTGGCACATTTTATGGTTCTATATAAATTTTAGTTGTTTTTTTTTAATTTTTGTAAAAAAAATGCCATTGAAATCTTGATAGGATTTTGGAAGTAGGGGCATTTGAACACTATTAATTCTTATGATCCATGAACATAGGATTGCTTCTGATTTATTTGCATCTTCTATTACTTTCATTAATATCGTGTAGTTTTCAAGGTAGAGATCTTTCACTTCCTTGAAGATCTTTCACTTAAGAATACTTTATTCTTAAGTATTTTATTGTTTTTGATGTTATTATAAATGGGATTGTTTCCTTTATTTTTTTCCAGATAATTCATTATTAGTGTATAAAAATGTTACTGATTTTGGTATGTTCATTTTTTTCCTGCAGCTTACTGAATTTATTGATTAGATTTCACAGTTTTTTTATAGTCTTTAGTGTTTTCTATATAAAAAAAATCATATCATCTGCAAATAGAGACAATTTTGCTTCTTCCTCTCATTTTGATGCCTTTTGTTTATTTTTCTTTTCTGTTTGATCTCGCAAGGGCTTCTAGTACTTTGATAAATAGGAGTGGTTACAGTGAGCACCGTTGTCTTGTTCCTGATATTAAAGGAAAGCTTTCAACATTGAGTATCATATATGGTCTTTATTATGTTAGGGTACATTCCTTATACATCTAACTTGTTAAAATTTTTTATCATGAACAGATGTTGAATTTTGTCAAATGATTTTTGATATTATTACATAATTTTTTCTTTCATTCTGTTAATGTCGTGTATCACATTGATTGATTTGTGTATGTTGAAACATCCTTGCATCCTAGGCATAAATCTCATTTGTTCATGGTGAATGATGCTTTTAATGTGCTGATGAATTAAGCTTGCTGGTATTTTAATGAGAAATTTTTTGTCTACATTCATCAGGGACATTGGTCAGTAGTTTTCTTTTCTGGTAGCATCCTCTTTTTTTTTGATTTGGTATCAGGATGATGTTAGAATCATAAAATGAATTTGGAAGTGTTCCCTCCCCTTTATTTTTTGGAAGAATTGGAGAAGAATTGGCATTAATTCATCTTATTACATTATAATATAATATATTATAATATAATATATTAATATTAATATATATAATATATTATATATATTATTAGGAGGGCACTTGTGAGATATATATTATATATATGCTACATCTTCTTTATCCATTCATCAGTCAACGGAACAATGGAATTGGGTCTCTTTCCATAATTTGGCTATTGTTGATAGTGCTGCTATAAACATTGGGTGCATGTATCCTTTTGAATCAGTATTTTTGTATCCTTTGGGTAAATATCTATTAGTGCACTTGCTGGGTCATAGGGTAGTTCTATTTTTAACTTTTTGATGAACATCCATTCTGTTTTCCAGAGTGGCTGCACCAGTTTACGTTCCCACCAACAGTGGAATAGGGTTCCCATTTCTTCACATCCTCACCAACATCTGTAGTTTTCCTGTGTTAATTTTAGTCATTCTGACATGTAGTCTTTATTTGCATTTTCCTGTTAATGAATGATGTTGATCATCTTGTCACGTGTTTGTTAGATGGATGTCTTCTTGGGAAAAATGTCTATCCGTGTCTTCTGCTCATTTTGTAATAATTATTTGTTTTGGGGGTGTTGATTACAATAAGTTCTTTATAGATTTTGGATACTAACCCTTTATCAGATATGTCATTAGCAAATGTCCTCTACCATCTGTAGTTGCCTTTTATTTTTGTTGATTATTTCCTTCACTATGCAGAAGCTCCATAGTTCTTTTTGCTTTTCTTTCCCTTAGCTCTGGAGATGTGTCTAGTAAGAAGTTGCTATGGCTGAGGTCAGAGAGGTTGGTGTTTGTATTTTTCTCTTGGATTTTAATGGTTTCCTTTCTCACATTTAGTCTTTCATCCATTTTAAGTTTATTTTTGTGCATGGTGTAAGAAGGTGGTCCAGTTTCATTCTTCTGCATGTTGCTGTCCAGTTTTCCCAACACCATTTGTTGAAGAGACTGTCTTTTCTTCATTGCATATTCTTTTATTATTTTATGAAATATTAGTTGGCCATATAGCTGTGGGTTCATTTCTGAGTTTTCTATTCTGTTCCATTGATCTATGTGTCTGCTTTTGTGTCAGTACCATACTGTCTTGATAACCACAGCTTTGTAATATGCCTTGAAATCCAAAACTGTGATGCCTCCAGATTTTCTTTCCTTTTTCAGGATTTCTTTGTCTATTCAAGGTCTTTTGTGGTTCCATACAAATATTAGGATTGTTTTCTCTAGCTCGGTGAAAAATGCTTGTGGTATATTGATAGGGATTTTATTCAATGTGTAGATAGCTTTGGGTAGTATATACATAGTTCAGTTTTGGTAGTATGTGAGTTTCTAGGAATTTTTCCATTTCATCCAGATTGTCTAGTTTGTTGGCATCTAAATTTTCATAGTATTCTCTGATAATTGTATTTCTGTGGTGTTGGTTGTGATCTCTTCTCTTCACTCATGATTTTATCTATTTAAATCCTCTCTATTATTTTATATATGTCTGGCTAGGGGGTTATCAATTTTGTTTATTCTTTCAAAAAAACAGCTTTTAGTTTTATTAATCTATTCTACCGGGTTTTTTGTTTGTTTGTAATTTCTATATTGTTCATTTCTGCTCTAATCTTTATTATTTACCTTCTTCTGGCTTTGGGTTTTATTTGCTGCTTATTTTCTAGCCCATTCAGGTGCAAGATCAGGTGTATTTCTAGGACTTTCTTGTTTCTTTAGATAGGTCTGAATTGCAATGTACTTTGCTCTTTGGCGTGCCTTTGCTGCATCCCAAAGGGTTTGGACTTCTGTATTTTCATTTTCATTGGCTTTCATGTATTTGTTATTTCCTCTTTAATTTCCTGGTTGACCCATTCATTCTTTAGTGGGATGTTTTTTAACCTCCATGTACTTGAGAACTTCCCAAATTTTTTTCTTGTGGTTGATTCCAAGTTTCATGCATTGTAATCCAAAAATATGCATGGAATTATCTCAGTCTGTACCTGTTGACAGTTGGTTTGTGACCCAATATGTGATCTAGTCTGGAGAATGTTCCACGTGCACTGGAGAAGAATGTGTAAGGACAGAATGTTTTGAGTATATCTGTTAAGTCCATTTGGTCCAGTATGTCAGTCAAAGCCATTGTTTCCTTATTGATTTCCTGCTTAGGTGATCTGTCTATTTCTGTAAGTGGGGTATTAAAGTCACCTACTATTATGGTATTATTATCAATTAGTTTCTTTATGTTTTGATTAATTGATTAATATATTTTTGTGTTTTCACATTGGGGGCATAAATATTTACAATTGTTAGGTCTGCTTTATGGATAGACCCCTTGATTATGATATAATGCCCTTCTTTGTATTTTATTACAGTCTTTCTTTTAAAATCTAGTTTGTCTTGGGGCACCTGGGTGGCTAAGTTGGTTAAGCATCTGAATCTTGATTTTGGCTCAGATCATGATCTTGCAGTTCATGAGATCGAGCCCGACATCAGGCCCTGTGCTTACAGTGCAGAGTCTGCTTGGGATTCTCTGTCTCCCTCTCTATGTCTCTCTCTTGCTCTCTCTCTTTCTCAAAATAAATAAATATACTCAAAAAATAAAAATTAAAATCTAGTTTGTCTGATATAAGCATGGCTACTCCAGCTTAATTTTGACATCCATTAGCATGATAGATTGTTCTCCATCCCCTCACTTTCAATCTGCAGGTGTCCTAAGGTCTAAAATGAGTCTCTTGTAGGCAGCATATAGATGCATCTTGTTTTTTATCAATTTTGATACCCCATGTCTTTTGAGTGGAGCATTTAGTCCACCTACATTCAGAGTGATTGTTGAAAGATATGAATTTAGTGCCATTGTGTTATCTGTAGATTTGGTGTTTCTGGTCATGTTCTCTGGTCCTTTGTGATCTTTGCTGCTGTTTTTTTTTTTCCCTTCACTTAGTCCCCCTTAGAGTTTCTTGCAGGGCTGTGTTTAGGGGTCACAAACTCCTTAATTTTTGTTTGTCTTGGAAAGACTTTATCTCTCTATTCTGAATGATAGTCTTGCTGTGTAAAGGATTCTTAGCTGCAAATTTTTCCTATTCAGCATATTGAATACTTCCTGCCACTCCATTCTGGTCTGCTAAATTTCAATGGATAGCTCTGCCACTAATCTTATGTGTCTATCTATCTTCTTAAGGACCTTTTGTCCCTATCTGCTTTCAGAATTCTCTCATTATACTTGTATTTTGCAGGTTTCACTATGATATGTTGTGGTGTTGACCTGTTTTTTGTTTATTTATTTATTTTTTTTTTATTTTGAAAGGAGTTCTCTGTGCCTTTTTGACTTGGATGCCTGTTTCCTTTCCCAGATTGGGAACATTTTCAGCTATAATTTGGTCAAAAAAACCTTCTGGCCCTTTTTATTGCTCTACTTCTTCTAGGACTCCTACAATATAGATATTGTTTCATTTCAGGGAATCGTGTATTTCTCTAAGTCCCCCCTAATGATCTGGTAACTTCCTTTTCCTCTTTTTTACAGCTTCATTATTTTCCATAAATTTATCTTCTATTCCACTTATTTTCTCCTCTGCTTCTTCAATCCTCACTGTCATTGTATGTAGTTTGTATTACATCTCAGCTATAGCATTTTTAATCATCCTGACTAGTTCTTAGGTCTTTGATCTCTGCAGCTAGGGTTTCTCTGGTGTCTTCTATGCTTTTTCAAGCCCAGCTAGTAGTTTTATGACTGTTGTTCTCAATTATTATTCAGATATGCTGTTTATATCTGTTTCGAGCAAGTCCTTGGCTGTGATTTCTTTTTGACATTTCTTTTGGATAGAATTCTTCTATCTTATCATTTGGCTGAGTTTCTGTCTTTTTCATGTTTTAAAAACTTGTGTTTTCTGCACCTGAGAGTACTGCTATATTAAAAATTAAATTATATTACACTGTCCAGGGCCTGGCACTCCAGGAAATGTTTCTGGTGTATGCTGTGTACATTCTGTTGTGTCTTTGCTGCTCTTTCCCACTGGTCAGTCCCCTGCATAGCTCCTCCTTGCTTGCATTGGTGAAGTGTTTGAACCTTTAACTAGGTGTGCTTTGATTTGTTTGTTGAAGTAACCCTGGAAAACATGAGGGGAAGCCTGATCCCCTAAGAAGAGAAAGAGAAACAGGGACAGGAAACAAAAATCAAACAGAGAATCAAAAAACTATAAGGCTGACTCCAAGGTAAAAGGGGGAAAAAAGAAAGAAAAAAGAAGAAGAAAAATAAAAGAAGGAAAGAGAAAAGAATAAAAAAGTCTGATAAAAACAAAAAAGGAAGATAAAAGGAAAAGATAAAAAACAAATCAGTAACTATGCGCCTGATTCCGAAAGAAAAAATGAAGGAGGTAAAAAGGTAGGAAAATCAGTTTTCTGTTGGTGCCTGGGAAGTGGTGGCTGTGCTGGTCTGGAGGATACACTGGCTGCATTGGCTCAGTGTCAGTCTTGCCCCAGTAAATAAGGATTTCCTGGCACAGAGGGGCAGGGTTTGGTTTATGTGGGTCTTACTCCACTGGGGCCACTGTATTGCTCTTTGAAGTCCCACTAGTTGGTGTTCATGGGGGGGGGGGGAATGGTGCCATCCCAATCTTTCATCCTTGCCCCAGGGATCTCAACCCCTGCTGTTCAGGAATCCTTCATGAATTAGCGAGGGAAGCCAGCTCACCCTGTGCCAAAACTCTCTTGTGTTTTTTCTTTGACACACAGCTGGGATTCAAAGTCTTAAAGGATTGACATGGTGCAGATACTCCCTTACTTCAGAGTAGAGCCTTCACCCTGCTGATGAAAGGCCTTTGGCTGGTCTTGGAGAGGCAATAAATCTTCCTCCAAAAGTACTCCAGTTAGGGCACTGTTCTCTCCAGTGCACCCCAGAGATTACCACACCACACGGTGCACTCCAGGACTAGCTCCCTCCTCCCCAGGAGCGTGCACCCTGGCTCCATTCCATAGAAAGCCATGAACTTCCAAAACCTCTGGGTTTGAGCTCCAAAAGTTGTTTGTAAAGAAGACCTGGGATACTATTTCTCACTCCGCAGTCTGTGGTCTCGGGAGGTTTTCCTCTGGTGCTAACTTGAGGCCACACTTTCAACCCCTCACTCTTTCTCTCCCTTTGTTTCTCCACACAAAGGGTTCCCTTGCCTTCACAGCTCCAGGATGTTCTCTCTCCCAATTCATATCCACTCACCTCACATCTGCCAAGCTATTTCCCTCCAACTGTAGAGATCCTTCTGCCACTTTGCAGACTGATTTCTTGGGTGTTCCAAGTGATCTGACCTCAACAGAGCTGTGTTTGAGGGATGAGGAAGACCCAGGGTCCCCCTACTTCTCTGCCATCTGAACTCCTCCCAACCCATTTATTCTTTAATAGGATGTTCTTTAATCTCCATGCATCTGTGGTCTTCCCAAAATTTTTGAGTTTCATAGCGTTGCAGTCTGAAAATATTCATGATATGATCTCAATATTCTTGCATTTGTTGAGGCCTGCTTTGTGACACAGTATGTGATTTATTTTGGAGAATGTCCCATTTGCACTTGAAAAGAATGTATATTATGCCACTTTAGGATGAAATGTTCTGAATATATGTTAAGTCCATTTGGTCCAGTGTGTCATTCAAAATCATTGTTTTCTTGTTGCTTTTCTGCTTAGATGATCTTTTCATTGTTGTAAATGGGATGTTATGTCCCTCTACTATTGTATTATTATCAATGAGTTTCATTATGTTTGTTATTATTGATTTATATATTTGAGTGTCTTCAAGTTGGGGAATAAATATTTATAATTGTTAGATCTTGTTGTATAATCCCCTTTATTATGACATAGTGCCCTTCTTCATCTTTTGTTACAGTGTTTTTTTAATACACTGGATGTTTTAAACATAAGTATATTTAAAGAAAAGTATGGCTATTTTCGCTTTCTTTTGATGTCTATTAGTGGGATAGATGGTTCTCCATCCCCTCACTTTCAATCTACAGGTATCATCATGTCTAAAATGAGTCTTATAGGTAGCACATAGAAGGATCTTGGGGTTTTTAATACATTCTGATGTTCTATGTCTTTTGATTGTCATTTAGTCCATGTATATTCAGAGTGATTATTGACAGATATGAATATAGCACCATTGTATTACCTATTAAGTCATTGTTTCTGAAGATTTTCCTTGTTCCTTTCTAGTCTTTGTTCTTTCCCACTCAAAGATTTCCCTTTAATAATTCTTGCAGGGCTGATTCGTTTAGTTTTTGTTTGCCTGGGAAACTTTTTATCTCTCCTTCTATTTTGAATGACCATTTGCTAAATATAATATTCTTGGCTACATATTTTCCCCAGTCAACACATTGAATACATCCTCCCAACTGGCCTGCCAAATTTCTGTGGACTGGTCTGCTGCTAATCCTATGAAAGGGATTTCTTTTCCCTTGCTGCTTTTAGGATTTTTGTTCTTACCTTGGTATTTTGCAAATTTTACTATGATATGTCTTGGTGTTGGCCTGCTTTTGTTTATCTTAATGGAGGTTCTCTGTTCCTCCTGTGCTTGGATTTCTCTTTCCTTCCCCAGATTAGGGAAGTTTTTAGGTATAGTATAAATATGTATATATAAATAGGTACATATGTTAGATATAATTTTCAGCTATAATTTGCTCAAATAAATCTTCTGCCTTTTTTCCCTTCTCTTCTTCTTCTGGGACTCCTATGATACAAATGTTATTATGCTTTATGGAGTTACTGAGTTCCCTAAGTCTACATTCATGATCCAATATTTTTCTTTCCCTCTGCTTTTCAGCTTAAATATTTTCCACAATTTTATCTTCTATATCACTGATTCATTCATCTGCTTCTTCCATCCTTGTAGTCATTACAACCGATTGGTTTCTAATATCAGTTACAACATTTTTTACTCAGCCTGACTAGTTTTCAGGTCTTTTATCTCTGTGGTAAGGGAATCCTTGGTGTCTTCTATGCTTTTCTCAAGCCCAGCCAGTATCCTTATGATTGTTGTTTTAAATTATGGATCAGGCATAGTACTTTTATCTCTTTTCATTAGATCTCTGGCCATGACCTCTTCTTGTTCTTTCTTTTGGAATGAACTCATTCATTTTGGCTTTTTTTTTCTAAGTCTCTGTCTTCTGTGTGTTAGGAAATCCTTTTGTTTCTTGTTCCTGAGAGCAATAGCTTTATTAATGTAAGGTCATATATTGTCCAAGGCTTGGTGCTTCAGGAAGTTATCTGGTGTATGCTGTGTGCACTCTGCTGCTGTGTTTTGGCTGCTCTTTCCCTCAGTCAGTCCTCTGAAGTTTCTCCTTGCTTGCATTGGGGAGTGTTTGGACCTTTCCCAGAATGTGGCAGGTTTTAACTAGGTGTGCTCTGTTCTACTGTTAAATGGGTCCTGATCCAATTTCTACCAGAGCTGAATCTTTGCACCACTCTATAGTCAGTGTGTGTGGGTGGAGTGGGGTGGGTAGTTGTTCTGGTCTTCTGGGGAAGAGGCCAGCTGCTCTGGCTCTTAGGAACACTTGTCCTAGTAAAGAAACACCTGCAGAGCTCAGTGGGGCAAGGCTGGGTGTAAGTGGCTAGGCCTCCACTGTTGGCACTGTGCTGCTCCCTGAAGTCAGTGTGTGCTGATGGGCAGAGGAGAAAAATGGCCTTAGCCTTCTCCTTCATCCTTAGAGAGGGGAATTTGAGCCCACTATTGTCCAAGAAGCCCTCACAGAAAAGTGAACAATCACCTCTCATGTGTCCCAGGCATCCCTCAGATCCCTGCCTTCACCCTGTTTATGTCCAGGTCTTCTGCTCATCCAGCAGCTCAGTGCACCATTGTTTTATCTCAGGCACACTGGCTGAGTTTCAAATCTCCAAACTTTAGGTAGCCAGTGTAGCATAAATCCACACTGATCCTTTGGGGAGGATCTAGCCACACTGGGGCAGGCACTGGTTTGTCTCAGAGGGCAGTCACAACAACACACAAGAGCTTGGAATTTATAGTAAAGCCCAATAAAAAGCCCAAGTCCAGGTTACCCATTCTCAGCAGGTGTCTCTGCCCCTATGGTTAAAATGTGGGTGAGTGCAATGGCACCCATCAGCTCTTTTGGCCCCTGACTGGCAATGCCACCTCTTCCAGCTGCATGCCAAGAAGGGGGAAACATCTCTCCCAGTGCATCCCAGGAGATTCTCAGATTACTCTGTCCACTCCTGGACCTTTACTCTCCTTCTCCACAGGAGCACTGCATGCCCACCAGGCCAACTCCAGCCACAACATGGACTTCTAAAACTTTAGTCCTTGAGTTCTGCTAGTTATAAAAACTCATGACCAAGAAGCTGTCCTCAAATGTTGATCACATCATGTATCTTTTCCTTCCATTTTGCTCTTAGGATAAATCTAATATCTTTAACATGGCTCCACACAAAGGCCATGGCTTTATCTCTCCCACTCTTTCCTTTGCTCTATGTTTAGGACATTCTATATGCCTATTATCCCCTCTCCACTGCTGAGCTTCAGCACAAAGATTTATTCTAAGACCATACGTTTTCCCAAATCTTCAGCTAGTTACCTTTTACTCATTGTTCAAGTGTTTTCTCAAGGCTTTCATTCTCTGAGATGCTTCATGTACTCTTTTTTCTAGTGATGTCTACTATCAGTTTATTCTGACAGGAAATCACACTTCATTTATGACACTTAACTCATTTGTCATTTTTCTTTTCTTTTTTAAAATAATTTATTTTTTAATTTACATCCAAGTTACTTAGCATATAATACAACAATGATTTCAGGAGTAGATTCCATAATGCCCCTTACCCATTTAGCACATCCCCCCTCCCACAACCCCCTCCAGCAACCTTCTGTTTGTTCTCTATTATTAAGAGTTTCTTATGTTTTGTCCCCCTCCCTATTTTTATATTATTTTTGCTTCTTTTCCCTTATGTTCATCTGTTTTATACCTTAAGGTCCTCATATGAGTGAAGTCATGATATTTGTCTTTCTCTGACTGACTAATTTCGCTTACCATGATACCCTCTAGTTCCATCCATGTAGTTGCAAATGGCAAGATTTCATTCTTTTTGATTGCTGAGTAATACTCCATTGTATATGTATGCCACATCTTTATTCATTCATCCATCAATAGACATTTGGGCTCTTTCCATACTTCGGCTATTGTTGATAGTGCTCCTATAAAAAACATTGGGGTGCATGTGCCCCTTCGAAATAGCACACCTGTATCACTTGGATAAATACCTAATAGTGCAATTGCTGGGTCATAGGGAAGTTCTATTTTTAATTTTTTGAGGAACCACCATACTATTTTCCAGAGTGGCTGCACCAGCTTGCATTCCCAACAATGCAAAAGAGATACTCTTTCTCTGCATCCTCGCCAACATCTGTTGTTGCCTGAGTTGTTAATGTTAGCCATTCTGAACGGTGTAAGGTGGTATCTCATTGTGGTTTTGATTTTTATTTCCCTGATGATGAATGATGTTGAGCATTTTTTCATGTGTCGGTTGGCCATCTGGATGTCTTCTTTTGAGAAGTGTCTATTCATGTCTTTTGCCCATTTCTTCACTGGATTGCTGGTTATCTTCTGCAATGGTGGAAACATGGTTGTTTCTTTATGAACTGTGACAACAGCAGTAGGCACAGCATCTAATACACTGTAGATACTCAATAAACATGCATTCAAAGAAATTAAGTTACTGAGTAATTGAATTAAATGTGAACATTTATTTCTGTAAATCAGATTTGCACATTCAGAATAAGTCAAAGAAAAGATAATCAGTAGCAGGCTAAAGCTAATGAAGAATAAAAGTAAATAATATAGGACAATTTGTATAACTGTGAGATCCGAGTCACATTTTTTTGTCCCAGTATTGTATACATGAGAAACAATTGATAAGATATTATGAATTTTTCTATCTGAAAAATAAGACAAATAGATGTTGATTAAAATGAGGATAGCAAGCACATATTTATTAGATTAGATCATTTGGATTAGAATTTTACCTGACTTGAACTTTTATACTAGCATCTTTTCCCTGAATAGTATGGTAACTTAAGCATCAGTTAAATCTTAACATATAATTGTCAGTATTCATTGAAATTTCATGTTTGCTTGCACACACACATAACATGCAACAAGGAATAAATAAGATACATTGAAATAAAGACAATATAGACCAAAGTTATTACTACAGCTATGTATTTACTCCAGTTCAGCAGCACCAAGGAAGACCCATATTATAGCCACTTTGACTTTCTAATCATAGTTATTTATTTTTTATCTATGACAATATTTCTTTTGATATAAATAAATAATAAGAATTAAACACAATTTGCATTTGGGCTATAGAATTTGGTTGTGTCCCTCTGGGGACATGTGTCCCTTTCTGGACTATAAAGTCAGGGATGCTGGGTATTTCCTTCATCAGAGTCCTAGCATAGTTTCTAGCACACCACAAGTACAATAAATTGTTAGACACATGAAGAAGGATGGTTAGATTTTATAAAGTACATGTATATATGCATGTTTGTGTGTATATATAGTAATATACACATATAAATATGAAATAGATAAATATATGTAAAAATGATTAAACAATATCTCATTAAAGTCCTATAAGCTTATGACCTAATTGATGAGGCCAAGATTAGCAAAGCTAATGGGAATAGTTTGTAGAGAATTTGCAGCCAGTGATTCTCATAAAGCAGATTTCCTTAAAAAACAATAGACCCCAAACTTATCTGAATACAATGTCTCTTGTCTCTCCTTGTTTCTATTGAGCTTCTTAGCTGTGTTTTTTTTTTTTTCTATAGGCAGTGTGGTCTCCAATTTAAGATGATATAAAGGACAAAGCCCCTTTTCTCAATATCCAATTTGAAAACCTTAAGACTCTGCTCACCTGAACCAATCTTATGGTGAGAGGAATGGGGCACTCTGGATTGACCTGGGTGAAAGCATGGCTCTGCAAGGGGCAGCCCCAGCATAATCAAAGAAAATGGAATTTCACCAAAAGAGGGAGGTGCATGACTGACTCCCCAAAAACAGTTTCTACTACATCCCACTCTGCAGCACCTGAGACAGGGTAAGACCTAGTACATTGAAGTGCAAAATTCAAAAGGTGGGGGGGTGCGGATAAATGTTCACAAAGTAAGGTAAATGTTCACAGAGTAAGCCACAGAAAACATGTAACTCATCTACAATGAACACTGGACTTAGGGACTTGCACCATGACCATTCACAGACCTCACCTCAATCTTTCATCAAGTAAACTAAGGAAATTAACTATTATCTTTATCAGGGTTTTCAGTCCAACCAACCACATATCTGGGTGGGAGGCTCATGTAAGACATGCGGTGGACACTCAGCCTCCGTGTGTGTATTGTGCAGACATGAAAAAACAAACCCATCAACTGTGCATGTGTAAATACCCTGACCATGAGGGCATTTTCAAACAATGATCATATTCAATGCAACTTTGCACAGAAGACCTAGGGTATGATCTGTATGGTCTGTAAAATGACTATGATGAATTCAGATGTATACCTGTGTAAATACATTTATTAACTGAAATGTGCTTTAAGATAAGATAAAATCTGTAAATAAATTGATATAAAAGTTTTAAGAAATATGCTGAAGCCCTCACCAATTTTCATTTTACTCAGGTGGGATGTGGTTTCCTTGAAGCTGCTTTTTTGACAATGAGAAAATCTTGATCTGCAAAGATGAGAGTTATACAAGCAGTTCTACACTGTCCTCTAATTAAGGCACAGAGACACATGCAGACTTGAACACACAGGTATGAAATAGTATAAGAAGGTCTTACTCTTGATTGACAGCCTCCAGAATGAGAATTTCCACCAAGATACTATCTTATCATGAAATGAATTTTCACAGGCTTATAGTTTTTAAAATTCCATTTTACCAACTGTAAATTACAGACATACCTCAGAGGTACTGCAGATTCGATTCCAAACCACTGCAATAAAGTAGATATTGTGGGGTGCCTGGATGGCTCAGTTAGTTAAGCATCTAACTTTGGCTCAGGTCATGAGTCCATGAGTTTGAACCCCGTGTTGGGCTCTGTGCCAAGAGCTTGGAACCTGGAACCTGCTTCAGATTCTGTGTCTCCCTCTCTCTCTGCCCCTACCCTACTCTCTCTCTCTCTCTCTCTCTCTCTCTCTCTCTCAAAAAGTAAACATTAAAAAATAAAAATAAAAAAATGAAGTGGATATTGCAATAAACTGAGTTAAATGAATGTTTTGGTTTCCCATTGCATATAAAAGTTATGTTTATACTATACTGTAGTCTATTAAGCATGCAATAACATTATGTCTAAAAAATGTACATACCTTAATTTTAAAATATGTTATTACTGAAAAAATGTAAACTATCATCTGAGTTCTCAACAAGTTGTAATCACTGATCACTAATCACAATAACAAATGTAATGATCATGGAAAAATTTGAAATATTGGGAGAATTACCAAAGTATGACAGAGACACAAAGTGAGCAAATGCTTTTGGGAAAATGGTGCCAATAGACTTGCTCAACGCAAGGTCGCCACAAATCTTCACTTTGTGAAAAACACAGTATCTGCAAAGTGCAATAAAAGGAAGAGCAATAAAATGAAGTATCCCTGTAATGAAAAAATGCTTGTAACAAAAGTGGAAATATGGACAGGACATTGTGTCAAAGGGAAGAAAGACATATCAGTGACAATTCTCTGTATACAGCCAATTAAACATGTATTCAGGACTCGGGACACTCACAAACCCTGTCATTTGAGCAAATGATTCTCATTTCTGTCTTCTTAGTTTTGAATGGCTCCTTTATGTTTCAGAACACTACTTCATTAGCTATTATGTCCCACCAAATCAATGATTTATGCTGGCCATATAGGCTGACATCTCTAGAGAGCAGAATCACCACTTGATAAAAACTTTCAGGAAAAACGAAGTGGCTGCTGAGAAAGCCCCTGAGTTCTATAGATTTTCATCAAATTCTCATCATCTGGATTTCATTTTTAATCCAGAGATAGATGGCTGATTCCAACCACTTCTCTAATTTTCTGCCAGGTCTTCATATTTGTCAGGCTGCCAAAGTTTGGGACACAGGAAAGAACAGAACATAGAGGCACATGATTGTGGTGAAACAAGGGATAGACTTTTTTCCTGAAACAGAAGCCTCTTAGCTCTGGCAAGCCCCTCTTCCAGCCACATCCCCTGAAAGTTGGTGAGCAACTTGTGTTATTCACAGACTGCTTGACATCATGCTCTGAGTGAGTTGTGGCTAGGGAATGAGGAAACCTGCTGTTGGCACTTACATCCTAGTCTTAGGTGTCTTCAGTCTGCTCTTTGCAGACTAACAGGAAAACTCTTACAGAATCTGAGTTGTAATTCAGTATTCATCTGGTCAGGGTTTTGTGAACTAGTCTAATTCAACAATATTTTCCTCAATATGCATGATTTTAATATAAAATCATGTTAGGCAGTAAGAAAAATATCCTATGTGAAAGCATACATTAAGTGAATACTTATAGCATTAAATGATATAATAATATTTATCCTATTTAATTTTGTTTTAAGAGTTTGGTCAATATTCTAAGCCTCTAAGCCTAGGAAAGGCAGGTGGTTCACTGGAAATATAATATAAGCCTCTTTATCCATAATAAAGGATAATAGAAAACTAAAGAGGACTGAGAATTATTTTAAGTTGTTCTCTTTTGGGAAGGAGACAGTTGAGTTTATCCAGGAACATCTAAGAGAAAATATGGTTTTAGAAAAATAAATTGTGACTTCTAGCAATTAGCAGGTCTATTCAGAAAAGCAAGAAATAATTAAAGAACTTGAATGTCAAATGTTGTGATTTTGTCATTTATTTAAAAGCATATATGTTTAAACTATATAGTAAAAGTGGTCCTCATTTAATGGATGTTGTTCCATTTGTAAATTTGGGTATCTAATATTTAGAATTTACAAGAAACAGTGTTTATTACAATTGGAAAAACATAATGTACCTGCCACAAGATGGCAATGTTCATCATGTGTAATAGTGCCTCAATAGATGAAGGCAGGCAATAGGTAACTCAATCAAATGGCTGTAATAATGTAATAATGGTTGTAACCCAATCAAGCATTGAACAAATGCTTGTGATTTTTCTTTCTCCTGTGAGCAGCAGTAAGGTGCATCCTACAGAGGGTCTTGGGTAGTATCAGCCAAGCTGGTGTCATGAGATCAGATTTGATTGAAGGGTAGGCTAAAAGAGAGGTCTACATCTGACAGTTGCCTTTGGATAATGATCCAAGGGAAGAATAGAAGTACAAAATCAAAATGATGAGGTCAGACTTGATGAGAATTATCAACGGGAGTGCTGAGGCTCCTGTGCATGACATCACTGAAGGAGTTAGATAGACATGATTGAGAGTGGATAGAGGGTTATGGAATGCTGAAGACATTCTGAAATGTCATTATGGATTGGCAAGAAATATAATAAAATTTGGTGACGAATGATGAGAGGGATAACCAAAAAAGTCAAAATAAAGGAGTTTATTGGAAGGAAATAGAGGGCTAATGATCTGGAAGCAGGTGGAAATGGGTATACCAGCCTGCTTCTTGTATTTGAGCTGAGGGTGATGAGGGAAAAGTAACAATTTTAGGAAAAAGTATCTTTAAAAAATGGCACTGTCAAGGGAAGATCCAGATTCCTTCGACTGAGAAGAAGAAGGAATGTAACAAAAAAAAAAATATATTCTAATAAATTAGAACTGTTTTCTCCTCAAACTGACCTATGAGATATTGAAGAAGTATTCCATGAAAAAGAGATTCAATGTTTAGACTTACTGTATAGTGAATCACCCAACCAAGACACTTTTGAGAGTAAAAAGAGATGCTAATAACTATGCCCAGGCAACAGGACTCATCTGGGGAAATAGATTTAGGATCATTGTTCTTGGAGTCCAAAAGTTTGGGAACACTAGCCACTAACTATATCGATGGTTTGGAGATTCCTAATGCCCATGAGCATATTGAAGAATCTCATGCATTTCACAGCAAAAAAAAAAAAAAAAAAAAATGTGTTTAATATTGATAAGTCTAACATTGCAGATTTGTTTGATGATGGAAATTTCATTTCCATTTAGCAGATATTCACATCTCTAAGATATGGAACCCATCAGACAGTTTCAGAAACATGGCATGGTGCTGCCTCCAGGAGAGTCAGACAAAAACAAATGGAGACAAGAGTATAGAAAAGAGCAGTACTTACCTTGAAATGAATCACAGACCTAAATGTAAAATGTTGAAACTATAACTTCTGGGGAAAAAAAAACAGCAGAAAGTCTAGGAAATCTTGGGCTTGGTCAAGGGGTGTTAAATACAACACAAAGGGGAGCCTTGGTGGTGCAGTCAGTTAAGCATCTGACTTTGGCTCAGGTCATGATCTTGAAGTTTTAGGTTCGAGCACCACATCGGGGTCTATACTAACAGCTCAGAGCCTGTAGCCTGCTTCAGATTCTGTGTCTCCCTCTCTCTCTGCCCCTCCCCCACTCATGCTCTCTCTCTCTCTCTCTCAAAAATAAATAAACATTAAAAAAGTTTTTAAATACAATGTGGAAAGTATGATCAATGAAAGAAAAATTATAAGTTGGACTTAATTAAAATTAAATCTTTTATTATTCAAAAGACTTTTTTTAAAAAATGAAAGAACAAGCCACAGATAGGTAGAAAATACTTGCAAAAAAAAATCTGGTTTATTTCCAAAATATACAAAAAACTCTTTGAAGTCAGTAACAAGAAAACAACCCACTTAAAAAATAGACAAAAGATCTGAAAAACCACTTCATTGAAGAAGATATACAAATGGCAAATAACCTTATGAAATATGCTCAACACTGACATTAGAGGATTTCAAGTTAAAACAATGAGAAACCACTGCATCCTATTAGGATGACCAAAATCCACAAAACTGGCAATACCAATTGCTGAAGAGGATGCAAAATAGAACAGCCACACAATTATGCAGTTTCATTCAAAGCTACACATAGATTTACCATAAAATTCATCAATCTCTCTCCTAAGTATTTATCCAACTGACCTGAAAACTTATGCCCACATAAAACATTCACATGAATGTTTATAGCAGCTTTATAGAGACTATAAAAAGGTCAGACTTTGTCAGGAGTTTGAGGTGGGAAATTGAATAGGTGAAGCAGGTGGGATTTTTAGGGCAGTAAAATTATTCTGTATGATACTGTTATGGTGGATACATGATACAATGCATTTGTCAAAATGCTACAAGCTTTAAATCACAAAGAATGAATGTTAATTGTACAAATGTAAAAAGAAAATAATTTAGGAGGTTTTGGAATCCCAGGATGAAATGTATGATTTGCAAAACAGTCGAACTGTGTTACAAATGTATGAAACAATCTCCCTGAAAGGATGAGAGAAAGATGCTGACCTAAATAACTCTGGAAATGTGTAACATCTTTTAGACTAAAGGCAAAAGGAACTGCATATAAGTGCTGTTGTATTCCAGGACAGTACAATTAACAGTTCTGATTCTACAACACATGTATACCAGAGTTGAATGATGAATAGATGGCAGACAGTGGGAGCTAGGAGTCTCACTGTTGGGATGGCAATTTGCCAATAAGCAAGGGAAGGAGGGCTACAATGATCCATGTATTCGTGGACTGGAGTTGTAGACATCAGTATAAACTTGTGTTTAGCTTAATGTAGATATGATTGATAGGACTATAGAATTATTTATAAATATGTGTGTATATACAGGCTATTATACATACATATATTTCCTTGTTCTGTCAGCTGATATGGCCTAGAATCAACCACATTCCAGTAGTAATGAGCATACCTAGCACCCAGATCTCGATTACTAATGTCATTCTACAATAAAAGGAACAAGGACTCTGTGGAGAAATGGCTGGTTCTAGCATGAGGAATATCTAGTAGTGCCAGAAAGTAAGAAAGTGTTAAAAAAAATAACAAAAATAAAAACATGATGGTGTATGCTAAAAGGACACATAACACAGCAGCCAATTGAAAGAGCTCCCAATGGGCAAAGCTGGAACCATGTGAGCAAGAAAATAGTGTTGGATTATAACCCAGATTTAAATAAACACTCATGAGCCATAATGATATAAAGGATTAAGTAAATAAATAAATGTAAGGGAGAAAAGACAAATCTCCTTTGCAGAAAAATTTCTAATAATTTATGTAGACACTCCACCTTCAAGCATGTGGAACATAACTTCCCACCCCTTCAGTCTGGGCTACACGGAGTACTTCCTTTGCAAAGTAGGCAGAACAGAAATGAAGTAGGGAAGATTAACTTTGCTGTGGTGAACCAGCACTTCAGCCAAACAGTCAATATCCATATCAGTATTGAGGGTCACTTGAAAGGCTCAAATTGCAGACTGTGTTGGGGGCTTGTTCCAAACCAGCAAGTGTCCCCAACAAAACAATTGGGAGCTATGGGGCTGTAGGAAGTTCTAATTAGTTTTCTTCCATTAACCTTCCAAGAATGTTCATTACCCATATACACAAATTATTAGGGAGGCAGAAGATGCAAAGATCTCTAGTGTCTTCCAGACTAAGAAAGTCTTAGAAAGGCTCTCATGGACATAGATAAGTGACCCCACTAAATGCCAGAAATAAAGGCTCTCATGGACATAGATAAATGACCCCACTAAATGCCAACACTTTGCAGACAGCCATCTCATACTCCTTGCCCTCTAAGATACATCTACACCTTAGAATCCAGGGGCAGAGGGATCTTGGAGGACCTGCTCAAGTCCCAGCCTTATATCATTACCCCTATAATCCCCAAACATTCCAAAGGCTAATAATTACTGTGAAATATGTGTGGAGTATTTTCAGTTTTCATCAAATTATAAAACATCTTGATGTTATTCGTTCTGAGACCATTTTTAAAAATCCCCAAATTACAACTTACAGAAAATAAAAACAAAAAGACAAAGATCATCATTTCATAGTAACATGGGCAAATCACCCATGCAGACATCACTTGTTCTCATTAATTACTTGCTTACAATATAGCAGTGATAATAATAGGAGCAGCATGTAATATTTCATATTGATATGTCCATTGTGTGTTTTTCTAACACCACCAATCAATTAACTCAGGTGTCCAAGACACTGGCAAGGTGTCCCACAGATTCAAGTCAATTCTGACACCATCTACCTAAAGACAGTATCAGATCCTACAGGTTAAGAACTCAGTCACCAAGACTGTCCCCACTTCAGGCACCAATCACAAATCCAGGTTATCACCTGTTCTTCTAACTGGCTATAAATCAGAAGTTCCCACATCCCCTTCCTTGGGGTTGATTAATTTGCTAGAGCATCTCACAGAACTCAGAGAAACATTTTACTCAGTAGGATCACCCATTTACTATGAAGGATATTAAAGGATACAAATGAATAGTCATGATATACATAAGGTGAAGTCTGTATGTAGGGTGAGCATAGGAGCTTCTATTTCCATGAATTTGGGGCTGAGCACATGGAAGAGTTCTGGTTCACAATGTGGCGTTTTTCCAAACCCCATCCTTATTGGGATTTATGAAGGCTTCATTACACAGACATTAAATCATTCATTGGTGGATGACTCAACTGCCAGCCCCCCTCTCCTCCACCTAGAGGAGGGTTGAGATGAAAATTCCACCACTTTAATCACATGGTTCATTTCCCCAGCAGCCACCCCCAATTCTGTGGTTATCTAGGGGCTTTCCAAAAATCACTTCATTAACATAAAGTCGGGTGAGGTTGAAAAGGGTTTGTTATGAATATCAAGACACATTTATCATGCTCATCACTTAGGAATTCCAACAGTTTTAGGACATCTGGACTAGAAATGAGGACAAAGACCAAATATGTATTTCTTATTATAAATCACAATATCACAACATGGGTTAGGTGTTTTTTAATGCATTATCAACTGTATTTTAAGTTAATTTTCACAAAGACCACATAAGGTAGGCACACTTGATAAGCCCACTTATAGATCAGGACACAGGATCACACATCCAGTGAGCTTTGAGGCCAGGACTCTGGTCCAAGTATGTCTCCTTCTGCAGCCAAGTAGAATCTCAGCCACTTCTCTCTACTGCTACCCAACTGTACCAGGCAGTCATCAGTGTTGGCAATAGGGTATTTCATTTTCTCATTGTTGAACACATCATTGTACATATTTGGCTAATGATAATCAGAAACAAAAACAATAAAGTTCTAATGAATGGATAAAAAAATAAAGATGGAGATCAAAAACTTGCTCTATGTTGCACCACAATTATAAAAAGTTGTATAACCAGTGGATGGAACTACTTTATTTTAAATTTTATTTATTTATTTTGAGAGAGAGAGCATGAGGAGGGGAGGGGCAGGAGAGAGGGAGAAAGAGAATCACAAGCAGGCTCCATGCCATCAGTGCAGAGCCCAATGCAGGGCTCAAACTCAGGAACCATGAGTCAAAATCAAGAGTTCACTGCTTAACCAACTGAACTACCCAGGAACCCTGGAACTATTTATTTATTAAACGAACCATTTTCTACAATTTTTGGTAGCCAAATCCCCTGACACCAATTTTCCAAAAAAAGAAAAACTGCTTTTTTCAAAAGCATGAGAGAGCAGTAAAAAGGGAAAGTAATAGTTCCTTTTCAACCCCTCAACTCCTGTGTATTCCTCTAGTGGCAAGACTAGGAGTCAGAGATTCTCTATGTGGCAATAAACAAAGGCAACCCAAATGAGAACAAGCAGAGGCTATTTATTCAGTGCTTGCTAGAGCAAGGAAGTGAGCCACTGCCATTTGCTCTTGGCTGAGACTCAAAGGCAGACAGAGGAGAGAAAAGGCCTATAGTAAAAAAAAAGGGGTGGGGGAGGAGGGGTGTCCTGATGGCAGGCTGTTGGCATAGGAGCCTTGAGGTTGGCTAGCTGGAATTGGGACATCCTATGTGACTGGTTCGGCTTTTCCCAGCTGGTCCTGATTTGCAACCAGGAGGCAAAACTCAGGGAAGCTGGTCAAGTCCTGCCCACTCTTGGCTGATTCTCACAGAGGAATCAGAACTTTGGCTTTCTGGGAAGATTGCTGTGGAGGTTATACAGAGTTCTATTGGCATACATGGCCTGGCCATTGTCCAAATGTATATTCAGTTTCTCATCCAGGTAACATTAATTACAGATAAGTATCTTTCACCTTGAGAAGGAAAGTTGGATGTGGGGTGCATAAAACAGAAGTAGAAGGCTCATCTTAGAAGCTATGGAACACAACACAACACAAATACAGAAAAGAATAGAAACATGTTCATGTGCACAGGTGCACACACACACACACACACACACACACACAGACACACAGCCAGACTGGCAGTCCTGCACTACGTCAGGGACAGCTGTCCTGACATCACCAGAAGTCTCCTCAGACCATGTCTTAGAAGAGACTTGCTTCCTACACGATGGCACACATAATGGTAAGCTTTCTCTCTGGAAGCCACGGACACAGCTCAAAATTAGCCTTCCCCCCACCATTATTAAACTTTGCCTGACTGTGTGGCAGGCATAGTAGCTCATGTGATTTTCCCAGAAGTATACCCATTTGCAAAAATGGGACTTGAACCACATCCCTATAATTAAAGCTAGCTTCCATATCAATCTGATAGTCCATCTTATTGCAAATAATAATGATAAGGATCAGCCACCCCCAAGGCTAGATAGAAGCTTGGTAAATTTGCAGTCTTCAATTTAGTAAAATTCCAGATATTTCACCTTTCCCTCCTTCTGGGTATTGGGAGGCCTCGGCCTCAATGGGAAGGGCCATCCACCTCCCTACCATGAGCTTCCTTCTCTTAGTGATGTATGGCTGTCTGTAGAGACCTGTGTCCATTTCCACTGTTGAACTTTCTGCATGAATGCTGCTTCTAGACCCTAAACACAAGTAAGCACATGCAACTCCATCTCCAGGGGCAGCAGAAGAACTCTACTGCACAAGAGTCTGAATTCTTTGCCCTTTCCCTGCTTGAGAGATCATATCTAGCTGCCCTCACTTGAAGTGGCAATTTTGCCAACTAGCACACTTTCCAAATCTATAGACCTAAACAGAGATCAGCAAAATATGGCTCACAGGCTGACACCTTGTTTTGTAAATGGAGCTTTATTGGCACACAGCTCCCATTTGTGTATGTATTATCTATGCTGCTTCCCGGGAACAACTGCAGAGTAAGTACTGGCAGTAGAGTCTTAATGGATAAAATATTTGCTATCTGGCCCCTTAAGAAAATATTGCCAACTTGTAGTCTAAATATACATTTAAGCTTTGCAGTTTTAACTGCAGAGTCACACTGATCCCTTTTCCCTTCACAGAGAGGAGACTGGCAGCAACACTTCGGGAAGCCTCAAAGCTCTGGTGGATGAGTGCAATCCTGGGCACAGCCAAGCATGCTCACAGGTGAGGCAAGCTCCCTTCTCTCCCTGACAGTGTGTGAACTGCTCACTCCACATGCCCTAAGTCAGCCTCAATTTGAGAATGGTTTGCTGCCCAGATGGACTGTGGTCCCCTCTTCATGCCTTTCCTTGACTTGTCCTTCTTGGGCAGGTAGCATAGCCCTGCCTGGGCCATGGCTGAGCCATGGGACTCACTGTTGTCCTGAGATTTTGCAGGTGGGATGCTGTAGAGGCTTGAACATGGGTATGTCATGGCAAGTTCACAGTGCTTTTGTGCCACTGGGGCCTATAGAGCCCACACCTCCTTCCTTCCACGTGACATTTTTTCTTCTCACACTGCTTGTGATGCCCTGAGGATTGTCCTATGCAGGTTTCACCAAAGAGCCAGTCCCCACTGAGATCCTTGGCACACCCATAGGAAAATGATGTGGATACAAAGGATTCTAAAACCCAGAAATTTAAGAAGGGTTATGTTATAGAACAGGTCAAATATGAAAAGTAATTGTCTGGACAAATGAATAGAAATCTGTTTCCACAAATTGGCCTTATCCTTTTGGAAAACAGAGACAAAGCATGAATTGGCTTTAGATAGGTCTGTGCTCCAAGTTTAATCACCAAGAGATCCAGAAATGATCAGAATGGCAAAGCTCTTAGGATGAAGAAGATGAACTTTATTATCATTGGATAAAGTAGAGGATGATGCACAGTTACTGCTTCACTCCTAGGAAAGCAAGGTTGTTTGCAATTTCTGAATCTCTGACAAAGGGTCCCCCGAGTGTGTTACTTAATGGCATTTACAAATGCCAAGTGTTTGCACAGCTCATTGGATCCCCAGAGCACTGCCTTCAAAAACCTTTGCTGGATATGAGTGGGAAGGAAAGACAAGAAAAGGGAAACCTGGCCAACTCTTCTGCATGCCTACTGTTGCACTCATCCAGGAGCAAGACCTACCTCTGCAAGGACAATTTCTAATTTCCCCTGGGGCTATGCTCCAGAATTTCCTTAGGACCTGAGTGCTAACACTGGATCCTATGTGTAGGTGCAAACATGTACCCACACATATACACTTACACATGTACACCATGCATGTGCTCAGACACATATACACACCCATGCCCACCTACATACACACATGCATGCATACACGCACACTCACATGCTCATACCTTGTTGACAATGTGGCCTTTTCCATTGTTTTGGAGGATGTTCACACTTAATTCTCTATTCCTATTCTGTCCCTTAGAAATAACTGACACATATGCTTTAGCAGCTCCGAAGTGCATACAGTCGGCCACATCCCAGGAGCTTCAGAAATCATCTCAGATAGAAATGCTGTTTTAAATACATATTTAATTGCTCACTGCACAAGCTAAAGGGATGTGAAGAAGAGTCATACAGAACCACAGGGAAACACAGAGATCCCTGAAGTGTTAGCAAGACCAGCCTGTGTGGGCTGGGACATTCCAAGGCACTTTCTCTGAATTTTTGTTTCCATTTGTCCCAGTATGTCTTTGGCAATCATTTTATTTTTTATTATCTATCTATCTATCCATCCACCTATTTTTGAGAGAGAGAGAGAGAGAGAGAGAGAGAGAGAGAGAGAGAGAATGCATGAGTGGGAGAGTGCCAGAGGGAGAAAGAGAATCTTAGGTAGGGTTTGATCCCACAACCCCAGGATCGTGACATGAGCTGAGATCAAGAGTCAGACAATCGACTGAGCCACCAAGGCTCCCCGGAAATCCTTTTATTTTTAAACTTTCAATCTATCTGTCTCATATAAACACTTAGATTTGAATTTTACTTCATTAGACAAACTGGAAATCTTATTTTTTTTTTGGTAAAAACTTAGTTAAGTCCATTTACATTTGCTGAGATGAAATGACCAATGTATTTGATGTTAGTTCTGTCATATTGCTTATTATACTTCATGGCATATTCACTATGTAGGTATCTGTGATACAATGGGATAAAAATCAGGAAAATTCTACTCACCTTTTGGTTTTGTGTAAGGATAAGATATAATAAATGCAATGTTCCTGTACTGGTTCTTGTCAATAATATATACTCAGAAGTAATTGTTATTTTAGCAGTTATTTGCTAAAGTATAATATTTATCTCTATATTATATACCCCTTCTCTGCATACATTATAAAGATGCAATAGAATATCAAGTCTCAAAACATTTAGAGAAGCTGCTCACATTTAGAAAGGTAACACACTATTCCTCTGGTCCTTACTCAGACCTCATCTCTGCTACACTCTTGTGGACACGACTACTAACTAGAATGAAGCTGTGTGGTTCTGAACAGGTAGGCTTGCAGCAAACACACAGAGCAGTTACCCAACAGCTAAGGAGGTAACTACCCACTCCAGCCTCAACCACAGAATGACAAGGATGGAATTCTGTTTGCTGAGGAGCTTCCAGAACAGACATTCTGTGATTCTGCATACTCATAAACTGTTAAGTGAAGGAGTAGCTCTCACAGAGATCACTCATTATGTTCCCAGCAGAAGTGAGCATGAAAAATCAGTCTATGTTCTCAGTAGTCAGGACACAGGAAGGCACCGCCGCATGCCAACACAGCCACCTCCATTGTCCTTCTTCCAGGGTTCCGAGATCTAGCAAGACATGGAGGCTGAGGATGGAATCCCAGCTGTTCCAGGGCCTTCATTACCAAGGCTAGGCATGCTCCCTGGGAACAGGAAAGCTGGACAGGATTATTCCTATCATCTAATGTCCCCACACAATAAAGGAGTAGTTCTCTATTCTTCTCGAATTCAAGGCATATATCAAGTACACTTATTGGCTCTGTGTGGCTTGAGCTGTCTTTCTCACGGTTTCCTGAAATTCCTGAGCTGCCTCTTCTCACCACTGTGGCTCTTCTCATCATTTCAGGCACTTTTAACCCTATGAGACCTGGAACTCTCACAAGTCCTTTGTGTTTAAGGGGTGGCCCAAAGAACAGGTATGAAAACACCTATTAAGGTAATCACACCTGGGCTCTGAGAACTGCTCATGACTCAAGGGCATTCTGCTCTCCCCCACCCCCTGCCATGACTCCCACCTCCCCTGCTCTAATGCAGTTCATCTTGCACCTAGATGGAGAAGGTCTGAGATGAATCTCTGCAGCTCAGCATTGTCTAACCACATGCCTGGTGATCTTATCACCCTGCTTTGGCTTTATGGGCTCTGCAAACTGGGAAACCAGAAAGTTAAGCAGCTTGCATCCCACCACTACAACCCACTTAAATAGCCATGGAAGTGTGATGGGCATTGCAAGATTTCTCTGGAGTCCTCTTGCTTTTCTTCCTTCATTTTCCTTTAGCCTGATTTGTTCACTTCCTTTTTAGTATTCCCCTATGTTCTATGCACTGATGAGAGCTCTTCCAAATGTGATCTTTGAATAAGGTCCTAAACCAGCAAGTGGATATCTCATCATTGGGCAATCAATCAAATTGCTCCAGGCCTCAGAGGTTTCTACTCTTCCATCCAACTTCTTTGAAAACACCTGCTCAAAGCAGTTTGATCTACCTGACTTCTATTGCTTAAAGGCCCAGCATGGGCCTTATCTCCCTGCAAAGAGTAACCTACCTTGGGCTGAGAACAGAGTTTGGAAGCCCCACTTGTTTCCCTTTGGCTAAGACACATTCATAGCATGCTAGTAGCAGGCACTGGGTATACCATGTGCTCCTGACATTGCCTGCATGAGGGAGGGACAGCACCCTACCATAAGAAGGAGAGTAGCAACCTTCAAGGTAGAAGACTTGGTCAAAGGCTCGGGTTCCAAAACCCAGGCCTTTCTCAGGAGCTGCCTGCCACTAACTAGAATGGAGGCAGCCCCTGTGAAACTAAGATCTTCCTCACTGGGGAGACCCAAGTCTAGGGGCATCTTGGCCAGGAAACAGAGAAGACTGGGCCTTGCAAGCTTCATCACCATCCAGCCTGGCCTGGCTGGCGGTCCTGGGAAACCATCCCCCTGCTTCCCTGTGGTCTGCCAAGAAAAGAAGACTCATTAAAACTCAGCCAAAACATTTTTCCTCAATCTTATAAAAATCAATATATGTTTCATAACTGAATGCTAGTCCAGTCAAACAGAGTCTAGTATTTGTGAACCTGGATTTATTTTAGCAGTTTGAGTAATGGCTATTTTCTCAAGTCCTCACCCCTTCTTCCTCCTCTCTGTGCATTTAGATGTGTACCCAGAATATGACAGTTGCTGAGATACTGGATGTTAAAGCACTAATGACTCAGAATCAGTATAGAGTTGACAAATAATGGGATTTTAATCCTGAATTATTTATTAATCACTAAAAGGAGAGATTCAAACAGATATGTTCCAGCAAGTATACAAGAAGTGCTAACACCCTGAGCTGGGCCACTAGGGCATTGTTTAAAAATGATTTTCACACTAAGACCAAAATCATGATTCTCATACATTTATAAAATAAATACATTAAAGACTTTATTTAACTCATTATTAATGAGGGAACTAGTAAGATGTAACAGCCAGTTACAACAAAGGAGAGCCAAGAACAGATACATTTAAGGATCGGAATATTGACAGGATTGTATAATTGGAGGTAAAGTGGCCTCTTCTACCATGAGGAGGAAGTCAGTTGGACCTTCACAGCATTGCAGAGTTTACATGGCTACAGACAGGAAATAATTTTCATTGCAGTTCAGGGCAGCTTCCCCCAAAGCACATCTTTTTATATGGCATGGACAGGCACCAACCACATAGTTCCAGCACTAAGATCAATTGCTGGGGCCCCAGGTCTGCCTCTGCCTGTGGCGGGGGCTGTGACCAGAGATCTGTGTCTTTCTGTTTCTAAAAACAACCTCCCAGGGGCGCCTGGGTGGCTCAGTCAGTTGAGCGTCCGACTTCGGCTCAGGTCATGATCTCGCGGTCCGTGAGTTCGAGCCCCGCGTCGGGCTCTGGGCTGATGGCTCAGAGCCTGGAGCCTGCTTCGGATTCTGTGTCTCCCTCTCTCTCTGCCCCTCCCCCATTCATGCTCTGTCTCTCTCTGTCTCAAAAATAAATAAACATTTAAAAAAAATTTAAAAACAACCTCCCAGATGATTTGGATACACATTTAATTTGAATAAAAAATCGACCTGCAAGTTATATTCTCCACAATCTGTCTTTTGATTTCCCTCTCTCTGAGACCACACCCAGGGCTCCCCAAAGCCCCATGGAGTATTGACAGGAGGGACATTTGGGATAATGACCAACTGCTCTAAATCAAATTTGATCTAAGGCACCATCATGCCTGCAGTTCCAACAGACTTTAACCAGCCATGTCTGCATAGTGGTCTATTTTTATAATTAAATATCCCAGGGATGTATTAATTTATTTGATAATGCTGATAATAATTTGAGCAATTAATATTTTTAAAAAATTTTTTTAATGTTTATTTATTTTTTGAGACAGAGGGAGACAGAGCATGAGTGGGGGAGGGGCATAGAGAGAGGGAGACACAGAATCTGAAATAGGCTCCAGGCTCTGAGCTGTCAGCACAGAGACCGATGCGGGGCTCGAACCCACAAACAGTGAGATCATGACCTGAGCCGAAGTCGGATGCTTAACTGACTGAGCCACACAGGCACCCAAGAGCAATTAATATTTAATGACCACTTACTATATGCTAAAATTTAATGACCACATAATATATGCTAAGCCCTTTCAGGCATTATCTCATTAACTAATTACAACAACTTTAATGGAGGATTATTAATATTATTCCCATTGTACAGATGATAAGCCTGAGATCTTGAGGCGTAAGACACACAGAAGAAGTAATGCTGTGACTTCTGCAGCACTGGCACCTGTAGAGTGCTCTGGGTTTTCCTATTTAGATTGTGTTTCTCCTGGGTAGGCAGGGCCTCCAGAAGGTGCACTTGTGCTGAGAGAAGAAAAGGAAAGAGTGAGAAGTAGAAGCAGAAGGAAAGACACAGAAAGAAAGCCAGGATCCCCAAAGACAAGTCTTCTGTCCTACTACCTGGAATATAATTAACCTTTTGACTGAGAAAGTCTTTCTTCTCTTACTCTCTAATTGTTTATAAAAGGAAACTAACAGAGGAAGCTGGCCCTTAAACCAACAGAACAGCAACTGAGCTAGTCCATCCATGTGTAATCAGAGAAAGAGCAGCAGCTCCAGCTGCAGATCAAAGGCCCAAACAGCAAGTTGCTGAAACTCCACCTGCCTTTCAGGTCATTTGATCACCAAAATCCAAAGGACTCATAGAACCTGCAGGGTTATACCCATATCTATTTTCTGAGACAAATGTTATTAAAAGTGTATCTTGTCTGTCTCAGTGATTCAGAAGAGAAGGCAGACTGCCACACACACACACACACACACACACACACACACACACACTGATTTATGCAAGCTAAGAGTAGTCTTCTGAGAGAACAAGGAACATGGTTGGCAGATGGTATTATGTGAGGCCCAGAAGCCTCAGTTCTCTAAGGAGCCACCAGGCCTCTCACACAATGAAGCTGTCAAATGTGGACTACTCAGTGCCAAACACAGAACCAGATGGAAAAACGCAGGTAAGAAGCTTTGGTCACAAAACAGGCATTCAACAAATATCTGTTGAAGTGGTAGGAATTAATGATAATTGGGCCTACAAGCTAATCCTTACCCTACAGGAATAGAACAGATTACACTAATAATTTTGTAAAAATGAATGGATAAAAGGCCTTTTCTTTTTTAATTCAAAATTCAAGTTTTCTAAGTACAAGTCTAAGAACTCAGCCTAGTATAAGTCAAATAGAATCAGATCTCCTCTGCACACAGCATTTTCATGGTCTGTTCTTGGAGAATGATGTTAAATTCTAGGCATTCAGGCCATTATCTCTCAAAATGAAATGCTCTTAGAAGAAAGCAATTTCTCCTTCAATTTCAGCCAAAGATATTTTTTAATGGACATGATGAATCCTTTAAATGAATTTTAATAATAAAAATTATTTGCAATTATCAGCACTAAACTGCTACCTGTTACCTGTTTCCCGCACACAAGGCCGCCCACCAGAGCAGGGTTCATGAAAAAGGATGAGGACATAGTAGCCAGCAAATTGCAATGAATTTGGTAATATTCTCATAGCAGTGCTTGTCCAGCAGAGTCCATTCAGAAAGTTTCTTTTTCAGACTATTGCTAATGAGTTTTTATGATATCCCAGCACTTCCCCAGAGGTCCCAGAAGTCCATTCAGGAATCAGTACCTCCATGTTATGGCTGAGGAAGCTGAGGCTCAGGGAAGGCTTACTCTGCATTAAGTAGCAGACTTTTCAGACTCCAAAGCCCACATGTTTCAAGCACCATTTGTGCTGTTGGCCACACTGAGAATTCCTTTCTGCCTCCCACTAACCCTGAAAGGTAAGTAAGGCAGTGCTTGACATTTGAGATGCCTGCAGATCTCATAGCCAAAGCATTCCTCCTATTGTAATCACTCCTTCCCCTAAATTAAGGATAAAATCTCTCTTTACCTAAGTCCAGACTCACTGTTATTCTAGCAGTACTATTATTTTCCATTCACAAGTGAATAAGCTGAGGCACAGGGAAGATGAAGAGCTCACTGAGGTATACGACTTAGCAGTACTGGCAGCCAGTGCCAGAGCCCTGTGCTCAAGAGCTACGCTTTCTCCTGGTATGTGTTTCATACAGCTTTTCCATCTGTTTAATCAACAAGTTTCAAAGTGAAAATAAAAGTTTCACAGGATGAAAATTAATAAAAGGAAATTTCAGGAGCACCTGGGTGGCTCAGTTGGTTAAGCATCAGTCTTCAGCTCAAGTCATGATCTCATGGTTTGTGGGTTCCAGGCCTGCATGGGGCTCTGGGCTGACAGCTCAGAGCCTGGAGCCTGCTTTAGATTCTGTGTCTCCTTCTCTCTTTGCCCCTCCCCCCACTTGTTCTCTGTCTGTCAAAGGTGAATAAACATTAAAATAAATAAATAAATAAATAAATAAATAAATAGATAGATAGATAAATGGAAATCTCAGTAAGATGGAATTGGGAAGCAAGAGAGGGGAACTTAACAGTCTATGTCAATTACAGACCCTACTGAAAGAACTCCCCACAGGAAAGAATCATCAGTTTACAGGCTCCAACTGGGAAAGCTACACATTGCCTTTCCCACAAGAAATCCACCACCCCAGCAACTCAGCCAATGAGAAACTGTCATCCACCCGAACCCTTGCTTTTCTCCAATGGTCTTTCCTTCAAAACAATCCTTTCTAACTTCCTTCTTCTCCATAAAATATTATTCCCTTGTTTGTAGGCCTTGCTTATAATTTTGTTGTCTGAAATTGCAATTCTATGTTAGTCTTGAATAAACCCATTTTTGCTGGTAAAGTAACTAACTGTTTTATTTTTAAGGTTAACACTAATCTGTCCTTCCTTAACCTCAAAGGAATTTCAGGACTGAAACATCAGATATTATGAGAATTAAAATAAAACTATTCAATTTATGGGGATTCCAATGGAATTTGGTTATGTGAAAAAAAGATGAAAATAGCCCCTCCTTCCACCCTACTCCCATTCATAGCAAAATATGGCTCCAAGTTAAATATGTCACTTAGAGAATTTATTTTCTTAGAACTCTTTAGGGCCATCAGTTGTAAGTAATTAACATAATACAGTCGATCCTTATTATTTGTAGATTTCTTACTTGTAAATTCACCTGCTTACTAATATTTATTTGTAACCCAAAATCAATACTCCCTACCCTTTCCAGTTATTCAGACTATGGCAAAGGATTTGAATCCTAATGCATGCATTCCTAACTGGGGTAAAACACACTCTGCCTTTTAGCTTCAGCTTTCATGCTATAAACAAGTGTTCTTTTTATGATCTATTTAGTATCCTGTTTCTTGACTATTTGTACTTTTTGTTAGCAATTTTGTTAGTTAGAATGACCCTCAAGCATTGTGTTGAAGTGTGGTCTGGTATTCCTATTACCAGATGGAAAAGGAAAGAAGCCTCAGTTCTCTTGGCTGCCACAGTAAAGAATTACAGGACAGCAATATGAAAGTAAAGCAGAGCAAAGTTTTATTAAAATACACTCCACAGCAGGAATGGGACAGTCAAGAGAGACAAAAGCCTGAAAACTCTGGGGTGTGGGCTGAAAATCAACTTTTTTTTTTTTTGGTTTGTCCTAGGCTCACAACATTTGAGTGACAGGCCTGAATTATATAATAATTGGCCAACCACCATGTCGTTTCCCAAAATGTATTCAAGATACCTGCACAGGGTAGGAATCAGCAACATTATTTCTATTCTGGAGACATAGTCAAATAAGGACAAGCAGCTTGCTCTGGACAAGTGCCACAAGCACAACACACTTAACTCTTCCTCTGCCTGGACATTGGAACCAAAGACACCCTGCTAGAGGGGTGGAATGGGGTGGTCCCTGGGTGGTCTCGGATGCGGCTCTCCATGAGGATGCCTAAGGTCCATCCTCCTGTTGCTCATGCCTAGCTTCCTGCCATCCTGAAAGCCAGTGGCTGTGAAGAGCCTTATGGAGAAAATACATGTGTCAGTTAAGTATCATATTCAGGCAAGAGTTACAGTGCTGTTAGCCAAGGGTTTAACGTAAATGAATTAAATAAGGTGTCTTTAAACAGGAATTCACATCAAATAAGTTTCTATATTAGTTGACAAACAAGTGACCAGAGGCTCACTGTATCTCTCCTAGAAGCAATGGTTCAGCATTCACTAATACATTGTTACAGGTGACTTCACACAACATAAATACTGGAAGAATAGGAAGAATCAAGATAGACCGCATGCTGTGTGGCCTTTCTTTTGTAAACTGACTTCTCTGCTTTGCAAATTTCAAGGTAGCAGGAGTTTACTTACATACCAGCTTGTTTGTGTGGGTGAGAGGGAGGCTTTAGAAAGAAGGGACAGACACAGAAACTAGGCAGATTAGAAATGTGCAAACCACCCCCAAATAATGCAATATTGTTCATTTTGATGCCTTAACATCTGTTCTGAGAAACAACAGGAGGTAGACCCATAGAAAAAGAGAAGAAATTCTCAGTGCTGGACCTTTCTGGGAACATTCTTTTGTATACTCAGTTTTTACTCTAAGTGTAATGTAATATAATGTAATGTAATATGTAATGTAATGTAATAATGTAATGTAAATGCTGAATATGCACAGAAGCCAAGTTTCTTAAAGAAAATCTGGCTCAGAATAAAAGCTGTGTTTCCCACCTGCCTGCTGTAATGCTATAGCATAGGCACCAGCCCTGTAAGAAGCTCCCAGCACCACCCCTGGCTTAAAATGCATTTGTAAAGCCCTCACTTGCACCTTCTGCCAGCCTTTTTGTTAGTGCCCACTTGTCTCCAATTCTCCCCCTTTTCACACTGTTCCAGAAATGTAGTTTTGCTCTTGGCAGCAGCTCTAAAACCAACACTACTACCTACTCCCATCCCCACCTTGTGACCTGCTGGTGTCCACATCCTGGCCAGGCCACAGGCCTCATACACACTAGATTTTGTTGCATGTGATGTAATAAACAATGGCACACTGCAGTAACAGTTATACACTGAAT